>NC_059544.1:1877500-2502500 GCF_905220415.1 Colias croceus | reverse complement strand
ATTAATTGTTCTTTAATGAGAGACCGCGGTCCGATGGTGATGCGGTTGCGGTATTTTATATTACACCGTTGTATAATTCACCTGTAATGGACGCTGGACTGTTGGACCGGATTGCGCCTAGTAGAGGGTTGGATTACGTTTAGTAAATAATAGATAGATTTCGTATGGTGTCATATTTACGCGGAATAAACGCGGCGAACATCCAGTTTTACACTGGGTAAAGTGTAAATGGAAAATATTATAGCCAATGTAAAATTTAAAATGGCCATGTAATATTTAATGAATTCGCATTACGCTCTACTTTGCCGAGTGCCAATCATTTGCGCTTCATCAAAAATGTGAAACCATTTTTAACGAGCAGACTTTGGTCGTGATTGAAGATATTATTATGTAACGTGAAAATGAAACATAAAATATCGAATAATCTATATTATTATAAAAATGAATCGCAAAATGTGTTGATAAGCGTATAACTCGAGAACAACTGAACCGATTTCGTTATTTCTTTTTTTATTTCAATTCATTTTATTTCATTTCTTGAAGTACGAGGATGGTTCTTATGGAGAGAAAACGTAAAAATGTACCACGGGCGAAGCCGGGGCGGAACGCTAGTTTCAAATATTTTAGTATAGTATGCTCCGTAGTATTCGTAGTATCCGTAGTAAGAATTGTAACAAAATGAATGTGCACGAGAATTTTATTTTATAAAAAAATTGGAATACAAATTTAACTTTCCTTTCGGCCTGAATTATAAATACAATATTCACCTAAAATAAGCTCTCTGCTTTGCACGTTGTCGCCTTAGAACAAACACTACAACGCTATTAATTCAAAGGCACATTTATTAAAGCCGGTATTTATATTAAAACTCATCATTAACAACAAATTCTCAAAATTTGAGATTGCGAATTTGAATCGCGTAGTCGTCGAAACGAGGCCTAAAATCCAATTGAAGTTTTCGCCATTACTTGTTATTACATGTAATGATTAAATGAAATTCCTTGAAACGCAAGATGGCAAATAAAAGCATTCTATTTCAATTACGCTCCGAGCCCTCCAGGGCTGGATTATCCCAAAGACGAATGGGGCTTCGAAAGCCTAGAGGGCATTTGGAGGCCCGTTTAATGAATTTATATTATTAGCTTTATAATATTTTGTATAATTTTGTAGTAGTAGTAGTAGTATAATATTTTGATTTTTAGTTTTATCATCGTATGATAATATCTACTTTAAACGTGACGTGACGTGCAATAGCTATCACACGTTAAATTTTTTCCTTTGCTTAGCCACACATACATATTATTTTATAATAGAATTGTGTTTTAGAAATGGAGAGTCGACCATAAAATTTAACTAGGTATGTATTTTAATTATTTATTTAAATCTTTTGATTATACGTTTCTATATTGATGATGATGAGATTATGAGTGGCTTCATATTATTGAAGTGAAACTTCTTTATCGGGGTTGGAAAAAAATTTGGTGTAACATTTTTTCGTTACGCGTGACATTTTTCCGTTACGCACCATCTTTTTCTTATCCCTACCACGCGTGATTCGACGTATTTCTGTAAAGTTGCATATAGTAAATTATTTTTTGAAAAATAAGCTCATAAAGAAGTTTCACTTCTTACGTGTGTACACTAGTATACGCACACATTTTTTTTTTCTTTGAGATAGAGCTTTAGTTTATTTTTCAACAGTCCGTCTATATATTTCAACAAAGTCAGTCTTGTGTCCAACAGTTGGAGCTAATCTAGTGGTGCGCTAGACGCGTTCGGAATCGGACGTGATTAGTGCTAGCACAGTAAGGAATAACAATTCGCGTCACGCGCGGCTTTGCCGCTGCATGAACTTTTTATAATGAGTTGTAAAACACTCATTGTAAATGAGCTGTTGGCGTTCATTCAAAATGCCATCGATACAATGGACGAGGTTAGCATCATGCAAATCTGCAAAACTAACTTTAAGGAGGAGGAAATTAGCAGTGGCAAGGTGCTACTCTACCAAACGCTGGACAAGATTGCCACGATGCCGTCCCGCCGCAGGAACGGGGGTGAAAAATGCATACAGGATATCATCAGCCTATTGAAGGTGACTGATCCCGATGACGTGCCCGATTTCGTCGCAAAGGAGTTGCATAAACTTCCTCCGGTGGGATTTGACCACGTCGATGTTACGAGGCTCCTTAAGGACATCACATTCCTTAAGGCGAGTCTGGCCGAGGTACACACCAAGTTGGAGGCTTCAGAGAAGACCATCTCCGATTTACGAGTCGAGTTAGCGTCATATCGCGATGCGCATGCAATATGTAGGTCACCCGTGCCGTCATATGTGAATGCACGTCGCGGAGCTCAAAATGCATGCGTCGGCATTTTAACTGCTGATGTTGATGTGTCGCCGACCGCCGATGACCCGAGTGATGCCCCGCGCCCCGCTCCCGTTACCTCTCCCCCGGAGAAGACATCGCATGTCACGTTGCCAGCTGCTCCTCAATGTGACTACGCCGCCGCAGCCTCAAAAATGACTGCGACCACAAAATCATCAAAAGGAGTAAACGCACCCGTGCGGAAAAGTTTACCTTCAAAAACGAAGGACGTTGACGAGGATGGCTTCACAAAAGTCCAGAAGAAGAAGAAGTTGAATCGTCAGAACAAGTGCGGCACCGCAACGAAAGATCCAAACTTGCGGATGCGCGCAGAGGTGCCGACGACGCCGCTCTATGTGTCTCGTGTGCACTACTGTACCAAGACTGAAGATGTTGTCGAGTACTTGCATGCGAAGACAGGTTTGAGTCTGCGAGTGGAACGTCTGGAGTCTCGCCATAAAGTGAGCTTCAACTCCTTCGTGGTGAGAGTACCGACCGCCAAGCTGAGCGTCTACATGGACGAAGGGTTTTGGCCGCAGGGAGTTGTGTTTCGCCGCTTCCGCGGACGGATACCCGGCCCCCCGGAATCGCGTCACACGCCGAAGGCATAGCGTGTATTAATTTAGTATTTAAGTAGTTTTAAGTTCATATGGGCCGTAGTTTTTAAGTTATATTAAGACCTTTAACTGTAACTACATTTGTTGCCTGAAATAACGACATAAATAAAAAAATAAAAAAATAATCCACCAAGCACTTGAACCCTAGAAATAAGTTTGAGGGCCCTCGCAGCTACGCACGGCTTTACAAATTCGCTTTTCCACGGATCTTTTTGATTGATCCCTTGTTGTTAACGACGGATTAGAGTCCTGTTCCCTTCGGTTTGCGTTCGTGACGATTTTGACGAATTATTTTTGTATTAATCCTCAGTTATCTGATATTCAATTATAAAATATATCCCTTGGCGCTTTTATTATAATGGCTGTACTTCGCCATTTTACGCTTGTTAGATATTTTGTTTTAATTTAATTTTGTAACAAATTGATGAGGGATGTTTTGGACTCTAAACATGGTCTTTTGACATTTCGGATCTAAGAATGTATTCTTAGAAAGCGCTTCTGTCCTTTTTTTTTCTGACTAAGCATTATACGAGATGCAGCGTGTAGTGGTTAAAAAAATCAACCACAGCCCCAAAAAATTACAGCCTTCCTGTATAAATGGGCTATCTAACACCGAAATAATATTTCAAATCGGACCAGTAGTTACCGAGATTAGCGCGTTCAAACAAACAAACAAACTCTTCAGCTTTATAACATTAGTATAGATTAAAAATAAGTTACTGATAAACCTCAATAAATAATATAAATTTTCAATAGCTTTTCAACTTGATTTATGAATATAAATATAATCTATTGAGGGTTTCACATCAACATTATACAGGATTAGTCCTTATGTAAATGAAGTTTGCGTAGAGATTTGCGGTTTATCATTTTAATACTGCGTATAAGATATTTATGGGTCTTGTTTTGCTTTCGTATGGTTAGTTTTAGTGTGTGACTTTTGTGAGGAGGAATTTTTGTGTACACAAAATGTAAATATATGTTTTCTGTTATCGTGATTGGTTTGGAAAGTTTAGACGTTAGAATTTGGGGTTTCAATTAAGTAGTTTTTGTCGCAAAATTATTATCAACATAATTAAAATATTATAGAAGACATTTTATTTTATTATTGAAGCTATGTTTCAAAGGTCACGTCAGCTTATTCATTCATTTATAACATTGGTCATATTACCCTCTCTATTTCTATATTTAAAGTTTCTTTTAATAAGAATAGCTAATTGGTATTAGTTTGTTATTCGTTTGTTATGCGTTAATTCCAATACAGTGAACTCTAAGCATGAGTACCTATGTATTATATGCAGTAACATTGTTTTATAAAGTATTCTTAACAAACACGCTACGAAGTTTTAATAAATGTATCAAATATTTTTTCGTTGATCTTAATAATAAAAATATAGAGTGCGTGTTTGTCACTCTGTGTTAACTCTTGTAGCAAGCTTTTGCGGATTGAGATTTTTGGATTAGGCTACCTACAATTATTATACAGGTATGGTTTAATTACAATTTATAAGGCAGAACAAAAAATAAAATTACAATAGTAAAATTACACACACAACTCTATACATACTATAACAATACAAAAAGGGGAAATTCTTACAACGCAAAATGAGTTCGGTCAAAGTGTTCGTTCTTTTGTGTAAAATAAAGCTCGTCAAAAATTTAATTACTCGGTATTTAATTAAAGTCTACAAAGGTACACTGAGGACAGAGAGCTATTGTTCCCGTTGCTGGCGCGCCCTCACACGGCCCGGTCAGCGAGGCAGTTTTGTTTAATGTAATATTAAATACGTTTTACTTTATATTTGACATTATTCTTTGCGTGTTTGGAGAGGCTTTGCGGGGCAGCGCGAGATGTATTGTGTTTTGGTGTATGGTAAGCTTAATGTATCCTTATACTTGGTGCATTTGTAATACTCGGCCTATGTTTAATTTTATTTATACTTCAAACGATAATAATCTACATCAGACCAATATTGGAAAACTGTTCTTGTGATTTTAATTCATCTCAAATTTAATTAAATTGCAGATAATGTTCATAAATTTGCGTTGACATTTCATAAATCTTAAAGAAATGTTATTGTAGAACATAGATGAAAAATCAACATAGCCAGTTTAATATATCTAATCGTGACGATTCTCTACGATCAAATATTTTGTATCCTATAACAATTTAGAACAATACCTACAAAATAATGATAAGCAATATAAAATATTTTATATACATAGCAACTTTATATTCTGTTATTACTTAGTGAACCCCCAATGTACATACATTTATACAAGTTATCAATGTTTTATATACGCCATTACAATTAAAAAGAAATTCCAAATACATTTGTCGGTAATTTGTCGAAAGAAATGTGACATGTGAGTTAATAATTAATCTTCATGATATATCGTTGTGTAAAACCCAATATCATTGTTATAAAATAGAGCCTTTCTCGTTTCCTTTTCCTTTTGGAGTTTTTTGCTGAGACAAACATCTGTTTCATTTATAAGTTGAACGCAGCAGAAATGTTTCGCTTCAGTTTGTTAAAAATTAAAAATTGTATTGTATTGTGTTATTATTGTTTCGTTTATTCAGTTACGGATACGTGAACTATTTGCAGCGTTGTTATTTTATGAGAAATGTGAAACCTCCTCTCTGGGGTCAGTAAGGAAGAATTGCATTAGATTGTAATGTATAGTGCAATCGCATTTCACTTGTAAGGATATTATAGTTATTGCATGTAATAGGAGGCTTCTAGCTATTATTAAATTTCAATAGCAAATTCGAAGGTGTGACTGAGGAATGTTACATAAACAATTTTTAGAGTATGTGCCCATAAACCACCTACCTCTATTTAATTGAGATCAAGGTTTTCAATTATTCACCGAACTGTGCAATGCTAACAAAAGAGTTTTCTAGAATCGAAACGTTTATCAAATAATAAATAATAATATACTCAATATTGTTTATTAAGTTTAAATGAAAGGTGCTACAGAAATCCTAAACTAATTAGTATGATTTAATAATCGCAAAGAAAAATAAAGCACTCCCTCGTGATGTGTGGCTTGCAATTAAAATGATCAAAACACTAATTATAAGTAGGTACCTAATAATTAACCAATCGAGTATTAGGTATCGAGTGTACCAGTGTACAATCGAGTACCTATTAGATACACTCGATAAACCGAAACTAACATAATCCTACCTAATAAAAATATTAAATTGGAATAAAAATCAAACTTCAAAACAACAATCCAAACATAAAATCAAAAGTTCCATACAGTCAAGATTTACCACACTACAGTATACATGTCACGCGGATTTGTGTTAAATATGCATAATTAACAAGATTCGGTTCACGGAAGCTCGATATAAATTACATTTACCGAACCGGCTTCTAATTATGCTGTTATTAAAGCAATAAAGATTGTTCAACGTCAACTACATTGCGTCTGTATAAGTCATTTGGGTGTTCATATTGGGTATTGTCTTGCGCTAAGAGATTTTAGCTTTATACTGTTTGATTGATAGTGTTGCCGTAGTGATTTGATTGGTATAATGTTAACAAATTAACAGCGTGATTCTTATGGACTTGTTTAATAGAAAATTGACCAAGAAAATTTCAAGTGAACAAAACTAAATACAAGATTGAAGAATGTAATTAGATCAGTTTTACAACATCGATTATTTTATATTACCTGAAATACCTACTATTTTTTGCTGTTTTATTACCTTTGCCAATTCTCAAAAATGTTGTTTCGTACCAACATGAAAGGAACAGTTCATTTGTGTAGCAAAATAAGCAAAAATTACTTATTTAAAATGCAATACACTAAATGTCGTTCACGCGTCGCCCATGTGGTTTCACCAATTACATCGAAGATATATGTAGAATGAACTAGATACCGCAGATTTAATTCAACACACGATTTATTAAATGGTTAATAATATGGTTTTTTAAATGCTTAAAATGTTACTTTTTTCGAAGTTTATTGAGAGTAATTTAACTTTATACGTAAATTTATATGGGTGACGATTCATAAAATGTATAAAACAACAGTTCTTTATCATTTTAGTCATTAAAATTAAATAGGTTACTTTTTTTTTACATTTTATAAAATAATTAATTATAATCTTGTACTTAGTCAATATACATAAAAAATGTAGAAATAGAGTCAGATAAGTCTTAAAAATATCGAGCAAGCGATTCGCTCTATCCTATGCGAACTGTTACATAAACATTGTATATTACAGTACTGTATCTAGTCCAGTCAACTAAATCCACGCTCCACACTGTTTCACCCCAGCAGTAACCATAACCGCTCCCCTCAGTGCGCGAGGGAGTCGAAATTAAAAAAGTTGAAACTCCATACGTTTGCAAATAATGGAATATTTTGTATAAACTATGCCGAGTGGATTGGCTCGGCCGGTGCAATCGATAGGTCGATGGTGGAGCGGCTGGTTAGTAGTTGTGTTATGTCTTCACTAGAAGATATTATGGACTTGTTTTTTGCAGGATTCTATCGTGTTATCTAATGTTGACGAGGAGTATACTACATAATTACGGTTGATAGGGTTTTATTAGATACTTTTTGTGATTCGATTGAGCATAATTATTATTAATAAAGAAAAAAAAGAAGAAAATATGAAATAATTTGTTAGTTTACAATTTGCATTCGTTTGATGTACAATGTACATGCAATTTCACATTAAGGCACGAGATAATATAATTAACCTAATACTGTATATCGATACGTCGAAATAATATAAAGTGAAAAAACTAAAACCCAACTACGACAATAACCGGCGCTGAAAAAGTATAAAACAAGATTTCAGAATACTGAACTGAACAAAGTTGCTAATGTAGTTGCAAGTAAATGGACACAGTAGACTCTACCAAGATGCCTTCGTTGTAAATTGACAATAATGTCATACAATACTATTCTGAAGTATGCAATATTCCACTATGTAAAGATAAATTTTCATGTTTGGAAAGGCGTAGTCACACGTTACATAATATACCTATCTACCGTAGCACTTCAACAACGTGTGACTACGCCTTTCCAAACATGAAAATTTATCTTTACATAGTGGAATATTGCATACTTCAGAATAGTATTGTATGACATTATTGTCAATATACAACGAAGGCATCTTGGTAGAGTCTACTGTGTCCATTTACTTGCAACTACATTAGCAACTTTGTTCAGTTCAGTATTCTGAAATCTTGTTTTATACTTTTTCAGCGCCGGTTATTGTCGTAGTTGGGTTTTAGTTTTTTCACTTTATATTATTTGTACTATTTTGGTGTTAAAGTGTATTTGGGGGCATAATATTAACAAAAGTTAAACTGATGAACTAATAAAGAAGCTATGGACGAAAAGATGTGAATTATATGCAATCAGCCCATGAATACAGGTAAAGTCACGAGCAAATGCTAGTAATATATATATATATATATATATATATATATATATATATATATATATATTCAAAATGTACAAGGAAAGCGCTTTCAAATGATACCAAACACGGGATATTTATCTTAACTTTATTTTTTTACTCTGTATGTTTTGTCCGATAGAGGACGCCACATTAGATTTTGTGAAACCCCATATAGCCTATAACCAGCGGACAATTAAGACGCTTCTAATGATATGTCATTTGTCAAATTCTGAAAAGTAGTTTAGACGTTACGAGGGAACAGATGAACATGCATACATACATACATACATACATACATACATACATACATACATACATACATACATACATACATACATACATACATAGCCTGTCAAAATCATAACCCTCCTTTTGCTTTGCCGTAGTCGGGTAATAAAGAAAAAGTTGATTTATCATAACAGAAATGTAATTTTTTTAGAAAACGTTGAATGTGCTTTTATTCTAAGCAGATAATTTTAAGTACTGCGCTGGTTTTCGTGGCAAAGGGTACTCGATAATCTCTAATAGTATTATATGAATAAAGTTTCTAAACACCTAACATGCCTATCTACATTTTGGTGGGCAAATATTTACAAACCATGACGTTTATCGAAATTAAAACTGCCCACAATGTAACGTAACAGTTACACATATTGTACAATCAACATAACTATGTGCAATAGACAATATGGCGCGGATTTAATTCGTTTCACGGCAATTAAACAAGATAAGCGCCAATAAAAGTCTACGATCGAGTTATAAATTGATCAATTAGCCGCGCCGCGTAGAGCACGGACCAAATAGTGATTTAGTTTCGGGCCTAAATAGTGCTAACACCCTTAAGTGTTTCCCCTGTCTGATAATCCGTGAGCAATCTCCGTGATTCGCATTTTAGAACGTGTTTTTCTGTTTCCTCAGATTAATGAGGAGGAGATGTTTATTGCGAAGGGGATTTGTTGTATACGTGTTTGATGTAATATACTTAGTAGTAATTAAGATGGTAGTTAAAATCTGTTTTTGAGCCTGTGAGCAAGGTTTGTGTCGTACGTATGCTTATTCAAATGCAAAGATTTAAATAGTTTGAGGTATTGGAAAATAAGTTTCCGTAATGTGACTCATATAATTTTCTTTCATTCCTTATCGTCCAGACACTGAAAACGTCAGGTTTAATTTACGAAAGCAGCAAACCCCGATATTTTACGGAGCGTATTTGAAAAGCATTAAATGTCAAAGTGCAGTTCGGTCTAAAAGTGCATCGTACCATTCGCCCCCGCCGCCCCTAACGGTCCATTAGATGCGTCCGCGGGAAATCGTCATTTGCATAATCGGCTTGCCTCTCAACACATAGTAATTGGGATCACATGCGACCGGCCAATCTACGGTGACACGCCAGCTCCCCCGCCACGGAGGCGATCTATCGAACTCCCAGGCACGCCAATAAGTAACGGCGGGGGTCCAATTAAATCGGCCCGTCCGCCATAGGTTCAAGTTAACTGGTACCTCTGTTTGCTTTGCACTTAGGCACGCGTACCTCTTGGAGCTTTTAATAGAAGTGCAAAATTTGAATGTGATTTAAATTCGTATTGTTTTAATGGAACCGAATTGCTGCTCTCTCTGTTCACAGCAAGTACGAGAAATTTGCATTTAATTTGAACCGCGCTGAATCTTAGTTTGTTATAATAATTAATTCGGCGCCACTGACTTTAGTACGCTTTTGACGAAGTTGAAGAGTTCCGTTCTGTTTTCTATTGCTTTGTGATTTGTGATTGTTTTTAACCGTGTTGCTGTTTATTAACGTTTTGCTTTTTATTATTCTTGCGGGTGCCTTTCGTCCATGTCTGCTTTCTCCATCGCGGTGCTCGTTAGTTGTATATTTTACTCTGAGGATCTAAACTTATAGATACACTGTTGTTTAGACCGTCAAGTAGAAATTTAATCAAGAAATACTTGTAAGAATTCATCCGAATAAATTTAGCTTACATAATTACGTAATATTAGTTACAAAAAATTTCTGGTTAAATGAGAAAAGAACTGTAATTTATTTATTTATTGATAGCCTATTCATCAGATAAACTACCATCGAAATTCCGCAGCGCTCCCAAGAATCCAAGATCACACTAGAAAGGTCACAATTTGCAAAACAGAGACGGTAGAACATCTCTAATAAGCTGCTAAGTAGTTCAATTGGCAATGATTACGTCGGCTCCTCGAAAACAATCGCAAGCATTCGTAAAGTAAGGGAATTTAATAAAGCGGGGGGGCCTGTGCGTGTGTCATCATTTACATTTAAAGCACCAATTATTTGACGTCATTAGCGCCCTCTGCCAGTGATAAAACGCACCCAGCGCGTGCTTGAGTATTGCGCTCGTAAATTAGATATAAAATTGCGATTTTTAATCTGTCGTCCGTTTTATATTCGATTATCTGTGCGCTTGAGGTTATGATTAGGGGATTTTTATAGTATTGATTGGCTATGGTATACGATATTGCACGTAAAACTTAATGTGTTTACTTATTTTGTCCGAAATTATCATAGAATTAATTTATTTGGTAAAATTTTAAAAGTAGCAAGCATCTTAATCTTTGTTGATTCAACATTAGTGTATTTGTGAATGAGACAGTTAATTGAAACTCAATCAATTCAACACAGCATACACACAAGACATGAGGCTAAGTTTTAAAAAAATGTGTGCGTGTACACACGTAAGCAGTGAAACTTCTTTATGACCTTATTTTTCAAAAAAAATTTACTATATGCAACTTTACAGAAATACGAATCACGTATGGTAGGGATAAGAAAAAGATGGCGCGTAACGGAAAAATGTCACGCGTAACGAAAAAAATGTTACACTAAATTTTTTTCCAATCCCGATAAAAAAGTTTCACTTCAAAAATATCGTATAAAAATTGTTCAAAATTTTATCTAAAATTAATAAACCTAAACTTTTAGTTTTAAAACCTTTCAAAACTGCAATAAACAAGTTGTTAATAAACTTCCAAACTATATTAATCCGTCAGACAATAATTACTATTCGTAACAACGTGGAGGCATCTATGTCAATATTTAGGCGAATGATCCGCAAATTCGTTACAGTTTATTTTAATGGCTCTAAAACGCCTTGTCGGATTTCATCCTACGATGTAGGTAATTAGATATTATGGTTGGTTGATTTCGATAGTATTGACAGTACCAGCATATTTCTTGAAACCATGATGTGGGGGTTTTAACTTTTAAGTGTCAGTAGAAATGCTTATTTTCTTGTTGAAATGTTTTTATAATATTGATCTATCTATCTATCTACCTATTGACTGAACAATCTTTTAAATTATATTACAAATTCAAATATTATATCCTGAGAGATTTTCGTTCAATTTTTTTACTCGTATATCTGTAATTGTTAGTATATCTTCTAATATATAAAAATCAATGCCACTTTTCGTTGTAATTCCATAACTCGAGAACGGCTGAACCGATTTCGATAATTCTTTTTTTATTATATTCCTTGAAGTACGAGGATGGTTCTTATGTAGAGAAAACGTTAATATGTACCACGGGCGAAGCCGGGGCGGACCGCTAGTCTAATATATAAAAATCAATGCCACTTTTCGTTGTAATTCCATAACTCGAGAACGGCTGAACCGATTTCGATAATTCTTTTTTTATTATATTCCTTGAAGTACGAGGATGGTTCTTATGTAGAGAAAACGTTAATATGTACCACGGGCGAAGCCGGGGCGGACCGCTAGTTTAAATATATACTTGTTAAACATTTCAACCTAGTGCAACCGTAAAACTCATTTTTTATTCAATCACAGTATAGAATGTTACGTAAAAACAACGCCAACGAGAAATATTGTAAAAAAAAAGAATGCCTGCAATCCCCATTTTTATTATATGAAACGTGCGTGGCACGCGCATTTTTCGAAGCGTGAAAAGGGAAAATCAATTATGGCAAAATGGCAAGCTCGAAGCAAGGGACGGGCAGAGTGTGATTCAGAACTAAAGGAGATGATACAATGATACATTCACATGGTACTGTGGTTGTGTCGCGCGGCAGACGTCGCTCTGTGACGTTGAGTGTGTATGACCCCGTTGTCATGGTGACCGCGTCGGCGAATGAAGAGTGGTGGCTTAGGTGTAAATATGTGTGGGATGTTGAATAATGAATATAGTTTCTATGTAATAAATATAATGTAAAGGTTAAATATTAAATAATGTTTACGTGATCGATATTTGTTATTGTTGTGATAAGAATTTCTAGTTGATCGAGCGAAAGTAAATATTAATATTGATAATAATATACTTAATGATGATTTCTAGATTGTTGGTATTCATTTCCTGGTGTCTAATTAGACATCTATTTACCTATTATAGTCATTTCAATAACAAAGGTCATTCTGAATACTCAAATGGAATGAGCGGGGATTTATAATATTGTATCTACTTACCTATTTTGTAAATTTTTTTTTTAATAATTTTACTTTTGTCCGAATTTAATTAATGTATACGCACCTTTATGTTAAAAACGCGTATCAGCAAACGTGTGCTTTCAGTTACTGGAGTAGCGTGATTTATTTTTCGATTTTACATTGAACATTTTAATAATTCATTAATGGAACATACAATAAAGTGATTATTTTCTACCGTACTTCGATATAATTTTATAAATCATTATCAATATTATAATTGAAAATAACAGATTTATTTCCTCATCAAATTGTCCCTTGTGATGAAAAGCAATGTTTCTGAAGTATCTGATATAAAATTATAATCATTTGATTCCGAAATCTCAACGACTCCGGACGTGCCTTTAAATATTCAAAACACAAAAATAGCCCAACACAAAAACTCAATTGAGTCATACATTTTTTTTATATAATTATTCATGCTGAAGATTTCTGAATATAAACAGATTCAGAAATCCTACAGTCAATTAGAAGAGGCCTCCATAAAAACGGGCGGCATTGAAAATGTCACGCACAAAGAATAAAATATATTCGTGTCCCTTTTTTCAATTCGAATCCTAATTAGCTTCCCATCGTGGGGTAAAAGCTATACAATTATTTTGCCCTCACAATTGAATGTAAAAAATCTGGTGCGCAAAAATGCTGCTCGTTTACGATTGGCTGGATAACACGTTTGACGACGGGACGAGGTAATTTGGGTTGTAGTACTAAACGTATCTGATGTTAAGTGTATTGTGTAGCATCCAGATGGAAACAGGACTTGACAATCCTACTAATATTATAAATGCGAAGGTTTGTATGGATGTATGGATGTTTGTTACTCTTTCACGTAAAAACTACTGAACCGATTACAATGAAATTTAGCACACATATAAAGGGTAACTTTATATCCCGGAAATCCCACGGGAACGGGAACTATGCGGGTTTTCCTTTGCAAACACGGGCGAAGCCGTGGGCGGAAATCTAGTATATTTATATGTTTTGTATGTATAAAAAGTTGAAACGTTATAGAGTAATTAGTATTGTTGTTAAGAAAGAGTAAGAAAGAAAACAAGATTTTTTGCCACATATACCTAAACTTAAAAACATTTAAATAAATACATAAATAAAACCTGGCAATCGGGAGAGTCTCAACCATCACGTCGGGCTTTAACATCCAAACGTTGATTTTCAGTCCAATTATGAATAATAAGTTCATTCCAATTATTAATAAAAGTAATGCCTACTATGAGTCGTCTACTGATTACACATAGGTAATTGACCATATAAAATTCTACAGTACTTTATACGAGTATATCCAGATTAATTACAGTATAGCTTCTTGATAATTGTTTGATCGGTTTATAAGTTGTGAAATAAACTGCGCGTCACTTAATGCGAAAAGGGCTCGGACAATAATTAAATTTGAAAATTTTACGAACTTAATACTCGATGAAATTGACGAGGACGCGTAATTGAGTTTCCAAGCTGGAAATGTGAGCCTTGCAAGGGGGAAATTTTGGAATTTGTTGGATGCCAATTTATAAACAGTTTTAGTTGTTTTAATGCAACATTATAGTGGTTGGTTTCACAGCTTCTATACCTAGTGAAAGGGTATCAAATAAATGAAGGACATTATCAGCTTGTGAAACCAGCTCTAGGGCATGTTCCTTAATAATATTAATGTTTTCAAAACACATACACGTGTTTCAAGTATGTGATATATTACGAGAAACACCACGACGGAACGAAAAAGCATATTCGAAACAAACAAAAAAATCAGGTTATTTATAAAATAATTTTGTATTTAAGTATTTAAATAATGTGCATGAACAATGATTTAAACATTATATTGCCTATTAAATTTTAACTAGAGTATAATTATACAAATGTGTCTTGGAATATATATGTCGTGGTCATATCGTAGATTTGATCATTTCATGATATGAGTGGCCATTTCACGAAATAGTCGCATATCGTGAAATGGCCAACATAGTTTGATCAGATCGTTAAATCGTCAACGTTTCACGATTTGGTCATCCACATTTGGCCAGATCGTATAAAATATAAAGAGTCCATAAAATATTAAAAAATTTCAGAATAACTATATTCTAAAAACTTGTTTAATGTCATTTAAGTTAGTGCCGCGGCAGCTGCCTGCGAATGCCAGAAGCGAATCGTTTTTGCAATAGAAAACAGGTTAGGTTAGACTTTGATAAACAACGCGCCAGAAGCGGATCGCTTTTTAAAAAACAAACAATTATAATAATATAGTAGTAGTTTCTTAAATTATTTTAATTAAGTCGCATTTTTTCTTAAATACATATAAGATATCCACATTTTCCATAGTACTCGTACCTCTTCGTCGTAAATTCTTTGCTATGACTTTCTTCATAATATTGTTATTAAACGAATTATGAAGTTTTTAACTGCGAATAATTTAATTTTCGCCAGCGGCCGCCATCTTATCACATAAACACAGAGCTTGCAGCGCCTCTACCAACGATTAATGTAACTATTTTACGATACGATCAAATAATTTTGATCATTTCATGAAAAAACCGTGCGTTAATTGGCCATATCGTGAAACGATTTCTTATCATTGATCTGCCCAAACCACATCATGATGTGGCCAAACTAAATTGGCCATTTCACGATATGCGACCATTTCGTGAAATGGCCACTCATATCATGAAATGATCAAATCTACGATATGACCACGACATATAAACCAAACAAACCCAATTCCTTTATTTAAATAACTATATTCAATTAAGGGCCGATTTTTCAATCCATAGTTTAAAACTTATCCGTACAATAAAGTATTACACGATAACATAATGTCACCCGTAAAATGTCAAATACGGCCAAAGAATACATTTTTGAAATGGTAGTTTAGTACGTTATTCGACGAATAAGTCTTAACCAGGGATTGAAAAATCAGCCCTTAACAATATAACAGTTTATCTAGAACACCATAATTTCATTACCCTCAAAGCTTAATTGAAGTAAATTGCTCATAAAAGATGAAATCGTAACTTTTAATAACCACTAAACCGATATTGGCTTTTTAAATACGTTAATGTTGCTCGTAAATTGTTTAAATGTATAATGTTTTATATATAAGAAAGGAAACAGCTTTACCCTTTAAAGGATTTAATAGTATCGTATTACAAACATAAAAAGGGAAGAAATGAGATAGTAAAATATAGAGATACCACATTAAAAAATATATTTTATTAATTGAAAAAGTGTAGTCCCGTGTCCCCTAGTAGGGTTTTAGGGTGGCATTATGCATACATCTGTTTCACTGATCGATTTTCTTTAGGGACAAGTAGGATATCAGCCTTCTGTGTCCTGCCAGACCGAGACATTTTTTTTTCTTCGTTCGTTTACCGGGAATCGAATCGAATCCCGTGAAGACGTAGGCCCCTCGGGTCTACGCTCACGCGTCAACCACTGTACCAAGGAGGCGGTGTTATTAACAGAATAGGTGGTCAAATAGAAAACATCATAATATTATGAGTTGTGAAATATAACATTTATAACGACATATATAAAGCTTGTTCCATAATTTTTATAACCTTAATATTGTATATTATCGAATTATAATATATATTTCAGCTATATTCAATATTGTAGAGAATTATACTGATTTATAAGGCTTAATATCTAGGTATATATTTTGTGTACCTTTAACCTTTAATGTTTGCACGCGTTAGCTCAGAGAAGATTACGAAAGTTCAACGTTAAAGTAATAACATTGTAGGTTATTGTTTTTCATATGATACACGTGGAATATTGAGCTTGTAAATTATAATATACTTACTATAATAATATAATATTCTTGCTTTACGAGAGTAAAAAATATAAATAACTAGTGGTCCGCCCCGGCTTCGCCCGTGGTACCTACATGTTTAAACTATCCTATCTCTCAAGTTGGATCGAACTGCACATGGTGTGCGAATTTTATTAAAATCGGTTAAGTGGTTTGGGTTAGCAACTGGAGGTGAGTTTTTTTATCACAATTAATGATATCTGACTCTACTCTATCAACAAAAATCATCGACATCGGTTCAGTTATTCAAGATTAACTGATTAATGGATTAACTGATAACAGCTTACTTTTCTTTCCGTTGTTATTGACTTTCTTTTATATATATTATAAAATAAAGATATAGTCACATGAATCTGTACTGACTTATAAGTCATCGTAGCTGTTATTTCATATCTTCGGTAAACTTTTAGGAGCTATGCTAATTAATATCCGTATCTATTCTATAATCTGTAGCAATCTATAGGGGTGTAGAAACATATTAAAAATCCCCGCAAAATTTCTTGTACAATCAAAAACACAATTATAACATATCCGCAACTAAATAATTACGTTACCGACGTTAATTCTGAACACATTCACGTTGTAAACATTAAATGGAGACTTTTCTATCTTGTACTTATTTTGGCGGGCGGGGTGCACCTGTTGACTCGAACTTTCGACGCGAGGCTAATCCGCGTAGATGAAATAGGGTGTTTTTATAGCCACGTCTCTATAGCGGCAACACACTATTTGATTTGGGCGGGTTATATGAGTGTTTGAAATTATTAATGTTTTTTTAACCGCGTCTCTAAAGCGGCAACACACTATTTGATTTGGGCGGGTTAAATGAGTGTTTGAAATTATTAATGTTTTTATAAACGCGTATCTATAGCGGCAATGCACTATTTGATTTGGGCGGGTTATATGAGATTGGTGTTTGGAATTATGTATTTTAATTTTTTTGCTTGTAAAAGATTGTGTGGTTTGGAGAGTTTCTAATTATTGTTTTCATGTTGTTTCAGGTAATGGAGTTTCTTTTTGTAACGGAAAGTCGAATGATGGTGATTATTTGAGCATTGATTGTATTATGTTTCCTCGTTTATGAATTTGTAATTTTAGCAATCTCATATTTTGTTAGTATATTAATAAAATAACTCACGCAATATTTCACTAATGGTTAAATTCTATATTACATTGTAATAATATAATTCGCAGTTAAATCAGACGCATTTATTACAATGATACAGGTCACAGTGTAATTATGTGTTAATAATATCTCATTATTGTGCACATTTATCAAAAAACATTCAAAATATCAATGCTTTCCAATACTACATTCTGATTTAATACGCGGGTATACCTTTTCAAGCGACTTAATAAAAAGGTCCTCAATTAAGCTGTATATTTTTTAGAATTGCTCTCTCATTATACTTTCGACTACGTGAACCGATTTTGATGATTTTTCTCTGTAAAGCCCAGTACCTACCTTCTAGTGGTCCCAATTAAATTTTATCCGTTTTTGACCATTTTACTATGGTTTCGTTTTTTTGTTGAAAAAGAATATTATAGAATAAAATATGGACTCACAACTCGTATACACTTATGAATATGACGTAACATCTAAAAACAATTCACGTCAATGTCTCACGGCGGAAATAGAGCGCTGGCTGTATCGGCTCGGTATAGGTGTAAATCTAAAAATATCGGCCCGTTTAATGGAATCCACTATGTTAAGGATATTGGACGGGGTTTTAGCATAGCGCGCTCACTGAGATAAACGATTTTAGACACGACATTCGACGTTGGACACGAAGGACTTAGTACAAGACAAGGTGATTCTTTATATGATATATTGATGACCTCTTGTTTGCATTTAATGGTGCTGTTTTGATATGATATTTAATATTAGAAGTTTTGAAAAAGATTTTAACTTTTCTGACTAGATATGTGTGTCATTAAAGCTCTACATTATTCGAAAAGTCAAATTAATAAATTTTAATAATTTTTAGGTTATTATAACTGTATTTATATGTTAACAGTACAAATTTTGTTTCTTTCTTTCAAATAGTTCATAGTTTCTCTTGTTAAGTCAAAGTTCACACACTAAGTAGGTATAATATAATCGAACCGATTTAGTAATATTTCACGAAACGTATAGCTACTAAACCATACAAGGTCGCACTGATCGCATTAGAACGTAAATAGAAATAGTGTAGCTCGCAGTCGCACACGGCTAAACGAATCTTGAATCGAGGGCGGAAATGTCACCGGTGTCGAAGTATCGGAACGCTATAGTCGCATGTTCTAGTTACGTTTGAAGCTGTTTAGTTGTTAATGTATACTGATAGATACATAGATTGATAGATAACTCGTTTATTCATAGAACACAAAAAAATATACACAATATAAACATAAAACATAAGCATACTGCTGGAGTGTAGCTTACTTAAAATTTTGTAGGTACAAAACATGGTTGAAGGTGTTAATTTTTAACGGATGAAAGTGAGTGAGTGTCATTTGTTAATTTTCCATCAGGAAACACTAGAACGCGTTCAGGATTCGACCAATCATTGTTTATAATTGCGTCATAATTAACCAATCGCGTTCTATTTGTAAATGTCGCAACACAGTTTCGAAATGGCTGATCAAATACTATATCATTCTTATTGCAAATATACGTCTTATACTGCACGCACTGTCTTTGATTTAATTCTAAATAATCACAACACACAATAAAGAAAATTAATCAAATTACTTTTTCAACATCCGGCTCGAAGGACCAATGTAATCGAAAAAACATAATATGATTATGTCAATTTCAGTATAAATAGCTCGTGATATATTATATTTAATCTAGTTGCATTTATATTAAATGCTCATTTCAACGTATTTCGCTCTACCATTTACGTTATATTCGCAATATACCAATTGGCCTCTCATCGCGTCAAAATGCGATTACAGTGAAATATCATGCCGTATAACATGGCCCGGTTGAAAAGTCAAGACAAACACTCACGCGATTTGAACGAACGAAACGAACATAGAGCTAGAGCCAGAGCATTATTTCGTAAACGAAAAGTCGTATTCAGTGTTATTCAGAATTAGAACATTGCATAGAATCTTTTCGAACAACGAAAGAATGCTCTACGCCTGTTAATACTTAAAGAATTGGATTAGAATGAGCATTCGCTCGTTTGATGTAAATGCACCGCGAGACGAACGCGCTGGGACGAAGCGCGGGAGGACGCCATTTTGCCGCGGGCGACGCGGCCTGTCACTCGGCTAGCACGTCACTGTTTGCGTTTGGGTTGTAATTGTTTTTTTTTGTGCGATGTAGATTAAAAATAATTTTCCTAGAGTTACTTAGATTGATTTAGGATAAGCTTGATCAAGATAGCGGAGGCCAATTTTCCAAAATTGGATAATTGGGCACTGAAACGTGTTTTGTATAGATTTTGGAAATTAGGAAGATGTAGTTATAGTTGTTTTCCTAAAATAATTCCTACCTTATCTCTAAAATAATTGACCATGTAACTATGATTAGGTACCATCTACTAATATCATAACATCAAAGCACTGTATAAGTTACGCTAGAGCTATTGGAGGTATCGCCCGCGGTCGTACACCGTCACGTCGCCGTCCCGCGTCCGGCCTATTCTCGTCATGTTACCATATTACGAGAATTGACTATTTTCAATGCTACCATGAATGACTAGATGTTATTTTTACGTGATTTTCGGTTATTGAAAAACATGCGTTGCCTAGATTGAAAAGCTGATTGACATTAACTGTGTGTACTTTTAGTATCTGTAGTAATATACATTTTATGTATAATTTAATCTTGTCTTGTTGTGTATTCGATAAGCATTATAATTACATAGCACTAGATAACCATTACCTTCAAAATTACCCTTACTAACTCACTGAAAATTGAGTGTTAATTTTTATAAATTTAATATGAATAGGCTTAGCCAGGCGCGTAACGGATCGCATAAGAGACGCCAGGGCGGCCGGAAATATCGCCCGCGGTCGTACTACGTCTCGTCGCCGTCCCGCGTCCGGGTCGTTGTCGTCACGTTACTGAATCGAATGAATGTACCATTGTCAATAATATTATTCGTATAGGTACGAATATTGATATTTAAGAATGAAGATTTTTGGAATAAAATTTTAGGACGTATTCAAAAGTCGATGAACTCTACATTTTGTAAAAGTTTTATAAAGTCGTTTAAGTGGGAAATGCTTTTATTGCTGTGACATTCAAAATATAAACAAGGACAAGTACTATAAAGTACAAAATTAAATCTCCCGTCAAGTAGCTAAATAAGACTGTTTTACAATAGAACCTAATTATACTATATTTAACAACAAACATCTTGTAGTCTCGTGATTGCGTGTACCGCAATAATAATACAGCATAACTAACCAATTACATTCTAATTAATCGAGTAAGCATGTCAACTAATTTTGAATCATAAAGCCGTGTGTACACATTCAAGTCACGGGTCAATTTCAATGGCGCTGATGAAGTTGGCAAACTAAATAGATCGTGTGTGCATGAGTTTAAAAATATGTACGTGGCTTCAAAGTTTGTTGTAACTTGTAGCGTCATGTCATAATTAAAATTACACTGAGTTATAAATAAATGAATGTTAATAAAATTCGTATTGGCTACGATTTAAACTTGTGAATCAGTTTATCCTACAAACATTTCACCCTAATTATGTGAACGCATTGCAGTTCCAAGAATATTACGTATAGACTTATAACCCACATTTTGATGTCGGTATAAAATACTGTGAAAACGTGAGTCTGGATAGTAAACTTAATATATGGTAATGTATGGAACTGGGAGCCTTACGCTACCCAAAGAATATTATGATAAAAACCCTAGCATATACGCAAAATCAACTCTCTCCAACCAAACACTTATACTATATCAGTAGTTAAATAAATTTTTGCGAAGAACTCTCGCGTGTATTATATGGAGCCTCCGTTCACGTAAACACAGCCGAGAGTCTTGTGCGGTAACATTTTTATCGCTCGCCCAAGAAAAATATCTCAACTTCGCTAGTACCACATTACACGTATAAATTACAAGAGCAGGGAAGTAATAAAACTTAATGCAAACGCGTCTACGCTATTTGCGGAAAGCCTACGTAGAGGATTTTTAGACGTGCCCAGTTAGCGAGACCTCGTAGCGCAGAAGTTAGCTACGCGCGTTCGTCCTGTTTGCTACGATCGCGCGGGGCGCGGCGGGTCATCATAATCTGGTTGTAAAACCTCTTGATATAATAGGGTAAACACATTAGCAGAGACTGCTAGATATGTACGAATCACGACACCTGCACTCGATTTACATAAGATTTATACAGGCTTTTGTCTGTTCGTACCTCGTGAAATGTGTAATGGTAAATATACGCCTCGTTTGTCGCGTCTGAAATATTGAAGCGTACTGCGTTGTTAGACGCTGTGTTACTGCTTTTTAAGTGGTTTTACGTAATGAATCTTGGTGTATGTTTTTATGGATTTTTGGTTTATATTTGAGTTGAGATATAATATTAAGTGTGTCTACCGAAGAAGAATAGAGAGTCATCAAGTCAATTGAAATGAAAGAATATTTTTTGTTAATAATAAAAAGTTAGATAGAATGATACACGAGATAGTCCAATGTGTTTAAAAGAAAAAAGAAATGACCATTAGAAATAAATGCATCTTGTTATTCTCGAACTTTGTTTTCGTATTTACAAGCGGCAATAAAATTTTGATGCCGCCCATTTATTTCGGAATTTCCGATTTATAAAAGATTCAATACATAGAAAATCCATTAAACAAGAATTTCAGCGTGTCGTATCGCAACCCTCGCGCTCTTTATATTGACAAGTGAAATAATTATTTCCGTAGGGCGAGGGACCACACGCTGCCCTTTAGTTGAATTGGGAACTCCAATGTGTTTTGGGTTATTTCTATGTTATATAAAATTATATACAAATTTTATTCAATGGTATATGCAATTGGGACTAAGATTTTGGTTGAAATATGCTTCATATGAAATTTGTGGATAAGCTCTCATTCTCTATTGGCTATGTAGTATGAAGGCTTTGTTAAGGGAAATGTAGTATCTCTGTAGAAAGATGGAAAAATAAAAATAAGTATGTAGATAATAATTTGATATGTTGATTATTATTTGTTATTATTAAATAATTGAAAGGCATAAAAAATATATATTATACATATTTTGTCTCTAGTGCTACGCCGTAGCAAATAACATGGAACGTAGATGAAATTCGTACAAACAAATATTTGAAGTAGACCAATGCAACGTATCTCTAAACTGTCGATAGATGGTACCGTAAAAGTTATATTTTTATAAAATTCCAATCTAAAAACCAAATACGTTGCCAAAAAGTATAAGGTATGTGCCAAACTCTACATCTGTAAATACGTTCAGGTTTTTGGTTAGATAATTTTTTGGATCTGTTTTTGATAAATTGTTTTTCAATAGTGTTACATTTGAAAGGATGTGATTCTATTTTTAACTAGAATATATTATTATGTCTAAAAACACACTTATCTTCATTCCGAAACTTGGTTTTTAATTACACTACTGCGAACGTTCAAGCCTTTACCACTATGCCAAGAAAAGATAGTGTAGATTTTATTTATAAATATCTCTTGCTTTTTATATCTTGTTTAATGTTTCATTAAAAAAGATTATGATTTCATGATGCGAGTATCTACTTTAGCAGACCACAAACACGATAAGTATTTATTTACGCAACGCTCTCGTGAAAAATTCCCGGTATTTCATATTATATCTGTATATGTCGGTATCAATTTTAATACCGCCCGTATATTGAACGTAAAATCGCTTATACAATGGTCCTTTTTTTAAATCGGTCGTTGCCCCCGCACGTCAGTGGATTAGTTCAAAATTATTGATATAAAGTCTGCCATCGCGACTCGTTTAACAAATCGATGCGATGTTTCAATCTACGCGCCGTAAAAATAAAGTATGGGTGTAATTTGTGCGTTATGACCTTTTTTGTTTGCAGTGGATAGTTGGTGAGTCTGTGTGTGCTTATTTTTGTTCTATTAATGTGGAAATTGTTGTTTTGTTGTCATTGATTAAATGATTATGCTGACTAGCGACGATTGACGATTATACTTTATTTATCATATTTTTTTGTATACATTTTCTGCTTTAACTACGACGCTTGGTTTTCCTAAATGCCTTAACAGTCATCAAGTTTATTCCACACAATTGTATTCTCAGCAGTAAGATCTCATACTAGTCTATGCAAGATAAAAATAAGGAAACCGTCCTCCCCTTACGTACTTGTTGGTATTTCTTGAACATCGTTCGGAATTTGGGGAGCTGAGGTCCGCGTTATGCGATCGCACGCTCGCGCCCCCTCGGCTCGTATTTTTGACATCCATTGATTTGCATGTAGGACTATATTGTGTGATATTGTTTCGACACATTGAGCACACCGCTCGAACATTTAATTTTATTACGGACGATAAATATTTTGTTGTTGTATTTAAGTGCTCTAGTTGGCGAGCCATGCTTGAATTAATAATGTTTTCGCGTTCAAAACGTATTGTTTTTAAGTACCAGTTTATTACCGCGATTTATGTTGTTGTGATTCTTGTGGAGAATTTACAGTTTTGATGATCGTTTGTCAAACGCACCAATTACGCAGTAGGTATATAAAATATGTGAAGAATTTAATTTATATGTTTTAACTAATACAAGTGATAAAATATTTTAAAGATTACCTAAGTTCAAAAGTGAGTTCTAGTTATGTTGTTACGCGTTATTACGCGGTTTTACCTGCATGGCTCCGCTCCTGTTGCTCTTAGCGTGATGATAGCCTATAAATATATAGCCTACCTCGATGAATGGGCTATCTAACACCGAAATAATTTTTCAAATCGGACCAGAAGTTCCTGAGATTAGCGCGTTCAAACAAACAAACAAACTTCTTCTTCAGCTTTATGTATAATTAGTATAGATTATTGAAAGTATATAAGAATTTCTTACACATATTATCTTCTTGACTGACTTGAATAATCCCTTGTTAACAATAATTTATAAATTTTATGTTCCCCAACACTTAATGCTCTAAAGCACCCGGAACCAGGCATCGGCTAAACGACTGTCACATTTAACCTCGAAACTACATCATCGCTTGATATATTACTTTCTGTCATTTAACTTGTAAAGGTCAGGTTTTATTTACAAGTGCAGCGAGGGATAAGCGGGAGCGGTTTGTGATTGTGATCTTATAAAATAACAAAAACTAGGCATGAGTAAATCAGTAGTTAAATGCTTTGTAGGTACACAAATAACACTTGTGCGTTAAAAATACTGTGATTCCTCCGATTGATGCACTATTTCATGTAGGTACTTGGCCATTTTGATATGTTTTTATCATTTCATCTTCATCTTGAATGATGAAAATGGTCATCTTATTGTAATATAAAGCATTTTAGGATTGCATTTTACCCGTAGCCATGCTCGTAATCGCAACCTTATACTGGTTTACAGTCGCTGTGTTCGCGGCAACATTTGTTCTATTTATGACAATCGCGGGAACATGCCGACGCGGCCATTGTTCAAACTTAAATTGGTCCACATTCTGACGTCACGTTGAACGTAGCGTGTAAGATGGGAGGAAATTAGCTTACGGCTGGTATTTACACGTACCATTTAATGTGTACCATTGTGAAAGTAAGACCTATTCTGTAACAACGACATTTTGTTAGCATAAACGTATCTTTTATGGAACTTACAAAATATATAATGTAAGTATTTATTTATATTAGAGGATTATAATAGTAGAAAGAAACGGTTTACGTCATACTATCCTTTTACGAAATATGAGAATGTAATAAAATATTTTCCCTCATTATCCAATTGTTTTTATATATTTTCTTCGAATGTAATAAATATAAATATAAAACACTTTATTTATCCACAATATCGTCTTTCATATTATTATGTTTACTGTAAGTTCGTGTTACTTAATAATTATAGGCTGTTATTATTTATTTATTAAACTGTTATTATATTATAACGAAAACATTACCAGTATCATTTTATATTATATGATAGTAGCTGCTCGCTCCGGCTTCGACGAAGTTAATTCGGGATGAAAATAAAGTAATATATAGCCTATAACACTATGAAATAATTTAAGTTTCTGATGGTGAAATCATTATTTGAAATCAGTTCAATACTTTGAGTTAAATCGTGAAAAAGAAGCTTTCTGTTTCTGAAAGAATTCTTGGAATTGCTTCAGAACCTAGTTTTCCAGTTACAAGCAAACAGTCAAATCGTTCCTCTTTATGATATAAGCGTAGACCAGAAATATATTATATTGACGCGTCCTTCTGTCTTCACAGACATAATGTGAACCTTAACATAAACCGTATAAAACATACACAAAAATATATAAGAGCAACCTTCTGTCTCTCACTCCGCAGACCATAAAGTGTAGAGCGCACAGCACTCACGACGTTGTAGTTCGCTCTAAACCGCAAAGGTTTTACGTTATGACGCGAAATACCACAGATACTCTGAATATCGCTGAATAAGCTTTTCCTCTTTACGACGCGAATTTATACAGCGTCTCGTACGGAATAGGGTTGAATGAAAAACGCACGCCCGTTCCTTGCAAAGATTCGATGTTTTTTTCCTAGCGAGCAATTGATGAGGGAAACCTTTAAGTGTCTTGCGAATGAATGTTGTAAAAGCAATCAATCTGTTTCTTTAGAATTGATTATATTAACATTTTGTAGAAAAGTGGTGAAAATGTGAATAGACTTTCTGGAAATTTAATTGCGCAGTTATAAAGTGGAGGCGTATGAATTGAATAGACATGTTATTTTTATGGTTTCTCACTCAATTATAAGTGCGTTTTCTTAAAATTTTGTCTCACAGTTAATATCTATATTTTATGTAATTCATTTTTCATTTTTGAAATGAAACTTCTTTATCGGGGTTGGAAAAAAATTTAGTGTAACATTTTATCGTTACGCGTGACATTTTTCCGTTACGCGCCATCTTGATTCGACGTATTTCTGTAAAGTTGCATATAGTAAATTATTTTTTGAAAAATAAGGTCATAAAGAAGTTTCACTTCTTACGTGTGTACACTAGTACATGCACACATTTTTTGAAGTGAAACTTCTTTATCGGGGTTAGAAAAAAATTTAGTGTAACATTTTTTCGTTACGCGTGACATTTTTCCGTTAAGCGCCACCTTTTTCTTATCTCTACCACGCGTGATTCGACGTATTTCTGTAAAGTTGCATATAGTTAATTATTTTTTGAAAAATAAGGTCATAAAGAAGTTTCACTTCTTACGTGTGTACACTAGTACATGCACACATTTTTTATTTTTTACGTTTTGTTGCTTTACAAAAAATCTTTCGGGCTCATGGTGAATTTATCAGAATATATTCACGCATATATTTTATACCGAAATTGGCCGATGTCAAAAGAAATAAGTACCTCTGTGATATTTGTTTACTGCCACAGGAAAATCTGGTAAAAACTTCAATCTGCGTATCTGCGAGCGTCAGTCTCGTACATTGCACGATACATGTACACTACGCTACGCAGTTGATGTTTGTGAAAGTTTTAAATGGTCACCCTTGTGCCGGTGACGAGGTGTCGGCCTGTGACGGCTCCATTACGCCAACAATTCGATGTCGGCCGCCTTTTGATCGCCGACTTTGTGCGCGACTGTGCTGTCGAACACGTTTGCACAAGCTATTCGTTGTGTGCGCGATGACAGCGCCCCTAGTGGCCGCAACTATTCAGGGCTTGTCATCTGTCAAATCATTTCAACTGATGTCAACTAGATGATAAGATATTTTTGTGATATTAATTTTCGACTAGTTTTTCAACGAAATTGAAAAAAAAATAGTGTAAAAAGTGAGTGTGTATATTATACCTAGCGATTTTCTTCCTGGTGAAAAATAATTTTTTCTCTTCACAGCAGCTATCCATTTTTGTCTTTGCTGTAATGTCCACTTTGATGTTGGAAACGAATTAAACTTGCAGGAACTGTTTTTCCCATTGTTTTTACAATTTACGACACAGCATGTACTATGACCCATATCGCTAATTTTTATGTTTTTACTTAAAATTATAAAGGAAGTTATGAAAATAAAGCAATTTGACACATGACAGCCCAGAATTAATTCACATTTCTGCCACGTCGTGCGCTACGGTCGATTTGCCGTTCCCTACCACCCACTTCGCACATAGCCAATAGCTGTAGTTTAAATTGTGTTCCGTTTAAACAATGCGTTTGGGTGCGCTAAACAGGCTATGAATGACGTGACGTGGTATTTATAAATGTAGCTGGTTGAAGGTTGGATTCGTGGTCATTTTTGAAAACGACGAATGCAGTGTTCTGTTTAATTATGAAAAGTTTGAACATCGAACATCAAATCAGAGAAATTTCATCTGTAGGCTCTTTTACGTTAAATATCATATCAGCTGTTTTAAAAACTTTTTGCCTTATGATTTTTTATTTAATCTAATTGTGCTCCACTAACCTTTTCAAATTCAAATTTTTGTTGTACAAACTTCATTATACAACATAATACTTGGTAATTACATATTTTAAGATAAATATTTCTTCACATTGAACAACACTGTCAATAAATTACAACTCAATATTTTAACGACGAATCTCTTCTCACGCCGTCCGCCATGTTGTCTCGCGAATCATTATTATTTCGCACCGAAAAAAATTGTCTGCTATTTAGGGCACAATATACAACGAGGACAAGCAGAGACGCCACGAGTCGATGATTAGCTTCATTTCCGGGCGGCACGGGCCTCCCGGGGCATCTTTGCCCGGGACAGAATTCCCCGGGGGCATTTACGCGCGGCACAATTTCGCCTCATCAAAACGTCAACACGCTGACGTATATTTTGGGGGTTTTAATCGCGCTACGCCCGAGGTGACGGTGGCCCTCTATGTAAATTCTCACCAGTATGGTCACAGAATACGAATGGTTTGGTGCGCTATTGTTTTTGTCGCGGATTGACGCGGCTTCGTTCGCGGTAGGTCGATGTTTGTTAGTGTTAGCGGTTTTAGGGATTTTTTAATTGCTGCCTACGGTATGATTTCAAGCAAACGCAAATTGATTGAGTTGTATCGTGCGATATTGGTATCTCTTATAAACATTTTGTCAGGGCACTATTATTCGACATACACGTTTTTAGGACACAAGAACTTCACATAATTTAAGTTTCCACTATCAATGGAAATCTCTATCGAAGTCTGCACACATAAAGGTTTATGATTGTCAATGGACATCTTCACGGTGCAATCTCGGTGTAATGACAATTTGAAACTTGGTCCCAAGTTAAATTTCCACATTAACCGTTCAGCGAGGGAACGAGTAGTCTACGCTACAAGCTCATTTTACACGAAGCGATCTAGTTGAAGACTGCGGTCCTACGGGATCCCGGCTGCCGTGTACCCCATCCATTTGTTGCTCGTTAAACCCCCCGGCCACTAGCATTATGAATAATTAATGCCCCTAAAGCAGCCGAGATAATTATATCTCATCGGGTCGTTTTTGCGGTTGCATATCACTACCGAAAGCGAATGAACGCGTGTTGTGGTGTTATATTGAGCGGAATAAATTATTAGACACGAATTTATGTATTTTTAAATGGTCAGTGGTATCTCAAAAATGAAAAATGTATTTTTAAAATGAACAATGATTATAACTACGCTTATTGAAACTGGTGGTTGCTTATTATCAAGTAACAGACCAACTCCTTTGTCTTTAAGTATTTAAGTTATTTGAAAGCAAAAACGAAACTAATACACTATGACAACAAAAATGTATGCAAAATCTCGATGAAGTCTATCGTCATCATCTTATTTTTGTTCCCGTACCGTTTACAATATCTTTGTTTTAGTTACTTATAAGTATATAACATAATGTGTACCCGTAAACATTAATTATCGCACTAGGGTATAATTTGCTGGAGGCGTCGATATTCATGGCCACCACGCGTTGGATTTGTTGAATCATAATCTAGTGTGCTCTGTTTAACGTACGATAGTGTTTGATTGTGCAGTTCGATAACAAGCTGCGAAGCGTAGCTTGTTTAAGAGTATCTTGTGACTTTGTGGGTTATTTTCTTCTTCTTATTCTGGTTTGGTTCAGTTTTTCTATCATTATATTCATGTTGGTAGAGAGAAGTGGGAGAGAGAGTGTTGTATTGGCAGCATCGTGAAAAGATATTATGTTTACAAAATAACACGATGACAAAAATTTACTTCTAAACTCGGACTCGAAATTGAATACATGAATCTAATTTTAATAATCATAAATGTAATCTAAGAAAAAAACCCTATATACATAATTGTATACAAACTGAATATAAAAATGTCAGAAATCAAACCGAGATAATCCTTTTTACAAAACTGAATATCAATAGAAATCTCATAGAATAATATTATAACGAAATATGCACTGCAATAATTATACTTCCCATTGAAAAAGAACCTCTACAAAGGTTGGTAGCAGGTAACATTAAAAAGATGAATTATTTATACACAGTTTGATTTACAAACACTCTTTGTGCTTTGCATGTTTGTAATGATGTGTTTATAAAAGATTCCAAGGTAAATACGGGTAATGACATCCATTTTGTGGACGTGTTTCTTCTTCCTATTCCACCCTAGAGGGGACTTGAAGCACCTACGTCCTCTTTTCACCTCCGTCCATTGTACGCGGTACGGTGTATAAAGATTTTACAAGAATTTGCCCTTTGAAGTCTGCTCGAATGGGAATGACTTGTGTCGTAGTATGACGGCGAATATTCGATTTCATACAACGTGAAATCAAGTCGTATGAAACGGGTCGTCACTAGTGTTCATTTGCCTGCGAATATAATGTAGAGCGATTTGTTGGCTGACGTGTGACGCTTTTTCATTTTGTAAGTATTGGGCAAATAGAATTCAAATAAATAGATGAAAGAAGAGTATGCACTGGTATCAAATTTGAAAAATTGGATGGTAAGACGTGAATATAAATTTTGTGCATTCCAGCATTCATTCATTTGATATTATTTTTTTTTTTTTGAAAAAAAACGATGAAGATAGGCATGATGCTCAAACTGAATTTGAACGTTAACTCTATTTACCTTATTACAATTACCTCAGCAAGTAGGTAGCACACAGGGATGCATTACATAAACGATTGCAAAATTCATCCCAGTGCAGTGTATGACAAAGCATACGTCATTAGTTTCGTACAAATCGGGTTAAGCCCGAATCAATAATCGGAACAAATGCAAACACAAACTGTAATTGGATCAGAACAGAATGAGCGCGTCATTAATCAGACTCGAGCTTCGATGGAAATGCGGAGGGCTCTCTCACATTTTGTTCCCTTTTTATTTGCCATCAAAATACGTGAGCCCGCTGCGGGCTTCCTTTTGCTCGTGCGGTGGTAAACCTAGAATATTGTGCCAGAGTAATTAAAGTGAATTTTTTGTCTTGAAAAAAATTTCTTTTATACCTAAGTGTAGAATGAATGTTCCACATGTTGTTGTTATGTTTTTTATTTCTTTTATACATTGATAGAATGAAGACCTTTGGTTACATGTTTAACAAACTAAAAAATTACTTTTTCTTTTCTGAGTCTCTTTAATTGAATATGATTTTATTTTTGTAATTTATTAGTTCTATCGCAGAGTACATAAAATTATGAAAAATAGATATGAAAACAAAAAGAAGGAGAGATTTTGAAAGTTTTCGTTGTACAATAAAATAAATGAATAACGTAACTTTTAGTAAAGTTCTTTGGTGTAACAAAATCATTCAATCATAATATTGCACTGCATGAATAATTCTAGCTCATACTAGGTCTGTACATCAAAATATTGGCGATGTTTTGTAAACATTGCCATAGCCGCATGTTTGTTATCTATTTTGATGTAAATAGTAATGTTTCTACTTTATTTTGTTGAAAGACCTAATTTATAGCGTTTTAGTTCAATTATTATATTGTAATGAATATTTAAATTAATGGAAATGTGTAACTGAAGATTCTCAGTACTGTTTTAAAATCCCACAAGATTGAAGCGTGCTTCGCATTTATGAAAAATTGTTAAACAAATAAGAACAAACATTTGATTCTAATTAGCACTAGCTGGCGTAGCGGCGATCTAGTTCCTTGAAAGCCGCACATGAACAGCACTCGGTGGGATGGCATTTTTTGTTTGTCTGTTTGTCTGTACTCCCTCTCTGCGGTGCACGTCTGAAATGTCCTTGTATGTATAATGAGAGCGCAATCGTCACAATGAATGGCGACTGCGATGCGAGGGCCCTCGTCTGAATGCCAGGCCCTTAGCGGAGTGGCGCCGCGGTGCGACCACGCGGTGAACGAATGCGGATATTCGTGTAGGATAATGACACGACGGTATACGTGTAGGATAATGACGTTTGTGGACGTATGCCTTTATGATGCATGGATTTTACTTTATACCTAGGAAGGTGTGTGTTTTATTTTAACGTTTCTGTTCGGGTTTCTTGATGCATGGATGTATTGTTAGGTAGTCTTTCATAGTTACGTAGAGCTGAAATAACGCTAGTGGACGTAAGCTTTGCGAGTATTTAATTTATGTTGATATATTGTTTTAAGGTTGTTGTTAGGTCTGTTGTAGAGATATTTATTATTTTTCTTAATTACATGAATTAATATTTTCAACAATTTAGTCAAAATTTATCTGTCTTTACTTAACATTTTACAAACCATATAAAATTGATTGACTTTAAATTCAACGTAAATTTTAGTGACTCTATTTCAACCAAAAAATATCTACTAGTTAATAAAGATAATATTATGCTACTTAGTTCAATATTTCCCCAAAATACATGGTCACCGCATCGAACAACGCGAAGCCATAACGAAATAGCGGAGTAGAAACGTCAAGAAGTCATAGAAAATTGGTGTTTCCCATTCAAAGGAAACGCGGGAACGGGGAGAGTATAAAACAACTCACCATTGTTGTTGTTGTTTTTTGTTTTTGTTTTAGGTTGTTGTTGTTTTGCGTTCTTCGTTTTCGCAGACACGGCGGGTAATGTACATTGTGCCGTGCACTGTCTGTCTGCTTGTAATTACTACGGGAAAGATTGTTAATCGGTTCCCGAGGTGTAGTGGTTTATAAAGATATAAAATATTATGTTTTTGGAATTGGAAGGGATGGTTATTAAAAACATGTAGATTGGTTTTGTTTGTGATTGATGAAAGAGTATTCATGCTTGTGGCAATAAAACTGGTAAACTATATACAAAATACGTAATATTAGTCATACCTCAACTTTCTATGATATTATTGTTTCATAATATGATATGGATTCAAAATCTTTATTTTATAATATTTTTCTAGATTATTTCTAAATAACCATGTCATAAAGAATATAATACGAAGATAAGAAATACATGTTCGGATTAAGCGACATAAAAATATTTTTAAAAACATGAGACGCTACAGTAATCCCAAGGAGCGCGAACAAAAGCGAGTAGCAAACAAATATGTACAAAGCAAGAGTTATATTACTGGCAACTTCTTGAAATCGCAAAAGAATCTCGCTCCAAATTGATTCAGTCCTTTTTAAATAACGTTACCATAAAGAGAAATAAATAAAATAGAACGAACCCGGCGTCCTCCTCAGGTTTGTCGTTACGAAAATAAAACTGTTTATATACAAAAGGCGATCGCAAGGAGGACCTTTTCAGCGGTCGGTTAAGGATCACCGGACGAATATTAAATAATTTAGCGGAACGTCCTTTGAGCCATACCTTGGCGCATTAAATTTGGTCTGTTTGTTGGGCTAATTTGGCAAATTGCTCGCCGGAAGACTTGCGGAAAAATGTGGGGTGACTTAAAATATGAGACGCAGGTGTGAAATTAATAAGTTAGTAGGACGTACTTTTTATTGGCTAATGATGCCGTATCATGTTATATCTTAATAAATAAAAAAAAAATTAGGATCTGCCTCGATCTATTGCATCTTTGAAGTAAATTTACATGCTTATATACTGACCAGTTTAATATGACTAGCAGCTGTAAACTTGAAACAGCCGAAGGCAAGGTCCAAAACTTGGTTATTTCAAAACAATCTGAGTCTTTTCAATATGTAATAGTATTTTATCTTTATATTAAAATTTTAGCTTTTTAAAATTATTTATCGAATAATAATAAATAGAAATATTTTGTTTCAAACAACAATCCAAATACGAAAAATATGAGTACATTTTTTGTTAGATTGAATGAAATAGACAAATGATTTGAAAAATTGAGCTTGATTAACCCTTAGCTGGTATCGCCTTTTTTGGCAACACTACCGGTATCGTGGGTCAAATTCTACCCATACCAAACAATCTGTTGTAGAACGTAGATTTTTTATTATTTGTATAAAATATGGTTAGAAAAGAAATAAAAAAATATTTTTTTACAAAATAACCTTATTTAATATTAGAATATAAAAAAAAATATCATGTTTTACACACATTTGTAAATAACCTTATTTTTTGGCACTTTTTGGTTAATGTGAACTTAAAACATAAAAAAAATATTGAAATGTTAGAAAAACTTTAACTAAAATATATTTATGGCACTTCTAATATCTTTATTATAACAAAAAAACAAATTGCTTCTGAAATCAGCATAAAATAAAGAAAATGACAACCAAAACCAAAATGACTTCTACCATCAACTATCATCCTCATCTTCTTCACTCTCATCTCTCGTATTTTCGTTCCTCGTATATTTTCTATTATTCTCGTATCTCCTCTTCGTTTTCAATGTCGTCAGAACTTACTCCAAATACACTGTCTTCTAAGCAACTAACAGATTAGGGATTGTCTCGATCGCTGATGATTTCGTCGTCACAAAGTTGGTTTACATTTGGTATTCTTTCATTTTTCAATTCCAAATCATCACTTAAGTCGTTCATCAACTCCTCGATTTGTCTGTCGTTCAAAAAGCCCTCCAATGTAGTACAAATAAACAATAAAACCAAAAAAGTAAGTAATTACACTCAGTGAAAAAAGTTACTTATTTGGTATCGTGGGTCGAACGTGACCCAGAAAGCTACTTACCTCCGCTCCTAAGATAGTCACAGTTCTGCACATCAACACCCCGCTGCAGCTAGCGACGCACTGAGAATACTTAGAAGCGCACAGTCGTTGCATAAAATATTTAAAGAATTATAACCGAAAATGTTCGCTTCTGGGTCAAATTTGACCCACGATACCTGCTAAGGGTTAAAACATTCGTTAGTTTTAGTTGTTTTCAAAAATATCTACTCAAATTATTGTGATTAATTCTAGTGGTTTCTATGTTTTTATTTGAATGTATCAAATGTTTTTATAGGTTTCACAAAATATAATTTTATTAACTATTTTTAAAAACTAGAGAATCTTTCTAAAAAATACAATTTTTTTAGTTACAATTACACAAAATGATATTTAATAGATGCAACTTTAAAATAATTACTGATTGTAGAAATATTATTCACAACGTTTATTCAAAAAATTAATTATTGGTTGAGTTTATCTTTGAAATAACTGACTTGTTGTTATTACTTAATAACATAATCTGAATTCTGAATCTAGAACACTTGATACAAACAATAACTTTTGCTGTGATTTTTTGAGATCAACCAATCAAATATTTATTTCAACTTCTCTGTGTTCGTTTATAAATTAAACTATTAAAATATTAATGGAATACGTTAATATATTATTCCCGTATGTACTACAAGATACATTATAATTTCAGCGGGCCGGCGTACGGCGTGTTTTAAAATGTCGTTTTAAAACAATTTCGTGTGCCCAAAGACGTGACCGTTTAGCGACCTCAAAGCACTCTGTAGTTGAGGCGGAACGGGGCTATACATTCGGTATTCAGTGGCTGTACGAACACTCAGAAGTCTAGCTTTTAAATACGCCTGTCTCATACATACGGAATAAGAGCGGCCGTACACGACGGCTTGAGCAGTTAACGACTGAGCGACGTACACGGACTGCTCGAGCCGTTGCGACCGCTTCAAGTCGAGCATTCAACGATCGAGCAGTCCGTGTACGGCAGTGAATGAATATCCATAGTTGACCGCGCAGTTTTGGCTTCAAGCCGTCACGTCGGTCTCAACTGCTAGAAGCGGTCGGTGTACGGCCGCCCTAAGAGGCGTGACGAGTTGTTTCGTGTGACACTGCGTTGGACAGTTAAGGTTTAATTGTGACGGCTCGTGAAATAGTGAGGACCGGGGCAAGCAGCCGTATGGATGGCAGTATTGTGGTAGGGTGTAGTAGCTTTGCGATTTACGCGTTATGACTGCGTGTGACGAGCGCTTTACATAGAGTGGAGTAGAATGCTGGCCGGTTTGGTGTGTTTGAGGATAGGCGGTTACAGCGCAGCGTAGCAGTATGCTCGGCAACCTTGTGCGCTAAGGCAAAGTGCAAATAGAAAAAAGACTTTTTTATTGTTATTAATACAGTTGCAGACCATTACAATACCTATAATCTGCTGTTACAATTTATGAAGACGTAAGAAAACTGCTTCGCAACCACATTACTTAAGTTACAGTTAAAAAATGTCACTGTTTTACTTAGTATTAATTTGAGCTTTTATGAAAAAGCTCTAGCAACACCTAGCATTAAAAATTTAACGAAAAAGAGCCATTAGTCAAGGGAATTTATTCAGTGATTTTCGAATTTTTGACGATCAGTCATTAAATCGAATAGATCATCAATTATAATACTCAAGTTTATCGCCTAACACTTTGCCACCGGTCGAGCGTCGCTAATGCTCGTCTTGTACACTCGAATGCGGTTTAAAGTACCTCGTTAGGTGTTTTCAAAAAGTCGAACAGCGCTTCTATGGACCGCAACGACGCCTTTGCACTATTATACGAGTAACTCGATTGCGGTCGCCTCTCTGTAAGGCACTGGTTTGATTATATGCGATAGTTTTGTAGGCGTGCAGGGATGAAGATTTTGGAACGGATTTTTAAAGGATGTTGAATATTTTATAAAAATTGTAACGATAAAGATGATTATTTAATGAAAATAAATGAGTGTTCATAAGATAGAACATTTAATATGTAAGTCGTAGACACTGCTGTATATATTGAAAATTTTCTGTCCCGAGCAGTCCAGGAATTTTTTTTTCTATGAATGCCTTTATCAGCTGCAACTCCAGTTACAATAATTAATGTATGCAACATTTTATTTTAAAATATTATTAGGAACACATGTTTAATATTAAGAATGATTTCATGAAGTACTGCAGACGTAGGATAAACATCGTACCATATCGCTTGTGTCTCTCCCACGTTCTAACGCGTACTATTATATATTAGTATTTGTAGTTAGTTATAAAAGATTGCATCGAAGTTTATTTGAAGCTAGGTGCGGTACACTGTACAGTTGGAGATTACACTGAATGGATTTTCTTGGATACGCGGTTTGTCGTTTCAAGATTCTGCTGATAGTGGGATGAATGGTGAAAATTATTGTAGGTACGATCTCTTTACACGTTATAATATACTATAGCTTTCCGCCCGCGTCTTAGCCCGCTTTGTCTTAAACCTGATAAATTCTATACTATAACCTTCCTCTTGAACTACTCTATCCATTTACGATTATGTTTTATACTAGTGATTAATAATGTAAAGTAGGTAAGACGAGAATAATTAATATACAATGTTCATAATTCTTAAAACAATTAATAGCTTTGTCATTACATACAATACAAATTCAGTACGACCCCGCCAGCTCGTGCAATTCAAAAATTGCGCCGCGCCAGTGCTTTTCATGAAAAAAAATGTATGATTCTATTCCATACACGTTGGTTAAAGAGCGTGAAAAAATATTGGATACAAAACAAAAACGTAGGTACCTTTAAAAACTCGTCACTGCGCCGCGGTCGCAAATTAAATAAATATTAATCCGCCGCTTTTCGTTTGCGTCTCGTTTATATTGACAATATTTCAATAGCATAAATTAAAAACTTCTGAATTGTAGCCCGCGTGCTGGTGTAATGGATAAGAGAGAGGTTGTATGCGTGCTTTTTGTCGTGGAGTCGGTTGCGTTTAATATAACCATAAGGTAATTAGTAGAAATGAAACTATTGATATACGTATTAAGGCCTATTCAAACAGTAGTATGCACTACAGCCGTGGGTAGCGGTACCCCGATGGACACGCGATGAAAATCTGTTACCTACGTAGTATATTTAAAGAGAGTCTTATCCGTCGATCCTGCCGTTCACAATCCGCTACCGCTACCCACGGCGGTAGCGGATACCACATTAGTTTGAATAGGCCTTTATGGATCTATGTAATTGGTCGAGCTATTTATTCTTCATGATTTACAATATATGTACTACTCTATCTGTAGATTACGAAATTTCATAATAATTTGTTATCAACTGTATCCAAGGAGTAATATTTAATTAATTTTATCGATTAAATCATCGTTAATCGCAGCAAACATTTAAGTTTCAAACTTAATAAATAAGGGACGATGTAACAGGTAGGTAACTGAAGCCTCAGTACATTAACATTATATTAAAAGCTATCTGTACCTTCAGGTATCTGTAACCTATACCTGCTGGTAGCATAAAGTGAAGTCCCTAGTAGGGTAAGGGGCAGGTGCATTATACATCTGTTTCACTGATCGATTTTCTTTAAGGACAAGTAGGTGATCAGTCTTCTGTGTTCTGCCGGACCGAGACATTTTTTTTTCTTCGTCCCCACCGGAAATCGAACCCAGGACCCCTCGTTGCTACGCTGACGCGTCAACCAAGGAGGTGGACTATGCGGGTAGCATAGCATTGCATAAAACGTACGAACCCCATAAATTTAGTTACAGTAGGTACTTAATACATCTTATGCCGACTCAAGATAGTTAGAAACGTATGTACGACGTTCGGAAACCATTATTTGATTAATAATCAACGTCGCCTCTGGCACCGCTGAACTGTATTTGACATTTGATATTGGTTTGATTCATACAATTGTTTGATTATACAATACACTCGATGTTATTTGTCGAGGCAAAATAGTGTCTTGGTTTACGTGATAAATATGTGAAGATATTTCTTGTTGTTTGTTGTTGTTAATTCAGTATTTTTTATTGAATCGTTACCTTTTCATAGTGATGATATACTTAGTTGAATTTAATTGTGATACAAATAAAAATATTTTAATGTACAAAGATAAGGTAAAAAGGACTCTACACAAAAAAAAAGTCCATTGACTGATTGATATTCGACTGGATTTACTTACCAATTAATTCTTACTTAATTCTTACTTTTATTTTTTACAATCACGCCCAAACATAAAATCGACTATCCCACAATTGGTTGCTCACAGCTGCATGTCCGTCTATATTCGTTAGCCTTGTTGCTTCACTATACTTCATACCAATATTCCAGATTGTATTACAAGTGCAGTCGGCCAGCCATGCAGCCAACACTGCAAACAATAACATCACACAGCTAATAATATATTAAGCAAAACTTAAACAGTGTTAGTTCCACGTATTGACGCACACTAGTAATTGATTTACAAACACATACGTACACTGTACAGATAATAGATAATATGTTTCAGAGAAAGTGGATGCGAGTTAAGAGGTTAAATTCATTTCTAAAGTAAACCCGGCTCGAGTAATATGATTTGGTGCGATATGAACAATAACGTTGTGATATTCAATTGTTGTAATGTGATATTTCGCTTGATTTGATTGAAGTTTAATTTGTGTAAGACATCGTCTTTGAAGATAATATTCGGTCGGATAATGACTGTAGTTTCTTAGTTATATTAATCTGTAAGGCATATTATAATATTAATTAGATTTTGATATCATTATGGTATTTTCTTATGATTGGATCTAGATTAGCGTTTAGCGAAGATATTATGTTTACATTTTAATTATTGTGTTAATTAAGTTTTTAATAAATTTTAAACGTTGATCATATTGAATAAGAAATGACTTCTTAAATTGTATTCAACAGTATTAAAATTAGACAAAGATCTGATAATGTTTGAGTGACATAGTTTCAATGTAGTGTTCACCTTAGATTTTATATTTTTTTGTGGTTATTCGATGCGTTCCCACGGCGTACCAACCAATTCGTGCCACACGCCGCAGTTCAAATTGAAATGAATTGGAAGGGTTTTCCATATACATATATATTTTTTGTACAAAGGTAGATGTTTAGCAATAAATAAATAAAAGTTTATTCGCATATATCTGCTATAGTTTTCAATAGAAGTGTTTTTGCGCTTATATGGCTCTTGATTTCAATAATTATTTTAGATTTATTTTACCAGATTATTTGTGACTCCATAAGACATAATATTATAAGTGGTAAAATAATGAAAGATATTAGGGATAAGAACACAGCGAACAAAAAAAATCGTTGTAAAAATATTTATTTGTCACCACCATAGAAAAATATAGTTTCACTTCGATTCGCTAAGCTCACGTAAGTATATGCTAATAAAGCCGGTTAAGCAATCAAGAGATCGTTTTGTTTGCTCGAGCAACATGTGCTTATAAACGCGAGAGCAAACAACCTCCGCGGTAACCAATTAGTACCGAATGTTTGGCGAGTCTGTAGTATTATATTATCTGTGGCGATGATCGGGACAGTATTATATTATGTGTGGTCTGACTCGTGATTTGGACAGGGGTCAGCCGTCTTTATGCTGACCGGTAGGGCCAGAAAAGAAGGATAAAATGTCGCTACTGAAAATGACAACGGAACGGTAAACAATTAGTGGCGAATGTTTAGTAAGACTTTATATTACCTGTGATGTGTCATGTGACTCGTGATTCGCGCAGGGGTCAGCGGACTTTATCCCAATCCGTAGTTACTATGACGTTAACGAAAATGATGGTTCTGAGTTCGTTTTTCAACATCCTGTAGATGTTAGTTGTCGTGATGCAATTGCTAGAGAGAGATTAATGCATCCATATTTTCGTAGACGTAGATTTTAATAAAGTAGATATAATAGATAGACAGCATTTGCATCCTTACTTCAATATTATTAAAAACTACGAAGAATGATAGGAAATAAAAGAAAATTAAATAATTAGAAAGAATTAACGAGAGCGCAAAACGACTCTACATTCAGTGTTTATCAACTTCTTATACACTTGGCTTGAACGTTTCGATCTGTCTCCCAAAGTAACCGTTGAGACCGCGTTACTGCGAAGTTAAAATGCGCAATTTGCATAGAAATTATACTGCGTTCTCCGCTTGTTCATAGGAAATTTTACTAATTAAAACGCCTTCGTTGCGAGGATTTTGTTCCAATTAAAAGTTTTGCGAGCGGCTGCCTCATCCACCTATTGTGTTGCGATTGATATTCTAATGAACAATAATTTGTAGATAATGCAAGCACCGTTTACGGATCTGATACGTTGGTTTACATTTGCTTTGTAGGTGTGTGTGAGTGTATTTTATTGAAAGTGTGTGTGTTTTCTACATGTTTAAATTTGTTTGCTAATATTAAGAAATTTTACAGAATGAATATAAATATACTGTTCGCCTCTTAAAATTCATATAACGCTCGCCGAAAATCAAACACGACAGAACACAATCTTCATAAGCGTAACCCCGAATAAATCTGTACCCTTCCACGAAGTGGCCCTTATCAACATACGAGTATACGACGCAAAGCGCGGCCCAACTTCATAACGTAAATAACAATATCCACTGGCTCAACCGCAACACAAGTCCCCCAATATATCATAAACTAAGAAAGTTAGCATCTTGACCTCCCAAACGACACTAGCAAACAATACTCGCGAGATACCCTATCATACGATAAATTCATTCCAACTAAGTCGGGACTCGTGGCCCGAGACTCGACCCTGGCGGTACCCCCAGCGATTTATTGGGAACTTACCGTGGAAAATATTGCCGGTTCTTAATGGGGCGGTTTCATTAGTGCACGCTTGAGGTAACGTATTGTATGAGAATAGTTTGTTTTTGGGACCTGTGGGTACGGAGAGGTACGCTGGACTTAGGCTGTCGTTGTTGTATAGGGTTTTTGGTTATGGAATTTATTGATAGTGGTTAGACTTGCGTGGGACGCATGCCTTATTTTTATATATTTTTTTATTATGTACTTTTAAGATCGTTGCATGTGTACATCTAACGGTGCATTTACATCAAACGAACGAATGCTCATCCTAACCCCACTATGACCAATTCTTTTAGTGTATACAGACGTAGAGCATTCTTCTTTGTTCTTAGTGCGTTCGAAAATATTCTATGTAATGTTCTAATACTGAACAACATTGAATACGAGTTTTAGTTTCACTAAAAGATCACGAAATTATGCTCTTGCTCTAGCTCTATGTTCGTTTGATGTAAACGCACTGTAAAATAAATGAATACGTATCGTGTTACTTTTTCATGTATTTAAAAATATTTGCAATATTTTTGTGCAATTTTTTATAAGTTAATATGTTCTGAACTTATAATAATTATTATCATGAACATAAAAAATTAACAAGAAATCACGGATAACTTGCACGTCTACTTATAATATAATATTCCATGGGAGTAAGGTTGTATATTTAAATGAGGGTAAAGTTACTTAGGGTTAAGTTGCTACAATAAGCTATTAAACTTTATATCCTACTTGTTGTGGAAATATTCGCATTAATACCAACTGATTTAAAAACTTTTATATATCATTGTTTCTACATGCCTTCGATATTATTTATTTATTACTAGCTTTTCGCCCGCGTCTTCGCCTGCGTTTTCAAAGGAAAACCCGCATAGTTCCCGTTCCTATGGGATTTCCGGGACAAAACCTATGCTATGTGTTAATCCAAGTTACCCTCTATATGTGTGCTAAATTTTATTATAATCGGTTCTGTACTTTATGCATGAAAACCATACATACATACAAACCTTCCCTTTTTATAATATTAGTATAGACGAACAAAAATAAATGAAATAACTGTCTCATTATAACGATCATTTAATATTTTAAGGACATTAAAAACTGAAATATCTCGTACAAAATATGTTGAATTGATTTCAGAATGCAAAGAAAAATACAAACGGTAGGAGCCCCTGCAAATTACCATTTACGAAGACCATTAAATGAATTAAGACTCAAAAGACGGAACGGCAAGCGAGTAATACCAAGTCCAATACTTATCGAACTTGTTAGTTGGAGATACTTAGAATATTCATAGCGAACAAAACCTTATAAACCGGCAGCCTGAGTGCTGCCGTTAAAATGGAATCTATTCAACATCAATATCGGGTATTAATCGAATAAAAAACAATATAAAGTGGTCGGATACCGGCTACCTATCTGCCAGGATATTCATGAATATGCAATAGGTGCAGACTCCGTAAAAAGCTAAGAGTTAATCCGCAGACGAAAGAGATGTTAACAATGTTGGCGATGACTCGTGATTAGATAATATGAGAAGTGAATTTTGATGATAATATGATGTGTTTTTTGTTGTAATTTGTGTAGAGTTTTATTATTCTTTGTTTATGTGTTTCTGTTGAAGAGTATCATCGCTATAATGAGTTTAAGTATTGGCTAAAGTTCTCTAAGAGACAGGACGATACTGTTAATTGTTATACATTATTTCCACACAAAATATACTTCAATTAACTAACAATGCTTAAGCTCGTTGTAGATATAATTTTCCTCCCTTACAATTTTTTATTCTACAGAGTAAGCCTTAATAGAGAGGTTTTATAGACATTAATATAATGTACAGCCACATGAAATATAGCTGTCATTAGATACAAGATATCTCTTCCTAACCCTCCGGTAGGATACCCAAATTGAAATCATTTGTATAACATATTATAACTATCTTAATATATATAATAGTTCAGGATACATCGCCCATTTTTGCAAGTGACTACTATCAAGCTAATTTTCCGTTTGTAGCTTTATTTTGATGAGACGCCCAATAATTTCGTGTATGAAAGTCTCGATTGCGGTAGCTAACAGAGATAATAAGGATAAAAATTTTTGATTTGATGGTTCTCAAATATTTATTAGGTACTAACTGAATTTTTTTTTGTTCAATCTCAAGATAATTACCTAAATTATTCGAAAAAATATTTGTCCTACAAAATCTATGGTTGGTTCAAAGAGTCCCCCTTTCCAAAGTGTATCGATAACGAGGTCATCATAAATGATTACTAACAAGCTGATTTTTTTGTTTTCACTAAGTTAATGTTTCTATAATTCAACAGACATATTGTCCTACAAATTGCGTAATAAATATTTGAAAACCATCAAATCAAAAATTTGTATCCTTGTTATCTCTGTTAGCTACCACAATCGAGAGTTTCGTACACGAAATTATTGGGTGTCTCATCAAAATAAAGCTACAAACGGAAAATCAGCTTGATAGTAGTCACTTGCAAAAATGGGCGATGTATCCTGAACTATAAATCTCATGTCACAATGTTTGTCCTCAATGGACTCCTACGAGTAAACCACTTAACAGATTATAATAAAATTCGCACACCATGTGCAGTTCAATCCAACTTGAGATATAGGATAGTTTAAATCTCAAATCGTTTTAGAGAAAGCGGGCGAAGCCGCGGGCGGTAAGCTAGTTATTGACTATATTACAAAGCTATACTCGAAAGTTGAATCATCAACAGAAAGCCGTGTTTGGCAATAGTACAAACGCTGTTACGATACGCCGGCAATATTCATTTATAATGATAGGTGCAATAATGAGCAATGCTATTCGTTTCTGTCGCTCCCATACAAAAGGTAAGGGACAACAATAGAGTCCTAGTACGAATGGAACATAGCCGATATCCACTCATTCGATAGTTGGAGTGACGCCAAATGCTATCAAAATGTAAAAGATATAAATTGCGAGGGAAAATGTGTGTGTGAAATATGCCTGTAATTTTCTAAAACACTATGCGAACGTGTTATTGCTTGACGTTGATGTGTTTATTATTCTTATGTTTGTGTAGAGCAATAATCCGATAGCTAAGTAAGTATCGGAATAACATGAGGATTCAAGTTTGTAAATGTAAATAGGTGAAGGTTGTGTGATGTGGTATGAATGGAATAACAACACTATCATAATATTTTATTTGATAGGTTATGCACGTGATCTACCTGCCTTAATTTATTGATTTGTTTTAATATTATACTCATATGCGTGTGTAGAGATAGTTAAATTTTAGACCGGGAGATACTGGCACAAAATTTCGAGTCATTTTTAACAGGATGGCGGTTCTACAGGGGTCTTAGTACGCAATGACAAAAAGAAAAACGATGGTGTGAACGCTGGTACCGGCGGCTTAGTCGCGTGGGCGTTAGTCGAACTCGTCGGAAAAATAGCGAAAAATAGCGAACCGCCATCCTGTTACAAATGACTCGAAATTTTGTGTCAGTATCTCCCGGTCTATTTGTCAATATAATTTCCCTCAGTTTAATCAGACTCTAAGCTTGACTTTTATGTATTTAATCCCTGTGTAAACTCATCCCAAGTTCGAGGGGTCGAATTGAAAAAAACCGAATATTTTTGTATTAAGAATTCTTGTACACAAGAATTCTTGTCTGTTACACGTGTACTAAGAAGGAGGTCATTAAGATACCTATTTATAATAGACCTGTGTATATAACATTATGTGAGTATGTTAAGCTTGAGCACTTTCTCATACGTGGCTTTGTGTTGAATACTTAATAAGTAGTAATGTATATTTGCGCCTGGACACTGCATATTACAGCGGTTAACCCAAAAATGCTGCCGAAGTTTATCCCTCGCGGACGAAACTTATTAAATTTTTACATTAACTCGGCCGAAATTAAGATCAACGAGCCGGTTTATTTTAATCTCTTCTAAAATAAATTTGCCGGTGGCGTGCAGCTTTTCCTAATTATATTCTTTACGGCTTCACTTTAGAGGGTAGTTTTAAGAAAGGGTCCTCGCTCTTACATCTGCTGTCGATGTTTTTGCATCGCTTATTAAAATTTTCGCGCTCGAAACTTTGTTAACTAATTTTAATCTTAATTTTAATATCAGACATTGAATGCTTACGTTTTGTGATTAATTAATTAATGCTTGCGCGCTAGTTTTGTTTGTGCGTAATTATTTTAATGAGCTTTTTTTAACTACGTAGTTAGTTAGTTGGTTGGTAGTGTGATGAGCGAGAGAATTGGGTCAATTGTTTGTCGTAGTTACGTATCGTAGTAACTGAGTGACGTCGTAATGATTACTCGAACTGTAGCTTCAGAGTTTTATTCGTGTAAACTTTTTTATATGGATACATTTTATCAAAGTGTAGTTGATAGTAAAAAAAGTACTATAGAGACGTTATTTATTAAATATGTAGTGAGAAATAAATATGTGCATTGTTACAATGTAAATAATTATTAGGTATAATAATATCGTAGGAAAGTCAAAACTGTACATTGAATATATTTTAAAGATAACTTGGGGCACCTAAAATATATTTTTTTTAATTTTTGTCTGTTTGTCGCTTTGTATACTGAGTGTTTGTACTCTGAGTGTCTATAATATGTATGACCGAACTAAACTAAAAACTACTGCATGAATTTACTTCAAATTTTGTACAGGGAAAGCTGGAGACCTGAGAAAGGACATAGGATAGGTTTAATGCATGCATGTTTTTATTTAACTACGCGGGCGAAGCCGCTGGTGGAAAGCCAGTATTATAATTAAAAGATGAAGCTCGTGTCGATACTAATTAGATAGTACAGTGACCCGAAAAATACGCGTGTAATAAGTTATTATATGTAATAAGTTGTCTTTTCGCTACAAATAGTTAATCTAACTTTTGATATGAGTCCGACGTTCTATATCTCTCTGGGGGTTTATGGAGACCCGTACAACGGTAATTATAGCCCCGTTATGGGAGTAATTTGTAAATATAATTAGTTTGCGTGTATATTTTTGTGATTTACATTTAACTAGATGGAGTATGCTGGTTTTTTCACGTGGTACGGGGATCAAAATGAGCCCATGTCATTAATTCTAGGTGTTTATATCGTCTTTACGCAATTAGTGAGGATTGGTTACGTGCAGGCTCACTAGAAGTGAATACAAAGAAATTAATGAATAAACACGTAATGATGAAGTAATGATTGAGTATTTTCTTAAAGTAATGCACAATATTATGAAGTTATTTCACGTAGTGTTTATTTATAACTAGTTTTCCGCACGCGGCTTCGCCCGTGCAGTCAAAAAAAACCCGCGTAGTTCCCGTTAGCGTGGGATTTCCGTGATGAAACCGGTATATCTCGGGGTAAAAAGTAGCCTATGTCCTTTCTCGGGTATCAAAATATCTCTATACCAAATTTCATGCAAATTGGTTCAGTTGTTAAGGCGTGATTGAGTAACAGACAGACAGACAGAGTTACTTTCGCATTTATAATATTAAGTATGGATATGGTCAAGTATTTCTTATAATGACAAGCTTAAAGCATAATCTATGAACACAAAATGATTTGTACTGCTCTTGAAAAATCTATATTCTTTCAATTATATCATTCCTGTTTTTTGGTTTAAATACAGAAACTTAAACAAGGTAATACAAATTTCACAGTCACAGTCATTCAAAACAAGCAAAATTGAGATTTGTAAAAGTAATGATTGCTTCCTCTTCATTTGTATTCAGAAAGAAAGGTGAATGCCAGTTGGGAACATACAAAATGTGCATCAATATTTAGTCAGGCGTTAATAGGCGACTGTAGTCCAAGAGTCGGGTAAGATTTTTTAACGTTTGTATGGAATCACGTATGAAGACAGGTACAATGTTCATATTACATGGTATACAGTAATTGTTTATTGCAATGAAATTTTTAGTTTCTATCGTATTTGTATGTTTGGAATACCACACTAATTACGTAAAGCTATGTTCGTTAATAAGTATATGAATACGATAATAATATTTTGGACATGTGTTTTAACTAAAAACTTTAATATTTACTAAATAAGTACCTAGATATCGATTTTTTTAAATAAAAATTCATACCTTATTTTTTATTTTACATTCTTTGGGATTCACAAGAGGCGATTTTTAAAAATATAATAATTATGCTGTATCTTTTATGAAATTTACAATATTTGGCAATCTTTTATGACATTTGCAATATTTGGTAATAATTGAGGACACTTTTAAATGTAAGCACGTATCACCAGCTCCTGCACTACTTGCATTAGGCATTCAAAACACATCTGTGCCTCAAAATGAAAATACCCACCTCTGACCCTTACATCAGACATTCCTACGCTTTTCAGTTGGTACCTACGTACGTACGTTTGAATGTCAATGCTGGCCCTTTCATGGCGCTATGTAAAAACTATTCAATAGGAATGCGTGTATCGGCATATTTATCATGTTCTCAGTGAACGCAATTTCATGTGAAAAGCCGCGCGTATTAGTTGTATATAGAATATGCTTTTTGATATATATTCATGATTTGTATGGATGAGCGGGAACATGAAACTAAGAACTTTCTGAAGTTGACGCTCTAGGTACTAATTTTAACTAGGCTACTATTTAACTATTTTTGTCATATTATTTCCAATAATGATTACGTTCTATAAATTTCAAACAAGCCATGCTATTTTTACTACATAAACCTTAATAAGTTTGAATTTCAATTGAATTTGTTGGGCACATCATGTAATTTTATTAAAATTAATAATAGCTTCTTTAAATTTGTACTTTTAATATCGACTTTTATCAACGCATAATACATCCTTTTAAAAATTAAACATACCAATATATAACAAAACGTATGTAAGCCCACATATTTGTTTGCCGTCTACGAATAAATTTACATACCAAATCGCGAAACGTAATTTATCACGGATTAGTATCGTAACCCAAATAATTCAAACAGGTAATAAATTATACATTCAAAAAATTTTCAAGTAAAAAACAGATTTACAAAGAGAAAATAAACACAGATAATATATCGAACACCTGTTAACACCTATAATTAATTGTAATGATCTAAAAAATTATACATATTATTATGATAAAATCGTAGGAAAGTCAGAACTGTACATTGAATATTTTTTACAAGAATACTTAGGGCGTGATCTACAATCGATATCGAAATCAAAAATATACTTTTTATAATTTTATTATGTTTGTCTGTCTGTCTGTATCTATATCTGGGCTAAACAAAAAAGTACTATATGGGTTTAATTCAAATTTTGCTGTAAATACAGCTATAGGACTAATATATCGACTTATAAGCGCCTATAACTAGCTGCCGTCAAAGTTACAAGTCTTAGACAATTTGATAAGTGGGCGCAAGTTATGAAACTACGGCGCGAGATTGTAAAGTAATTTCAATTGTGTCACAATACTGCTATGGAAAGTTTAAGACTTCTATCTAATACAGTGGTTAGATAATAGATACCTTTGTTGCGGGTCGTTTGCGTGAACGATTCAAAGGATTGGAGATTAATTTTAGAAGAGATTTATCAAATTTAGTGTACCTAGTTGATGTGTAAAATTTGGTTAAGACATTTGTTTTTGGCTATTTAAACTGTATTAAAATTATAGATGTTTGTTGTACAGTAATAAAAATCGAATTAAAAGAATTTGTTACGATATGGTTGTCATGGAAACGAAACATTAAAAATTTAAAGCTTCAACTGAGTTAAAATTTATGACAAATAATATACGCGTCATGGTAATGTGGTCACGTCATGAATTAAGGCTACGATTTTGGTATCTTTGAATTTTACCAAATAAAGTTTCACTTCTGCAACGGATGCTTGGCACACACGCTTTTTTTCAAATGTATTTGTTCACACAAATTAGAATCGGTTCGGCTTAAAACAACATTTGTATTGCATAGCGACACTGACTACTAACGGTCACTAGTTTGATTTCGCTCCGGCCTGTTTGTTGCGCTTTAATTTGGTTCACATTAGCATATTATTCAGTGATTCGGTTCACCCGTTCAATTAACGAGTTCGCATTAGCCTTTACGTGCCCATTATATATCATCGTTTATTGTATAGATACAACGCTCGACCTGAGGTAGAAGCGGCATACGCGTAAAACACGTTCCGTCTGAAGTCAGTTAAATAAGCCGGGTTGCGTTTAGTCGTTTACGTTGTTAACTCTTTTCGTACCGCTTCTAAGTCGGTTTATCCATGTATTCTAAGTCAAAAACATTCAAACCCCACGTGCTAAAATCGCGACAGGGAGCAGTCAAAATTAACGTGCAACCGTAAAATATTTCACACGTGAATCGAGTGAAACATATCGCTCGAAATACGCAGTGGCACCTTGGAACACGGGCAATTAAACAAATCCGCAAACGTTACACCGCCGCAGCCCAACTAGGCGTCGGGTACGTAATTAAACCGCCGAATTCGCGAGGCGTCGACGCGCTAATATAATAAAGCCAGTATAAACCGCTCTAAACCGGTTTAATATCAAGAGGGCTGAGGCGAGCGCTACTTTTCGGCACGACTCGGGCGCGTTGCGGTGCAGCCACACTGCGGTGAACGCAACTTGTCGAGAAGAAAACGTAAGACGATAATATTAATCATTGGATATTTTATTATTATTTGTAGAACCATTGATAACATTTAAGACTTTGGCCTTTTACTAGACAAAACCTTGAAGGTTATTATTAATAATTATTATTAAACACTTGACCGTAATTTGAAGCTTACTTATTGAGAAGGCACCTAGCTTTTTCCGCCTATTTTCCCTCTCTTTCTCGTTGTATATATGCTATCTCTCTCGCACAAGGCACACCTCCCACCAGGTGGCGCGGCCGGCGCACGATAATGTGCAGGCGCTAGATCTTCTTCATTGGCGTCTAGCTTCCGCCGCCGGAAGGTTGTGTACCAGACTACAACCTTGGTGCTATTAAGTATTAAGTATTGCATATAGCAAGTGTTAAAAGTGTGAAAAAGTGTATCCCGTCGCATCGGTACAGTGAGTTATTTTTACATCTATTCTAATGATATTTTACTTAAAAATGAGTAAAAATATTTTAAATCAACGGTATAACCGTTGGACTATTTAAAATGTTGAAGTTTTTAATGAATCCTTCAGCAATAGTTTATTTTTCAATATGCTTAAATACTTAATAGCATGAATAAATATATTTAATATTAACGATACAACCGTTACATTTTACTTGAAATAGTAACTTTTTCTTTTGAAATATTTTATTATGCAATATATTTGAAATTAATATTTGAATCTTTGATACTGTGAGTAAAGCAATTTTAACGGATTTACCATTCGGTTTTACTCGAATCGTTAATATAACTTTTGTAATTATTTGATATTGACTAGATATATCAATTACCCTCTCTCGTATACAGATATTTTTATCATTTTATTTCATTTTTAATAATGTGTTTATATTACAAGGTTACAAGTGAATTTTTCGTGGAAAAATTTCAATTTATAGTATGGATAAATCCAAGGCTAACGCCTATGAGCCAACTCAAAGATTTACAGGCATGCAATCCATTGCTACGACTTTATTACATTGTCGTTATCACTAGGAACGGTTCGGAATTCAAATCATAGTTTATTACTAAAAATTATTGAACGAGATGAGTCAGCTCCAAGAACAAATTGTATATTATGTATTAATTGCTGTTAGCGTAATTGCATGAATCACGGCGTGTCAGAACATGTCGGGATATGTTAGAAATTTTACGGGAGTTGGCCGCTTTGAATAATGATTGAATTCGCGCATGTATGTATGTACCACGAATATACCACACATTCAAGACTCGTCTATACGTGTCCTTTTAAGAGTATTTATCTGATCCGTATTTATGTGAAAACTGGCGGTCCGCCCCGGCTTCGCCCGTGGTACATGTTCACGTTTTCTCTACATAGGAATATAATAAGAAATTAAAGAAATCGTTTCAGCTGTTCTAAAGTTGTGCGCTTACCAACACATTTTGGGATTCACTTTTATTTTATATAGTTAGACATATTACACACGGATAATTTGATTGAAAATTACGTTTCCTATGTTTCAAATAATGCAAATTTTTTGGTTAAAACGTGTAAGTACCAAAAATTTTACAATTAGATTCTCTGGTTTACCGAATTTGAGCTGAAAGGGACGTTATCGTATAGTTATCGGAATGCCTTAATTAGTAATTAGGTTTAGAGACATTTGTTTCAAAGGATTTACAATTCACGTATTCTAACGTTTTAGAATAATATTATAAACTTGTACACCTTGACAAAAAGTAAAAAATTGCGGGTGAGTGGAGATTATTTTGTGCACTAATATCGTCCTACGACGGTATGGCTGCGTTCGTAAGGAATGTTAACGGATATAAAGCAACTAAATGTGACATCGATTTCATGAACTGAAATGAATATTAATCGAAGTTCATTTTAAAATTTAGTGTAAATGATTTGAATTATGAATTTTGTATTAACTAAATTCCTTTTTTATACATAATGAAAAATTTTCTTTGTCAAATCAATTATTCTTATTTCATCCTGGACAGCTCTCGCTAGCATTGAAAAATAAGTTAAAGGACCTTGTTAATTGTTATATTATTTAAATTAATATTAACTGCTAATTTTTTATTAGCACCTTAAACCTTGATCGGAGCAAAATACATAAATATGTGGCCGCTACTCCTAACAGGGGTTAGCCATGCAACTTATGCAATTACCATCCCTCGTGCAGCCGTCGCTCGCAGGGAAATGGTGCAAATATATATCAGCCCTCGCGGGGCTTTGATTACAACCGTCCATTACGGGGAAATGGTGCAAATATATATCAGCCCTCGCGGGGCTTTGATTACAACCGTCCATTACGGGAAACTGTGCAAATATATTATATCAGGAGCAAATATATATCAGCCCTCGTGGGGCTTTGATTACAACCGTCCCTCACGACGAAATGGAGCAAATATATATATATCAGCCCTCGCGGGGCTTTATAACGGTTGGTGCAAATTTACGAAGGATTGATCAATAAAATGATCATAGATATTTGCTTTCGCCAACAAGGACCCACGAAAGAAGTTTTAGAGGTGACAGTAATGGATCTTCACTCTTATAAGGTAGGTAGAAAAAGGTTTTTGAAATCTACTTCATAGTGGGACATCTATACAATATAAGTATAGTAATATAACCTACTATACAATGTTAGAGACGTTTAATAATGGGCGCATGAAATTTGAACTTCGTTTTCCTAAAAGGGTACCGCTTACGCTTATTTAATCAGGAAACCATTGGTTTACCAATTATGGAAATTGGATCTGAACAAATTGTATTAACCAATGCAGAGCCTATTCACAACAAAGGAAAGTGAGTCGGATCAAGTATCATCTCGTAGATGATTAGTGGCGATGGTTTCGAGGAAGCCCCTATGTCACCAAACCTTGTGTCAACGCGACGGTATGTTAAGTGTCGTAATTCAATGGCACTAGCCGACCAATTTTCACATAAAAACATCGGAAGAGACCAAAGCGATTGAATATAACAAATGACGATTGATTATGTCTCGTACCTCTTCTAGGTCTTATGACCTCTCATAGGCCTATTTTAGTTACCCGGTCTTGTATGCAATTTATTCGACTCGGATATCAACCCATTTGGCCTCATTATGGCACCCATGAGGTTTCTTCAGGGGTCAAACAATAAATCGCTGAAGGACTAGGATAATCATTTGCTTCGACAGTTTCTTGTTATTCCACCAGGATTATTATATATGATAAACGTTGATACACCTATCAACGTAAACGAGTGCTGTGATTACTGATGGTTGATTTACTTAGGATAGAGGATAAATAACGGAAAGTCAATCTTTCCAAACAAAAGCCTCGTGTAATAAGACATTACTTGGAACCCCTACCCTTCACGAGAAAGCTCTGCCAAAAGACTTCTCATTTCTTTGATTTGAAGAGGGGGGGGGGGTGCAATAAATGCAATGCAATACAGACTATAATATATACTACTACACTATGCATTTAAAACATTACCAAGTCTGGTAAGCGAACTAAACATTGCTAGTTTAGTTCTTGCTATATCGCTGTCCGTGCCTGCTTCTCGTGGTTACGGGCGAATTAAGTTTGTCTGTTGTCATATATACAATGCTATACAGAGGATATACTGTATTTAAAATATGACATAGTCAGGTAAGCGAACTAAACTGCTAGTTTAGTTCTTGCTATGTCGCTGTCCGTGGCTGCCTCTCGTGGTTACGGATGAATAAACTAATGTCCTATCTTCGCATCCAAAACCAACTGTCCTCTCATAATCTTAACACAGATTCTTTCGACACAGCTCTCCACGAGCTCAGTTTTTCAATTTTGCACTCGCAGAACTGCGGACAACACATAAGCAATGCCTCCATTGGTAGCAGTTACAATCAAGGGGTAGCTAAAGTAAGCTAGCCATATTAGGGACGTTGGAACAACCGACCATATACAGGGCAACTTTCTTTTGTCTAGTGTGTTGCTTAGACTGTCGTAGGCTTCCTACGCAACAAAGATGGAATCAGATCTGCACCCTTAATGCAGTTAATCGAAAGGAGATACTTTCAGACGATGATAGTATTCAAAAATCCACCATATTCCTGAACATAATAATAATAGCATAGTTAAGCTAATAATCTCTCTTGCCATTGGCCTGTAGCAGAATTCCTCGGCGATAGATTTGTTTTCGTTAGAGCGAGTAAGGGTTGTTGAGATATGAGAAACCCTAGTCAGTTCGAGACCTGAACAACGTGTAAGCATACCGCTATTTCAGTAGTAGTAGCACCGATAGGGACGAAGGAATTCTGGAAAGCAGAACTGAAGACCCGGTCAACAGCACCATCCACCTAATAGACAGTGTTCAGTGCTGCACCACTAGTCTGCAAAATGACTCTGAAGGTGACAAGGTGACAAATGTGGAGAAAGTCAAATGATATAGTCTGAATAAAAATCCTCTTTGCCTCCGTCTACCCAAAACACATACGGAGTAGCTAGTAGTAGTTGGTTGAACCGGATAAATTTGGCTCATTTCCTATCTGTTGACGGCCTAGTGTTATACATAAACGGCCTTACTAATAAAAAGTTAAACAATGGATAAATTTCTACCATTTTATACAATAGCTGTGTCCTGCTCTTGCTCACATGAAACGTCAATCATAAAAACAAGACAGGTTATTGTAATGACTGATCCATTGCATAGCGAATGGGTAACATTTTATTAGTAAGGCCGAAACACTATTATTATAAATAAATCTGTGGTCACCTTATGTAACCCCGAGACTTTCGGTAAATAAGTTCTGATGCAAGTCATAATATTATATCTTAAAATAAATTTTATTAAAACAAACGTATTTAGCTGTAGTAATAGCACGTTTGGGACACAGATAAGCTCTTATGTTTTTAGTCTCTAACTCCTTTGAGTTCAGTTATCATAAACATAATATAGTGTTATTAAAAATATATCAGTATTTGTTTCCAGTACATATACAGCGACCATTTTAGCGTAGAAGTAGAAAGTAAGAGTATTATTATTTGGTATTCTTGCCTCATCGGTGATCGGCTGTTGCTTAATTTTGTAAGCATCATCTAGTCTAATAGTACTTAAGATGAAACTTACGCTAAAGTAACTTTATTTTTCAAGCCCAAAAGATTAACTAAGGTATGCTTGAAACAAATTCATAAGTTCTAATACTTTTAATCATTATGATTAATTTTTTGGTTCTTATTTGATTAACTTTTCTTCTGGAATTGTTAAAATATTATAGATAATAAAAATTTGTGTGATTTATTGTTATACTATCGGCACACCTTACTATTACAAATAAAGTAATAAGTAATTACTTATGTATTCAAATTCACATTGGCGTCCATATATTATACATCAGGTGGGTAACAAACGGGTCTCAATAAGTAAGCTTCAAATTACGGTCAAGTGTTTAATAGCTGTGTTTTACCTGAAAATAAAACACATATTAAATACTTACCTATATTTGAAGCTTACACTTAACGTCCACCTGTTGAGGATTTCGACTCAATGAAGAAGATCTAGCGCCTGCACATTATCGTGCGCCGGCCGCGCCACCTGGTGGGAGGTGTGCCTTGTGCGAGAGAGATAGCATATATACAACGAGAAAGAGAGGGAAAATAGGCGGAAAAAGCTAGGTGCCTTCTCAATAAGTAAGCTTCAAATATAGGTAAGTATTTATAGTCGAGCCATTTTAATAGGCAACATTTGACGTCTATCAATTTTATCTTCGAAGAGATGTAACTTGCATAAAAACATCGATTAAAGTGAATTAATCGATACGGATTTGAAACATTTGTCAATCGAATTTATTAATTTATGATGATTTTTATTCACAAGTAATCAATGCATTCGATTCTAGATGTCAGATTTCGATTTTTAGAGTAACATCTCTGGTATTTAAAAAGAAAAAAGGTTTATTGACACAAAATTGTAGCGACGTCAGTTCTTCAATTCAGAAATTGTTTATTATGTTTAGAATGGTTAATCAGTAAAATGAAATCTTAAAATTACTTGTATTGGTCATTATTATTATAAATATGTAATCGTAATTTAAAAAAGTTAAGCAAATGTGCAGTTCTAACAAAACGAAATATCATGTTATTCTATGTCGTCGTTACTAGGTTACGTTGTTGAATTTTGTTGAACTGTCAAATGTTGCCTATTAAAATGGCTCTACTATAATATGTGTTTTATTTTCAGGTAAAACACAGCTATTAAGTAGATGCCGATTATTAATTTCCATTGCCCTTAAATAAGCATATTCTATTAAAATGATTTTTATTTCTATAGCAAGCAGTTGTTATGAATTATGATAAGCTTAAAGTTAAATTTTCTAAATGTATTTATATGTAGAGCCACTTTATTAGGTTCGATATTGGTATAGTGACATCAATTAAATACAGCCTTATAATTATTGAATTTATAAGTATTCAACTTTATCAAATTTGATTGACAATTATTAACCTTGAAAATTGTTGACTAACGAGATTACGAGTAAAACGGCCACCACATTCCCCCATCCCATTTAATAACCCCCCCAAAATAAAACGTTTATAATAAAATTAAAATCGCATAAAAGCGATCCAGGTGAATGTGGTCACACCCTTACGAGTGTCGCGGATTAGACTCGCCGTATACCGCGGCTTAATAGTTTCTTTGTTTGCCCATAACTTTGATACTCCGAGACGAGACAGCGAAAGTCCTTGTTAAAATAAACATCTGAAAATTTTTAATTAAATCAACGCGCAAAAAAACATTCACTAAAAGTTTGCTAGAGATGAGCTCGATACGGCCAAGCGAAATGCGAAAAGTAAGAAGTTTCAAAATTTTTGTAATGTCCGTGGATATTTCCGCTTTTGGACTATTTTTCAGGGTTCCGCATAACGGATTGGGAAATACAAACTTGTCGTACTAAATTTGTGGGTAAGTATTCCTATTAATTTTATCCAAATAGCTCGCACACTGCTCAAGAATAAATAAAATCTTGGGCTTCTCATTATACTTTTTTTAATACAAAATTAAAAACATGTGTGCGTATTTTCATACACTCCTATGTTCAATATGCACTTCAAAAAATTAGAATAATGATGAATATTTCTGTCTGAAAGAAAATTCACACCGTCATAAATAAAAGCTGATAACTTTTACAACAATATTCTTTATTTAATTAAAATAAAGGTCAGGTTTCCTTAAAACGTTGAGTGTCTGGCGTACCTATGCTGTTTTATCTCTTATTATAATAAAACAATAAAATTAAATGTGTACCATATAAAACTCAGATACGCGTCTGAACGCAATTGAAACCGACTTTTTTAATTGGCACTGCGTTAATTCTTAAAATTATCATACGGTATACCTATATCACACCCTGGACACTCCATACAAAATTATCGTTTTGACAGTCACACTGTAGAGACTGCAAATGTGTGTGTTAACGCTTTATGGTTGGCACATTTGTGACTAGCGTAAAAAAAATTCGCGTTTTTCTGATGAAATTATGAAAAAATGCGGACCATTTTTAGGCTGATCGTGCGGGGTGAGGTAAGTGTTTAATTTTGGCGGGAGGCGGAGAGTGTCCATGTAGCGTTTATTATGTATTCTGTGCCTATATACTGTATGATTTATACGGTTTGTTCTCAGAACAAAGTATAGGGTCCATTTTATAAAGGACTTACTTAATGTCAGAAAGGATACTCAAATCCGTTTGGATTTGTAAAAATGTTGGAGGCCTTAATGCTGCCTTTGTAAAATAGAACCTTTGACCTCTCAGGGAGAGTAGTTTATATTTACGGTTTTACGATTTTATTATTGGCTATTATTGTTGACATTTTCTTGGGAGACAATAAAAGAGAATTTTAGTACAAGAAAATGCTTATTATCTGTAAAGTTTGTTACTTTTGATGCGTTTTATATGCCGGTTTTTATGTGGACAAATTTATAATGACATAATATACAAAAAATAAAAATAGTAGTAGTATTTGAGAATTACTTACAATTTATACATTTATAATATGTGACCTTTATACTAAATTATACTATAGGTACATCAACTTATAATGTACTTTTACTCTGATACAAATTGTGTATTCTCGCTAAGGAATAGCGGCTGGCTAGTTTGTAGTATATTTTCATTTTAAAATGTATTATTAAACGCGATTCAAGTCCACCTTCGTATGCAATGTCCGAATGGAGTAACGTAATAAGTCGGAATTTCATTTTCCGGCTCCGTGATTGTAAAAATATGTGGCTTCCGTGTTCTTTGTGTCGAATGATACAAAATTCAAAAAATATCTTGTGAAATATTTAAATGTAAATTCGAACCGCATGAAATGCATTTTATTTTATATTTATATTTTGTTTTTTATATTATACTAGCTTTCCGCCCGCGGCTTCGCCCGCGTTTTCAAAGAAAAACCCGCATAGTTCCCGTTCCCGAGGGATTTCCGGAATAAAACCTATCCTATCTCTCAAGTTGGATCGAACTGCACATGGTGTGCGAATTTTATTATAATCGGTTAAGTGGTTTAGGAGTCTATTGAGGACAAACATTGTGACACGAGATTTATATATATTAAGAAGATTAAGATAAATGCAAAAGTAGATCGAAATTTTTATGGTGAAATGACATCCACAGCCAAAGGTTACACAAATTAAAGGGGAACTATTCAAATTGATATTTTACCGAGCTTAGACCTAAATAGCCCTTTTACCCTTCAAGAAAATTTACAAACTTTAATACACTTCTAATTCGCGACTAACTTTTCGACTCGACGAAAACAAATTACGAGTAAGAATTACAATTTAAAATTACATGCTTCACCTCGTCGTCTCAACATGAGTCCGCCAAAAGCGGATCCAACTTACATTGCAATTGTTCATAAAACTTGGATATTTCAAGGAAATTTCCAAGCAAGCCGAGCGCAGTAGGTACTGTATATTTAAGAAATCCCTGATCTTGGTGAATTAAGAAAGTTAAATAAGAGTTATAAAAGCAATGAGATTACAAAGTTTAGCCGCAACACTGCTTCAGTCGAATGGATATGATATTATTGTTCGGAACGCGATAACTTTCTGTTTAGAACTGAAAGCTTATCAGCTTAATGCTGCATACAAATGTTCATGGTAAGAAGTTTTTAATTAATGCCAAGCTAAGCGTATTATTTCGATTTTGTTTTAGATGCTCTAAAGTTTTGCAGAGTTGTTTGTTTATCATTTACGGAAAGAGCCACGCATTGAACGTTTTAGAACTTTGAAATAGAAAGCTCATAAATATATTTTAGATGAACAATTTTGAAATTTGAGGAAATTTGCGTTAAATATCATCAACTCATAGTATTAAAGAATATATTTGACATTTACTTATAAACTACACACAGCTAAGGTAGCTTATTTTTAATTATAAAAGGTTTTTCTCTCTCTCACTTTTTAAGATTGCATATAATCCTTATGAGAATTATTACAGTTTACCTAGATAAAAATTAACTTCATAGCCTAAAAGTCATATTCATAGATCTATACCTGCCTAATGGACCCTCTTCACAATTATGGGCAGTTTTGGGCGAGTAGAGGCAATCACGATTGTGTTAGGTTGTCTAAGTGCCTAAATGTCTGTGATCGGTCTCCATTGTAGATATTATATATTCACGTCGAAATGGTGGCAAACATCGACGATCATATGTTGAACCAACGCTGCACATTGTGAAGAGTGTCCAAAAAAAGGGCTAAAGCATTATCGAAACGCCAACACCGTTCACCACCCAATGTCGAATTATAACAAACAAAAGAATATCTCCAAATAATAATAATTATATCGCACTCTGCACTCGGCACTCCGCACCCGAGGTCCGAGCACGCCTGCAGCGCCACTTGCTCGTTATTAACCCGACCCCCGGACCCCGTGTACGTGACAAATTCTTCTAGGAAACCCCGCCACCCTTGGCGAGAGCCAAAATATATTTCTACGAGCAGCTGTCAAAAGTGCTATGGGGGAAGATATTGTATTAGTACAGTTATTGAGTGCGTTTGTAGGTATGTATATTATTGTGAAAAGGTAATATACAAAGAAAACTGCACGTAATTGCTAGCGTTAGCAGTTGAAAAACGTATGAGGATAATACAAAATAATACATACTTTTACCACAGCGCATAACATGTAGTAGGTTACATCGTAATATATCGAAATCTGGGTAAAGATTCTATACATAAACATTGAATAAGAATTATTAGTTCCTTGAAGTAAATGATGCATACAAATCAGCTTCCTAACACAGGATTTAAACAGTTTTATATTTTACACAAATAGAAACTTGCGCCTACTGTTTACGCTATGTTCTTTTTATAATGAAATATGAAAAAAGCTTATAGTTCAAGTATAGCTGTAGTCTAATCCATGAGTCTAGCACAAAACGAGACTCGGGGGCTAAATATAACGCAGTGTTTAATATCCACTACGACTAATAGCCTACTATTTAACTAAAGCGGAGCATTTTTAATGGTCCCCCAGTACAGTATCCATAGTAAAAACTAACAATCGCCGTTGACTTTAGAATTTAATAAAGAAACGCTAACAAAACAATTTCTCAGTTCATGGAAAACATCGTTGAATCGATCGATTTGCGTTCTTTATGCATTCAATTTGAATAGCAAGCTCACCTCCCGGGGGAGGCACAAAAACTGGCTCTTGTTAGAGCACTAGGACATCTGACCTACTTCGATCGTAACGCAAAATGAAAAAAGAGCGCGCGACACAGCTATCCAAACGCGTAAGCTTTTAGATAACAACACAATTTTTGGTGTAACACCTGACTCGGTGACGTTGTGTTTCGACCTATATGATTTCTACGAAGTTAACAGTGGTCGCTACGTATGAAAAAATTGTCGTGCATGTTAATGTTGCTTTTTTGTTCATAATATTATTTCGACAAGTACATTCCACTAGCAGTAATTGCAATTACAAAATGTTCAAAAATTACAAAATGTTCCAAAATTACAAAATGTTCAAAAATAAAATTCCACTAGTAGTAATTACAATTACAATATTTACCTACTTACAAGCAGAAATTCAGAAATAATAGCATATTTAATCCATAATAAATTCATAATATAATTCTCGTATTTTTTTATTTATTCACGTAGAATAAACTACAGACACTACCAAAATACATCCGTCATACAATCCGTATACCACTCAGTATACCACTATCCTGCAGTAGCTAAATAAAACACAATATCACATTACACTTTGTCATAGCATAATACACAGCGAGCGTGGGAAAAGCGGCTAGGTACAAATTAATCTTGCGAACAATGTGGCGGCGAGTGGCCGTCCTTGGGGTCGCCATTGTTAAATACTCAGCCGGAGGTACGTGAGTGACCCCTACTCGTTAAGGCTCTTGAGGGGAAAAAATCTACGTTTAATTTCTTCCCGGTGCGGTTGCGATTATACTGTTTGATTTATGGAGCTATCTGTGCGCTCGGGTCACGTGGAGTAAATCGTTGAGGTGAAATGGATATAGTGAGCGGATTAGGTTGATAGTGTTGAAAAATATGACTGATTGTTTCATAAAAAAAAGTATTTTAAGTTGCCATTTGATGTAAATTAGTAAATGTAATGAAAGAGATGTTATACCTAAAACTATCATATTAGTGCCCTTACGCACTAGCGGTTAACCGCGGGGGCGGTTGACCGCGCGGTTAGTCGCTTTCCCATTTTAATATGCAACCGCTTTTATGAAGTGTGTACATTCATAAGCGGTTGCATATTAAAATGGGAAAGCGGCTAACCGCGCGGTTAGCCGCTAGTGCGTAAGGGCACTTACTCTTAGTTTTGTATAATGTTATATTATGACATTGAATTTTTAAGATTTAACCATTCGTTTTGCAGCAAAAGCTCGGTCAAATCGCCAGAAACAGTTACCTGTGCAATCACAAATGTTTTCGTATCACTATCGATATTGATAAATTTTATTGTTGTGCCATTTTAACGACTTTGTTTTCTTTCTTGCAGGTACAAATTCGGAACGTATTGTCAACTCTATTGCCGATAAATTAGAGTTTAAATTGGTATGTTAGCGACTACATGTGGACTCGAATGACATAAAAGTCATAATATTTGTTATAGTGTCCTTTGAATCGACTCGACTGTTGCAATAAAAACAACCGATTGAAGTCAAAATAATGTATATTATTTATTGAGTTTTGTTTTCAGTATTTGTTATTTGGTAAAGTAAAATGAATTTCAATTAGTACGTTCACCAGATTTAATAAAAACGAGAATTTACAAACACAATTTTATCTAGAATATGACTAGATTTTGCAAGCATTAAACCAATAAGCTATGTAATATCTACAATATTATTCAAAACTTTCAATAAGCATTTAAAAGAAAAAAAATAAGTTCAAATTACCCTATTTTCTGAGAACCAGTTTAATTTAGTTTAATTAGTTTAATCATAAAAGATGCGTAACTACGTATCAAATGCTTGTTTAATAATACAATATAATGGGTATAATAATATTAATGATCACGGATTAAAATAGAAGCAACAAAACAATCCTTGGGCAAGCGCAAATTAATTTTTTATCTCGAAGCCGCGCCAACCCAACGTCCATCTCGGCCTATATTTAACGAAAATAAAATATGCATGAAACCTCCCACTCGGATGGAAATCAAAAAGATAACTAAGACTAGTCGAGACCGGAATAATGGATTATACGTTTCCACTGTGTTTTTCTTTTTTTATTTTCATACAATATTTTTTGTAATGTGTTTTTGATATACTAAGATTTTTACACAAAGTGCGACTCTATTTTATAAGAATATATTCCAAAAACTCAGGTTTAATAGCACTCTTGAAACTTTTTTATATTTCGGAGCTAAAATATACTTAAATGCGATATTCCGTAGCACAGCTACGGTTTTATGACGTTACGCTACGAGTCATCTACGCAGCGCTGCTACGGTGCTACGAAACCGAAAAAGGTGTATATACGTTACTAAATTTTATTTTATTATAACAATTATAAAGATGAAATATAGCTTTGTTTTCTGTCTGAAAATATTATAAAGTTTTGGTTTAATCCTATTACATCAGTAATTTTAGTAAGAAAATTTTAAAGTTTATACTAATAAATTTAGGTTCCTTTTTCATGAAAAAGTAATCTTTTTTAGAAACGGTTTAGAAACATGTAACAGTACTAAAGCGAGTGTAACTTTACAATATATTATAAGTTTTAAACAGTATTCGTAATTGTACTTCAGCAATTAAAACTTGCCACAAAGAAAAATCCTCCCCTATCGCTAGTTTTAACTTCCCTCCGAATGAATAAGTGTCATTTAAAATGTACCCAAGGGAATTAGCATTTTCTGCTAATAAATTTTATGTTTGGTCGGATGCACTTTCACGAGCGCATAACCGATTCAATTTGAATTTGTAATTCAAACACAAATTTGGTTTTGATTTAGAGAGCTATTTTTATTGTTTAAGATTCGTGTTTAGGAATATTTTTCATTCAAATGTCTGTATTTCTCGTATTTATGGCCTGCGTTTCCGAAAGTTATGATTCATTCTATGTAAAATATATTTCAGTACTGGTGGTTCACTACGTTTTATACAATATTTTTTAGAGCTAGCGCGCACGAGCAACTTTTGTCTCCGCAACTATTTTGTCTCTCCCAAGTCCCACCTATGGGCAAGTATGAAAGTGCGCGCACGTAGCGATGCAACTCCCCTTAGAGTTGATGGGACTTGAGAGAGTCCAAATAGTTACGGAGACAAAAGTTGCTCGTGCGCGCTAGCTCTCATTGTTTGTCTTCTCAACAGTACTTTTAAGGTTTAACAGTTGAATGAAATTCATGTAATGATTCGCTCCACAACTGTCAGTTTTAAATCTTAGCAATCGCAGGAGTTATGCAATCAACAGCGCACAATCGCAATATCATTTCGTATACTACGACAATGCTAAAAAACACGTGGCAGATAACTGCAAGCGTAACATAAATAAATATCAACTGTACACGGTCGGAGAGACGCAAACGCAAGACACCGACCGTTCCAACAAAAAGCACGTCACGGCCGACAGTGTAGGAGATAGCGATGTTTTTTAATGAATACGTAATTACGTGTAATTTAACGCAGCGTCGTGTATTTATATGGGTATAATGTATTTTTCTTTTTTTATCCGTATGAGGGGTTTTGCTGTAGGCATTGCCTCGTTTGATTGCATATAAAGGATGCATAATGATCGTACTGCACAAACAATAAATATATATGTGAGTTTTATGAACAATAAGTTTAGAATTAAGTTATTTTATTAAAATTTTATAATTAACTCAGGTTAAACAACATTTTTGCTTTGAATTATTCCTAGTAATTGCTAATATTCCATTTTTGCTGGGTTATGTTTGTGTCATATCATTATGAATTCCCATTTAAAAACTATTTTATTTTTGATCGTTATGTGTTGAAAATTTAGTCCGTGGAAATTCTCATACTTCTATCAAAGTACGCTCACTCCTTAACTGCAATATAAAAATATTCTGAAGAGTATTAGTTACTATATTTATGACGAGCCCTCAAACTTCACCAGCTCTTCAACCAAGCGCGCACTATATTATATTACGGTTCGAGCGAATGACCCTAATGTGTACCATTACGAGAACTAATGTGTATGTTTTTACGTCATATAAACGACACGCAGTCTGGCTTTCAGTGGTCTTTCTTAAACATCACAGGAACCGCTTGAGTGTGGACATGTCAACCATATTGATGACGTAGCCTTCGCATAATAATTCATTACTCATACCTAATGGATCCTCTTCACAATGGGCAGCGTTGGGCTAATAAATGATCGTCGGTGTTTGCCGCCATTACGGCGCTTATGAATAAGCATCTCCAATGATGGCCGATCATAGACACACTACCCAGATTGACTCTACTCGTCCAACACTGCCCATTGTGAAGAGTCAACGCTGCCCATGATATGTTTGTGCATTGTCGTCTAATGATTGATGGTTGGATAAAATGTTTTCGTGCGAATGGATGGGTAGTAAATAGCCCAATGAAATTACAGGTACGAGTAAATGATTGATTTTCAATGTCTGCGTATGTGTATTCGGTTACTTGTACGCTGGTTGAAATAAATATAAAAAAAGATCGTGCGTATCGAACACACGTGTCAGAAGTGAAACTTCTTTGGCAAGATTCAAAGATATATAAAAACGTCTCCTTACAGCATGACGTGACAGCATTTCCATGACGCGACCTCGATATTTTACTAGCAACGCGCCTAAAGAAATTTCACTTTCACGTAGTAAAATATTAACTGCGTCCATTTTTTCATTACTTAATTGAATAATATAATAATAAATATTCATTCTTCATCCGAACCGCGAGGGACTGGAACATGCTTCCTGAGTCTGTGTTCCCCGACGAGTACAATATGGGGGTCTTCAAGCGAAGAGTGAACGGGTACCTTCTAGGGAAACGCGCTCCATCTTAGGCCACATCTCAGCTTACCATCAGGCGAGATCGTGGTCAAGCGCTTCCCTATCACACAATAATAATAAAAAAATATATATTTAAGAAAGGTCGCTTAAAAATAGCCAAAAAATAGATGTCAAAAAGTTAGCACGTGGAGAAATTAAATAGAACGACAGTATTATTTATGAAGGTTGAATAAAAATTCTCATGAATCGCTGAAGTAGTCTATTATTGGCACAAAGTTTGTGATAAATATAGGTACCTAGTTATATTAATTAGAAAGCCTTAATATTATGGAAAATTTAACCCTTTATACCCATTTAGACATTTTTTGTGTAAAGTACCTAATTTATGTCTATTTAGTATAATATAATATATATTAGTAAAATAAATTAAGGGTTAACGTCTGATAGCTGCTCTCTCTTGAATTACTTTTAGTCACACATTCACCAAAAATATTATGAACTCAAAACGTGATATTAAATACTCGACACTCGTGACTTTGTATCGTAAATTTTAAAATTATTACAACTTAAAATATAAACTACTTTAACCGCATAATAAATATGAAAACACATTTTCTGCAGCGAAGTATGTTTTTATGCGCATCGTGGTGAAGTCTTTTGTTTTATAAGCTTAAAAACTTAACTCGACTGTAAAATAAACTGGGATATACAAGCGTTTATCTCGGTTTTATTAAAGTTATAATTTTGTGATATTACAGTATTTTAGTGGTAGTTACTAGTTGTTGCGGATTTTTAACAAAGCTTATTATTGTTTTGTAAATCGTGTATTAGTAAATTAATTGAAAATGAACATTCACAAACAAAAAAACTCAACATGTTCTTAAAAAATATTCTAATAACATCAACAGATTGTTCCCACTTTCATTTCCGCCTCCCACAGATTACAAAAAATAAAAGCACAGATCAATCGAAGGCTTCAAAAGTGACTCCCAGTTTCATCTCCATTCTCCACTGAAAGAGCTCGAGCTCGTAAAGTTTGTACAAGCAACGAATGAAAGTTTCGGTCTAAGATCACTCGGAGCGTGGCGCGCTCTCGTATCGAAATCGACTTTGATTTATGAATCTGTAAATTCATAAATCAAACATAAACACGGATGGATGGGGATTGGGCGGATCGGAGAGAAAAGTTTGCGTGTGCGATCGCGGTTCTTTGGAAGTTTTTTTACGATGTTACTTGTGTAAGAGGGTAGTTGGGTATGTCGTGAGTGGTGTATGAATTTTTAAGTTAATTTGTCAAAATGGATATGCCATTTTACAGTATTGTTATTGAGTACAATACTTTACAATGCAGTACATTTTACGACTATGTATGCAGTTTTTGAGTGTTAATCTAATTATACGGAGACCAAATGAACTATTTTATATGTTCAATAGTTATCTGTCAAGTTCAATACTATAAGAATTGCATACAATTTTCAATTTTAAAACAAATACAACTTTCACTCCAAAAATCTCTATACTCACAGGCGCTCACACGAAATCAAAAGCAATAAATTCCATTGCATAGACGCTAGCGACCAAAGTAACGTCACCAGCGTGGTTCAATGTTAGCGATCGGCATTAATTGTGGAACGTCCCACCGGCCGTAAATCCTCCCATTCACGAATGAATCGGATTCAAATCTGCTGAACGGGCTGCGCTATACCAGTGCTGTGAATAGCCAACTCTAAACTTGCAGTTACTGTTTAAAAATAGAATCGAATTGCCGTGTGTTGAATGGCAGTCATTAATTAGAAACAATGTACATTGGTTGGTTGACTTGAAGCTGTAAAGTGATATCTTGCTGGCAAACTTTAAAAGTACGAACATTCAAAATTTAGTCTCACTAATATTATAAAGCTGAAGAGTTTGTTTGTTTGTTTGTTTGAACGCGCTAATCTCGGGAACTACTGGTCCGATTTGAAAAATTCTTTCGGTGTTAGATAGCTCATTTATCGAGGAAGGCTATAGGCTATATATCATCACGCTACGACTAACGGGACGGAAGCCACGGGGGTGAAACCGCGCGGAGCAGCTAGTTACCTATATAGGTAATAAAAATTAGGCGAGAAGAGATTTTTTGAAGTGAAACTTCTTTATCGGGGTTGGAAAAAAATTTAGTGTAACATTTTTTCGTTACGCGTGACATTTTTCAGTTACGCACCATCTTTTTCTTATCCCTACCACGCGTGATTCGACGTATTTCTGTAAAGTTGCATATAGTAAATTATTTTTTGAAAATTAAGGTCATATAGAAGTTTCACTTCTTACGTGTGTGCACTAGTACACACACACATTTTTTTTTATTCTTATGTCCAGTTTCATGTCGCCTTCACAGTGATATCAAATAGAGTTTAAACTGCGATTGTGTAGATAGGTACTCGTATATGTGCAAAGCACAACTTTTTATGCAACGTTGGCATAAACAACTAAATCCACAAAAAAAAAACAATAAAATCCCCATGACTAGACTAATGTTTCCCATTCGTGACATATTATTTGTGTTCTAATGTATCCTCCACGAGCCGAGATGGCCTACAAGGCACTTTCACCTCAAGCGATGCGTAACGCGCGACATTTGTCAATAGCGATATAACCGAAGTCGGTTTGTTTACTTCGAGTGGTAATGTCGAACGGAATATTTATATTCGACGTTACGTCAAGCGGCGGAATTAATGTCGCAAGTCGGCGCTTCAATGGCGAGATTTATCTTTGCATCGTTTTCTTTTATTCACGCGTTTTTTTTTGAGACGAGTTGCGTTCGTGAATATTGCTTTGCAATATTTTATGTGGTGAAGTATTTTAATTTATTAAAAATTTTGACATTTTTGCGTATTATGAAAACAGTAAACATTTAAGGCGTGCATCGTTGCATGCCATCTAACATTTTCCTTACGAAAAATTGTTACATTTCATTCGCCATAATATATGAAAATAATATAAATTATTCTCTCACGATCAATTCCTCTCTACTAATACTGTCAACACTATTGTTACATCACACTTACACCAACTGCCAACCATGGTCTTACATCGCACAATTTATACACACTGGGAGTCACTATAAAACTTTATACACACAGTCGGAATCGCGACGAAACTTTGTTCATTCAAAAGTGTGCACTCCACCTTATCTAAGGAACAATTCAAGATGACGCTGACAGTTCATCTCGACATACTCTCGACTGGATTGTTGGTCTTTACCTCGCGAATACTTTAAGCTGTCGACTCCACCGCGACTTGTGTGTACACTGCCTTTGGAATGTTAAAAATCTGGGTTAAGTTTTTAATGTAAAGCGCTGCGGAGACGGTGTTTAACGGTGCAGGATTTTTTGCAATTGTTTGTTTGTATTGTGATAAAGCAAGGCGAAGTAAAGAAGTGGAGGAAGTATGAATAATGATGGAGAATAATATTTTAGGTTGAACATGGCTACGATGGCTACTATAGCATGGGCTGATCTTTTTATGCAATAAAAGAACTTTTGGTAAGATGTATCTTGGTGGTGTGTGTGACCTTAATGATAGTTTATAGCACTTATAATAATTATGTGACTATTGAGTTTGATCTTAAGTAATAACTTATAAATGTAGTGCCAACGTTGCCTTTAAATAATACAATTTCGTTGCGTGAAAATCTTTCCAATAACGTGTGCATGATAAGCAGACAAAAACATCAGACGTCGTCCATATGAATACAGTATTCATATACATTATTCACGTGTTTATCCGTAAATAAATGAACGCACCGATACGGGCGTAGGGAGATTTTTATTGCTCATTTAGTATGAAGGTCGGGAGACATACATATTTCGAGTTTCAGCAAAGGCGACGGTGTTGGTTCCGCGTCGTATTGACGTACCATATAAACAGCAACCTTAACAAATATTTAAACAAAGAATCAACTTTTATCAACTAGACTCAGATCGCCTATTGGTCGTCAAACATGTGTGAGTGATGCGATATATGCCAGTAATGTCTAAAGTGTATTGTACCGCTCATTAGAAAACTCTGCCTGATGCACGCAGTAGATGGAGTTTTGCACCGGACAATTTTGAGCTTGATTGTGAGTCTTGTTGTTTTTGTACGTCAGTGTCGTAGCGACAAAAAAGCTTCTCACCGCTGTAACTTATAACTCTCCCGGCCACCTTTTGTTTGGGTCACGTATTTTTTATTGCTTTTTCATAGATACGACGTTTTTTCATCTCGCACGATACGGGCCAGGTGTCATAGAGCATTTCCTTGCATTACGCGCTCTCTGTTATTTTATGCGATGTGAGTTTTTGCGATTCACGTAAGCTTTGGGTTGGGCGTGAAGGGCGCTTGATTTCTTGCATTACATTCTCATGTAATTTTGTTGAAAATTTTACTTTTAGTACGTGTTAGCTAAGGGATACAATATTGGAATAATTGTCTCTTCTGAATTCGGTTAGCAATTAGTTCTCGTTCCTCCTTTGTAATATAACGTCATGGTGCATACAATTTAGTAAAATACAGTTTTTAAATTATACACAAGAAAATATAAGCATACGAATTTGTACGTCTTCCCCATCCCCACTTAACGAGACACGGGGTTCCGTACAATGATTTCTCGTCCTCCACAAAGCGCTCAATAACGTCACAATAAATCAGCAATTAATACCGCCATCTAATGAATAGGGGACGCAAAGCCTTATAAATACTTTACTATAATACTGTGTACTTATACCAGTATGTACAATGTAAGGGAAATTTAATTATGCCAACAAATACGCTAAGTCCCCGGATCAAATGGAGTGAATTCGCGAGCCTCGTGAACTAAGAAGTTTCATTTAACAGTAAATGGATGGACGATGTACGAGTTATCGCCTATTGGTGAAGTAAGATGTCGCTTGTGTTAATTAATTTTGTTTGCGTAGAGGTTCACCTTTTTAGGTAGTGAATTTAAGCAACAATCCTAAAATGTGATATCTTACCATAATAATAATTCTGACCAGTCTGACACTTTAATTTTGAAATAATTGAATTAACACTCTCCATAGAATAGTTATATTTCATTCAAGAAGTATTGAAATTGAAAATGCATTGCTCTTTAGTACATCATCGCTCGATACCACTTGATCTCGACCGATAGAGTATAATATCCTAGCGTCGATTCAGATTTCAGATAAAGCTCTCGAAGGCACGATCCACTATAAACTTTAGGTTTAAGATCCTAGGATCGTAGGACATAAACCGAGTGAGAGGAGGCACTTTTAGGGCTTGCTGTAAAAGTAAAAATGATGATTTAGGGCGCCGTGGCTGTGACATAAATCTGCTTCGTGTGGCATGGAGGCTCTGCGTGTTTCTATGTTCTACGTCGAGATCTGAAAATATTTCTTAATATATTAGAATATTAAGTGGTAGGTATTTTTATGTAGCATTTAAATCATGTACAGCGTTTATAAAACATAGGGAAAACTTAGAATGTAATGTAACTGTTTCAAAACAATATATAAACATTAAACATGCATTTCAAGACATTTTAATCGTTATTCAATTAATTTATTGAAACTATGCCTTGCTATAGTTATATAAAAAGATCACTTAAAAATACTTCTTTATTTAATTTATTTATTTAAATACTGTATTGTACTGCCAACAATAAAATTATAAAAAGAAAACTTATTATGCTAAAAGAAGACAGCACAGGTGGCGGCCTTATCACTTCTTTACTTTCCTTGAATTTACTTTTCCAGAAAACACTATACTAAATAGGTTTAACAAATTAAGCCTTCAAACAGTATAAGATAATCGTGTTATTTGTCAATCGTGTACCCTCTATACAGTGTACATGAAATTAATTAAGCACTAAAGCGTCCCTACAAAGGTCAGGCGGTCTGAACAAATAAAGGATTCTATTAATAACATTCGCTTATTGGCGTTCAGTGCGGAGCCCGAAACGGGGACTTACGGGGCTTACCGAAAGATAATTTATGGGGCTCTATCAATATTTGCGATTTATTTAGCGTTCGCAAACAATACGAAGATGCCGGCTGAATTATGAGTTTGCGAGCCTCGGACTGTATTATGATATAATTTATGGTAATTAGTTTGTACTGGGGCGATGTTAAAATTCGATTTTGTGTTGTGCCTTTCAAGGTTTGTGTTATTGTTAGGCTTGCCGCTTGTGTATTCTGTGTTTTGTTTCGATGTTTATGTTACAAGTACGTTCTATGAAATGTTTTTTTATTCCGAATTGTAAGGAAAAAACACTGCTTCAACAAGTAGTAGGTAGATAACGTAATTTAGAGACATTCTGTCATAAATAGTTAGTTATATTGAAAGTTGTGTCTGAACTCAAGTTATTGATTATGATTTTATACTACGATAGTTTAAAGAGAACTTTTATTTTCAGTAATTTCGATATAGAGATTTTACAAAGTCTTGATCTAAACTTTACTTTGTCTAGTGTATAATTTTTTCTTTCTACGAATACAATCTGTCTCAGTATGTCTTTATAAAGTTTCAACTATAGTAGTAGTTGTACATACAAATCTTCTTCAAACTATGGCATATCACTTCCACAAATTTAACTAGTAAGTAATCGATACCGCGTTTCAAATGTAACCAACGTAATAAATGAATTCTGCACACTGATAAAGGAACGATTCTCGTCTGAAATAAGAACGAAGCCTCGAAAATAATTCATTCGTTTCGTTTTCCAAGAACGGCAAGAACTGATTAATTTCTGCTTTATAAGTTGAATGTTCAAATTGGATTGGTTGTAATATAAACATTTTGCTTTGAACGATGGATTCGAATTAAATTGCATTCGTTTACAAATTTAATTTGTTTCGACGTTTGGTTCGAGTTGTAGGTTTTTAGTTGTTCATTCATTCTAATCTATACATATAATAAATCTGTAGAAGGGTCAATTCTGTACATTGAAAATATTGAAAAAATAACTAGCAGGGGGTGTTACTGGATCGATACCAAACCCAAATATGTGATTAAAAAAATTTTTGTCTGTCTGTCTGTCTGTCTGTCTGTCTGTCTGTATGTGAAGACATCACGTGAAAACTACCGGTTCGATTTCGATGAAACTTGGTATAATTATACCTTATTATCCTGGGCGTAAAATAGGATACTTTTTATCCTGGAAAAATACGTAGAAAAAAAATTAATCTCAATTTTTCAGTTATCCATAGACGTTGTTCTGTAGTAGGTACCGCGAACACACGTTGCGTATTATTATAGACCTAGCCGTATTTTGATCCAATAGATATTTATAGGATGTCATTGTCAGAGTTACTCAAAATGGAGAAATAAACCATCCACGCAAAGACCGACATCCGCGCGGACGGAGTCGCGGGCGGAAGCTAGTTGTTAATATAATTGCTCACTAATATAAAAGTACGTACGTACGGTTGTAAACTAGGGACAAGAAATGATTACAAATGGCAAATTATTCGCAAATCTTTTTTGATATTGTTAGTACGTATAAACTAAATAAATAATAATTACACATAAACTATACGACATGTTTATGTGTAATTGATACGTAAAATTAGACATCACTTATCTCCTGTTTAGGAGAACAATGAAAAACAATGATTTTAAAAACTAATGTCAATCCTACATGCAAAGAAAAATAAGAATTAAGCTCTAGAGAAATAAGACCTTATAAGACACAAAACTGGCTCCTAACTCGAAACTATATTGTTTCCAAGAGAAAATAAACTAAAATCTCGATTAAGAACCCCATAATATCGGTAATAAAAACCCTATATCAAAACTGGAGAGCCATTACAACCGGTAATTTGTTGTATAAACATTAAAAACACTCCTATCTGAATAACGAGCTCATTAAAAAGTCGTTTCCCGAAACTTGGAGCATAACTTATACCTTTTTTTACAGGTGGATAAATACCTTGTTGATATACCGAATTTCATATGTTTTGATATAAAAAAGTTTTATATGTTAAGTTAGCCGTTTCACGGTTTATTTCTGCGGACTTTTATGTTATGGGCAGATTATCATAAGCTCTTGCCCACAAAATTAACTTTAGATCTTCTTTCGCCTTATCTTGGAAAATTTCGGCATCGAATTATCTTTGAGGTAGTTTATTGCTATCTTCTTAGATCTAAAATGATTATTTTAAATATATTTAATTTTTCTCAATAGTTTGATTGAGAAATATCGGTATTTATTATCATGCGGAATTAATTACAAATAACGACCCCTTTGCAAAACTTTCTTCTCTAAATCAACTGCGAAGTCTTACTGAATATTTAATGGTTCAGTAAATGTTTGAAATATTATATTACGCACAACATTTTTATGCTATGTGATATAAGCCGCCAATCACAATAGAATATATGGATGTCATCGCTCATGTGAGCATCATTTTGAAATTGAACAAACGTGACAAACCACTCAATATAGATAGGGAGGCGAATAGGGGAATTTTCTGCAATACTCGAGCGTGGCAGTTTAAGATATGAGAGATACCTTTTTTTTTTTTTTTTTATAGTGGGGAAATCTTCCAAAGATACCCACGGCCCCCGGGGAAGGAGCCAAGGGTTATGTCGGATTCTTACCGACTAAAACCCCACTGTGTTCCGTCGAGCCGCGCAGTTAGCCGGGGCCGCGGGTACTCTTAGAAATCGTCCACGACTCCGGCAGCGGACGCCCGGTTACGGGCCCACCTCCGTTACCACCTATGGCTGCACACGTGCGCTCCTCCTCCTTCATCTGCGAGGCGGCATGAGCGGAACACGTCTCATGTCACCTCACTGCCCCGGACGATGGAGCATGTCCCCGGTCCATCGTCCAGAGCCCTTCGCTAAGGAGGCAGGTCGCGATCGCTAGCGACCGCGACTCGGCGTCGGCGCCTAAAGGGTCGCCGGCGCCGCATCGGGTCCGCGAGAGGGTTCCCCTCGCGAACCCGCTCCGCCTCCTCCTTTCGCACCATCACCTCCTCACAGAAGGCGACCACCGCACGCCAGGACCTGGAGCCTCCAACCATGGCGCGAACCACGGACGGGAGCGAGAGATCCGGCCCCACAGCAGCGACCAATCGCTGTCTAGCCACGGACCACGCAGGACACACACTCAGCGTGTGGTCCGCTGTATCCTCCTCGCTTGGACACCAATGGCAGGTCATGGTTGGCTCCCGGATCGCGACTCGACACAGGTATCGTCCGAAACATCCGTGTCCAGACAGCACCTGTGTCAAACGGAACGTGAGAGCCCCATGTCGTCTGCTGCACCATTCTAAAAGGACCGGCCGGATAGCCTCCACCGTCCTTACACCTGCAGTTGGGTTCTCGAGCCGCCGCACCCATTCCTCCATCAGACGCTCGCGAGCCGAAGCCCTCCAGCGCGACACTTCTTCGGGGTTTGGTTCCAGCCCCGAAGACCTGGACCCAGCGATTCGCCGGTACACGTCCGCGAGTACCGCAGCGTCAAGTTCCCAAGGGGGGGTTCCGGCTAGCACGCAGGCTGCTTCAAAAGAGACAGTCCGATATGCCCGCGATATTCTTAGCGCCATGACCCGTTGCGGACGACGCAGAAGGGGTCTAGTCCTGGCGCTAAGTGAATCAGCCCAGATGGGCGCTCCGTACAGGGCCATTGAGCGGATGGCACCGGTGTAAAGCCGGCGACAGCCATCTCCAGGCCCCCGTAGATTGGGGAGCAAGCTTCCCAGTGCCCCAGCCGCCCCGGTGAGCCGGGGGGCGAGGCGACGGAAGTGTTCCGCAAACGACCAACGACCGTCTAGGAAAATTCCCAGATAGCGCATTGTCTGACTGATCTCTATGGACACGCCCCCCACCTGTACACAGGAACCAGCCCCTGGTGCCCTACGGGGGCCATGGAAGCACAGCGCCTCCGTCTTTTCCAAGGCCACTTTCAGACCTAGCCGGCGGATACGATTCACAACTAGGTCAACGCCAGCTGTCGCCAATTGGGCTGCCTCACTTAGACAATTTCCACGAGCAGTCACCAACGTGTCGTCGGCGTAACATAACACACCGACCCCTGGGAGATGCTCACCACGCAGAACCCAGTCATAGCCGATGTTCCACAGGAGCGGTCCTAGCACCGAACCCTGTGGAACACCGCACGACATAGGCCTCTGCCTCCATCCATCCCGAGAGAGGTACGATACGGACCTATCTGACAAGTATGATTGTATCATCCGTAGTAAATATGTGGGCACGCGATGGTAGCGGAGTGCCTCCAAAATGCACGTCCAGGGCAAGGTATTAAAAGCATTGGCGATATCCAAAGATACCGCCAAGAGTACTCCGCCTCTGGAGACCACATCCACTGCAACAGTCTTCAAACATAAGATTGCATCTAGGGTAGATCGCTTCCGCCGAAAGCCATACTGGCAGTTGCTGAGGTTCGGCCCGACTCTTTCAAGATGGTCAACGAGGCGAGCCGCCAGAATACGCTCAAGAAGCTTGCCCACCTCATCTAGTAACACCACCGGCCTATAAGCCGACGGCGAATCTCCTGGGCCGAGATACCTTAGACCAATGATATTTTATGTATAGATACGTTATATACTCACAAGATATCCAAAAAAAATACTTCCTATGCAGTGTCAGGCACACACAAATACAAGTTTCATTTTACTTAATTTATTACATTGACAGACTGTATAAGAGAGATGGCTCTAATAAAATGATATAAACAAAAAAGACAAAGATAGTTTGTCACTTCCGCGCAGGTGTAAGCAAAAGTCACAAGAATTCACCAATTGAATATAAATAAACAAATAGTTGCCATGGCAATTGGCATAGACTAACGACACAGAAGGTTCAATGTTATAGATGTTACGTTTCCTGCACACGTAAACAAATGTGACAATTTCATTTACTATTTAATTATTATTATGAAGTTGTATTAAAATGAAAATAACTTTTTTGGAGATATAACTGTATTAAGCATTTATTACTAGCTGTGGTGTTCGTTTTCGGTCATCATCATTTCACCCGATAAACACCCACTGCTGAGCATAGTCCTCCGTATAGAACTCCATACGGACCGATCTTACGCTATTCGTTTCAAGGCAGTTCCCGGAACCCGTACAAGGTCATCACTCCAACTTGTAGGATATAATTATAATAGTGGTGCCTAGATGAAAAAAAGTATGAAATAAAAGAAAGGATGAAGTATAAGCCTTTTTTATCTAAAACACAAATAAAATGTATGTTCAATAGCTATTTACAGAAAAGCAAATAGCATTTTTCGTCAGTAGCGATAATCTTTTGTTTAATGTATACGTATATTCAACATCATTTTTGCAAACAAACATTTTTGCCATCACGATTTCATTGTATATAATAAATAGATATATTTGTTAATTACATGCACTGTGTGGATTTAAATATAAAAATAATCAAGTATTTACCCAAATCGAAATTAATAAAATAGCCGTTCTATTTTCAATAATCGTATCTACATGATAATCTTTGATCACAGTGTGCGCTAGCTTTGTCACACTAGTGATTGAAGCAATGTTTTATCCCTTTCATTATTTCAATACAAGTGTCAAGCAAGTGTCATTCATTAATAATTGCAAATTGTTATTTTTGCTCTAAAATTATAATATTTTAATACATTTACCTGTGATAATATGATATTCCTCTATCTTTCTTTATTTTACTATCGTAATTTGTGCACTTTCTGAACACACAAGAAGGCATTATTGATAATTTTAACGTTTATATATCAGCATGTACGTTCGCTGTCACAAGTCACAATCTGACTGATTCCACTGGTCCCAATTAGGACCAATTCACGGTTTACGTTTTGGTGCGTTGGTAACGTATCTACCTCTTGTTTCTATATATAATATCATTGCCTTAGACCTAATAGAACAACCTTGTAAACTATTTAGCTCTATATGTAGTGACGCGCGCCTAGGATAGACGATCAGATTAGTAAAAAAAAATCGATATATTGAAATACTCGAGCGCGTCAGATTAAGATATTGGTGGTTGATTTTAGTGTTTTAAGACTAAATTTAACTAATCTGACCATAAGTCCTCGACAACGCCGAGTTATAGGGTCGCGAACTTGTAAAAAAAAAACGTTAATCCGGCATTCTCGAGCGCGATTGTTTTTATTTTTATTTTGAAGAATATAATCTAAAACTTACTAAAACTACAAAATCTGCCGGTTTCCGCATGACCGGAAGTCTGGAGGAGCCATTTCGTCTTCCGAAAAACGCGTTGCAGCATATAAGTCGCGAACTTTACTTTTTCCAAAAAAGAAGTTTAAATAAACAAAAAAGGAAATTTTATTTTCCAAAAAAGGTCTCTTCATTTTTGTCCATAATTAAAACTTTTTTTACTTGAAGCATCATAAAACTCAAACTCCCGGTATTTTGAGTACATCTCGAAAACTGAGAGTGTTAAGAAAAATTGATATGAAATAACGATGATTAAAAAAAAACCCACAAACCTTTTTCGGTCAGATTAAGAGAACCCACCAACATTTTTGTCAGATTAAGAAAATATGCTTTCAGGATACCGAGATAAACCTCCCCTATGAAAATCTGACGCGCTCGAGTATTTCAAAAGGACTTTTTTTTTCTGCATTTTCAAAAATTCATCGTAACTTATCGTCACGCCGTAATCGTCAGTTTTTTTAAGGGGAGCTTCCTTGGGGCCTAATTAACACCCCTTCCGAAAATCTGACGCACTCGAGTAAATTTTTTTTTTGTGCATTTTTGACGATTTTATATGCCTATCCCCACCACGCAAACCGGCAGATTAGTATACCATTGTTATCAGAGGCACTTGAGGCATACGTAGTATGAATATCTGACGCGCTCGAGAATGCCCAAGTAACTGTTTTTTTTTTACATTTTTGAAAATCCGTACACGCCAAACCCACCGCTAAAATAGTTTTAACCATAGAAGCTTTTCTTTTCAAAATTATTTTATCTTTCGATTTTGATAAGTCTCGGCGACGCCGTTGAATTACGCCATTTAGCTACCTCGCCTCCCTATCTAATAGCTATTGACGATTTATCGAAAGTGAAATAACATCATGTTAGATATAAATAAATACAGATAAAAAATCTTAAAAACTGGCTGTAATTGTTCAATATTATTACCTTTTTTTGTTGATTCAGAATAATAAGAATAACCCATGAAATGGTTGTATCGCCTTTCTTTCATAAGTGTACAAAGTTTGAATTAAATCTGTCCCTTTAAACTGGGTCCAAATGGAGTCTAAAGAAGTTGGTTACATACAAAGATACAAACATACAGCTAAAGCTAATATAAGCGTGTTAAAACCGGCTTATTCCCAGCTTCTTTTCGTTACGTAGAAAAATCGTACATGCCATTTACGCATTATGTTAAAAATATTTACCGCCACTTATCGTGCACCTTAATTCTTTAGCCCTTCTCTCCCTTCTTCGAAAAAGTTGGTGCTATTCTCTCGAAATTATGTCCCAACTCCGAGCACCCTCGTATAAAAAGTTATTTTACTGCTCCGCTAAGAGTTTAATGCGCGAGACGAGACTCAGCTAATAAAATATAGATTTGCCGAAATTCGCCGCGCAAATACTTGATAATGTTACTTTTGTTTTCGTTTGACGAGGTCGAAAGATTGGAGCGAGGTACGGTGACGGATTGTGTTGTAGGGTGTAGCTAGGTTACTTGAGAATTTGTTTATTTATTAACCAGCTGTGTATAACCCAGGCTTACTGGTACACTGTCGAAGATTACTTACACACTATTTAGATTAATTACTTACTACTTACATTTGTGATCTCACGATCAAATACATAGTTTGCGATTCTATAAACATCGGTAGGGCAATTGTAGTTAAGATACATATGTTTGTTTTACTATCCGCTTGTCCCAGATCCACTGGGATTAGAGAAAGATAATATAATAAAGTACAGTAGTAGTATATTATTATGTTATATAATGGTGAAGGAATTTTTAAATCGATAATGTAGTTTCAAACTTTTGTACTGTGTGCTAAATTAAACTGATTTTACTTTACGTTTTGTTAAAATTTATTGTATACAACTCTGCATTCTTATATTCATACATTTTAACGTAAATGATATACGCGTTCTGAAAGGTGTAAAAATTATCGGTTAAATAATTATGAATAAATCGCGGCACCGATTCGAATGGACAGCTTTTATGGTTCACCATTTAGTCGACCGCCAGTTTTTCATTATATTTATAATTATCTTTGTTCTATTCGGAAAGCTTTTTTTTCTTTTTACAAAACAACAAACGGTTACAACGTATGATAATTTTAAAGCTTAGAATAAAATAATTGTTAGTAAGGCTTAATCATTTTGAATAAATTAAATTTAACTCTGTTTGAAGTTGAAGAAAACTTTTCCATAACTTCCCGTACTTCATTTGTGAAAACACAAAATAAAAGAATGCACGAAAACATTTTCGTATGTATGTACATTGTACATACAACATTTGTGTTTTGCCAAGTGCGCTAGGGTGCAACCCTTTCGTACCTTGCAAAGATTTATTCTTCCCAATTAACCAAGTCTCAGTGTTTTTTTTTTTTTGCCTCAATCCCGTTTTATAGTTTCATTCATAGCGTAAAAAGCGCTATAAATTGCCGCACAGCGCAAAGTAGACATGGTGTTAAAATTCTTCGGAAAATTATGCTTTAAAACTACTACCACATACTAGTGAAACGTTGTAGATATTTCACGTGGAGCAGACGGACTAAATTATCTTCGAGTCGGCCCGTATAAATAATACTTAAACACCATTACAGTTAGTCGTTTATTACGTTCCGACGCAGCCACTATTTCTGATTTATGCTCAGTGTCTAAAGAGGGTCATTTTGTAAGAAGACGAGACGCGAGGCGCAGGAAATACGCCGGAGGAGTGAGGACCCGTACGGAGGGTAATTTGGTGCTTAGAGAATAATGGCTGCAGCTATGTATGGCATTATCTCTGAGCATTTATTCATTGGTGCATCTCTTAGGGATAGTACATGTTTCAACAGTGTGTAGCAGAGCATGTATTTGTAAGTGTAACTTCAGTCGTGTTGTTTGAAAGCTAATTTTATCAAGAAAAAGTGTCGGGGTGTATATGTCTTTATATACAGAGATTTCCGCGTGTAGGTGGACAAGAAGACATGCTCCTTTACATTAGCATGTCAATCTAAGCATAAAAATATCTCCATATATAGCTTCAGTCTCCCCTTCACTGCCACATAAATAGCTCCATATCGTGACAATGAAAATCCCAAAAAACGGCCGTCATTGTAATTCCTTTTACGCATAACAATTAGATGCGAACATCCGCAGCCCTTGCGTTTCTACGTCCGTTCGTTTGCTTTTAGAGGAGACTTTTACAAAAAATATAAACGAATGGAAATTTCTACAGACTCTCGACTCGACTCCCAAGAGGAAACGCATCACAAAGAAAAGTAGCCACTATAATTCAACTGTCGGTGATTTATCGCCTGTGACCTGCGTATCTGATGTAATTTTATTCGAAATTTTACTGAAAATGTATGCGAGAGTGTGGAGATATCAGTCTATATGAAATACAAGCATATAGTTGTTAAAGGTATAATGTTTTATTGCTTCATATTGTGGGTAGTAGATTGTGAAAATTCATAGAGTAACAAATATCAGTATCCTAAGTCAATTATTTTAAATATTATCGATTAAAATTAATTAATGTATTTATTCATAACGTAAGAATTTTCACTAGAAGTAATAAACATTTAAACAAAAATACATTAAAAAGATTCTGTTCACAAAAGAAATGAAAACGTTTCTCCAAGAATTTATTAGAAACGAAATCCTGAAAAGCCTCAAACATTTGGCACACAATAATAACGGAACATTCGAATGAATGAATTGAACCGCATCCGAGAGAGACGCGACTTAATTATTCATTAACTGCCAACGATTTAATGATTGTACAATGGAGGACGTCTGGAGCCGGAGTGTTTCTTGTATTGGCTCGCTCGTAGTGACTGTTTATAAATAAACATAGATCTAAGATAATGCTGTTGATTCTGCGAGATTCGAAACAATAAGTACTCTGAGGTTTGCGCTGTGAAGGTACCCGGTCTTTATGTCGAATGTTGTTAATTGAAAGTGATTGGATTTAATGAATTTTGTAGTGTTGTTGTTTGTTTGATGTTTCTTTAAATGGTTCTACGTTAATACCCACTTTATTATGTCAAATACGGGAGAAGATAGGAATACGTTTATTAACTCTTAAGCACTCTACATAATATTATTTTTATTATGTTTGTCCACATTAGAAGAATGTACTAATGCAAATACATGTTGTTAAATTTAACATTACTGGATACTATTAAAAGTAAATTTTACATTATTATATTAGAAATGCAATATTAATAATTGTTTTCTTTTGTTTCAGGTGGATGATATAATCTACTAGATGCCAAAAACATTATCTCTACGATAAGTACGGAAGCCATTAACAAAACTTATTTATTAATATTATTTATGATTAATAAGTAATTTTAATAAAATTAAAAGTTAAACATTATGCTAAAACAGACAGGACGTAGTTTATTTTAAACACTAGTTACTCGAAATTTATGTTAAAGACATATTATTATCTTTCTATATATACAGGGTTACAGGAAAAGTCGATGTAGATCCGTTAAGGGCATGTAGTACACATCTTTTCTGAATGATTTCACTATGTAACCCCCCATCCTAAACTTAACCGTTTTCGAGATATTCGAGTTTTAATTTTTTTTATGAAAATCCCCAATTTTTCGGCTATACAATTGAATATTTTGAATATTTTTGACTCTTATGATTATTTTTTTTGATTTTACATGAAGAATGAGATGCTTAATTACCTCAATGACTAAAATTGCATGTAAGTAAGTTCATCTTATCCAAAGATATTTAAATATTATGATAGCATGATAGAGTTAAAGTTTCAATTGTTGTTTATAACATACATGTTCTATAAAAATACACTATACGGCTATATGATTTACGATCTTCATATAGCCGTATAGTGTATTTTTTATAGATAAGTATAGACATCATCATAATTAATATAGACGGCTCAATATTATATTATAATATAATAATTGGTAGATAACTCGTAACGCTAATCGCTAATATGAAAAGAAAAACTATAAGTCTCTAATTAATGTAATAATTTTGTACCGAAAAGTTATTACGATTAGTCGCAGAAATGTTATATAGTTGTATCGTAATACGGCAGCAAGTGCGATAAAAACTTTTCTAATCAACGGAAAACCTACTAAATCTTTTTGTCAACTTTTGCGTGTACACACAAGCTTATGTTACTACGTGATATTATTACGGTCTAGGTTAATTATTTAGAGTATAGTAGTGCCTTATTAGATATTCATTATGTTTGGGTAACGTAATCAGTGGAGAAAATTACAAAAAATCTTATCCAAATAAACTGTGAATTATATATGAGGTATGTACTTCAACAGCGATTATATACTTACTTAGAGAAGTCCAGTTACATTATGTTTTAAATTTAGGCACAGAAATTCTGATAAAAAGAAAAATGTCTCTGAAAAGTATTTCAATGTAACCTTATAAAATATATCAGAAGTAACCCATACTTTTAAAACTTTTTCATGTTATAATACGTCAAAGTATCACACAAAAGTCGTAATTACTTATGTCCAAATTGTATGAAATCAAAAAGAAAAGTTTTCGAAAATAAAAGGAGACCTTATATTCCCACACATGGAATTAGTGGCTCCCACGCAAGAGCAATAAGGGCGCGTCCACATTGTTCCGCTCTTTAACAAAACCCTCAAGTAAATAAGTAACAAATTAAAAACCCCCGTCCACGAGCACACAAAAGAAGTCTTATTAATCAGAATGACGAGCCGGGGGGAGCGTAGGGGAACGAATTGTGTGTCCATCCCACTCACGGCATAGATACGTTATGTCTATATTGAAAAAGGGTAAGATATTTTATCATTTGCGTCTTAAATTTGCGTTTGAGTTGCCAACTATAACGTATGAAAGTAGAGTTCTATGTTTGGAATACTTAAAGCTTATTTAAGAGATATTTTCAATAATTATTGCACAAAGTTTATCTAGATGAGGTAACTAATTGTTAATTATGCGGCGATGTAATCTGACACTTACCTTTTAAATTGAGTCCTTTTATAGTGAAGTTGCTGTGATAGCACAAATTGAACTATTTTTGTAAAACGTGATTTATCCTCATGAAAATAAAGTTCAATTTAAATTTCTCACATTAAAATATCGTGTAAAGATCCCATATGCGGATTAAGTACATGCAAAATTGTGAATAATTTATGCGTTGTAAATTGATGTAGGATACCTTTTGTTCAATCGTTCAATTCGTTTTCGAAATGAAACGTTAATAAAACTCATAAAATTTTATGGTATAATTTTTAACCTAAATAATCATCTTAGATACTTTTTGTGATAAACTAGAAAAGATTTATCGTGTACTTTTCATGCAAAATATTTTTAAAATCAATCCAGTAGATTAACACCTCCCATAGTGCAAATTTTAAACTTAACAACAGTGTAACGCGAATCGTAAGGGGTGAAAAATCTCATCATCAGACCGTTGACGTTTCGGACAGCATAATGAGCAAAAATGATTCGCCAATTATAGTTTTGCGTCTAATAATTTCTCCCCATTATAACTTGGCTGCCCCGGGCGGCTTCCCGCGGTGTTACCTTTCACAAGGGGGCCACAGTACAAATTATTCCCCAGGGGGAAGTAGGGAGGTGATCGCTGTGATTCGTTAGACCAGTTAGACGTGTCTCTACTGTGTGTCCAAGTGGGGGCTCGGATTAGGGTTTGATGGCGAATAATTAATTTGATTTCGCCACTGAATATTTTATGAGGTGTAGAGGAAACTTAAATCAATTATTTCGCCGTGATGGTGTCATCGCCCCCTGTGCATGTAGTGCTCAGAGTCTTTGCATAATGAATGGTGGCCTAATGAGATTAACGAGACACAGTTGACAGGGCTAAAAATATATAATTTAACGGCAATGATGGTTGGATATAGTTAGCAATGATATTGAGGTGAAAGACATTTTGCTGTGTATTCGATCGCAAATATAATATGACAATGCTTTTTATAAATAACTGCTAACAAATATTGAACCACGATGATGATTTTTATCCTGTAGTTCGTGGAACTAATGAAAAAGATTTCCTTGATTTGACTTCATATTTCCTTGTATCAACATGAAGACGAAAATAAATATATATTTTGAATTTTTATACTTTTACTCAGAAGTAAGATCTTAATATTATGATCATACTTATAACGTATATTAAATGTACAATGATATCAACACCTTTTTCATCTTCGTCCATATTTCAACTGACAAGTGGAAACATTTAATTAAAACGCGCCTGATTAACGCGCACACGCTCACATCGCGTAAACTTATAAACATATACACACACATAGAGACACACATAGAGACACACATTCGAATATACGCACGCGCACACACACGCACGTGTGTACGCACACACTCCAACAAGGGGCAACACAATATGCCGATGCGCGGAAGCCTCAGTGGAACTGATTAACGTAATGCGAGCCCGAGTGTGGGCCGCGGGAATCACTAGCGCCGCGAAATTTCATCTGCGAGACGCTTGTATCATTAAGATGAGATGCGGTGAACGGGGCACGCCACGCCGGTTGTTTGGTTAGGGATGTCAGCTTGTGCGGCTGCAGTGTCGATAGTTTGTTGTCGATAAATGTTTTGTGTGCGTGGACGAGGTGGAATAATGCTAAACAAGTCCATTTCGGGTGGCGACGGACGACATGTTATCATCATCAAAACATTACACGAATTACATACATTTGTTTAGAGAGCTTTACCTCTAGATCTTAAAATAATATAAATTATGCAATGATTTTAAATCCCTTCCATGTACACCAAAAAGCCTTACCAAAATTTTATTTAACGAAGTATTTTTACATGGATATCTTGCACATATCAATACCTTTTATCCATCATAATATCTTTTACCATATTTTATAGTTATTTTAAGTTTCCTAGTAAGTTTATCGAAACGAGCACATCACCACTCGTAATAAGCGCGCATTGTCGACAGCGCTAGCGTTCTCAAATTTCTTCCATCATTAAGCTAACGCATACGCTACGAAGTCGGGGCATAATATAAGATATCTCGTGAAAACTCCCGTGAATAAATTGTTGTAAACCGACAACGGTAAATGACTGTAAGCAGGCGGTATATTAAATGGCGACTTATTTTTTGCACCGGCAAGGTGGAAGTTATGAAGGAAATATTGTTTAATGAGCTCCTTACGACGTATACGTTACAATATTTTTAACATGTTTGGATGAATGTTAACGTATAGTTTCATAGTGGGTGTATAGTATAAATATTTTAATATTCAGAGCTTTATGACTAGACTTATGTAATTTGTAAAGTTAGGTAGGTTATGATGATAAAATAATTTTGAAATGTTTAAAAATGTACATTGCATATTGTAACATAACATAATATTTATATCTACATCTTTACTCTACCTTGTAAATTAAATTTCAGATATGTCAATAATATGTCGCTAAACGTATTTTCGTTTCGTTTATAAATTAAAACAATTTTATTAGCAGGATACTTGGATTATAAATAGGTTTAGAGATATTTATTTCCAAAATAATAAACAAAGAAACAATCGCACATGGTTGTTATGTAAAAATTGGCCATTTACAAAACTGTAGTTTTTATTGCGAACACTGCGGTTTTATTTTCAGTTTCAGTTGTATATTTTTTGCGACGTGTTATTGTGTCGGTACATCGAGTCAAGTATACTGCAAACTATGTTTCTATTTTCCACTTAAAACATTTCCTTTGGGGATCCGCGTGTATGGTCTAATTTATAAGAGTAAGCGTTTTATTTTAACGGTAAAACTTATTTCCTGAAAGACTAATTTATTTATTTATTTATTAAAAAGGTTCATCACCAGTTGTTACATATGTATCATTCTCGTTAAATAGTAACAATAGGATTTACACATTATTATGCACAACTATTACAGATGAACACTACATTCACAAAAATAATAATAAATTAGGCGATATCTACATACAATGCAAATTAAATTATTATCAAAACATTATGAAGAAAGCAGATATTCAAATGTAATGTAAAAATATATTATCATCAAACTTTTTGATGTATTATGTTATAATCTATTGGTATTGTGCAATATTATAACCCTTGAATTGAAATTAAAAAATTAAAACATCAGATCTTTCTATCATCACTTTCAGCAAAGAAATAGAAGCTAGTCTTCCTCAATTTACCGCTCAAAAATGTAAAAACGCCACCGCTTGTGCCTCACGTCACGCGATAAAATAAAAAAGCTCGTATCAACGGCACGGTATCGCCCGCATTATATTTAAGTGGGTATTTTACGCGAAAAACAGCGTATTGTTGCCGGAATTGAATGTAAACTCCCTCCCGTAGATATATCGCGAGTGAGATACCGCCTCAAAACTGTAGGGTCGTATTGTGTTCGGCTAAATTATGTGGCGTGTGACAATACGAGAAAAAAATATATAGGCGCGATAGAAGGAGGGCACGGCAGTGTCGTGAGGTAAGCTATTACAGGTATTACAATAATAGTGTGGGGATCGTTTTTATGACGTGCTGTAATAGGATGGTCTTATGGTTTTGAAAGAGACGGTGTTCTGTCCGATTTCTATTCGTCGCACAACTAGCTAATCGCAAATTTTACAACTCGTATAAATAAAATTGCATCATACTTTAAAACCTCGTGTTTAAGTTCAATTTTCGTCACATCGCAAGAGGATACCCAATTTCTCAATCAAACCCTCTTAAACTAAACAGTATACACTATACACCATACTTTATAATATACAATACTATAATAATTTTTCAAACGCCTCATTACATAAAGTCATTATAAAATACAGTGGATTGAAATCATATCCTGCTATGCAACAGTCATAGATACAGCTGCCCTTCCGGGAAATCCTAACTGCCAGCCCGTCAAAAATGAATGAATGTCGAATTTATATTTGAAAATCATTTTGGAGATATTCATCTCGGTCTATGAGTTAGATGGGGTCAGGGTTGATCCCGGGAAGAAATCACATTAATGGAATACGTGCAATGAATGTATATATATTATCTATATTTATGGGCATATATACCATAACGTCGGGTCTCAGGTGTATTCATTTTGGTCAAAATATATAATATGATCGGGTATGTAGTCACGTGGTAGTCCTTTACAAATATTAAGATATGAATTAACAGGGGAGCAATGCTGCTCCACATTTGTTGCATTTTATGGTACCTACACTTCACTGAGAAAGTATGAAATTTATAATATTATATAGTAAAAGTACTATTATAGGTTTGGGCTTTAACATCTTATATTTAACAGCATTTTTATTTATCTGAATAATAATATGTTGATTAAAATATATTATTTCTTGAAATATAAATGCTTATTAAGGAACGTTTAATCGAAACTAATATTTATATCTAAAGTACAATGAACACACATGTGCTCACAATTAAAGCATCGTTAAAGTCGAATATCGCTTGCACCGCGCATACAGTTACCACTCCATAGTTTCCACTTATCCAGCCGTCGCCTAATACACGATTAACGCCATACTTATTAACACTGCGCAGGCAAAGTGGAAATAAAGCGATACCTCTAATAACTGACATTCGACGTTGCTGCGCGAGTGCCTTTTCAGTCGGGGTGTCAATTAGCGAACGCCGGCTGCTCCGTGCAATGCTTATTTCAGCTTTTATTTTCGCACTCAATGCTAATGTTGACAGCCCTAATGCTTTAAGTGATTGGCGTGATACAGATATCGTACGATTCGATTCTTTGAACGTAAATATTGTTGATGCGTAGGTACGGATTTGTTTGTGTGTGTGTGTGAATGGAGTAGATACGTAGTGCTTGGTGCAACCAAATTTCCAAATTTGTAGCGTAATATCTTTGGCTAAGGAAAGAAGTAGATTTATAATGATTTAGATACGCAAATAATCTTGATGGTTTCCAGTAATACATATTATAATATGTGTGTATAGAACAATTATTTAAAACTTATTTCGATTTTTAAAGCTACTGAACTAAAATCGTATGTGATAAACATAAAACATTAGATACTACACGAGTCCATAAAAACACAGACGTTAAAATCACAGCGGCATAACATAATAAATCAACAAATAGTGGACGCGTGGTCTATTTACGGGATCGTTTCTGAACGCAAAAAAACATACTAGTAGTACGCATTCGGCTAGTCCATAACTCACACAGCTCTACAGCCATCAGTCAGCGGGTGGTTTTTTGGCTAAAGCCGACAAATCACTGGCGCTAACTTCACTAATGTCACATGTGTCGTTTCAATCCGCGCGTTACGCTGCGTGAGCAATATAAAATTTAACATTTGAACAATTTTCTTTTTTCGTTTGTTTTGTTTTTAATCTGTGCCGCAGCTCGGCATGATCGAGCGTGCGGTAATTGTGGCTGTTTTCGCGTAACTGGTGTGGATGTTGATTACTGGTGTTTTGCAAATATGTATTTGCTATGATGTTCAATGTTCATAAAACAATAGTCACGGAATTGGCTTTTGGGTACTTCTAACAATTATGTCAACGTGATATCCATCTAGTCGTATAGTGAGATCAATATTTAGAGCGACAGGGAAAATGTATTTTGCACCAAAATTTTGCATTTCACGGAAAACTGTATACAAAACAAAGCACAACAAACACGCAATTTAATCCCCAAAATCATGCGTCGAATTTAAATCCTAATCCCCAATAAATATGTTTACTCATCTGAATTAATTATGAATACGGTCCATTAATAAAATTTGTAACTTCACACGGTGAATGGTGGCCCCGATTACGCCATCAATTATTCACTTTTCAACACCCCACGGTTTAGTAGTGTCGAATATACATACAACTATTAATCTGAATTAGCTGTATAAACCCTTTCATATTATGGTGTATGTGAATAAATGGGAAATATAAAGTTTAGTGTATAGGAGAATGGTTGCACGAATTAGGTCACATTCGAATCAAGGATTTACTAAATTGATTAGGTTCATACTCATTTTTTACTTGTTATTTTAATATCATCCACACTTCTTGAAACACAATACTTTTATGTCAACACTAGTGCGGTGCATATAAAATGGCTCTGCAAATGTATGCCAAACATGTCACTAATGTTAGCACGATACTATAAGCGCATGAATTTCACGGCCCTGGTCTCCGACATAAGTAAAAGTCACAGGTCTAGGATATAGACGGCTTATCACCATTCCTGTAAAAAATAAATAAATAATCTGTGAAACAGATTTATGAAATGCATCTGATATAATATATCTCTAAAATATTCACATCACACTTTTGTCAAATATGTAACTTCACACAAATACTCCATGAATCATCATAAATTAAGCATTTAAAATTACTTGCATTAACTAATACAATTTACTGTCGACTATGAATTGCTGCTATCTATATTTTACATAAAAAATAAAAAATAATAACCAAATGCACCCTCATCATATTATAGCATAAACTATCCGTGGAGCGGAACACGTAAAAACGAGTCGTCGCGTCCATGAAACTCCAAGTTCCAACTCGGCCACATTAGTGGATGTAATTTTGACATGTACAGCTCACTGCGCTCTGTAGGAAGTGGCGCCAAATTTGCGTTCACGATTCGTTGATGACTTCATAGTTGGATAGATAATTAGTACCGGCTTATCGGGGTTAAGTGAAGAGGGCAGAGATTGAAATGGCCGATTTTTAGTCGGATTTTTCAGTGTGGTTCTTTTCAATTATGTTGTAATGATTGTTATGGTGCGGCTGCATTTTGATCTGTTCGAAATTTAATGATCAAGATTGCTCATTTGAATATAAGGTTTTTATATGGGGGAAGGGCAATTTAAGAGAGTTTAACTCAGTAGATGCTTATGGGTCGTAGATTCGCACACCACCTAGCGATCCAAAAGCTCGTAGGCCTACTTTAAAAAAGTTAATTTTGAGACTAGCCAACTTGACGATAATATTTACATTTGTTCTTTGCTCGAGATAGAATGATAAATCTGTATACGACTACAGTTTAGGAACGCAAAAGTTCGTGCTTTATGAAAATCAATCCAGCAACCCACAATACGATATTCCAAAATTTAGCACAAGCCACGATATCGTTCTGAAAAGACGTGACATCAAAAACCGTACAGATTCTAGATTCTGGGTAACTTTACTAAACAGAGGTGGATTTAAGTCAATTCTCTGTGAAGACAACGTGAAAGTGAAGCTATTGTGCGCTTGATTTACAGAGACCGCGGCGACGTTAACGCCGCTCTTATTCCCACCGTATCTCGCGGACCACTGTTTTGTTTGCCATAAATTTGGACCGCCTTAAGTGATGCGCCTTTGTTTAATTCAGCACTAAATCTTTGTATAGTTTCTTGTTCGTGCGAACTTACTTACAGGTGTAGGTGTGCGAGGTTGTGGATGTGAAGGGAAAGCTTTTCGTAGGGGGAAAGTTTTGGGACTTGGATTTGTGTATTTCTTTTGAAGAATGTTTTTAATGTTAAGGGAGTTCATAGTGTTTTAGTTATCGACACATTTTCTAAGAAATTTATAGGTGATTACCAATTATTCTTATTTATTTTTTTGCATAAATGGCACTTTAAAATAATTGATATTGGAGGCTGTTAAAATTACCAAACTACATTTGATAAATTAGGTCACATGCATTTTAGAATTGAATACTGACCACTATATGCCAGATTTAATATCGACGTATGGGCTATTATTTTAGCTGACATTTCAATCACATCAGGTCCAATATTAATTAATTTACATCAATTATTAATTTTATTATTAAAGGGTTTATTTTTTTTTATTCTTGCATAAAAAATATTCATCAAATATCGTAATAAAATTAATATTCCATAGCCCATCTTTGCCCAAAAAAATAACAGGTGACAATTTTTATTGGACGGATAAATACAAGGAGTGCAAAAATGGCCCTAAATCGTTTATTAAGATCATTTCAAATTTATTCAAAATCTTCCTTAGATAATAATCGCAGCACAAGCACAAAAGTGCTTTTCTGCATCGCCGTCAGTATTGTTTTCATACTTTGTATAAACTTTTTTTTTTAATTTTCTCTTCGCAAGCAGACACTGTTATGACTAACGAGAGATCGAAGCGTACCCGCGCCGTCTAACTGTAGTGAGCTAGACTTTCTTTGTCTGCTCCATAGTATTTTTCAAGTGATTTTCTATTATTTTGCTTGCAGCAATAATGAGCATTGCAAATTTTTGACTTCACTTTGCTAAGGTCGTTCGGGTTGAGATTATGTTTCTTCAGTTCTTTGTGATTGTTGCACAATTTTTGTAGCATTTTATTTAAAATCGTATAATGTTTCGGTTTACTAGAGGCATGCAATGAAACGATTTCTTTAACGTATTCAATATATTTAATATCAATTTGATATTTTACTTTTCATACAATAAAACGTATTAAATTAAAAAAAAAAGTGCAGCTATGAAAATAAAGATGCTTGCTACGAAGTCGCTACATTTCGTAGTACGTTCTACGTGTACAATTAAGCGACTATGAAAAAAAGTGATAGGTTTCAATTCAATGCTATCTTCTTCTTGTTTGTATGAACTTTACAACTATTCAAAGTCGCTACATATGTATTCTTCTTTTGCTTGATGTGTCTTGTCAGGTGGAACCATGGCCATCAGGATCAATTGATCAGATTCTGTAAAAATTAAAAGTATGTTTTAGCTTATAGTAAGTAGGTAGTTGAAACTATATAGATATTTTTTATCTTAATCATTTTTTTTTTCAACATAAGAATCAATTTATATTCTCAAGAAACGTTATTACACAATAAACAAAGTGTCCTAAATGTCATATAAAGTGTACAGTTCATGTTACTTTTGCTTTACGACTTGTAACCCGTATCCATTTGACAAAACATTTAATAGTAGCAATAGTTCAGGATACATCGCCCATTTTTGCAAGTGACTACTATCAAGCTGATTTTCCGTTTGTAGCTTTATTTTGATGAGACACCGAATAATTTCGTGTACGAAACTCTCGATTGTGGTAGCTAACAGAGATAACAAGGATAAAATTTTTTGATTTGATGGTTCTCAAATATTTATTACGCAATTTGTAGGACAATATGTCTGTTGAATTATATAAACATTAATTAAGTGAAAACAAAAAATCAGCTTGTTAGTAATCATTTATGATGACCTCGTTATCGATACACTTTGGAAAGGGGGACTCTTTGAACCAACCATAGATTTTGTAGGACAAATATTTTTTCGAATAATTTAGGTAATTATCTTGAGATTGAACAAAAAAAAATTCAGTTAGTAATAAATATTTGAGAACCATCAAATCAAAAATTTTTACCCTTATTATCTCTGTTAGCTACCACAATCGAGACTTTCGTACACGAAATTATTGGGCGTCTCATCAAAATAAAGCTACAAACGGAAAATTAGCTTGATAGTAGTCACTTTCAAAAATGGGCGATGTATCCTGAACTACAAGTTGTAGTTGTTAATATCGTGATAGCTACCGGGCGAATGCAAAATTGTGATTAATACGGCAATTTGGTTGACTGCGCCTCATTAGTTGGAAATATGACGCGCGGTCTAGGAGGGTTGGAGGTGCACATGAACATACATGTGAAACACTAATTATTATATTTAATATAATGGCGTCTGGAAAATTGGATTCTTTTGAAAAGTAAACGACGATAAAAAAAGTTAATTTAAACTTGGCAATTTAATTTTGATAAGGTAGTTGATGAAGAATTTGGGAAATAAAAATGCATTTAAAGGTTGTAATAATTTATTTAATAAATAGTTGTGATGATAATTAATATATCTTAGTTAATTATCTGAAGTTAGAAATACCGAGTCTCTTTTCACAACTAATTATGCCCTAAGATTCCTAAGCGTACATTACACTTCCGAAAAAGTACGTCATGGTTCATACGAAACTGCAATGAATACCTGCACTTATGTAAAACTGGGGAGGAAATATTTTTCTAGTCGACACCGCAGTTTAGTAACGTGTCACACCACACGCGATTACTTTATGAATGGTTTGATAAAGCGAAACTTCACTTTGAATCATAATAAAAACGAAGTATACTTATATTATACTAGAAAAAAATTATAACACACACTAGTGCGAGGGGGACGACATTATGAGGGAAAAATTTAATGTATTCAAACATTGATTTACAGTCACGAAGGCTTAGGTTGCGACGGGAAAAATGATTTTAATTAATAATCGATTTGGCTAATTTCAATGGAAGCCAGCCAGCCAAGGATTACACCACGCAAAATAAAATTTAAGTTAATGTAGTGTATGAAAAATTTAAAGAAAGCATATTGAATACTTTAGTTCGTTTAACATTTATCATCGAAATTCTAGACGTGGAATCTCTACTTTAATTACATAATAGTTATGTTCATCAATTGTTTTTCATGTATTTAGAATTAAACTCGTTTTACTACAGCCAAAGAACGATGTGATTAGATATAAAATAACATCACAGACGAACCTAGAAACTTCTCTCATCGAGGCTAAAGGTTTAAAATCAAAATACCGTCGCCGGCTCAACACACACGTATCAATCTAGCGTCGCTCCGGTCCAAAGTCGATATTACAATGAAATACGATACAGGAGATGCGATGTAACAGTGATTTCACTGCTATCGCTTTACATAACGACGGCCCGTCCGTTGTGCCAATTTATAGGGTCCGCTGCAAATAGACGGGGGCCATTCAAACGTGAGCCGAATGGAATTAGATCCCTCACGTATACGACAAATTGACTACATGCGTCGATACAGAATAATTGTTACTGTGATACCGTGAAAAACGTCACTGGTCATGATTGAAGTGAGCTGAGCTGCAGAGGGGCAGCGCTAGCACGTCAAGAGATTTGTTTTGATTGCTGCGTCTATGATGGCGTAATACGGAATTTGGCTGACGTGACGTGATTCGAGACGATAATGGTCTCGGTTGCAAATTTTATGTAGTACATCATCTAATAAGTTTTTTAAAGATTATAGAAGATCGGTGGCCTGGAAGAGATCGCTACCTAGCGATAAGGCCACCGTTTGTACACATTATTTTCCTCTTATCTGTACTTTGTGTCTCTATTTCTTTTGTGTGTGCAATAAATAATAAAATAAATAGAAGATCAAGCAATGATCACACACAGTCTTATAAAATCTAAAAACATATAACTTTTACTCTAAGGACAATATACCTAATATACTAAAACTGTAGTCTCATGTAGAGATGTAGAGTACGGTTTAAACTTTATTCGTATAAAACATAAAAAGTACATACCGAATTTAAGCAAATTTCTCATAAAATAGCTAGCAAATACAAAAAACGTTTAGCTAATTTTCCTTCCTCCAAAATACACGTACTACAGTATAATATTATAAAATACTGAGCGGGAAAAACTTAGCCGAGAGGATAGCTATAAAAATATCACATTCTCATTTGCGAAAAAATAAAGCGTGAACTAAGTTTAATAAAATACACCGCAGTGCGATATTCAAAGCTTTCACGCAAATTAATTTATAACAATAAAGATAGTGTTTAAACAAGTAACTTTCCGCCGGGACCAGAAATAAATTAAACGGGAGAAGACAGAAGGTGTGCGCAGCGGCGGAGTTTTAAAAGTTTCCTTTCGGTATTTGATTACTGTCGTATAGTTGGCAATGTTGGCTTCGAAGCGGCGCACGTGGTGGAATGTGTGTATGAAATTAATAATTGTGTTTTAATATTTATAAATCTATATTCTATACTTAATAAGAAACTTATAAGAAACTTATAACTTATAAGAAAAGAAACAAATTAACCCTTCAGTCTAATTTGTTTCTTTTCTTATAAGTTCTAATCTCAGGCACGACTGGGCCAATCGATTTCAAAACTTATTTCACTGTAGGCTACATAATATAATTTAACACAGGCGAAGCTGAGTGTACTGCTGGTATATTATGCTTTTAATTGTTTCTTAACATGTTCCAAGATTGCATCTTGTCGAAGCGAAATGGGAACACGGAATGATAGAAAATGGTCCCTATTCCAAATTCGTTATTTAATTTTCATGTTTTTGTGACAATAATTACATTTTTTTGCGCTTAAGTCACAAATTCATATAAGAATCGCCGTAAAAAGTTTTTCTAATCACTTGATTTCTTTGATTTTCGTTTCAATTCGAATTATTCAATTCAATTCGATGTAAAATAAATAATTTGATTTAAATACACGACAATATTTAAAGTTAGAACTGAATTGAGTTAAATATTCCTATGAATGGCTCCACGTTGTTGGTTTTGCTTTATTGTCGACTTCTTGGTGACTTCGCGATGAAAGCAAACGGTGCATTTTGCTTTGACTCGGTCATAGCATTAATTAAATCATTCTATATTTTTATTTATTACAGTAAGAATGTTTCATTAAATTAATATTTTATTTAAACAGAACAGAATGCAAATAAAATTAAAGACTGTAGAGAAATTTTATCGTTGTGTATTTAATATTATTTATGCGTAAGGTAGAGCAGTTACAAGAACCATAATATTAAAACGATAAAAATTTGTTCACATACCAGAAATATGTTTTCTAATAAAAATAAATGATGGCGGTCGAATCGCAAACCCCTTTCAAATTTTATAGTCGTATAAATATGTAACCATTATGTAATATGTTTTTAAGCGAATGGTCAGGACTCTTTACCCATGTAAAAATATTTTTAGCTTTCCGAAAAAAGACTAGCGATCCGGACTGGTTTCGCCTTTGTAATATGTTTACTCTCCATAAGAACCATCCTCGTTCTTCAAGGTAAATTATAAAACGAAACGAAACGCTTCAGATTTTTTCTGATTAGCAACACATTTGACGATTCATTTTTAAATATACAAAAGAACAATATTGAACATGCTAATAAAACTTCTTCTGACTTCATTAAAACCCATAAAAACCTATAATACAGCTATGCCATATATTTTATTACTATCACAGATAAAGCAGAATATATCTACATAAAGTTTATAGCGCAGCAATTAAACATGTTATATTTAATTCAACAGGCATAATACATGTTAAGCCATGAGCGCTATATCACTGTAGGTACGACCGTAAAACGGTTAGGTGCCGTTAATTATTCATTTATCGCGGTGGAGCCTTATTTATGGGGGTCCGCTTAGCGCCTGACCGCCCAGCGCTGCGATCAGATGTTATCCAAGTGTAGTATATAGTTGGAAAAGCAGCGGAGTTAATGTAAACAAAGTGGTAGTGTTGTGAAAAGAAATGTTTTTGATGTAATGTGAGATATTGCTGGAGCAAGGGATTTTTCAAATGGTCGGGTTATAAAATGTGTTTAAGTTATTAACGCCTCTGTTACTTAAACATGTAGTTAGGTAGATGTTGGAGCGGTCGAGTTAGGACTAGATTCTGATTTAGATTCACAGAAATAGTCTGAACTATTGATAGATAGCATGGATAACTGGATAACATACCTACCTACGTGCCCGTAAGGAAAATTTACTTGTAACATAAACAAGACAGTTTACCTCTATACTTCTTTAGTTAACTTTAAAATATTGGATGTTGAGCAATAAAAATGATTGAATGAAGCAAAACTGCAGACGCAGTTCATGACCAAGCTCGCTATAAAGTATTTACGGCCTATCAATCACGGTCAATAAAATCCGGTCAAAGTTTGAAGAAAGAAAACTTGTTTCAATAAAACATTGATCGATACTATATTTTCACAACAACGTCGTTTGTATCGAGTCGACAGCATCGTTAGGAGTCAAAGTGAAAGTAAGAAGTGGCAAGGCGCTTTCTTTCCCAACGTTGTCGCAAGTTGAATGTTCGAACTTGGCCAAAGTTTCGCTGAGCGGTCTTCATTGACGGCGGCAATAACTCGGAGTCTCGGATTGACCGACAATCGTTCTAAACAAATTGACGCGTCTCAGTCGCGACCGACTTGGAATGGGGCAGTTAGAGAGAACTTTTACCATTACCATTATCACTGGGCCGCCTTTGCGCGGCTGGCGCGAGTCTCGTACTCCAGTGGCGATTGTTGCTAATCTGTATGATTTACTTGTTCTATTTTGTAAGAGGATTAGTTGAGATAATATGCGGTTATGAATAAGCTTTTCATATTTTATTCGATCTATTCATGCAGTTAAAATTGTTTAGAAAATAACAACACGATTAAATATTGAAATAAGAGGATTTTTATGGGTATTTAAATTTGAATAAAAGATTAACGTATAGATAAACCATGACACGTTTTTCGAAATATTTTAAACTCAAACTCACTTTAATTGTGCATAAACCTAACTTAACAATAAACTCTAGCGCAAGCATCGCACTTGTACCACTAAGAGATAATTTTGTGACCCCAACCCACATAAAATGGGGTTGTTAAAATCGAAAAGTTTCACTGTAACCATTATCACTGCTATCGCCGTTACAGATGGTGCGAATTTAAATTAAACACAATGAATGAAGGCTGTTTACAAGAATCGTAAAAGAAAATGTAATTACATTAAAAGGAAGAAGCTAGAAAACAATAAAGAACACATGTAAACAATTTTCTAGAACTGATATTTATGACTCGTAGAAATTTATTAGGATTTTATAAAATAATTATAACCAATAATAAGTTATTAATAAGTGCAGAGATAAGATTTTAAGATGCTATGTGATAAAAACAAAGGGATTGAAAAACCTTAATACTTACAGCTAACGATAATAAGGAGTAACTGTAAAACGTATGTGTCTGTAGCATTTATTAATATATAAGGTATCTTAACAATATAATGTGTACATGTTCTAAGATACTTCGTTGCTACGTAGGCTCAATTTTTCGCTAAGAACTCTTGACGTGAACCTTTCACTTTCCTCTCCCAAATCCGACGGAGTGAAGATTTTTATACGGCGTCCCGGTCCATTTGTCGCCGAAAAAGTAATTTAACGGTACACATCTACATAATGTGTACGGGCAGAAAAAACAAGCTGTACTTTTGGCCGATCCGAGATCGGGTCGTGTTTATTGTGTCAACAGAAGTTTGCGCGAAAACCCGGTTGGCGCCTTTTTGCGATGAGCGTTACTGTCATTGGTTTTTAAACTCGATGACGTTGGAATAGGTTGTTGATTTTTGGAGCAGTAAATATCGCTGGAAGTGGTAAAAGTTACGTTACGTAATTTAGGTAAACTAACTCTATCAGAGGCAAAATATATTAAGAACCAGAATAATTATCATCACTGATAAACTGCTTACATATGCATCTGCTTGTTATAACTAATGCAATACTTACACTAATTATAACTATGTAATATGCTACCAAATTAACAAATACATAATATTTATTCATTGAATTTATAAATTATAATGGAATCGTTTATATAAGCTAGAGTATTTTAATTACATTTATTCAATACAATTAAATGTTTGAAATGTTTCTTCGACTGGTATACCTGGAATACCTAAGGTATTTCCAGTCGAAGAAACATTTTCGAAGAAAGTAAACAATGAAACTGCAATTAATGCTACAATTATTCTAATGACTGCTCTCAGGGATTATGTAACTAAAGGATAGATGGCCAGCGTTTTAAATGAACGCTCTCTCACTTTAAATTGCACTAAGAAAATGTGAGTGCAACTACATTTGTATTCCGGTACGCAAAAAATCCACGGCGTGATAACGTTTTTAGAGACGAACGTTGCTACGTTTCTGGAATGTTATTTATATAATTTATTATTTTGTGAGAGAAATTAAATTTGATGTACACTCCTAAAACTAAAAAAGCTCTGCATTGACTTATTTCATAATAATATTATGTTGAGACGATTTATAATATATATAACCCGATTCAACGATTGTTTATATATATTTTTTTCCTCATTTATAAACCATGCAACTGTAATAAGCCACAGTGAAGCACGTAATTGTTTTGAAGCTCGCTTTTGTGTGTGGCAGCAGAGCATCCGACAAAATGGCAGCGACATCCGATGGGCTCATGAGTTTTATAATTACGTAAATAGAGATTGGCCCATTATCTCCTATTCATGTTGAATGCTGAACAATTTTTACAATTCTATTCTCTTTATAAGCAGAAACTTCATCCAAGAAAATAAGCAGAAAGAATAGTTCACAAATAATTGAATGATAACCTGACAACCGCTGGAATTTATTAGTTAAAAGCTATACAAAGAGAATCCAATGATCACGCAAAATGAAGTATAGGAACGTCGCCGGGCGAGGCGGTGCGCTATTTTAATTATAAAATTAACTGGCGACCTCCGTATTCAAATTAAACGGCAGATAAAAAGTAACCATTGAATACAACTTGAGCTGCGCATCCTTTAGCTACCTTAATTAACGGTCCTCTAATTAAAATTCCATTCATTTGACCGGAAAAAAACCTCGTCGACGGGACAGCAGTGCTGTGCTCCATCTACAGATGTAAAATTGAATTTCTTAGTGCGAACAGGGGAGTTATCGTGATGACTTAAAACAGTATTAAAGCCAGTGTGTGAAAGTGATGGCGCTAGACGTCCTATATAGCTCTCTTACTTACCCATACTGGAATAAGTCCTGCTATAAGACGTATTGGTAACTCCCCAGTTCTCGCACTAGCGTTGAACGTATTGCTAAGATCGATTGTAGTCGGTAGTCAAAGCAATCGGGGAAATTATTCCGTTAATCTTTAGTTAATTTAACGCTCGAGAATCCTCTTTGTCTTGTTCCGTATCGCGATACAGGACCACGGTAAAGGAAGAGTTGAGTTGAATAGAATTGTTTCTGGATATTGTAAGATCGACAAGTGATAACTGCGTTAAAAACAACCGACTTCAAACTTGCACTTGCAACATTTACAAATACAGACAAAAATGCTCATAAAATAAAAACTACTAGGCCTTTCCGAATAAAATTTTTATGGGACCAATTCGGCACCATCCCGCTTCGAACAAAAAAAAAATCACGTAAATCGGTTCAGAAACCTCGGAGTAATCGGTGTACATACATAAAAAAAAACATACCGGCTGAATTGATAACCTCCTCCTTTTTTGAAGTCGTTAAAAAGTATGAAACATACATACATACACAGCTTATGTCACATAAAATAAAAATATTTAAGCAGTATTTAAGTAAGTATGGTTTGAGATGTTCTTAATATGGCATTAATACATTTTTATTTGTAGTAGTACCAGTAATTTTATTCAGTGCTAGAATAATGTTATAATATAATTATTTTATTATTATAATTTCCCATCATTATATAGTATATACCGAAGTTTATTAATAAATCTTACTCTGTTTAAGCCGTCTATTTACCGAGAAACAATTAAATTTCGTAACAATGTACCCGATCTCGAAATATTGAAAAGCGATTATTGAAAATACAGTATCAAATTTAACATCTAATTAATAATTTTTTTACATTTTTTTACATTATCGTAAATTAATATCTACAAAAAATTTCTTCAATTTTTATATCTCTTTCTCAGGTAAACAAAATGGACCGTTAATGAAATCAGTACGTTAAAATAACACCCTGAGAATAATTAACATAAAAATACAAACACTGATTTAATTATTTGTAATCATTTATTACATAATATTAGCAGCTTGGCATGGCTTCGCTGGGATTGTTCAGGGTAAAGAAAACAATGTATAAATAATATTTTAATTATTCTATATATTACTACCGTTTGTAATAAAACCCGTTTAAAATGTTCCATTCAAAACGGGCACTTCAACGCGTAGCAATGTACAAGCATTGTGAAGCATTGATCAGCATTTAAAGAAATCAAATATTGTAATTTAAATAATTATATTTTATTTTATTACGAAAGTGTATTAAAAACCGTTATAAATGCTCTGGTTACGCCGGTAATGGGCAGCAGCATCACCGGTGAGAAAAAGCTATGCTCTGCGGTCGCCAACCCGCATGCCCAGTGTGGCGACTATGGGCATTTACCTCCAATGGCTTGTCAAATTCAACCACGGCCCCCAGTTCCCGGTAGTTCTTCTATTCCCGGCTACGGCGGCGGTCGTGGTCTTTCAGTTATCTGTGGAAATTTATATGGCTGTTGCGGTATTTTCGTTGCTGTTCGAGAGAATTTTACTTTGCTCTATTTTTCATATCCATGCTATCTGTAAGTCAGGCAATAAGTAATTCTAATGCCAACCCCATACGAGAATATTATTCTATTTTTCATATCCATGCTATCTGTAAGTCAGGCAATAATTAATTTTAATGCCAACCCCATACGAGAATATTATATTTATAGCGCCTAATAAAAAAATAAATACAATTTCATTAAGTTTTTTCACACATCGGAAGATAATTAAGATCATTTTTTGCACTTGGCACATGAGTTAAATTTACAAGTATGCCATCCCACTCGGTTAATGAGTCCATTTGGAAATGATTCTTTAAAATTTGGCAGTTACTAGCAAACAATTAGGACAGTTGTTTATCAGTGAAACGGTAGTTTCATGCTTAAAATCCATTAAAAAGAATTCAACAGATAATAGTTTGGACGTGCCAACGGCGGAGTGGTGTTGCGTCGGTGCCAAACATCCCCCATGTCAGGGCGAAACGTGCTTGCGTGAACATTAAGAGTTTTAAAAACGTACAATTCAAAGACATCTTTTTGTGCGCCTGGGGAAAATTAAAAATTTTGTAATAGAGCGACATTGCCATGAATGTGTCATAGGAGTAAAAATTTTGTAATCGCACTTGAGGGGGCTGGGTGTGTGTTCAATGTTACTAGAGGGTTAATTCAGATTCAATTATTTATCTTTGAGCAGTAATGTTGCCTTTAAATACAAAAGTTTATTATAGAAAGCTCAACAGAAAACTTAATTAAATCCATAACAATAAATTTTCCAATTCTAAGCATCTGCATAGCAATAACGTGCATCACGGCACCAAAAAACCAAAATAAAATACAACCGTACCTATTACATACGAATTTAAAGGGAAAATTCCAACTAAACAACGCAATGGGTCGCCGTAGCCGAGCGAGCTATCCGCTCCGGCTCATTACAAGAACATAAATTGAGAATTTTTTTTTATAGAGCACGCGAATTTCACGGTGCCACGTCACGAAACAGTGTTACAGGGTTAAATTCTTCTTCCAGTGAAGGCGAAGCTATACAATTTGATTGTAAAGAAGAATATAATTTCAAAGAAAGCAGATTCTATGATGAAAGGTTCCTTAAATAATTGTGCATTGATTGAACGGGAACGGTATTTTTGACAAATTGTTGCTCTAAAATATATTACAAAAGGTAGCGTGTTGCATAATTTCGAAAAAAAGTATGAAAAAAGATGCAATAATACAATATGAATTACCTATAATAAATTAGGTACGTGAAGTGGCACAGTTTTATTACCATATCAACCAATACTTAGAAGTGCAGCAATTAATGTTAAATCATTCCTCTTTAAATGGCATAATCCTTTACGTGGAAAGCAAACTGAAAGAGAAACTAGTTATACCTACCACGTTTTTGAGAATAATCCTATTCAATTGCTCTGTTTTAACAAATAGTCCAGTCTGTGGGGAAATGTAAAAGCCTCTGCTCTACAAAAGGTGGCGTAGAAAATGTTTTGAAACAATATTGTTTAGGTATGAAAGGTTAATAAAAATCCAAGTTTTCGACCTTGACGGACCCAGGCGCTAGCCGCCATCTTGAATTAAAGGTGCTTAAATAAGGTATATTTTAAATCATATAATTTTAGCTGCACAATTTTTAAACAAAATTAAAATTATATGATTTCTGTAAATATTATTATTTCCGTCGCTTCTAACTTTTTACCTTTAAGACTTACAGAATAATCATGTATGCAAAAAATGTAGGTAATTTTGTCTTCTTTGAACCCCTCATAGACACTTTTGTGATTTAGTAAACAATTGAGAAGTTATTTACAATATTTAATATACCTTATTTAAGCACCTTTAACCCTTAGCTGGTATCGCCTTTTTTGGCAACACTACCGGTATCGTGGGTCAAAGTCTACCCATACCAAACAATTTGTTGTAGAACGTAGATTTTTTATTATTTGTATAAAATATGGTTAGATAAGAAATAAAAAAATATTTTTTTACAAAATAACCTTATTTAATTTTAGAATATAAAAAAAAATATCATGTTTACACACATTTGTAAATAACATTATTTTTTGGCACTTTTTGGTTAATGTGAACTTAAAACATAAAAAAAAATAGAAATGTTAGAAAAACTTTAACTAAAATATATTTATGGCACTTCTCATATCTTTATTATAACAAAAAAACAAATTGCTTCTGAAATCAGCATAAAATAAAAAAAATGACAACCAAAACCAAAATGACTTCTACCATCAACTATCATCCTCATCTTCTTCACTCTCATCTCTCGTATTTTCGTTCCTCGTATATTTTCTATTATTCTCGTATCTCCTCTTCGTTTTCATCGTCGTCAGAACTTACTCCAAATACATTGTCTTCTAAGCAACTAACAGATTAGGGATTGTCTCGATCGCTAAAGATTTCGTCGTCACAAAGTTGGTTTACATTAGGTATTCTTTCATTTTTCAATTCCAAATCATCACTTAAGTCATTCATCAACTCCTCGATTTGTCTGTCGTTCAAAAAGCCCTCCAATGTAGTACAAATAAACAATAAAACCAAAAAAGTAAGTAATTACACTCAGTGAAAAAAGTTACTTATTTGGTGTCGTGGGTCGAACGTGACCCAGAAAGCTACTTACCTCCGCTCCTAAGATAGTCACAGTTCTACACATCCACCCCCCGCTGCAGCTAGCGACGCACTGAGAATACTTAGAAGCGCACAGTCGTTGCATAAATATTTAAAGAATTATAACCGAAAATGTTCGCTTCTGGGTCAAATTTGACCCACGATACCTGCTAAGGGTTAATTCAAGATGGCGGCTAGCGCCTGGGTCCGTCAAGGTCGAAAACTTGGATTTTTATTAACCTTTCATACCTAAACAATATTGTTTCAAAACATTTTCTACGCCACCTTTTGTAGAGCATAAATACCTACAGACTGGATTAAAAGCTTTTGCCAATTAAGTAAGTTATGTTGTATTGAGCAGTAGATAATAATTATTATTATCAATCAATTAACACATTACGTTATTCTTAAATGGATGTTTTAGTTTTTTGTCACCTGCCAATTAAAAAAAGTAAATTCAATTCTATTTTTTTTATTTGTATTATTTAGCAATTTTAATAAATAAAACGCTTGTTACGAAACTTCAGCAACCGTGAGAGCTAGTTATCAACACCAATTTCAAACCGCGTCCATTATCGCTTCCCTAACAGAAAACCTCCAAGACGGCATCCCGCAACGCTGCAGCTAAATCACATTTCACCATTCATTGTACCGAATCAGGTCAAGGCGTTGTTCCAGCTAAAGCTGAAAGTGATTCATTAGTGTTGCAGTAATTATGAGCCGCCGTTGCACGAGCGCTTTTAAGCGCTAACCACTTTTTATTGGGAATAAAACATTATTCGCGCGCAATTCAATTCGTGTGAAGCTCGGAGCTAGAACATTTCAATACATACAAGTGTCGTATAAAATGATATTCACCGTACCTATTGTGTTACCGCTTTAATAGCTTTCAAACGTTCACAAATTCATTTCGCCCTTTATAGGGGTGAATATTGAGGTAAGATTTGAGAGGTTTTATTCGCTTTTTGTAATGTTACGTGATGCTCTTTGAAGGTAGAAACTAAATGTAATAAATCTCTATAGTAAAAAAATTGGTTGTCTGTAAAGTCGGTTTACTGACGATAGTTGAACGTGACAACGTCCGATAGTGCTTCTTTGTCGCTCGTTCCGCGCTCTCGCTTGCACTTCAAGCCTTACATGGAACGCCTCAGAGCGAGGTAACGCCGCATGAGTCATGTTTTTTCGTGTGTGCAGCCGGCGCTATCGAATTATAAGACGTTGTCACGTCAAAAAGATAGTCCAACGAAAATGTGTTAACGTAAACGAATACTATGAGCATTTATTGATAGTAATCTACTCATAGTAAACACCAGTTAACTCACTATTCATACTAAGGTAAAATAAACATAATAGATACAAATATACTCCATGAAACGTTGTGATACTGTTCGACACTTACATCCCATATCCTCAATCAATAGTTTATTGTATCTACACCGCTAATAGAACGACGATAAAATCTATCCGATATCACGTTTAATATTGAGTTAGCGAGTTTAAAAACTTTAAAACAACAATCCATCAATCCCTAGAATCTCAGACACAATAGAAATCTATTGTTGTCGTGCCCCGATCGGGGCGCTCGGTGGTCAATGGGTTAAGTTGTTTTAAAGTTTTTAAACTCGCTAACTCAATATTAAACGTGATATCGGATAGATTTTATCGTCGTTCTATTAGCGGTGTAGATACAATAAACTATTGATTGAGGATATGGGATGTAAGTGTCGAACAGTATCACAACGTTTCATGGAGTATATTTGTATCTATTATGTTTATTTTACCTTAGTATGAATAGTGAGTTAACTGGTGTTTACTATGAGTAGATTACTATCAATAAATGCTCATAGTATTCGTTTACGTTAACACATTTTCGTTGGACTATCTTTTTGACGTGACAACGTCTTATAATTCGATAGCGCCGGCTGCACACACGAAAAAACATGACTCATGCGGCGTTACCTCGCTCTGAGGCGTTCCATGTAAGGCTTGAAGTGCAAGCGAGAGCGCGGAACGAGCGACAAAGAAGCACTATCGGACGTTGTCACGTTCAACTATCGTCAGTAAACCGACTTTACAGACAACCAATTTTTTTACTATAGAGATTTATTACATTTAGTTTCTACCTTCAAAGAGCATCACGTAACATTACAAAAAGCGAATAAAACCTCTCAAATCTTACCTCAATATTCACCCCTATAAAGGGCGAAATGAATTTGTGAACGTTTGAAAGCTATTAAAGCGGTAACACAATAGGTACGGTGAATATCATTTTATACGACACTTGTATGTATTGAAATGTTCTAGCTCCGAGCTTCACACGAATTGAATTGCGCGCGAATAATGTTTTATTCCCAATAAAAAGTGGTTAGCGCTTAAAAGCGCTCGTGCAACGGCGGCTCATAATTACTGCAACACTAATGAATCACTTTCAGCTTTAGCTGGAACAACGCCTTGACCTGATTCGGTACAATGAATGGTGAAATGTGATTTAGCTGCAGCGTTGCGGGATGCCGTCTTGGAGGTTTTCTGTTAGGGAAGCGATAATGGACGCGGTTTGAAATTGGTGTTGATAACTAGCTCTCACGGTTGCTGAAGTTTCGTAACAAGCGTTTTATTTATTAAAATTGCTAAATAATACAAATAAAAAAAATAGAATTGAATTTACTTTTTTTAATTGGCAGGTGACAAAAAACTAAAACATCCATTTAAGAATAACGTAATGTGTTAATTGATTGATAATAATAATTATTATCTACTGCTCAATACAACATAACTTACTTAATTGGCAAAAGCTTTTAATCCAGTCTGTAGGTATTTATGCTCTACAAAAGGTGGCGTAGAAAATGTTTTGAAACAATATTGTTTAGGTATGAAAGGTTAATAAAAATCCAAGTTTTCGACCTTGACGGACCCAGGCGCTAGCCGCCATCTTGAATTAACCCTTAGCAGGTATCGTGGGTCAAATTTGACCCAGAAGCGAACATTTTCGGTTATAATTCTTTAAATATTTATGCAACGACTGTGCGCTTCTAAGTATTCTCAGTGCGTCGCTAGCTGCAGCGGGGGGTGGATGTGTAGAACTGTGACTATCTTAGGAGCGGAGGTAAGTAGCTTTCTGGGTCACGTTCGACCCACGACACCAAATAAGTAACTTTTTTCACTGAGTGTAATTACTTACTTTTTTGGTTTTATTGTTTATTTGTACTACATTGGAGGGCTTTTTGAACGACAGACAAATCGAGGAGTTGATGAATGACTTAAGTGATGATTTGGAATTGAAAAATGAAAGAATACCTAATGTAAACCAACTTTGTGACGACGAAATCTTTAGCGATCGAGACAATCCCTAATCTGTTAGTTGCTTAGAAGACAATGTATTTGGAGTAAGTTCTGACGACGATGAAAACGAAGAGGAGATACGAGAATAATAGAAAATATACGAGGAACGAAAATACGAGAGATGAGAGTGAAGAAGATGAGGATGATAGTTGATGGTAGAAGTCATTTTGGTTTTGGTTGTCATTTTTTTTATTTTATGCTGATTTCAGAAGCAATTTGTTTTTTTGTTATAATAAAGATATGAGAAGTGCCATAAATATATTTTAGTTAAAGTTTTTCTAACATTTCTATTTTTTTTTATGTTTTAAGTTCACATTAACCAAAAAGTGCCAAAAAATAATGTTATTTACAAATGTGTGTAAACATGATATTTTTTTTTATATTCTAAAATTAAATAAGGTTATTTTGTAAAAAAATATTTTTTTATTTCTTATCTAACCATATTTTATACAAATAATAAAAAATCTACGTTCTACAACAAATTGTTTGGTATGGGTAGACTTTGACCCACGATACCGGTAGTGTTGCCAAAAAAGGCGATACCAGCTAAGGGTTAAAGGTGCTTAAATAAGGTATATTAAATATTGTAAATAACTTCTCAATTGTTTACTAAATCACAAAAGTGTCTATGAGGGGTTCAAAGAAGACAAAATTACCTACATTTTTTGCATACATGATTATTCTGTAAGTCTTAAAGGTAAAAAGTTAGAAGCGACGGAAATAATAATATTTACAGAAATCATATAATTTTAATTTTGTTTAAAAATTGTGCAGCTAAAATTATATGATTTAAAATATACCTTATTTAAGCACCTTTAATTCAAGATGGCGGCTAGCGCCTGGGTCCGTCAAGGTCGAAAACTTGGATTTTTATTAACCTTTCATACCTAAACAATATTGTTTCAAAACATTTTCTACGCCACCTTTTGTAGAGCAGAGGCTTTTACATTTCCCCACAGACTGGACTATTTGTTAAAACAGAGCAATTGAATAGGATTATTCTCAAAAACGTGGTAGGTATAACTAGTTTCTCTTTCAGTTTGCTTTCCACGTAAAGGATTATGCCATTTAAAGAGGAATGATTTAACATTAATTGCTGCACTTCTAAGTATTGGTTGATATGGTAATAAAACTGTGCCACTTCACGTACCTAATTTATTATAGGTAATTCATATTGTATTATTGCATCTTTTTTCATACTTTTTTTCGAAATTATGCAACACGCTACCTTTTGTAATATATTTTAGAGCAACAATTTGTCAAAAATACCGTTCCCGTTCAATCAATGCACAATTATTTAAGGAACCTTTCATCATAGAATCTGCTTTCTTTGAAATTATATTCTTCTTTACAATCAAATTGTATAGCTTCGCCTTCACTGGAAGAAGAATTTAACCCTGTAACACTGTTTCGTGACGTGGCACCGTGAAATTCGCGTGCTCTATAAAAAAAAATTCTCAATTTATGTTCTTGTAATGAGCCGGAGCGGATAGCTCGCTCGGCTACGGCGACCCATTGCGTTGTTTAGTTGGAATTTTCCCTTTAAATTCGTATGTAATAGGTACGGTTGTATTTTATTTTGGTTTTTTGGTGCCGTGATGCACGTTATTGCTATGCAGATGCTTAGAATTGGAAAATTTATTGTTATGGATTTAATTAAGTTTTCTGTTGAGCTTTCTATAATAAACTTTTGTATTTAAAGGCAACATTACTGCTCAAAGATAAATAATTGAATCTGAATTAACCCTCTAGTAACATTGAACACACACCCAGCCCCCTCAAGTGCGATTACAAAATTTTTACTCCTATGACACATTCATGGCAATGTCGCTCTATTACAAAATTTTTAATTTTCCCCAGGCGCACAAAAAGATGTCTTTGAATTGTACGTTTTTAAAACTCTTAATGTTCACGCAAGCACGTTTCGCCCTGACATGGGGGATGTTTGGCACCGACGCAACACCACTCCGCCGTTGGCACGTCCAAACTATTATCTGTTGAATTCTTTTTAATGGATTTTAAGCATGAAACTACCGTTTCACTGATAAACAACTGTCCTAATTGTTTGCTAGTAACTGCCAAATTTTAAAGAATCATTTCCAAATGGACTCATTAACCGAGTGGGATGGCATACTTGTAAATTTAACTCATGTGCCAAGTGCAAAAAATGATCTTAATTATCTTCCGATGTGTGAAAAAACTTAATGAAATTGTATTTATTTTTTTATTAGGCGCTATAAATATAATATTCTCGTATGGGGTTGGCATTAAAATTAATTATTGCCTGACTTACAGATAGCATGGATATGAAAAATAGAATAATATTCTCGTATGGGGTTGGCATTAGAATTACTTATTGCCTGACTTACAGATAGCATGGATATGAAAAATAGAGCAAAGTAAAATTCTCTCGAACAGCAACGAAAATACCGCAACAGCCATATAAATTTCCACAGATAACTGAAAGGGATGTGCAGTTAAGTTAAACGTGGTGAACGTGGTGAATGTGCTCATACAATAGTGAAACAGTGCTTGTGCAGAAGTGTGAATCGTGAAAATGTCATCTTGCCGGACAGGACAGTGACCCCAGGCCGTAGATCGGTTCGCGCGTAGCGTCGGCGACGGCTTCGTCAGGTGGCGATGACGCGGGGGACGGGTCCGCCCCCGCGCTTATCAGCTGATAAGCTGGCGGTTGATAGCGCCGTGCCAGTGGCAAACGTGGGCGAGTCTTCACCGTGACCAGGCCGCTTGGTACGCAGCGGCCGCCGCCCGTCATGCTGCACTCGCTGAACGCACTCGCCGGCAAGATATCGCCGGGCGGCGGCCACGACACCAACGCTAACAAACACACGCACCCGAACCGCAACCACAAGGCGTCGTCGCCCGCGTCGCCCTACTCCAAGACTAAGTAAGTGATCAGCTTTCATCGTTCTTAGAATAGAGAGACAGCACGGCAGTCGCAGGCGTTGTTGGTGGATAGTGATATGCGATCGTACGTGATGCAGAATTTGAGCTTTTTTTTTTTTCATAAATTAGTTAAATATATTACATTTTTTTTTCTTGTAAGCCAGTTAAATTTATACTGTTTTTTTTTCTAGATGTAATAAGGTTTTTTTTTTATTATTTCTGATATTTTAGGAAGGATATTATCTTTTTAAATTCCTTTTAGTTTAGCTATTTTTTTCTAGCTCCATTTCAAGCTTTAGGAAGATTTGCGCGGGCGCATGATTGTGTTTAGTGAATAGTGATAGAAATTTTTTAATGTGCTTAAATAGTTTTAAATAGACTTAATAATAATATTTATCTCGTTATTGTAAGATGAAGTAAGAAATCTAAGATAGTCATGCATTTAGATGAATAGTCGGTTACGACATAAAACAAATATTGGTGAACGATAACGCATTTAGTTCGTAGGAAGTAAGTAAATGAATTCTTTGGAATTTTTGGTTAGTTACATAAAGTTATGTACGTGTATATAGTTACATACGTGTATAATTCGTGTTTTAGGCTACAAATACGGTAATAGGTACCCATCTTGTTTTAAAAGATAAATGTTTTACTGATGTTTGTGATAAAGTGATAAGGATGACTTGCATTTTAAATGGTATCGTTATAATTCCTTTGAGTATTTGTTCAATCATGTAACTATATAAAGTGAAAAATATTTTTAAAGAAAACGTTTTCCAAGGACTATATGAATACAGATATTTCAGTGCTTTTTTTTTTTAATTTAACACGTGTTTTAATATTATCTATCGAGAAAATATTCTTACACACGTTTCTAAGGTAAATCATTGCCACTTTTCTATCCCCAGTATAATTAAAATCAATATAGTTAGTAGTTACATAAACTGTTAATTACTGGGCTTACTTAACTGTTGCCTTGTTGCCTTTTACCTCGTATAAACGGTTACGGAACAAAAACTACAGATCCAAATAATAATTATCTATAATTTTCATGTGTTTATGAGATGAGATTTGATTACAATTTGTAATTTGTTGGATTTATGTTTGGTTGAAATAGAAAATTACTGTAAATTATTAGATGTAAACATTTTAAACACTTCAGAAGATAGTCAACTCTGATAAAGTTTTTCAACTAATAGTTTGACAAATGCTACATTTAGGTATACTGTTACCACATTTGAATAGATTTTCAGGAAAACCTTATATAGCTACTGGAAAATATATAACTACGCTTCGACATTTCGTGATCGCATACGATCAAATGCAATACCTAGGTACCATGCAATGGGAATTTGATTCGTTGGTATTTTATAATACGTTCCAACTAATATTTCATCGTTTTCATGGAACTTTGAATAATTCCGTTTGTTGACTTTTACGTTAAAGTACTTAGGTAAGGGAGGTATTTTAATTCTAACGATTTTTTTTATTTTTATTATTATATCGATATTATTTTGTGTGATAATTTTTAGTTTTCACAAATAGGTAAATCATTATTCCATTTTCGGTTTAAGCAATTGAGAAAGAAACTTGTTTAAAAATGGCAACATTAAAATTAAGCATATAAGCATTGCAATGAAGTAAGGCTTCTGCGCTTTCGATATAAGATGTAAGGATGTAAGGTGCAAATGAACATAATAGGAATACGTATTTAGACTTATTTAAAAAAATATTAAGAGGTATTTCACGAATACATTGTGCCATTTGTTTATGAGTGAAACCTCCACGAAACAATTTTGATAGCTTTAATTAGTTTAGCTAAATAAATAGGTACGTACACCCTCACATTGGTAGGTATTTCGATGCAAAATGTCCTTTGTTTCCACGATAATTGTAAATCATGGGTCCTTCTTATAAAAGTAAACTTTTAAAAAACATCAGTAACACTCGTAACTTTCACTATAAAAGCAATGTTCTACATATAATTCGCCTTTCACTATACACGACCGTTTGCATTTTTATATCGCACGGATTTTTGAACAAAAGTCGTAAAGTGGGAAGAGGTTGTAAAAGTTTATATTTATAATAAACAACGGGCACTATATCGGGTCTTATTTTAGAATATGCCGTCTGAATATTTGAGTATAAGTGTACACTATAATAGGAGACCTTTTCGTGACTGGCGAATGTTCCGAGCCGTATCACTGCTGAATTGATTGCCTCAAATAGAAGTAATTTTTACTAAATGGATTGGCATGGAATAATCTATTACCCTGCAATATTCCATTACGTTAGATCTAGGGTTTTCTTTTGAAGTTTGAACTTGCGGTGTGTGCGAATTAACATGTGAATGTGTGAAATGTATAAGGTGATAAATTGATTTTATATTTTAGTCTACAAATCTTAACTTCGAATGAGTTTGAAAAATAATAAATTTACCAATCCGTAGGTAGCAGCAACAAAAATAAATTTTGTGGATGTTTAGTGCATTGATTATTAATTAACACGGAAAGTTTACCTTCATTTTTTTTACGAAACCATCTTTCTTAGATTTTATTTTTAAATAAATTTAACTCCATTTAAAATATTAAACAATATGATTCAACCGTTACATGAAAACATCATAAGTCCAAACTAGCCCATTACAAGGTAAGTACTTCACAATAATATTATCCCGCGATAAGATAGCAAATGCAAACACGCCGCCATCTTGTTGTGACGGCGCATGTTGATGTCACTTTACGTCAGATGGTCAAAATGTATTTTGCCTTTTTTAGGATTCCGTACGCCAAGGTTCAAGAAGCTTATATCTTATACACTGGAGATTTCGGTATGAACATTTGACGTGTAACGAGAAAATTGTTGTGTTTTATCACTTTCACACCTAACTTGGTATTGCCACTGTTAATACGAAGTTTTCCCAAGGCTACTATGTATGCCGTAATATTCTGTGCAAAAGGTTAGTTTTTGTACATGAGTTTGTTGATAAATTGCCAACAACGTCATTCAGAAGCATTGTTGGATGACACAATTATTATTTATGCTAAATAAATTAAGTATCTGGACCAATTATTAAAAAGCGATACTCCCTGATTATGGGTAGTTACCATAATAAAATTGTAGCAACTCTCACTTTGACAATATGGCATAAGTGTCAAAAAAATTGCGTCGCTTCGAATATTTAAGTTAATATTGTTGCGTATTTAATAAATATTTTCCGAATATAAATAATGTATTGCATTGTGAAAAATTGCAGAAGTGTTTGGACACCAAATTCTGGCATAGAATTTCACAGGCAAGTGTATATTTACGTTATTTACAATATTCCTCAATACTCCTGCATTTACCTGTTTAGAATCATTTCAATGGCAAAAATTGTAAAATTTTGCATCATTTTAGAAAGCAGTCATGTTAAATTTGTTATTTTCCTAATACTTTATCATTTTTCAACAAGTTTTCAATAAACAAAATTAACAAGTAAGGTAACTATAATGACGAGTTTTTATGGATAGTGAAGAGAATATATTGTTATAACAATATTATGATGAAATTTAGAACACCATTTTCAAGATTTTTACTAGTAATGAAACAACACTCGACATCGGTATTGCACTCACATGTAGTTATAAGATTGTTCGTTTTTACATTGAAATTTATACTTTTTTAACTTACCTCATATTTTTTGTTTTAGGTATTTCAGCTTTCCAAAAAGTAAAATAAAAAGAAATATATGTGCCCATCAATGGTAAAATTACTGAGGATTACGACCCAGAAAAAAATACCTTTTGAAAAATAAACTTTGTAAAGTTAGCTGAAATTTGTGCAAGGCGTTTATTATAAACAGTTTTTCTTTGATGATTTTGGCTTGAAATTGACCCGTCGAAGCAACGCGTTTAAAAAGAAGATCTGAGTAGCTTACAATTTGGTAAACAGCATCTGATGCAAAACACAACTTTCCTCTATTTACAAAGGATGTTAATGCTATATATCGGTTCATATCCAGGCTATGTAGCCAAGAGTTATTTAAAACTATCATTCTATACCAATTAAAATTGTATGTACCTATAAAGTATGGCCAGTAATATTATAATATAATTAAAACTGTTAAAAATATATGTCGTTATTATTTATAGACCATGATTTTTAGTTTTTTCTATTTCGAAAAATCTTGAATATACAAACCAGTGTGGTCACCCACAGAAAGAGACAAAAAACAACACTGACGTCATTCAAGGTTATATTTTCTTGTGACAAGTCAATGGTCATAGTGCAATCTCCAGTGTATTAGATATAAGCTTCTTGCCAAGGTTGAAGCGGGACTATTACATGACTTCGCTTTCCATCAGTCTTTCACCAGACTGTATATTATGAACATTGCAATTGCAAAATAAAAATGTATTTTTGTTGCTGCAATAACAAAAAGTAATAATCAATCGAGGTAAAACAGCAGTTAGTCATAATTGCGGTCGCTTTTTAGCTATTAATTGTACAGAACATTTTGTGCCGCAAGTCCGATTCGCACTTACCTAACCAATTTTTTTAACTGCTTCACCCTACGCATTAAAATGTAACTTAACCAGATGTATACGTAGTTGTTCATCGTCATCTTCATCAGCCTATATTTAGTCTTACTGCAGGGACACAAACTGGTGGCAATACTAAGATCCATGCGAAGGTGATGAAAAAGAACTTTGCAGAAAACTGGCCTTTTTCAAAGTCCAAAGAGCCTGCAAAGAAAGAGAAAAAAATTAACACAGATAAATAAGCAAAAAAATTAAGTTTAGTAGTAAATATTTTTTGAACAATATCACAGAGACCATCCACTAAAATAATTAATACACGGTATATTGTTCAGCATTTCTTTTTCCAGTTTTAAGATTCATCCAAACAAATATTAAGTAGATAAATGATTGCAGAAAAATAATACGAATAATATTATATTAAATGGGTATTAATTAATAATGCGGAAAATAGTACATGGTGCTCCTGATATTATCTTGATATGAGAAACTTGTCATTTGTAGATACTCGCATAAATTGATATTATGTTCTGTTGACCACTTACAGAGAAGAATGCTACATTGCATTATAATATATCCTCAATATTAAGTATCGCAAAAATTAATTGAATATTAATTAATAATAGTAGATAAACGATTTTTTTTTCTAAAAAAAGTAACCTTGTACCCTTTACCAAAGCTTAGTCTATCTCTAGTGATAATATGATATTTAAAGCGTGACAAACTGAGTTACTTTAAAATTTACAATATTAAAAGGATAGATACAAATATGAGATAACTAAAAATGATTAATTCTAAAAGCTATGCCAATTATTCACTGTTTTGGTTGTTTTTAAGTTTGTTTTCGTCTTCGTTCACTATTACTATCTAATTTATCTAAATTGTTTCTTTGTCGATAGTAAACACAAGACAAATATTTTAATTCAAAACACTGATAGGATTTTTCAAGCTTACAGTATACACTAACTATCACGCATATGTTTGAAGCACACTGCCATTATTTCACCCCTCTAATAACTAAAATTCGAAGCTTTCATAAGTCGCATGTGGTGTATGATTAGTTTTATCATACACAAATGTATTGTTGAACAAAATGTGAGGGATTATAATGCACAGCTTGTAGGGTGGCCCATCTCACGTACGGCGTTTACTTTAGCATTGTTTTGATAAGCGATTTTTATGTTCAATATTGTTGTATCGTATTTAGCGTTAGCGAAATCGATACGTGGTATTAGAATATTTTACGCACTTATGCACAATTCAAGGAATTTTTATTTGAGCTGTTTAGTGATTAGCATCTAAGACATTCATAATTATTGTCTTCATAAATCTGTTAAAATTCAAGGCCAGTAGTTTATTTTACTAAAGTAGACTTAAACTTTTTACACTAAATACTTATGTAAAATTGTACATATTTATCAAGCTGATTCTTTTAACCATCACAATTTGAATATCGATACTTTATCATGGATATAATGTGCATAATATTATATGGTTCATCAGATATCGATGCTATTACAGTAAGCTACGATACAAGTGTTATCTATAGATATTAATAATAAGTATTATTATTATATACATGCTGGCTGGCCGCTTATGCCACGTCACGTGGAGCGCACGTTTGTCGTGAATTATCAATAAAGTACTTGTTGACCTAAATAATAACCTCGATGTTAGGTGGTAAGTTCTAAGGGGGGTTGAGGAAATTTTGAAGAATATTGGCACACACACTTCGGTGACGATTATGAGATAATGGTTTATTTTATTGAATTTTAAATTAAAAGTTTGTGAATGAAAATTAACTGGAAGGTACTCTAATATACCTAACATAACAAATTCATTTTTATAATAGTACGTTACCTAAGAATATTATGTAGGTACCTATTTTACCAATACGTTTTTTTTTAATAACAGTGACTACGATATTTAAGAGTCAGCAGTTCAGTACGTTCGATGAATAATATTTGCTACTCTCGTCTCCGTTTCGCCCAAATGCATAAATTACGAAAACCACGAATCTATAACATGTTACATTCAAGTATATTTTTTAATTTTAAATTTTAATATAATACATAGTAATATTATAATGTCCTATGGACCTTCTTACATTTCTATTTCTTATGTTAATATTGTTTAAGATTATTATGAATGGCAATGTGTGAATAATGTGCATAATATAATGATTCATTAGTTTCTCCCTGTTAAATAACGACCACAGCTTGTAATTTGTCATCTTTGTTATTTTCAATATGTCTTATTTTATTGAAACAAATTTGGTAGATGCAACTTAAAAAATATTTAAGAAATCTTACTTTGCTTTTACTCTGTATTTATCGTTGATATTGCAAATAAAATATAGATAAATAGGTTTCCGCCCGTGGCTTTGCCCGCGCTGTCAAAGAAAAACCAGCATAGTTCCCGTTCCCGTGGGATTTCCGGGATTACGTCATTTTCCCGGGATAAAAAGTAGCCTTTGTCCTTTCTCGGGTATCAAAATATATCCATACCAAATTTCATGTAAATTGGTTCAGTAGTTTAGGCGTGATTGAATAACAGACAGACAGAGTTACTTTCACATTTAATATATTAGAATTTAGAATGAATTATTCAAAATTAATCACGTATAAATAACGCTATTTCCGCCTGTAAGCAATCGGAACTTAAATAAATTGTAAAAGTTAGGATGTAAACAACCCCGGTGCGAACGTGACCTATTCACGAGCATCGAATCTTTCTATAAATTTTATAGTTACTTGTAAAACTATATTTAAACCAAATGATCCTGCAAAAGTGCAAACGTTGTTTTGGCATATTTATAGCATTGATGATTACATCACGTACAAATGTAAAATAATCGAAGTAGTTCTTGAGATTAACGCGTTCAAACAAACAGACTCTTCAGCTTCATCCCATTAGTATAGATATGTAAAAAATGATAGCATCATCTTATGGGATCCTTATCAATAAAGAGTGTCAATGTAATGTCCCACAGTTCAGAACCATTTATTCTATAGATTTATTAAGCTAACTTTGTATTGAGAACAAAAATAATTCGGAGATGTATTTCTTATGATATTTATGAGTTACTTAGAAAAAGTGCTCGTGTTACTAATACAAATTAATCCCACTTTAGTATGAAATTACATTTCATTTGTTGATCAAATATTAGATGTAATTAGCTTATTTATGATTGTTAAACATAACGAATTTACCCTCCAGGGTTCTATAATTTTCATATCATTTTATCAGTTGGATTTATCGTTTTAGTTTGTGTTTAACTGTTGGTTTACCGTTTACGTACGAAAAATTAATTAATTGTTACATTGTTAACGCGTGAATAGAATTAGAATGTAAGTATTATGTATTTCTTCTCAAAATAATATGAAAACAGTTTTTCTTTACGTATAGTTAACTCAACTATCTTACCAGCTTTGTACGAAGTATTTTATCCACACGTGACGTACGTATCCCGTCTTCGTTTCACAAAATAAAACTAAAATAATAATCAGATACAACTACCAATTCCTAGAAACTATTACAAGCATTTGATTGGTGTACCTACCCATGCTACAATAATTTTTATTTGCGGGTAGACGACAAATAAATGTATTGAAGTTAGTTGAAGTTTCATAGTTTGACAATATTATGAAGTAAATCTGTCGGCTAGGCCGTGTGTTGATCGTGTGCGCTATGATAAGGCAGTGTAATCGAGCGATGTACGCTGTTATCAGCGATAAGGAGACGGCAAACATGTACGCCGAGTATGGATTGTGGCACGGAAAATGTTCTAGAACAATGAGGTACCAATTTTATGTGATATTTATTAAATTGTATCGTTGTATTTTTACGACGATGTATGAGGTGGATAGGTTAGGAGTGATCCTTGATGGTCACAGATCAGATCTGTGTTGATGATTGTTGTTTTTTTTTTTTGTATCTGTATTGAAAGGTGGTTTTTATTGTGTTTTAACTTAAAATGAAATGAATTTGTGTTCGATTTAATATAAAGTTTTTAACATAGTATGTCCGTGAATAAATTGCATACTTACATATGATTTAGTGCTTTTTACGCCAATACTTGTTTTATTAATGATTTTGCTTTATTACTTACATAATAATAGTATTATGTTATGAACATACAATTTGTTTATCGACACATAACTGTATAATATAGGTTGTAATGCATGATTAATTATTATATTATAGCTTATAACTATGTGTAGATTGATTATTATCAAACTTGTAGTATTCTTCTATGTACAATGTACATACCTACTTATTAGATTTACTACTTCTTTATTGCTATGTGCTGAAGATATTTAAGCATTAAATACTATATGAATGAAAAAGTGACAATCACAAAATTATCATAATATTATATACAATAAGTTTTGAATTTCCTTTTACGCATTAGGCATTCATATTGCATAAATTATTACATATTTAAACTAACTGTTAACTGCATTTAAAAATAAATTCTTCGCGTCTCATCGTACACTTTTCTATAACTAATTATAATTAAAACTTGTTTGAAGATTATCTCTTCTTCTGTGAAATTATGTCATACATTCACATAACTGCAAAAGTCAATAAATGCTTGGTACCCTCGTAAAATGAATCGATATCTCAGTTATAAGTGTCCACACTTATTTCTCAGTAATGTTGACATTTTAAATAAGACAAAGATTTAGAGTAATCTTGATCACAGTATTATCGATACGAATATATTATTCATAGTGTAAAAAAAGTCTCATAATATTACTTATTATATACTTTTTTTATTTCACGGGAATAACCTTTAACAATTATTTATTATATAGGTAGGTAGGCTACGAGTAAAAATATACTACGACATAAAAAAAAACATTGTTTTAATTGTTTCAGTGGGATGAATATGAGCATAAATAACAACAACTGCACGAGCATAAACAACAACAACAATGAGGAGAAATCCGAGATGCCAGATCCAGATTATATTAAGGTAATTATTATTATTCTCATTTTTAATATAATATTTTAATTTTACTTAATTTTTAAAATAAATAAATACAAAATTTAAAAAGCGTTCAAACTACATAAACTTTCAGAAGCGACTTAAGTGCCAAAAGTATAGATAGTATAAATTAGTGATTTTGCCAATGACAATATCTTAGAAAATTGTGAGGACATCCTCCTCATAAACGGCTTATCCACACACAATAAAAGTCACTTTTCGCCACCATAATCGCGGCTCAAGCAGTTGCTAATTCACGTGCGAGTGTGCAGATATATGAAACTCCACAGTATATAGATAATAATATAATAGCACACAGAGATTCGTGTAAATCCGCAACCCCCAAACACAACCGCGTAATCTTAACTAATGCGTCGAGATTTACGACGCAAGGAGCACTCCAGCGGATCACTGAACACCGTCCGGGATTTGTTTACACTTGACGATTTAGCGTTTGCGATATTATTCGAGTGTTGGCGGTTTGAATCGTAATCTAGTATAGTGTTGTCAATTATTGTATTATTATCTGTGAGCGTAATGGAAAACACACTATTGGTGACTCCGCGTTTGAAATAAGAATGCGTTTTACAATGACGTTAACTGTCATTTGATGTTTGACATTTAGTTTTTTTTGTAAGCACAAACCCAGGCTGTTGCATATTTAAGCTATTGCATAGCTTCTATCGCGGGCCTTGAGCGCATGGACTGAATCGAGAAATTCCGTAACGAAAAAACCTCACGCTCCCCACTCCGACGGGCTCCGAGGTGTGGCTTGAAGGCATGCTATGCAATAGCTTTACCGTGGCAGTCCCCGAGTGCCACACGTCTTTTTTTTGTAAGCACACACCCATGCTTTAAATAAATTCTGTCTGTGTGCTAACAACGCGGTAAAATAATGTTTAGGCACAGACTAATAATAATATACTACGTATACAAGTTTAGGTAATGGTTTTGTAAGAAATGTTTGTTTCGTCAAGTACTTATACTAGAGGTATATTTACATATCATGATAAGATGGCTTTTATCATTCTTATTTTTGTTGGCATAATATTATTATAGATCACTTTTTACAACATTTCCTGAATTAAATTGTTCAAATTCCTTTGAACAATTTAATGTTTTTGCGTGCCTCTTATATGATTTTTCTTTAAGCTTAGATCGAATAATCTATTAAAATTATATTCAAGCCTAGATGTTATCTCAAGGTTATCCTTGAATTACTTTAAAGATTCATTCAAAACAGATTTATTTTTAACCGGTCAAGTCCTTTTTTTCTTATTCAGTCTGCGTCTACTTTAAAATCTGTTTTCTAATCGTCTAGACTCTAGACTTACTTTACTTTAGGCTTTATTTTATAGTAATAATGAATAATTTTGCCTCATTTTCTTGTCACGTCATTTCAGAACTACATTAAATATCCCTCGACAGTTATTATTGTCTTATTTAAAACTTGAAATTGGTATAAATTGTCACAAGCGGACTATTTTACAAATAAATTTCAACTTTTAAAAGCTTTTATCTGTATTTAAATTATTCTTTACAGCCGTTTAGTGTGACTAACTAGGTATTCATTTTCTGAACGAAATTTTAAAAAAGTATTTATGTTGACGTGGATGGGTATTTTACTATAATATGCAGATATCACGTAACTAAGGACATACTTAACTAAAAATCATAAAAATATCAGTATAGTAGACTAAAGACTATCAATACCTTTATGGCCGGCTTATAATGTAAATGGTAATTAAAATATATTCTATTTTATGTTACATAAGCTTTCTTTATTCAGAAACCGGCATTTAATAATCACAATTACCACAGACCCACATAAGTGACTACATCATAATATTTTATAATCACCACTCGGCTGATGCAAATGAATGTTTAATCTGTGCAAAGATTGTTATCAAGCGACTCGACGGTATTTCAGGTGACCCAGATTACGTGTTGCCTTATCACTTGTGAGAATGCGATTTTCACATCGCCCGGTGTATCTGAACAACTGTATCACTTTACATTTTGAGTGTATTACAATCCGATCCTATCACAGTTATCTACTTTCATTGCTTCTTTTACAAGAAGGATGAATTTGACATGCCCTACATGAATTGCAATGTACGTGAGCACATATAAAACTCGTCGATACAGATTGTCTCGTAATAGATTTCGATGCTTTATCGCTTTTTTTTGCGTTTATCAATTTGTTATCTGTATTTGCTCACTTTCTTGCGTCAATATGGCCAGTATTTTTGGAACGTTTTTCGGTTGATTGCGCCACAGGTAACGAGTAGGTACCTTATATTTTTAGATATTTTATCGCTATCACACGAGATAAATGTCAATCATAATGGCCAAAATATATTCTTTCCTTTTACGAAATTATTAAAAATGCTTTCATACTTTTATAAAGAGATTTGAAATACCTGGCACGCTGTTGAAAAATGTATATTCTATCAAATTTTCCAAGCATTCTTTTACAAAAATTTCAAACTTTTAATTTAGTTGTAAAATGTTTCAGTATTTCTCTCCGTGACATTTTTCATACTTTAAACGAGATAGACATGTGAACAGCTGTATAAAGTCTTTAACTATAACCTTTACATAAATCTATAAAGAAGAAAAAACACTTTATTACTGTATTCTTTATTTAATAGTTGACAGTGAAGTTAAACCTACATACCTAATAGCAATCAGAATACGTAGTAGTCACTTGTTTTACATTAAAAAACGACGTGTGGCACTCGGGGACTGCCGCGGTATTAACATTTATTTGAACATTATTTATACAAGCATTATTTATACAATTTATTTATACAACATTAAGCTATTGCATGCTATGCCTTCAAGCCACACCTCCGCCCGTCGGAGTGGGGAGCGTGAGGTGGTTTCGTTACGGAATTTCTCGATTCGGTACCCGCGCTCATGGCCCGCGATAGAAGCTATGCAAATCTCAGAGCAATAAACCTATAGAGTACTTGTATCGAGCGTATACAATTTACATATATTTGTTTCTCTCTATCTAAAGAAAACGTCGTATGAAAGAATGAGATAGCTATAGACTACAAGCTACGTTTCAACATAGTCATGGCACCATTTTTACTATAGGTACGTATTTATATAGATAGAAGGTGATAGTGATGGGATGTGCTTCAATCGATAAAATCGTGAATGCATTTTGCATTTACGGTTTCGTGAAATAATAAATAATAAAAAAAAAAAAATTAATAATTAATTTCAGTTCAATACATTATTTGTTTAATCCTACGAATATAATTAATGCGAAATTATGCGAGAATGGATAACCGATTACAATGAAATTTTGTACATACACACATAGGATAGATTTTATCCCGGAAATCCCACGTGAACGGAAACTGTGCGGGATTTTCTTTAAAAACGCGGGCGGAAAGCTAGTATATTATAAAATAAATTTTAAAACTTGAAATGTACCTAATCCTACTACTATTATAAAGGCGAAAGTTTGTAAGTATGGATGTATGGATGTTTGTTACTCTTTCACGTAAAAACTACTGAATTTTGGAAAAATTACTTTTGATCCCGTTAATCCCACAGAAATGGGAACTATGCGGGTTTTTATTTGAAAACGCATGTATATCAAGTATGTATTTTAATAGTAGTTTCTCATCTATGAGGACTGTCATTTAATCAACCGTTTAATTTTCACATAGTTACACAAGAAACTTATGTGTAAAAAAATTCCAAATAAAAATTCACCTTCTTTAATCAAATGTATTTATTATGTACAGGAACAAAAAAAACGTAAGCGTAAGATTGCACAATTCTTCTAGAGTTCGAAATGCAGTGAACACAATCTACTAAATTTCGACGGCGTCCAATCTACTCGTCTCATGTTTTATACCCATTTTTTATTTAGCTCTGGAAATCTAAAACAAAATGAATTTATTAATAATCTAAAAAAGAAAATAATAAACAACAAACTAAACACATAAGTCAAATAAAACTACCAAGTGGTATTTTTTATTTTCCTGCTGTAGAAAATTTACATCTATTATTTGCAACAACAACTACATATAAATCTGATATAAGAAACAAAATAAATAAATCAACGTTAATATGAAATAGATTTTATGTCATAAATCGATAATATACGCTGGATGTGTTACATCACTACGGTGGTAAACAAAATGCCAAATGAGATAATATTGTGACATTTTTTAAAATTATTTAATTCTTTTGTATTCCACAACCCCATAAAGTGGGTAAATGTTACAGTTACAACATAGAATTATAAAAAAGCGCTTGATAAAACCTTCAAATAGGGTTAAAACATAAATATTTATCAATTTGCTGAAAATCACTTACCGATGGAAAGATATTTTCTCATTGTTTTCATCCAAAACTTCCATTCGACTAGTGATAGCCGGTAGCTAAACATACAATAGTGATTTTAGCACACTGACAAATAAAAAGAAACACTTTATATTTTCTGAATATTTCGTTAAAAACACTTGATGCACCGAGACCTCCAGCTGGAAGGCAAACAAAATATAGCCGGCGCGCTACGTTTGAAGACAGTGCAGATACTCTATCGCTATCTCAATCTGGCTTATGCTGTTATTGACTAAGAGTAAGTAGATTAGAAAATATGTATTTTGTTCTGTCTCAATATAAGAACTCTATAGGTTTATTGCTCTGAGATGCAAATAGCTTAAAAAAACGACCGAATCTCACACACCGATCTCACTACACAGTACACATTAATTACTCCGATATATCACTTAATTTTCGAATTCGCAGCTCACCGCGCAACTTTAGATTCAATAAAGTTAACGTTCGATCGGTTTCCGATACGGCACCGAAAATAATTATATCTCTTGGCGGGAAAGTTTTTTTGTCTCTGTATATTTTAATTGCGTGAGGTCCTGTGATATAATAAACGGGTGTTTTCTTTTTTCTTTCGTCGACATACTATAAAGATTTTTCTATTAATTAATTTTATTAAATTAGAAAGTACCACTATATATTTTTTGCTTATGTGAAAAAAATTATATATTTAATTAGAGTCGCTCCTATCTACCTGTGGCATCTAAAAGTGGATGACCTGGTACGAATATTTTAATACGACATATTTTTTAACTAGTACTCTTACATCCTAAGTAACATTAAAACGTTTACGTTTGCCTTACAGATGTTCGTCGGGCAGGTGCCCAGAAGTATGGACGAGAACGACCTACGGCTGATGTTCGAAGAGTTCGGTCGGGTGCACCAGATCAACGTGCTACGGGACAAGATTACGGGCGCGAGTAAAGGTTTGTTTCTCGAATGCTCTCGAACGTTCTAGAATGTTCTACGGCTAGTGTTCGAAGATTTGGGGCGGATTCACCGGATCAACGTGTTACGGGACAAGATTACGGGCACGAGTAAAGGTTTGTTCTCGAATGTTCTAGTATGTTCTACGAGCAGAGCAACTTGAAAAATGTTCTACGGCGTGTTGGAAGACAAGACGAGTAGATTGAAGACGCAAATATTAAACAGACAAATAACATTGCATTATATTAAAGTGCTACGTACATTTCTTCCCATACAGTAAAACTGCATAAACAAATAAATAGATAGCCTGATAACACACTGCCGTGCAAAACCGTAGTTAGTTAGATATAAAACCTCTTGAACTATTAAAATATAAATTCTTTTCATTGAATGTGTGCAAGCAATTTCACTGAGCGGGCATTCGTATGTGTGTGTGCAAATAAATAAAGTGGCATTTCTTTGCACAAAACTAGGCTACAAAATGCCTTTTTTAAATGCAATATTTTTAATTCGATTCCCGTAGCAACAGCATTTAAATTAAAAAGCAAATAATAATCTATGTGCGTAGAATAAAACACAAATAAATTTTTTTTTTTTTTTTTTTTTTTTTTTTTTTTTTTTAATAGGTCCACCAAACTGGACATAGCACTACAAAAATAATAGATATGGTTATTCTATGATACATCACAAGTAATAGGTGCTAGACCTTCTAGAGGTGAACACAGCCTGCAATAATGTACGCGAATACATATAATTACATTATTACAATATTAACATAATTTAGAAAAATAACATTATGGAACAATTTAAATACAATATTTATGTAATTTTGGAAACTAATTTTTTAAATGAATTTAGGGATGCGCTAAATATATCGACGTTATTACATACTATTTCGTTGTAAGCTGAACACATGCGGTGCAATGACGAGTGTTGAGCGTAGTTTGTACGACAAAAGGGAAGACTAAACGTTTTCATGTTAGTGGGACGGCTGAATGGCCTTGGTACATGTATGCTAATTTTTCCCAATAATTGAGAATTATCTATTTTACCATTTATAATTTTGTATAGAAACACGATATCAGAAAGGGTCCGTCTGCTTTCAAGCGATTTCATTTTAAAATGCATAAGTCTAGAAGAATAAGACGTTAGGTTACGGCAAAGGTTGTGAGCGAAAGTTAGGTGGTACAGGAATTGTTTCTGTATCCGTTCCAACCGCTGTATGTGTACGGCATAAGTAGGATTCCACACAGGGCTACAGTATTCGAGGAGAGATCGTACGTAGTAATTAAAAAGCAATACTGGTACTTCAGAGTCATTAAAGAATTTGGTCTGTCTAATGATGAATCCCGAAAGGCGTGCGGCCCTTGTTGCTACCGAGTCTATGTGCTCGCGAAAGTCGACTTTTCTGTCCACCACAACACCGAGATCGCGGATGTTCGTGACTTCACCGATTGGAATGTTATCAATAGAGTAAGTTACATGAAGTGGATTTCGTTTCCTTGTGAATTTCATATGATAACACTTAGATACGTTAAGGAACATGTTATTTTTTGCGCACCATAATGTAATGCTGTTGATATCGTTTTGTAATGCTAAAGTATCTTCATGGTTTTTTATTACCCTATACAATTTGAGATCGTCGGCGAACATTTGGTACTTAGACGTAATGTTGGCACCTAGGTCGTTAACGTATAGTAAAAAAAAGAGAGGACCGAGGTGAGAGCCTTGAGGTACACCTGAGGGTACTGGTCGAGCGACTGACTTGTAACCTCTGAGTATAACTAATTGGGACCTATTACGAAGATATGATTCGCACCATCTGAGCAGAGAGCCGCAAATACCTGCGTGGTACAACTTTTGGACAAGAAGGCTATGATCAACCATGTCAAATGCCTTGGAGAAATCTGTGTAGATAGCATGAATTTCATTTTGTTTTTCGAGCTCTTCATTGATGTCGCTGACGTATTCCAAAAGGTTAGACATGGTTGAACGCCCTGGAAGAAAACCGTGTTGACAGGGGTCAAACAGAGGTTTGAGATGAAAATAAAATCTATTGTAAATTATGGATTCGAACAGCTTACCCATGGCTGACAGTATTGATATCGGCCTATAATTCTTAACATCACTCTGGTCGCCTTTTTTGTGTATTGGAGTGATGTGGGCAATTTTCCATTTAGTCGGAAAATGGCCGAGGGAGATAGATTTATTGTAGATGTGGTACAGAGGCTTTGTGAGTTGCGCAGAACAAGTTTTTAAGAACAGGGGAGCGATTCCGTCTGGGCCTGGTCCCTTGTTAATGTCTATTCGTTGAAGTGATTTGTAGATTTCAGTTTCAGAGATGTTGCAAGAGCTGAGAGATCCATTGTTAGTGAAAGGTGTCATAGCGAAATCTACTGAATGGGGTGCAAGTTTACTATTGTATATGGAGTGGAAGTATTCGGAAAAGAGATTACAGATATTGTCCCCGCCTTGAACGTTTCGGTCATGAAGATACATTTCATCAGGAATGTCCCTACTATTTGATCTTAAGGATTTTATAAAGGACCAGAAGTATTTTGGGTCTTTTTTTATTTGAGCCTTTGCCTCAGATTTAAGTCTATTGATACATGTCAGTAGCATTTTTTGGCAACGGTCACGTAACATTTGAAAAGTAACCAGGTCCATTGGATTAGAGTATTTTTTGTACCTGTTGTGATACTTTGACTTTTCGTTTAGGCATTTAATTAATGACCGACTGAACCAAAAGGGATAGTTCTTGTTATTTTTTGGTCGTAAGGGCGTGTATTGTGTTATTATGGGAGTTATAATACTATAGAATGTATCAACTGTTTCGTCTACTGTTTGTTTAGATTCAAAATAGCTATCCCAACGTATTTTATCTAATTCCTCTTTGATTTTATTGTAGTCTGCCTTAGAAAAATTGAGGCTAGGAAACTTATTAATTTTGGGTGGTTTGTAATTTTTAAGTTTTATATGTATGTCTAAAGGAGGGTGATGATTATCAATTTTTACAAGGGGGAATGGATTGATCATAACTTGAGATGAGTCTTTTGCGTTAGTGACAATAAGATCTAGCGTGCGGTAATTAATGTTTGTGACAGGATTTATTTGGTGGAGACTATTGAATGAAAGGGTGTCAATTAGCAGATTGTCGATTGGATTTGACAAGCAGATAGGGACTAGATCTTTGTTTGTATCTAATTTCCATTGGATGTGAGGCAGATTAAAATCACCCGCCAACAAGATCACCGATTTCTTCGGTAATTTATGCTGAACAATATTGTTTAAGTTTGAGGTGAAGTTTTTTAAATTATTTAAAGAGATAGGAGGAGGGAGGTATACTGCGCAAATAAATAGGGGGACGATGGAATTGCCTTGTTTCAGCTTAACAGCTAGCCATAGGTCTTCGGTTGAGGATTCCCATTGCAGCTTACGAATTGGCTGGAACTTATTTAGGACAGCTACAAGTACACCACCTCCAGAGATTTTCTTAGAATCAGAGGAGCTTCGGTCCCTTCTGAATACCGTGTATCTATTGTCAAAAAGTTCGCGATCGAAAACCGAGTCATTCAGCCAAGTCTCCGTAAAAATAACAATATCGGCATTTTGTTTTAAAACATTTGTAAAAAGTTCTTCTGTTTTAGTCCGAAGACCTCTTACATTTTGGTATGTAATTTTAATTTTAGTACAATCGTTTATAACCATTCAGCAAAAAACTAATCGAATTTAAGGGAATTCAGAAAGTCTAAATCCTTAACCACAAAGCTTTTTGACGTTATGTCCTTCCTCATATGAATACGGCCGTTTCTAACCCACACAAATTGAACGTTTTTGTCCTTGGACACTTTACGAGCCGCTGCGTGTAATTGTTTGTTTGTAGGTGATAGATGTTCACAAACGTACACAGGTTTCTGTTCCCCGGCGATGCCCAAATGAGATGAGTTAAGTTTATTGTCCTGATGAGTCCTGTTGAACGTCTTAACGGCTGCAAGTATTTTATCCCGAACCAGAGGACTGGGAAGTTTGACTATAATCGATCTAGGTCGGTTTGATGTTTGGTTAATTTTTGCAACACGATGATAGTTTATTAACTCGTTTTCCGGTAGCACGCAGCCCACTGTAGCAACAAGCTGCTGGATAGTTGTTTTAAGGTTTTCTGCTTTAAATTCTGGAACGTTCTGAATTTCTAGGTTACAATCTCTCGATTGTTGTTCAAGTTGATTCAGCTTAGCGCTCAAATCAGTTACTTGTGATCGTAATGAAGAGTTCTCCAATTCCAAATTTCCTATCTTCTTGGTCTTTACGTCCAGGTCAGCTTTGAGCTCGTCGCACTTCGATGACATGAAATTTACACTATCTGCGAGCTCCTGTATTATACTGCGTGTGCCAGAGTTTTCCTCAGCAAAATCTCGCCTTATATCTCTGAGAAGACGCGATAAAGATTCGTCGAGTTTTTTGTCGATGTACTGTTTGAGGTCTTCGCAATCAGCAGCAGGTGAGATCGGTCCTACTGGACGGTGAGGAGAATTGGAGTTACCACCCCGTTTGTCTGTAGATTTACACTCTGAGCACTTCCAATTGGCCTTGTAGGATTTCGATTCTTTAGAAAAGTTATCTGCAGGAATGCCCAGGCACTGGAAATGGTACGTAGAATTGCACTTGGAACAAATTTTAAGATCGTTTATCTTAACTTGCTTGTTACACTTACTACATATATTCATTGTTTTTAATTTCCCGTAATCTTGGTAAATTTTCTGAAGCTGGCAACTCTACGTCTTATCAAAAATGAAGTTTGACGTTGTCAATTGATTTTGACATGTAAAATCTTGGTTGATTGCGGGTATTTAGCGCTGTGCGTTGTTTGAGGGTATAAAATTCGGTATTGTATTTTGCTATTTCTAGTTGATAAAATGAAAGTAAAGTTGAGATAACAATACCACAGCTTCCTTGTGAGATATATTTCACAAATCACACACTATAAACTTAATACTGGTAGAATTTTAATAATAATTTGAAGTTATTGTACGAGCGTATTTATCAAGGTAAAATGTTGCCCTGCATATAAATGAAAATGAAAAGATGGTATTCAAAATCAACGTGTCATTTTATAACTTTGATTCTAATTAATTTTAAGGACTCGCGAATTATTGTTAAAAATGACAGACATTAATTTGAGTCTTCCATTTATTTTTAAAACTTTCATACAGGCAGGATCTTAGCTATTTCGAAAAAAGCAATTTATAATACGATTTAAGCAATAAACATTACTCTGCAAGAACTACAAAGCAACGTTGAAACGTGAAGCCGAAATTCCACTGAAAAATCATCGCCCCCTCCTTACGACCTTATTAACATCTAAAGTCGACTAATTAAGGTGTCACAGGCACCTTCATGTACACACTCGTGCCTAATACGCAGGTACCTTCGTACAATTATTACTTACTTCAAAAGCCTACGTGATTAAAAACAGGCTCGTTTCTTTGAAGTCATCTAAATTGAAATTCTTGTTACTCTCGTGTGAGTGAATCTATTGAGCAAATATGGAGACGGTTGGAGCTATTAAATTTTGTGTTTCACGTGTGCCAATAATATTACATGGGTAGGTGCTTTGACTTACGATTGCCGTTTTGGCGGTTGATGACGTATGCAAGATGTGAATACGTCTTTATTTTAGTTAAAGTAGGTTAATTAACATTTTATTAGGACAAAAATTAGCAATTTTTAATGCAAATAATGATGGACATTTCTGTACCGTAATTTAACAGTTGAACAGAATGTTAGTCACGAAATTCGATTATTTTTTGCTACGTCATGCCAAAAATTAGTGTCGAATACATTTAAGTTTAATGTATATTATCTTCATAAATATGCTCATTACATTATCAAGCGTCCGCATGACTAAAAAATATCGATATCATGTAGGTATAAATAAAAATTATAAATCTAATCTAACCCTCTATATTATAAGCTCGATCAGAAATTATCTGAGCGGTAAAGATATGCGAATAATTTTACCGTTTCAACAACAATCAAAGGAAAACTCGATTAATAATAAAATAAATTCCGACGCGCGTCATAAGGCGAGAAAGGAACAAGGATAAAATAAAAATAAAATTATATAACAGACTGTCAATTAAGTTTTTTGTCGACGAAAATTTGGAAATTCGTTGAAGCGGCGAAGCTCGAATTCCTTACGAATGATTTCGTTTTCATTTGAGTGTATTAGACCAGCATAATTGTAATTTGTCCCTATTCTTCGTTTTTAATGATGATTATTATATTATAAGAGATTTTTTTTATGAATATAATATTCAAATTGCGTTCCTTTCTCGTTTCAAACAATCACGAGGACAATGAATAATTCACCAAAATACCTTGAAGATGTTATGTAGTAGTAGGTGGTACATTAAAAAATATAATATCAATTTGTTTCAATAATGTATGCTATACAAAAAAAAAATACACACAAATTTATTTTAAAAGGTTATTAGGTAAAACCAGTTGTTAGTTCACGATAATTTTAAAATTCGACATATATCTAAATAATAATAAAATAGTGTTCTAAGCTTATAGCTCATAGGTCCAGGATATTAATGCACAGTGAGCCTTTTTAAATCTAAAAGTTTTGCTCAATTTAAGATGTTCTTTTAAAGCAAGCCTGATATTGTTTCAGCCGACAATGCCTCCGTATGTTACATGTTGACGTTTTTGTTGTTTTGTTTAAAGCCTTTGTGAGGGCTCCTTTGTAAGTCTTCACACAAATACAAGATCTTTTGTTTAATTTCACGAAGCGCTCCGCCGTTTGGCCACAGGCCTACGTTTGAAAAAAAATAAAAAGAAAAAGCCCTACGAATAATGTGAATTACTTTCATATCATCAAGAGGTAATAAAAGGGCGTTGTAAGCATTCAATAATATAGCCAATTATTCTTTATTTTAATTGATATTAATAATTAATCAATGTTTAAAAGAATACGTTCGTGTTCATTTCCTTATAGTCAGGAAATTAATCATTAATTTTAATCGGGAAAACTGATAAACAAAATAAAATGAACTAACAAGCCACATTATTAACTTTTGAAGAGAACTACCTGAATAATTCGATACAATGGTACTATACGGTACTGCTCACAAAGGTACGTATACTTCAGAAGATGTATGTAAAAGGAGGCTAGTTTCAAAAAGAGTGTAAATATTTGTAGATATAGCTTTTATAGTATGAAAGCAATGTGCGTCTCAAATGTTTCGTATTATATTATTATGTGTAATGTAATTGTTTTGTAAACACCTTTTTGTCTCTAGAGAATTATTGTAAATGGCGGTGTGTTATTGTTTCTTGTTCTATTGACTGTTGGTTTGTCTGTATGCACATGCAATAGCATAAATTTGTTATAATGAGTTATATGTCTTGTGTTATATTTATAGGACTTGAAACATTTGAACTTTAAAAACTTAAGGATTTCAATTTTCACAGTTGTTAATCGGTGAACATAGACTAAAAACTTATTTGATACGGTTCGAAAAGTAATTTTGAATAATTTAACAATATATTAGTTAAATTTTTTGAGTTCATTAACTTGAAAAGTATTAAAACTGATGTTGAACTCTAATTCGAATCGTATAATCCTGCCACAGACAATTAAATAATAGTAATAAAGTTTGGCATAATATGAATGTCACTCGATTGAAACTCGACGTATTCATAAAAATAAAACGCTCACATAAACTCGGTTATTACTTGTCAATGCGCCATTTAATCGTTTAGCTTTTTGCGAGAAGCATTTACGGTACGGTATAATTTCGTCCTTGAATGATGTAATTACACCTTGGAGGGCTACAGGTACTCGCAAACAATTATCTTAAATGTATAACGTCTGGTGTTCTGGATAATTGCTCATTAAGATTTTTAGCCAGACGCTGTTTGAAACGATTTTGATATAGCTATAAAAATGTGTTGCTATGCTGGCGTTCTATATACTTTTTATTAATTAGATAATTATCTGTCTGAAAATATACTTTTTATTTATAATATAAACGAATAAGTATAACGAATAGCTTTTATCTGTAAACAAACGTGTATTTTAATAATATACGCACTACAAAAAACAGTATGAAAACAGTTCGTATATTTCAATGTGCGTATCAATGAATAAGTTAATAAGTATGTAATCAACCCTTATATTCTATGTTACGCAAATTGTAATCTGTACCCGGATAAATTACAGGCATAAATTACCACAAATTGGTGATATTCAACCTAAATCGCTTATTAGAACCGTATCTTATTTATAGTAACTAGCATTGAGATAAACATTATATGATGTTGAAATGTGTAAATTTCAGCTATTTTGTCAGCAGGTTTTTGATGTACATTTGAATGTTTTGTAGCGATAGCGAACTTGTTTATTTTTATTATAATTACCATACACTTTTACTTTAAACTTCGAATGTTTTAGAGTGAATTGACTTCGTGGTTCGCCATCGACGCAACGTGTTTATTGTTTTTGTATCTTTGAACGTATCATTAGCAACTATTGACGTGCAATAAATAAGTACTCACCATCATCATCGTATAAAACCTTCATTCGAATTGACATCTAGTTTCGATGCATGAATGTCCAAATTTCAAAACTCTGCCTCATAGACGCGTAGGAAGAGTTTTGGTACGGACATTTTTTATGTCTGATTGTGAGTCTAGTTGTTTATTTTACGTCACTATTAGTATGAGGCGTAACCTGAGCTTTACATTTATGTGTGTGTACATGACGTTTTGAGCGCGGAGCATCTTTTGATTGGCTCATTCATTTTTCTGTCTAGTGGCTTGAGGCGCGACGCGTGAAGTCAGCGGTTTCAAGCCGTACTCTTGGTGGTCACACACACATATGCAAAGCTCAGCTGACGATTCATGGACTGAACCTATATACCCACTTACCTATGTTTGTTTATACATGTGTGTCTGTACGCAAATGTCATGTAACGTCACGTAAGCGTTCGCTTCTGTTGCAGGATGCTGTTTTGTGACGTTTTTCACGCGAAAAGCCGCCCTGAAGGCGCAGGACGCTTTGCACAATATCAAAACGTTGAGTGGGGTAAGTGCGTTTCATGTTGTATACGAATTTTAGTACTTGTGTGTGACGTGCGTTGATATATCCGCTTGTTCGTACTCGTGAATGGATATGAGGAGATCAACTCGCCCTTTCGAGTTGATCTGTAAAAAATTCAGTACCTATATATTGGATTAGATGAATGATAGATTCGTTTTCTCTTAACTAAGAATAATAAATACATCGGGAGCTTTTGTAACCAGTTTTCTGGACTAAAAAAGGTTAACTCTTTGTGATAGCATTCCAAATGTATTACTTAATTAATGTTTTATCTATATTTTAAGTAGGTACTTCTGTTATTATTTATTAACATGATAAATTGCAGTCAAAAGCTCTTCATATTATATTTATTCATTCATTGAACAAGCGACATATTAATGCAGGTCGATATTTTGTTTGTGTAAAAAATCAACAAATGAATTTAAATGTTTTGTGTTTCACAATTCTTGTATTCAAAACTAAACAAATATCGGTAAGTATACTGAAAAATTTTTTTAGGAAATAATATTTTGTTAACATCTACGTGGTATGAAAACTCAGCAACTTAAATGTTAACCTAGACAAAATTACTTTGTGGCAAAATACATATAATTTCTTTATCTAAAAAAAAATTTGGCATAGTTAGCCACTTCATTATAATTTCATCCCAAAAACTAGTTTTCAAAGGGATAGGTAAATCTAAATTCGTACAGAAAATCCTTATCTCAAGCGTCTCTATTCAGTCATTGTCTGTAATCCAATAAACGTTAATTAAAATCATATTTCGCTTTTCGTCGCCATAAATTTTTGATAATCTAGACGCTAGAATAATTTATAAACTTTCTAAATTTATTAGGCTTAGGAAAATAATTTCACGAGGCACGACAAAATTTTAAACGGACCGTTAATATAATCTGCGAACTGTGAATGGCTCGACACAAAGTTTCGTACGCCTTTGAGAGTCTTTGTTTTTGTTAATCCAATTTACAGTTTCGATACTTTAATGAATTTATTAATTTATAATAGACGACAAATATTTGAAGCGCTCGCGACGAACGTTTGCGTATTGTTCACGGACTTGACTGAATTTCGCCGGATTTTGTATGAACAGGTTTAATATTATAAATTTTTTATTTTATAAGCTTTTCAACCTTTGTTCGTTCAAGGAATAGCCGATTCTAAAGTTATAAAGTTCTAAAGTAATAAATTAAACATTATGCAAACAAAAGCTGAATTTCAATATCCATTACACAATTTCAGATAGAGAAGTTTTAATGCAATGCCAAATTTAACACAGAGAAAAGTAAACACACACAAATTCAACCTTTGCATACTCGTATTTTAACAAGTAAGTTTTCATATTTCATTTTGTATGCGTATTGACACAGAGTGTAATATTAATAAAATAAAATATCGAAGAGCGTTAAAGTAAAATGGAACGTAAAATAACAGTAGTTTCAATATTGTTGGCACTTATTATCGGCAGTAACAACTTGTAAATTTGCTTAAAATTTAATCGAACGAATAAATTTTTATTCGACGGATATAATAGGTCGAAAACAAAAGCCGCAAATGAAATCTCAATGGACGGTATAAAAACTGCAGATTCACTGTTGGGGAAGTGTCCATGACGGGGTCGCATATTTTTTCGTTCGCGCCGCTCTCGGAACCTGTTGCGATATTGAAACATAACAATTTTCATTATTACATTACACGATCGAGGCACAAACATTGGCGGCGAATCGATTGTTACGGAGCACAATCGAATTACAGATTCTTTTATTCCGAGATCTTCCCTCTTGAAGTCTCCGCGTTGCGATAATTCAATTCTATTATATTATCGGGGTGGTTTTTTCTCTCTCGATTGATTCCGTTTCTTTGATCGGAGTGGCAGGTAGTGGAGCGATTTCCGCGGAATTGGAGGAAAATATTTGCTGATTGAGGAAATTGTTGGCGTCTTATTTGGGCCCTCTCGAGGCGATTATGTGGACGCCTAATTGCATGCTTTTTGTTAGGGGATCTTTGTTTGTGAAGGAATCTCATTATTATGTTTACATTTCATAATTATTATCCTACGGGCTTTTCTTATACAGCTGTATTGAGTCTGTTTGTCGAATTCATTGTGGTTTTATTTCCCCGTTCTTATATTGAACATCGACATAAATGATTCATATTAAAACAGCGACTGTTATTATACTCGTACGATAAGCTTCAGTCTGCTTTTCCAGTTAATAATAATGAATAACAAACCGCAGCGCTTACATCGACTACGAAGCGTTCCGTGCTACGAGCTACGCGCTACGCCGCGTGACGTTTGTAACCGTCACGTCTGCACGCGACGTCATCTGTCACGTGTAGCATCGAGAGAATACGAGATTCGTAGCACCCGATTTATTCTCTAAAGTTATTTTAAATTGTTTCCTGAAGAATGGGGGAAATGTCGCAGACATTTTATTATTCCGCTTAACCTTTTAAACTCCCAAAGTCACGTTTTATAATGTTGGATATTTGCATAATACAAATAATTGGCTCAAAACGCTTTTTGTATCCCTAGCGATGAATAAAATTCTGCCACCTAAAAGTATTCGAATGTAATAAATAATATAACATTTGCATAATCTAAAGAACTGACTTGTTTTAGGTTCGAAACAGTTTTAGTTTTGAAAATATTTACTTAAAATTAATTGCAAACAGAAATAGTGAAATTTTTTATAAAGCTTTCATAATTTAACATGGAATAAACGAAAAATTACTCATAAGTGTATATTGTATAATGTACACTATAGAAAATGATCTTCAAAACTTTTAGAAAGTAAACAATAAATAACGCACTAGCTTGTGTACTGAGCTAATAGCTCCAGCTATTTGTAGAAGATTAAGAGCTTGGCTTAGACTCTCGGTATTTAACAGCTTTTTTGTGGTAGCTTAGCTTTGCGAAACAACGCAAAAGAATGGAGCGCTTAGTCACGCAGAAATGATGAAGATAAAGTTTTTAGCTGAGCGTCTCTGGATACTGAGGTCAAACGTTAACTAACGCCAGTGAAGCGTTTTTGTTTGTATTTTTTGTAGCGATAAAATATACTCTGTGAGTGAGGACTTGAAGTTTTTTTTTTTAAATAAATAAAACCTGAATATAAAGGTCATCATTGTACATGTACATTCTTCCGATATTAAATTTATATTTAACATTTTAAATGATATAAAATATATTTATAGAAAGCAGCATGCAATAGTAGGCCCAAAGCATAGTCAAATTTTAATACTTCATTTCAGTCAAAACACACATTTGTGAGACTCCATCTGACACTATTCCTTCTTCCTTTTGACAATAAATAATCTGTCCTCAAAAATTCAACACTATTATTGCCATGTTCTCATTCTCAAACTGACTAATATACTTCGTGAACCTGTCACTACAGGAGGGGGTTTCGTAAAATCTTCAGCCGTTTGTCGTCCGCTCTCAGGGTAATAATAAATCAATCTATTGGGCGACGGTGAGCGTTCGGAAAATGGAAAAACTATATTTCACCCGGATAGCCCGGGCAGCGCCGGTCACGGGCGAACTTTGATCGATATACCCGGATTTTATGATCGAGTTTCCCCCGGTCTTAAGTAATTGACTCGCTCCATTAGTGCAGGAACGCTTTCGGGCCGCCCCTAATACATTGTTATAGATTTCTATTGATTGCTTTAACGTTTGCCTTCACGTTCAGCATGCAATGGAGTATGAACCTTCGTCTTTGTCCCTTTCAATTTTTCTATTCTTGTCCATGTATCTTTTTCGTAGATTCGTCCAACCAACGCGAACGGTTCGCTAATTCTTTTCTCAGCGGTGACAGCCCTACGATATTGACTGCGACGTCGCAAGTGAGATTTATGACTGTACCTCTTATAACTTCATCCCTGTGTATTCAATTACTACGGTAATGCGACTTTGACTAGTGGCGTGAGGTGATCCATTGTGACTTTATTATTGAGAGTTGAGACGCGCGAGGGGTACCAGTGTACACAGTCAGCTGTGTCAAACAGTGATAAACAGACACACTTCCGTAGTGATTTTTTTGTTCTTGGGAAACAGATTTGGGCTGTTGTATATTATGTGTAGGGTACCAGTGTACACAGTCAGCTGTGTAGTGATTTTTTGTTTTTAGGTGTACATATTTGGGTATTGGCTGTTGTTAGGTGTTTATTATTATATGTAGGTATTTATTGTAGTCAGTTAAGAAAATGTCTTCTAGTGTATTGATTTCGTTTGATTTAAAAGTAGTACCTAATTATAGTTCCTAATTATTGCTAACTTACTTATTTCTGGGTGACTAACGTAACCTAACACAATATACGTACTCTTTTAATTTGACGATGAAATTAATAATATTATTTTCATGTTAATTCCATTCTTTATCAAATTTAGAAGTATCTATCTAATAATGACGTGATTGTCGAAATAAAAATATTTACTACAGTAGACATGAATTTATTGCCGAACGTAACGCTACACGGTTGTAAAAATATGAACAGAAATGTCGAAAATTAATTTATTGTTATTACTATTCCGCATGCGATTTTTATGTCCTGCAGTATATTAGTATAATGCGGTTTTTCGAATTAAAGCTCAAAAATTAAAGACAAAAGGATGAATGTATTGAACCATAAGCTTATTATGGATTCAACGTCTATTTGAACAAAATATATAAAAAGGACTGAAATATTTATGAAATAAATATAGAAAATTTACTATGAGAATTCGAAGACACATAGGCGATAAACAATAACAATACATACCTAATATGTTTTTGACAGACAAAGTCCTGTTTTCTTGTAATATATTAATTTTTACATGCACAAGTATGTTCTCCGTTCTTTAACATTCAAGTGACCCATCCACTCATATTACATCAAATAAGATTAACATACATACACCCATCCATCTTAGCTATAGGTAAGTACATCATGCTAACGTCGTTCCTTGCAATTAGCCGAAGTTTGCGAGGGGGAAAAGTTGGAATCCCATGTCAATAACTTTAATAGCTTCCAATATACAAAAGCCTCCGATACGAAGGTACACTCGGCACTTATGGCTCCCTCTGGTGCCTTCATAATGTAAGTTGTTATTATGCCATTGAGAAGTTGAGTGGCAAGGAAAGAAATTATGTTTTATGCTTTAGAAAGTGAATTTTCAGCATAAGCTTTTTGTTTGGTTTTTAATTGATGATTTAATATTTTTATTTTTGTCGTACAGCAGCAATAACTGATTGAATACCAGCGTATATCCATACTAATATTATAAATGCGAAAGTAACTCTGTCTGTCTGTCTGTTACTCAATCACGCCTAAACTACTGAACCAATTTGTATGAAATTTGGTATGGAGATATTTTGATAACCGAGAAAGGGCATAGGCTACCTTTTATTGCGAAATATGTACCACAGGCGAAGCCGGGGCGGACCACTAGTTTTTTATATTTAAAAGTATAAAGTAAACGTAAGTTTGTATATTTAAAAAAAAATATTTACCTAACTAAATAATTGGGTGTCCGTTCGTTGCTTTTATATTATGATATTACGATAAATTAATAGCTACATTTTTAAATATTGGGCGTCGTGATAATAGTATTTTTTCTTTCAATAGTTTTATGAAAAATTTAAACCAGTTACAAAAATTGTATATATCTATCAATATACTTATGTATATTTTTATTGATCATATCCATTGTGATGGGGCAACACGGAACGTGCAGTATGGGATTGAAATTCCAATGGAGTTTATTAAATGTGAAGAATTTCGAAGCAAATAATAACGATAGGGTCGCGGGCCCTCTGGCGTGATTCGAATTCTTTAAACGTTTCATTTGATACTGTGATGTTGCATATAAGTGTTATTACAAGGTCATAAGAGCTAAAATTAATTTTTATGATGATCAAATTGGAGTCATAGCGAAATTTCTTGGAATTTTTAAAATTTAATTCATTTAAAATGTAATACAAATATGCTGGTAGAATTCGCCGTGTTTAATAGACAATTTTCTTAAGTTTTGAGTCTAGCGTGTCAAATAAACATAAAAATTTACAATATATTATAATGTAATTACTATTCAAGAGAAATTCAAAACGCCCGAAAATTAACTTCAGGGCAAGCCCTGTTTGCAAGATAATATTATGTTAGTAGGTTACTGAATTAGTTTCAAACTCTGCTAACATCACGTTAAGGTGATTTAATAATTTTCTAGATAATCCGTTTAAAATAATGTATCTTTGGGGTATGATTTATGTTTCTCAGTATTTCTTTTTCTGCTCTTCTTAGTGTGATGTATATAATGCGTATTGTTATATTTTATTATTTATATACTGTCCAGTCACAGTGGTCCAGAATTTTAGCATATCGTCCGAAATAAGTATATTAAAAGAAAGAAAAACTGCACATTGTCTTTAAGCTAATTCCACTTATAACTCACGTTATATAACAGAGTATCGTTCACAGTGTTGTTCTGTGTATTACCTACTGGCCCAAGGATTGTTGGCAAGAGTTGACGCATTTTATAAGAAGAACTTTGCATTGCTTTAAACAAATGACTGCAGAAAAAAAGAAAAAGGAAGCTAACGCAGCCAATCTCTAGCTAGAGACTAGCTACGTTAGCTACAGCAGTATCTTCTTGCATTCATAACACACATTACATAACATTGCAACGTCGTACTGTGTTGTTATATTACAAGCCACGGACAGTACACCAAAGTTGACGGGTTGCGCGTACTAATTGACTAATTGAGGGGACATGACGCGTCTGTAATTATGCGTGTAATTGCGCCCTTTAAGGGTTATTCGCTGGATACACGGGACATTGCCTTGCCGACCTGGACGTGTGTAATTTTCGTGTGCCTCGTATGCCTTCTGTGTGTGGAAGCTGTGTGATGTATGAATGGATAGACGAATGCTGGAGTATAAGAAGGGTGCATGAGAATGGTTTGACGGAATAAGCTAATAATGAGAAGGAAAAAGGAAGTGTTCGTTTAATTGAAAACACAAGATAAAAAAATTTTGCAGGCAACATTAAGTGCCCTTGCGCACTAGCGGTTAACCGCGGGGGCGGCTAACCGCGCGGTTAGTCGCTTTCCCATTTTAATATGCAACCGCTTATGATTGTACGCACTAACCATAAAAGCGATTGCATATTAAAATGGGAAAACGGCTAACCGCGCGGTTAGCCGCCCCCGCGGTTAACCGCTAGTGCGGGGCACTTATCTACTAAAAGTAGTAAATTAAAATTTTCCAAACTTTATCAACATTTCGTTATAAAGCATTTTAGACTCTCGTAATTCAATTCTATAACATAGCATATAGATAGAATATTGTAAAAACATAATAAGCCACAGATTAGCCATAAGAAGGATAACGCAAGTTAGTTTGCATTGATGTGTATTTTTTAAACAGTGAGAAATCTTTGAATAAACAATATTCCTAACCGTAATGAAAATATAACACATAAGGCACAAAATCACACTTTATGCCAAAACGTTTTGAAACTTATCAATTTTTGATTTATATTCATAGACACGCGATTTCGGTTTCTATGAATATATTTAAGTTAGAGGGTTAATCCTTTAAGAAAGCGGCTTTCTTATATCGTTTATTTCCAATGAAATGTCGTTTTACTTTGAGTGGTTTTTGTATGTTTTTTTGTTACTGGTTTTAGAGACAAGTTTATAAACTTTATTGAAATTAAATATTATGGAAATATGTTTCACTTAGTATGAACGTATATGGGATAAATAAATAACACAAGGAGATTTTATATTTTTTGCATTAAAATAAAAAAAAAATATTATGTGCATTACAGCTAAAGAAAACTACCGTTACACATTGTTCCATGGACCATTGACTATATTTAGTACTAGCTTACCTCCCGCGGCTTCGCCCGCTTTGTTTAAAACCTAATAAATTATATACTAAAACCTTCCTCTTGAATCACTCTATCTATTAAAAAACCGCATCAAAATCCGTTGCGTAGTTTTAAAGATTTAAGCATACAAAGGGACATAGGGATAGAGAAAGCGACTTTGTTTTATACTATGTAGTGATGATGAACACAGAAGACACGCCATACCATAATAATACAAATCACCTCATCATTTCACCATTAACCATAATATGAACAAAAGAACAAAGAAATACTCCCAACTGACTATGTCCATACATAACCCGTTCACTGCTCATTAACGGCGAACTTACACAGACATTAAGCCGATGACTGACTAGCTGTCTCAAGTTAAATCTAAAATCAATAGTCGATTACTCTATAGGGACGTATCTTAATTGCGCCGTCCCTACCGCCTACATGCTATCGACTTATGGCAAGATAGGAACAATATTGGAGCCTCACGAGCGAGCCCCGTGGATATCTGCTAGATAATGTCACATTATATCTCGAATGTATTGTGAATGTTGTAGATTTAACTGAGAGATTTCAATGTCCCCTACTAATGCTTGGTGTCTTTATGATATTCGATTGTTCTGCTATTGTAATGAAGGTATAAATTGAAGAGTTATTATATGTTATGTAAGCTTTACCACAATACAAATAAACTACATACAAACGAATAATACCCATCATAATCTAAGACGAATATAAACGAGATCATTTTATGTAAATAATTAAAAAATTATTGCTTTTACATGAGAAATTGCGGTCCATAGTTACAGCTTTATTACAGTGACTCGCAAAGAGATGGACAGTATATAACTGTATAACACGACGGAATTACAAAGCTCCCGCGATGACGTCCAGACAATGTTAAAACGTGACTGTCGAAGTTGTCAAGGCAATGCGAATTGGCACGTGCTGATTCCGAGCCCCAATACGATCGCAAGATATTTTCATTCCCCTTATTTCATTGCTGAGAATGATCGCCGCGAGTTGGCGCAGGATTAAAGTTTTCTAATTTCGGCGCAGGTGTCGGCGAGATTGCAGCGTGCTGGCTGTATGGACGGATATTTTTCTCAGTTGTGTAGTATCGGATTAGCGCAGTGTTTATCTGTAATAGGGAATCGGATAGCTGTCGTCCAATATGACATCGGAAAGAATAATATTCCTGAATTTGTTCGTAATGCAAATGGTATACTTGAAGAAAATGCTTTTTTAGTTACTGTATGAAATTTCTAGAAACCTTCATAAATTATGTTGATAAAATTAAAAGCAGCTTTCGTACGTTTTTCGTAGAATTGTAACGTGTTCTCGTATAAGAAAATAACATTTATCTTCAAAGAATAATGTAGATTGTAGACTATATCAAATTAAGTCAGAAACATCGTAAACATTATGTTTACGAATAAAATGAAGCTTATTAATTTTTTAATTTAAAAACGAGCGTTTTAAAAAAGTTACCTTTGGATAAGTTTGATAAGTTACTTTTAGTATCATCTTTCAAGAAAATTACAATAAATTACGTAGGCGTTAGTTTCTATAAATTCTACATCGTCCTTACACGCAAAATGTTCGTATTTTTTACATATTACTTATTTACGATAGCAAATTCTAACATCCTTAACCTACAACTTTTAATCCAATACGCTTAGGAAAGGACGCAGGTGCAGACGAGAACATGTATCATTACACCCCGATATTATATATTATTGAGGTTGTAACGAAGCCCGGGCTAAAAATATAAAGGTACAATTGTTGAAGCAGACCCACCGGATTAATCCGGCCCGGTGCTAATTTAATACTCACGATTATATCTCCCCCCGAGCGGGTATCTCGTTTCATTCGAAGAAATGTCAAATTACTTGTCAGTAGTAATACTGAAAGTGAGTGAGGATACAATGAAAAGTGTCTCCCTAAGAAATGAGGAGTTGATGAATTTGTCTGCGTGGGTGTTATAGTATTTTTATGAAAGAATAAAAATGATTTGTCAAACCAAGAAATACAGGCTGAATACGATTTAATTTGTTACCAATTGTGTTAATAATACCATACGCCCCGTCCGTCTTTGTTGTCTTATAGTACATCAAAATTGGATTGATTATGTAGAATCGTATTCTCATGCTTAAATATACCATTAAAAATAATATTTTGTTTGTAACTGTAACTGCTGCTCCAATTCCCATATGCATACTACTTTCAAAAGAACATTGCTATAGTTCAACCTAAACAATCTTTAACAATGTCGCACCATCTACAGTAAAATGATATTTCCTCACATCATTGCATGCACAAACATAACATAGCCCCATCTATGTCCGACAGGGTCGGTCAAGGAAATCGAAAGGTCGCCTCGGTTGCACCTTTCCGCAACGTTGTCTTATCCGGTCGTATATCATCTTGACCGTTTCACCCGGGAACGGATAAGCGATCGCCCGGCCGCGTTTTAGGGGCACCCTCTATATAATGTTATTACGTTGTGATTTCATATCCATTTCATGGATGATTCAATAATGGTTCTGTGTGTTTTGGCGGTTTTGATGACGTTGTTTTGATGCTTTTCTGTATAGTTGGTTATAATAGCATAATATAATAGTTGGTTATAATATTCAATATTCAAAACACTTATTTAATGAAATGAAAGCTATACGTTCATTGATAAAGATAACTAAATCTTCTTTAGAATTGAACATTATCCAGCTGTATTGAATTATTTCGTATTCAGTTATATGTATAATGGGAACCGAAAATTTTATTAATTGGAATAAAGATAAGCGCAACGTTAATGTAATGTAAAATTGTATTATAAATATTTATTAAAAAGCAGTAACGGTAACGATGTTGATAGTTTACAAAGTGACATAATGAGACCGGTTAATGCAGTCCTTTTGCGAGTGATGCGCTCTTTGATTATAATTGTATACAGAGATATCTCATTTCAATCATTTGTGTACATCATTAATGCAATGCAAAATTCTTGGTAAATCAGTAGCAAAAGGAAAATACATTCAAATAGAAGCCATATAATTTTAATATCTACATTCAATTTTGTTTTATATTATAAGAGAAAATAAATAAAGCTAAAACGTGTAAACAATTATAGCGAAACTTTAAAAGATCGACTTAGTTTTTCACTAACGGTCTATAAGTTTAACTTGTACTACAACTAACTATTATTTTGTTTAAAAACTTTACTTTTCAACTTACTTATAAACAAAGTGATGTGATTCCTTTTTGATTATTTTTCCTTTTAAAAATCTTATAAAATGATATTTATTTATACTTTCGCAAAATGTAGCTTAACCAGTACCTAAAGTATCTTTGCATTATTTTTCCATTGTTCCTTTAAAATTATCCTATAATATCATCTGATCCTATAATATTCCTCTCACTTAATAAAAATCAATACATAATCTAGTATCGTCTATCTTCAAACGTAGCCGAGGCACAAAGTGAGTAGGAATCGTAGGTACAGCTAACATTTAATGCAGTCCTTTTTGCCGGTAATATGCTCTTTGATAGTAGGTAATCCGGGCACTCGGTGACGGAGCGGGTCCAGCGTGGGGGATTATTAACAATCCCCGGGCACTGTGTCGCCTTGCCACCGTAATAGTTCATTGTTGAATGATGAATGTGCTTTATGTTGTTACTAATTTTGGTTTGTTAAAGGTGCGCGTTGAAACAATGTTCTCGTGGGGGTAGTTTAAAAGATTGGGTTGCTGGTTATTAAATGTTATTTGAATTAATGCGATGTACACAGTCGAGACATTTTTCTTTGAAATATATGTATACAAATAGAGAGTACAAATACAAATATAAAATGTCTTGAAATATTTGTAGAGTACATTATTTGACTGTTGTAAACTATCTATTCGCGAGTGTAATATGCAGCTTATATTCATTTTCAAACAAGAAATTTTTCTCTTACTTATCACTGCGTTATTTTATTCAAAAGAAACATTAAATGTTACTCATTGTTAGACAGTGTATTACGAGGACTGTGTAAAGCATTACACAATCGCACAAAATCATTTATCTCTGTTTCGTAGCTACCTCGAATTTGCGGGCAAAATTATTAGGGTGTAAATCCGCTACGAAATGCTACGGTGTAGCCGGAATACGCTACGGCGTAGTCACGACGTCAGAGCTTGCTTAGTAAACAGCTTACAAGGCTTTCGCGTGACTCTAACCGGAGACGATGTTCTTCTAATTTAAATGAATTATAAACATAGCTATTTAACTAGCGGTATAATAGTTTGTGTAGAAATAGTGTAGAATATGATTTAATGTGATTATAAACAATTTGATTTACTTTAAAAAGTTGTAATGTAAATGAAAAAATGTATAGTTATTTTTTAAAACACGAAGTATTCTAATTATGTGTGAACCCATTGAACCTAATTTAATTAAGTATTAAACTATGAACTTCTCTCTTTCAAACCGATTAACTTTTAAAACTATTCATCAGTGTAGTATAATGAAAAAGGTAGTTAAAGGTAGTTATAATATGAAAAAGCTCCAAAACACCGAAACGCAAATGTGAAAAGATTGTCAATGAGTTTCGCAATAGCCAATGTAAATGATGGATGACCGAATGGACCGGTGGATATAATGTAGTGGAAAAATCCTTTCATCGGAATTATACTCTATCAAAAACTGTCACATCAATATCGTATTGGTATATAATGTGAGCTGTTAATGTAATGATAGCTGGAGGTCATTACTCGGTGGTTTTTTTCCTTTAAATGATAGTCTGAAAGTTTAAGGCCCAATGAATAAAACATTTAATTGGTGCGTATTTGAATGACGACTTGTGATAATAGTAGTAAAAAAAATACTTTTTTGTTTGCTAGGAGTTACTTAGTTACGTTCCAGTAATTAAAATATTATGGTAAATAAGACTCAATTCCGAAAGAAACTCTTAATACAAATTAAGTACAACACAACATAGACATTGTGTTTTTCTTTGATAGCAAACCAAAGGAGAATGGCGAAACTGGGCCTAACATAAATAAGGCCTTACAGAAATGATAATAAATTTAAAATTCATTATGTTATTTTTAATAATTCTTGGTAAAATATTGACTTCTGATTCTATGGGAAAACAAATGTTTGAAAAAAAAGATAATATGTTCACTAACGGCATTGTTATTTAGATTTCTATGACTACCGGTCTTATCAAGCAGAGATTGTCAGTGCTGTCAGGAGTAAAATAGTCGATATATCGATTTAAACGAATGAATATTTATTTTCATTTTTAGTTTTATACAAAATTCAAATGCTTTATGAATCGGAAATATAAGTTGACTGCGTTATATATTTTATTTTTAACTTTTTAGCTCGCTATTTATTTAGGTAATCCGTAATTCTATACATTTTTACTCATGGCGGCCGCACTTTGTAAGAATATTTCTGAAATGTAGCTGGCCGCTTCAATTTTAATTACAATGTCATGTTTGTCGTTTGACTTTTGACATTTGATTGAGGTTTTTCGTTACGTTACATTCGACTTTGTGCTTGTGGTTAACTTATTTTCTTCATCTTTATCGATTTTCGCTACGTATTACGGACACTGACGATCTCTGTTATTACTACCAACCAACGCTTGCACACCGGACTTTGATTACCTGCCTTTACGACTCACTACTGCTACCCTACCTGGACACCGACTTTGCATCCGATTTTTCATTTACAATTAATATGAACTGCATCAACTGTGGTATTAATGCTAATCGTAACAATGCTATACGTATGCATTTGTTACAAGATAACGCAATATTATCAATTATACAACGGTGGGCTGCTCCTCTAACGGTTAGTGGATTAGTATTATTATTGGTATTTAGTACTAGCTATTGAAATCAAACAAAAATGTAAACACACATTGTTTTATATATATATACTAGCGGTCCACCCCGTCTTCGCCCGTGGTACCTACATGTTTAAACTATCCTATCTCTCAAGTTAGATCGAACTCCACAAGTTGTGCGAATTTTATTATAATCGGTTAAGTGGTTTAGGAGTCCATTGAGGACAAACATTGTGACACGAGATTTATATATTATATTCACTTTCTTTTGTCCAATTGTAATATTAATTCTTTATTTGTAGATCACTCACTCTGATCACATATTATTTGATGCATGCTGGAAACTTGCAAATGATTCTTTGAGGATTGAAAATCATGAAGATGACAATGCAGTTGGTTTCCTTAGGTTCATATCAAATTAAGCAAGCAAGGTCCTATTATGGTGAGCACATAAGAAACGATGGCAAATATGTTATAGAAGTGTGCCGTGAATCAGACAGCGACATACAGAGAGCACTGTCAACATCAAGTACTACATGGCTTTTAAGAGGTCGCATTCAATCCAGGCATAGAAGTAGTAAAACTTATTTTACTTATATTTTAGTCGACAGTGCTCTCATAGGAAGGGAAGCAATAACAGTCTATTATTGTAATTGTTTAGTAGGAAGAAGAACTGTAGGTTGCTGCTGTCACGTTATGTCCATAATATGGTTCCTTAGCTGGGCAAGGTATCAACCAGATTTAATGCCGCCAGCACAGTTTCTGGATGATGTGTTAATTGTTTATGATGATAATGATGAATAAACGATTTATGAAAAAACGTGTTTTATTTTATATACTTATAAGTACCTACGATGTTTTGGTAGGTACTCTAAAAGAATAAAAGTTCGATCCAATATCTCTATTACCTAACTGTTCTTCTGTTATACTCTATCTAAATAATATATATTATAGGACATAAACTTACCTCTACTTAGAAAGAAACAAAGCTATTCATTGAACTCGAGCAAACCTAACCTCAATTTTAGTGACGTTACATGCTCAATATCTCTGCTATCCCATAGAACAGATCTTTAATTGTTATATTTATAGAATCTGTATATTTTTATCTATTTAACCCCACATAAATCATCAGTGTAACGATCAGGCCCAAAGTCCTATGGGAGTTCGCCATTCTCCTTTAACTTACGTATGATAGTTCAAACAATTGTTATATCAATAGATTTTTAATTCAAATTGTATTAATATCATCTTATCTTAATATATATAAATCTCGTGTCACAATGTTTGTCCTCAATGGACTCCTAAACCACTTAACCGATTATAATAAAATTCGCACACCATGTGCAGTTCGATCCAACTTGAGAGATAGGATAGTTTAAACATGTAGGTACCACGGGCGAAGCCGGGGCGGAACACTAGTTTATATATAAATATCTATAATATACCCTGCTCAGCTACATCGGGCGCTTAGCGGATGTTCTAATTCGCTAAGCTCCTGTTAACTATTGCACAGTTGTAATATAATCCTACGTTTTAGGTATTATATTCAGCTCCTATATGAGATACTAGATTTCCGCCCGCGGCTTCGCCCGCGTTTGCAAAGGAAAACCCGCATAGTTCCCGTTCCCGTGGGATTTCCGGGATAAAAACTATCCTATGTGTTAATCCAAGTTACCCTCTATATGTGTGCTAAATTTCATTGTAATCGGTTCAGTAGTTTTTACGTGAAAGAGAAACAAACATCCATACATCCATACAAACTTTCGCATTTATAATATTAGTAGGATCTATATTCTGAAATCGGTTGTTTATTAAGCAATATACAAGTATGTAATCTGTGTACTTCAGAGAGTTTATAATAGTTGTGGTATCTTGTTATTTAAGTATTTTTGCATTAAAAACGTTATAAAGCGTGTAATAAGCCATCAAATAACATCATAATGATAAATTACCTTTTTCGATATTTCTTTTATTAATATAAGTACAATAGAAAAAATATTTTCTCGTACGACCATAATATCGCAACAAATGATGAAGCCAGACAAATCTAAATAAACGATAGCAAATTTCTTGGGAATACTTCTGTATAAGCTATTGTTGAATATAATTTTCCACAAATATTTCTACGTAACGTATTTTCCGTTTCTCTTAAAAGTAACGAATAATAATTGTAATCATATTTAGATAATACACGAAACAAAATATCATATTATTAATTAAAATTATTTTATTACGATGCATCTAGATCAAACAAGCGAACGCTCATATTTAATCACTATGGCAAATTCTTTTAGTGTAAACAGGCGAAGACTCAGTAGAGCATTCTTTCGTTGTTCTTAATGCATTCGAAAAGCTTCTATGCAGTATTCTAATACAACAAGACTGAATACGAGTTTTCGTATGACACTAAAAGATCACGAAATAATGTTTTTGCTCGAGCTCTAGCTTTATGTTCGTTTGATGTAAATGCACTGTTACATAATCAATACTTTTGTGACACTCAAAAGATATTTTATTGCAGCTCATCTATAAATCGTATCTATTGAATAAATTTTACGGCGACTGCTTAACATTCGACGAGTGGCTATTATCCTAACTGGTGTTATAAGTTACCGTGACAATATAATCTAGAGCCGTCTGTTCCGTACTGTCTCTAGTACTACAGGGGTCAAGTTATACTGGTCGGTGTGCCGGAACACGTACCATGCAGATATCGCTACCAATTGCACGCGATTCACATATAATACATATTGGAATCGTGTTCTATCAGCTCATGACTAGTTCCATCTGAGAATATATTATTATTGCGATGCGATACGTTGAATGGATGGACCTATATCATTGTTCCACATATTTGATGGATTTGCATATATAGGCCGTTATAGTTGATTGCCAGCTTGCGTTAGTAACAAGATTGTTCTAGTACTGTATCTTAAACGTGCTTGTTACAAAAATGCTCTGTTTCGTTTCGTCAGTGAGGTAGCTAAGTCTCCATATGAAACAGAGACGTAAAATAAAACACATAATTTGGTACAAAGGTAAATACGAAATATGTATAACTTGTTAGACTTTTACACATATATTAAATTGGCTTTTACCTCGTTTGGCTTTAAGGAAGTATAATATAACGCCTCCGCAAAAAGTTCAGAGGAAATTACCTTGTAATAAAAAAATGTGATATTATAATATCGAATAATCCAAAACACGCGTATGTTTTAGATACACGTGTTTCGGATTTCACACAAATGGAAGTGGTATGTGGCAACAGCGCGACAACTGTCGTCTCGACTTGGCCTTAAGAAATATATAATACATTTTGTTATTCTTTATTTTCGAATGGATTTACGCAAACATGCTTTGTGCTAGCCACAGGATATAATACAGGATATTTCGAGAGGCTTCGGGGGAAGTCACAAACAAGACTCGGCAGCAATATAGCGGGCCTAGACTTGGAGAAATACAATGGCCTCTTGTGAGTGCAACGGAATCACAGACGCCGCCCACTACTTGTGTTATTCCTTTTCGAAATGTTACTTACCTTTAAGAATATGTCTTGGAAAGAAAAGTATAATGTTGGACCATTGTTGTGGCTGTTTATAATGCAAGATGGTTCAATACCAATAGGTGCAATAAGCTTAGCTATTGCATAAATTAGTTAGATAAGTAGGAACTGATAAAATTTTAACACTAAATGCAACTTTGCAACGAACAGTTTATCCTTTCAAGTCTACAAAACATTTGAATATATCAATATATGTAGATTTAAATAACATAATTCCAGCTATTAAACGAAAATACGTAATTAACTAATTGATTTCCCGCCTAATTTCGTCGCCTCATTTACAGATTAGATTAAATTTACAAATTAAATTAGAAACAGATTACCCACTTACAAAGCACGTAATTTTGAACATAAAACAACGAACAGTCACTTTGTGAGATCGTAAAAATTTAGAGAACAATATGAAACGTAGAAAGTGGAGTATCGCACATAACCCCTTAGCTCGGAACGAGGGTGAGCTCCATTGGTTTTCACGGTTGAAAAACTAATGTAATAAGGACTCGCTAGATATATTATGTTGCGGCGCGCGGTGGGCCGGTCGAGGTGCTCTTACGTTTTTCTTGGGTAGAATATGAGAATGGGATACAATTGTCGATTGGGGATGTAATTGAAATCAAAAAATTCCGTACTTTGTGTGATTTTCTTGTTATTTAAAAGTAAATGTCTCGTTGAATAGGCATCGACTATTTCAGATAGTGCATTTGTTCGCAATTAAGATTAGTTTTTGATTACATATACATAATAAAAAAAACTTATATTTTCATCTATCTGACTGCTAGAACCGAGATCTCAGCCACAATAATTTTCCAATAGTTACTAGTCTTCTACTTCTCCTTGATAGCGATTGTTATATTTTAATTAATCTCTTTCTATTGTCCAAAACCCACCCCGATATCGGGAATTGATACCATAATCACAATTCATATACTGACGGCTAATATATTGATTAAGCCGCGATCGACGAATTCCCGCGGGTTTAAATGTGTTTGATTTAGTTGTGCGATGAAATTGAAACATTCGATGGCTGATTTATGAACCATTGAAGCCGAAATTAATTGTTAATAGATAATAATTTATGAGTGAAATTTAATTTAATACTATGTCGAACGTCATGTTGCCAGTTATTTTTCGCTGTACGTTCGTGTTCGTGCTGAGGAGTTTGTTTGTGTGTTTTAAAGTTCAGTATATATAATAATTATTATATTATAATCTGTAATATTATCGTATTATTATAATATAATCTGTAATCAATGGCAATTTTCATTTGTACAAATGCAATAAAGATTTAATATGTTTTTCGAATAATATGTTGTTTTCTAGTAACGGAAAAGTAAATTAATTTTACCTTTCATGTTGTGTTTTCGTAATAGTGCTTATATATTAGCATACACTCAATACTAGGTACTGATATCAGAAAGTAATCAGAATGTACATTGTAACCTTTACACAAATTATTTCTAGAAGACATTAAACAACAAAATATGACAATTATTAAACCCCAACCTGTAAATAAGAGTATCACTATCCACACAAAATCCCACGCTCATCAGATAAATATAATACATTCACAGAAATAATGATATAAAGAGAAACTATTGCGAAGACAATTTTCGAACATTACGCTTTCGATATAGCAATATCTCCCAAGCCAATACGCAGTTTGTATGTCGGCCAGTCGAGCTCATTTCGCCCAAATCCTCTTAGCCTATCCAATTTTTTTATGTAACAATGGTCCAGGGCACAATAAAATCTATTTATATTCAAGGCGAAAGCACTGTCGGGATCCGTCGACAAAGAGTTAATAAAAGTAACCCCTCGGTATCGTTGGATGTGCCCTCTACGGTTCAGCTTTTACTGTGATGTCGTTACGTGGCCGATATATGCGTTGAAGGTGTATTATATGCGTGTAACTGAATTTTTATCCGCGCTCCCTGATTGTTGATAAGCAGATGGTGATTTTCGATTAACAGTTTAGTAGTTTAGTTTCAGTTATAAGAGCATACGTTTAAGTAGATCTAGTATTGTGGAACAAGGCTTTTGTTTATATAGTTGTAGCTAAAGTTTGAAGTTTGTGAAACAATTTTTAATGCATAAAGTGAATTGATCGTAACTTGTACCTCTTTAAAGAGACGCTACTTTATTATTGGAAAATGAGTAACATTTGCTCGGATAATATTTTATGCAACAAACTTTGTAACAATGTCTTGAGAGTTAACTTACTAAATGTAACCTATAAAAGTAAAATTTTTAAATAAATTATTTAATTTTTTTGCAATAGGTAGGTAGTTAATTTTTTCATGTCAATCAATTGAAGATCTGTGATGAATGAATGTACATAAAATCTGTAAATCTTCCACATTTCTGGCAAAATAAATATTTCATTTCAATTAATTTAATTTAAAACTAAATTAAGACAATGATGTTTTTAATACCATTCCAATATTGTAATGGTACCATGAACACTTTTTACCATAAATATAGAAGCATATCCTCTTATCTCCCCTAAATTATTCATTGTAAGCAGTCGCTATAACTTTAAATTTCGTAAATCACATCGTCTATTTAAAACGAGTTTAACAAAATCGAATGGAAACAGCGTTAAGGGGGATATCGTTTGAAATTATTTTTACGAGACACGTCGGTACGTCAGTACTCGACGCACGTACGCCTCGTACGGCGAGACTTCTATTAGGATTACGGAAGATTTTGCAGAATAAAAACTTTTCACTAGGTACTAGTAGGTAGGTGGGTATAGCTAGGTACAAAGTTTTAAATCTCAATTTAACAGGGAGGATGTTACTTCGAGTATTGTGTTCGATTTTGTTGTGGACGTTTTTTTTTTTTTTTTTTTTATAGTAGATAACTGCTTAAGATTATCTATAAAGCTTGTATTGTATTAAAGTATCTTATATGATGAACAAACCCTATCGATTTCGGTATTTATATGAATTAAAAAGAAACAAACAATTTGATAATATAGCACAACAAAATTTGAACTGTTTCGTTAATTTATCTTTAAGGTATCTCTAACCACTTCTTTGTATTTCCATTGTTTATTTTCATAACATTATGTTTGTTCATACACGTTTTTTAATCACGGTTATAAATTACTTTTTTATTTCAAACTAGCCATACATTTGACACCTTGAGATTGTACGATCTCACATATAGATACGAATGAGAACTGAGTCGTTTGTTTTACGACTTCTTAAATTACAATTGAGATAAATCATAAAACAATGTTTATGGTTTACAATGACAATATTCTGTTCTAGACGAAGGTAACATTTAATTTTCCCGTTGAACTTTGACAGTGCCTTTACAATGACAATAGATTGGAATTAAATTTGACAATATAGTGGATCGTAAAAATTTCCGAACGAATTTACAATCGGGAGGCCGCGCTTTTTGCAAAATTGCTAAGAGTGAGTCTGCGTATGCAACTTTACTGAAATATAAGTTCCTACCTATCTACTGTTTTATATAGTCAACTAGAATTCAAATCATGAAAAGTTTTGTAAACACTAAAATATAATATAAACCTGCTTATATAATATTTTCTATATTTTTCTCGAAATCATGTTAAACCAACAATATTAATTTACGCATAAAAATATATACTATATACTGCTTCCATAAGTTTTATATGTATTCTCATTTTATATGATACGTATACTATACCCACTTTATTGTATTAATACTAAACGAAAAAGGTCAAGTAATATGTTAAATAGAGCGATAGGCCGAGTGATCTAATAACGCTTCATTTAACCTCTTACGCTGCGGATCCCTAAAAATACTGCACGGGTAAGTTTAAAAGTTCATTCTAGTCGTGCGCTCCATTAGTTTGGGACGATTTTTTCCCCGTCCCTACGAGTTCGGGGTCGCAAAAGTCCCTCTGAAAATAAACACGGATCACAAGGATTTTTTGCAATTACGGCCAAAGTGGTGCACGAACGGTAGCTAGGTATACGGAGCATGCAAAGTATTGGGTCGCTTACACAACGTTAGCATAGCCACTTTCGGGTGGGAGCGTGCCAAAACATTTTGTGCGCGAACGAAAATAAACTGCGGACAACGCGATTCTTTTTGCCGAATACGTAAAGTAGCTGGCTCGCTCTTGGCTTGTAAGAGCTGAATTGTAGGCCAATAAAAAGATGTACGGAATTAAGGCATTAAAGGTCTACCCATACGGAGAGCGGTCGAGTTCTGAGCTGATAAAGTTTCTCCCCTCTGTTTAGCTTACAGTAGAATGAATTAATTACGTAAATTTTTAAAACGATTTGTTTACACAGTTGAAAAGTGGGATGAGGTAATGGAGCAAGAACATTATGTAAAGTCCGAGGACTTTGAGCTTTTCAATTAGGCGCTAACCGTGTTTTGTAGCACTTTTACAAAGGATTGAGCGCTTTTTTAAAATGTAGTGTTAAACAAACACTTGACACTTTTGGATAGTAAAAATCTTTTGTATTGATTTTTAGTCCCTTAGCGATAATTAACATCATAATATACATGTTCGCCTATTGGAAGTCCTGGTTGCAATTTTCGTCAACGGAATCCTCCATACATTCCCTCAGCTATAATACTATATTATGAACTTTGCAACAACGCTTGTTTTGGAATTCACACAGAACGACCCGCCAAGAGTCCAATAAACGGGAGATGTTCCGCTTCATCGTTGAGTGCAATAACCTTTTTACCGCCGGCGTGCCATTAGTCCAAAAAAACAAAACACTAAAAAACTGTAAAATGTCGAGGGAAATCAGTGGAGTCGTGTTGTTTCCCGTTTTATTTGCGCAGAGAAGAAATGGGGTCGCGATAAAGCTTTCTCGGTGTGACCGTGTGACCGGGTGGTGATTCGCGGGACCGCTTTGCAGAGAAGGGTCAAGGTACACCTGTGAATTGTGGACAAGGTTTTACACTCGCTGGACTATCCTGGTACGTTACGGGATTTATTTTGTGTGGTAGGTAGAGCAAGAGACGATTGATTTTAAGTGGTAATGGTTTTGTTGACGTATTTAGAGCGTAAAGATAGCAATAAATACGTGCAATTTTTCAGTCGATGGAATAACACTTTATAATATCGTTATGAAGAGAAATGTAATAAACAAACAGTAATAATATTGAATATCATGGTATGTTTTGTGATTTAGTATTGCAAATTTTGACTGAAATTATTTAAAGACATCACAAAATTTATAACACATAAGACGGCAAAAAACGTCGCTATTATCTATCTCTTTCAAACTACACAAATTATAAACATTTATAGAACGAAAATGAAATATTCATAATTTACTTACTATATAAAATAAGAAGTTGAACACAAAGTAAATATTGCAGATAAAAGTGGAAACAGCGTGCACAAAGGTAATGAAGCTAATAAAGATCGCGGGACCCTTCATAAAGCCTTTTGAACCTGGCCGAAAGCGCGTATTACGAGCTTTTAAATGTACATTGCTCGTTTTATAAACAAAAGTAAATTTAAATTCGTTTTTAATACGGCAATGTATTAAAACTTTCGAGTTAAATTGCTGTTTCTGATCGAAGTTTTACAGAGATGCGCTAGTTCACTTCTTAGCCTACTTATATTAAATTTTTGCAAATTTGTTTAGTAGGCAGTAAGATGTTGCTCTTTTACTTTAAATTTTAGCTAAAATTTTGTGTGTATATAGCAACCACGTTGTAATAAATTTTACCTCAATTACCTCAATTAATTTCAAGAGTTCACAAAAATAAAAGAGCACTTTTTTGTAAATCCCTGAGTGTATTGTTTATTATTAACAATTTTTACCTTTTTACAATAAATTTAATTTGAAGCTGTAAATTAACACGAATAAGGTTGAAAATCTTTTATCAGATGTTAAATAGATGCCCACTTTTACTTTTAAAAACGTAAAGCGTTTCACAAGAGTGTATTTATGCCCTTATCCTTACGTTTGATCTAACCTTTAATCCTGCTGAGATATAGAATACAGTAGAGATATAGTCGAATTTATGTTAACGGTATAAGAAACAATATGGCAGGTAATATTTTTTTAGAACATGAATAAACATGCCTTCAATTTATTATTGTTTGTAAATATCTCTTAAATCTTTTGGATATACTTTTAAAGAAGGTACGAGTAATTTCTTTACATTCACTCCGTAAATATAAAGACGTACAATCACGGTTTTTTTTATCACAATTTTGACGTTGTTCTAAAAATATAACATTCGTTTACAAAACATTCAATCACAATAGTTCTAATTGTCTCGAGCACGCATTTTGGCTTAAAACGTCACTATGTAGTTTATTTATATCCGTCCGTCCGTTCGTTATGAATGCTCGTGAGTAATAAGATACATGTTGATTTTAAATGACAGCTTTTTAATCGACGCATGTTGTAATTTACGAGTGTTAGAAAAATAGTATTCAGAGCTAACTAAATAGTGGTGTTATGTTTCGCTTACATTAAAATATACATTTCAAACAACATTTTTTGCGAAGTTCATTGTTGAATAAAAATTTTTTAATTGAAAAAGTGTATCGGAAATGCATTGTCTTCTCAATAAATAAACTGTATATATAACTAATATTATAAATAACTAATATTATAAAGAGGAAAACTTTGTTTGTTTGTTTGTTTGATTGCAATGAATAGGCTCATAAACTACTGGACCGATTTTAAAAAAATCTTTCACCATTCGAAAGCTATTTTATCCACGAGTAATATAGGCTAAGTTTTATCCAGGAAATTCCACGGGAACGGGAACTATGCGGGTTTTTTTTTTGAAAACGCGGGCGAAGCCGCAGGCGGAAAGCTAGTATATAATATGTGCGGGGGACGTTTTAAATGAAATCGTGCGATACGGCGGTCGGAAACCATTAACAATTATTTCACGTACACCGCAACGTATTAGTTCTAGTTTTAAATGCGATGCCACTGCAACCGAAGGGTCCCTTGACATTGATACGTATTTGTACATATGATTAACATTTCTGAACATGTCCGGCGTTTATGGTTCCATAAGCTCGTGACGGTTTTACTAATCGCGTCGTCTTTGTTCAACTCGACAGACTATCGGAGTTCGTATCGATTGTTTGTGTTGCAAGTGCCAACTGTTTTATAGATGGGACTCACTACATCTATACGGTTTGCGTCGCATCTGAGATTGGTTTGATTGATTTAGCCTTTACTTTTTCATTCGTTCGGTTAAATTGTGAATTTTGTATTAAATTTGCGAATGGCTTGAAAAGCATTTTAATCTTCAATGTAACTGAAAGTATTTTATAGAATTATGAACCAAAAATTACGACGCTTTTATTTAGATAGTAAAACACAGACTCCTAAAAATTCACTGAAAGGATTTATCCATTTCTTCGCTTTATGTTTGTTCTTTACGGCTAAATCCTAATTCTATCTAAAACTGAAAATAAATGTATAAAGAATTAAATTCATCAATTGAAATTTAATTTATATTTCTTTGTGAATTTATGAAGCGAAAGCTATTTTAATTAACTTGAACCAAAAAATGTGAAAAGTGTTTATAAAGGATGCTACAAAAACCTTTACAGCGCTTATAAAGTAAATGTAATTATTTAAAATTATAAGCTGTAGGTAACACTTAGCTATAAACACTACAAAGTCATGGTATAAACTATAATTAAAAATACTTTGCAAGAACCATAATGTTATTAGGTTATTTCAGAAGCTTACTAAAAAGAAAATCCATTGAATGGACATACTTTAGGTACTTACTTCTAATTTAAACTCGGATAATGAGATGTACCGTCACCAATTCGGTTAGCATCCCATAGCAAATACGCGTGGACAAGCGCGAACAGTCCCCGTGTTCATTTAGCGCGCACATTGCGCTCTCAATCTTGCCTTCAGTAATGTAATGGCGGACCCGAGGCCGCTCTGATTGTAGCGTGACGTGACAAATTGTACACTTTGTACGGTGTTTGTCCACGGCCCGTGATTGATGATCATCTGGCCCTAATTAGATAACAGCAGAGTTTACGAGATCTTCCCAATTCGCAAGCCGCCGAGCGATGGTTAATAGTTGAAACTTGTTTACGCATCGAGTTTGTATTGTTCACAATGCCGGCGCCGGGATCTTTCGCGATTGTCTTGATTATTAGATTTCCATGTTGTTGAGCGGACTATCGTGTTACTCGGGCCGCAACTTGCCTCGCTATCTTGTTCCGCGAATTTATAATTGAACAAGATGGGATTGCGTGGTGCGATGTATGGATAAGATGAAACGATATTGGATAACAAAGTTAGAGCCGCGAGTTAAATTCATAATGGGTGTTTGGCGCTGATTATGAAAGTTATCTCTTGCAGAATATAATGTTACCAGAGTTAATGATCATTATAAGTTAATTTTTGTATTGATATTTAGAAAAAAAAAGAAAAATCCGTCACACAATGCGAAAGCTCTCCTAAGACTGTATCTCCTGTGAATTCTATGAAATTCTAAATTCCCCTGTCGAAAGAAAGAGAAAGGACTCTTACCTCTTTTAAAGGAGCAGAGTAACAGCTAAGAGACCGATGGGCGATCGTGTCACTTTCTCATCAAAAGAGCGCATAGCGGCATAATGATTACACGTATTATGGCTTTGCTAGATAGAACGCGTATTATGGCTTTGCTAGATAGAACGCGTATTATGGCTTTGCTAGATAGACTTCGCGCTATGACACCGCATTGTTATAATATATTGTACTATGCGCTATTGGCTTTGTCAAATAGAACGCATACTTAGCGCACGACAGAGCGTTCACGTCGTCACTTTGTCTGTATAGGTATTATGTTATCGCGTAGTTCAGTAGCCGTAACACGCGCTAAGAACGCGTTCTATACGGCAAAGCCATTAATGTCACATACAGAGGCGTGAAAATAAACCGGCGATGATTGACACACGTGCGATACAAACGGCTCGCAACTCGCAGCAGACGGAAATTCACTGTTATACACTATACACTGTACAGTTCGACTAATGAAGCTACGTATGATCTAGAAAATCGTCCAATTTGCAAGCTGGTTAATTTGTACACATTTGAATCGGTGGAAGAGATCTGATATCGCGCGGTGCGGAATAGATTTTAATTAAAGTGATTGAACTATTGACAAGTTCATATTGACTCTTGGGTATGAAGTGAATTTGCAGGAATACGATATAATTTTCCACATTTTTTATATTCTTAATGAATGCGAATGATTAAAAAAACATGTATAATAAAATTTACCAACATAAATATCCTGAAGGAGATTATATGAATTACTGCTATACTAAATTATCTTGATATGTTGATGAAAAGGAAAACCATATTGATCTATTACACATATTTATTTAACGACCATTTTACGGTTCTCTGTTTGGACAATTGGACATCTTAAATTGTTTTGCGCCAAGATCTAAGGTGTCTTTGATGTGTAATGAATAATTGAAAATTTAGAATATACTTTGGAATATACTATACGTTATAGTTTGACATAATATATTTATACTCGAGAAAATAAAACAATAAATGAGTAAAATTATAATTATAATTAATCGTTACATATAAAATGTAACACATTTTCTGAAAGCTCCCAAACTAGATTTTATTAAGATATAGATTTTTGCGAGTTAATAATTCTATTATTTTAATAAGCATGTAAATCCATACCTATACTTATAGGAAATGCCAGTTGGTAAACTGTGCATGCCGTGAATACATCTATACTTTTTTCGTAGCAAATTCATATGATATATTGATTCTGAAATACAAATAGCATTTCCACTACCTATATTGCAAATTGCAATCGTTTTAGTGATAAAATATTTGCGCCCCGTTGTTTCCCAAAAACTATAAATTCACCGCCCTCACGATGTGGAAACGAAAATATTTTCAAAATAGCAATTTATATCGTATTTGTGATTTATCGTCCATCACTTTATTTTCACGTTTTGGCGTATACCTGCAGGTGAACGAATTTTTGTTCATGTTAAAAATTTTACCATAACATAACCTACATATTGTTATTTATTAATATTTATAGTACACACTATAAATCGTAGTGCTATGTATTATTCATTAGAACATTAATTTACCCAATTACTTACTTATAGTAAACAGAAAAATACGTACATATATTTTTTCAGGCTTTGTCCAGTTACATTAAAATTGGCAAAGCCCAAATAGTTCAATTAGATCTTTATATTATTTATTTTAAATATATATAAATTTATTATATATATTTAAAATAAATAATATAAAGTAATAATATAAATAAATATATAATATTTAATTATTTTAAACTCTTAATAAAACCATTACCAGCTCTTGGACTACAAGAATGAATTGATCGCATTGTTTGATGTTTATGCAATAATCGAAGACTCATGTGCGTCGGTCGGCCCGTGTAAATAATAATTATGGAGAACATTAATTACACCACAGAACATATAACTTTATATGTTCTGTGAATTACACCTCTCAACGGTTGACATTTTGAATGTCTTTGTTTTATAATTATAGTGAAATATGATCGAATTTAAATGAACGTTATGAATACGAACGGAAATTTTGAAGGACTCAGACTCGACTAAATAAAGTCTATTTTAGGTCCATTTTAGAGATAATTATATGTATATGAAAAATTTGTAGAACAAAGCCAAACTGTTTATGTAACAAACAAACAAGTTATAGAATAAATAATTAAATTTAAAAAATGCAAGCGATGTGTATTAAATATTTGTTTATTTTGTTGCAGATGCACCATCCGATCCAGATGAAACCAGCTGACAGTGAAAACAGAAATGGTAAGTTTTGTAAACTACCCTTCAATTGTTCATTTTCTTAAATTATATATTATAAAGTTTGTTTGCAAGTTGCACTTTCAAAAGGTGAAGAAAATTTTCTTTCAACCAATGGTCTTATGAAGCGTACCTATTATTAAATAATTAAAATTAAAATATTTCAAGTATTGGTAGATTAATATTCTCTTTTATGAATATTAACAATCGTGAACATTAAACCTACTTCAAAATATTATATTAACCTACTTTCATTAAGATAATTAATAGGTCCTTAAAACATTTGACAAAGTACATAATATAAACATTACAAAGTACATAATATAAACATTAAATAAATCTCTCCATACTATTTGAAGAGTTCATGAGTGTACTGTGACTAATTTTAGCGGGAATTTTGTTGATCCAAAGACAATCACAAAATGAGCTGTCATTAATGTGTGTTTTAATTATCTGTGACGTAACACATCGTTCGGAATTTGTTAATACAAAGACAATAGAATAGTGTTTATGACATTGCTATACGGGTGAAATGAATATGAATTTTCAATTTAAAATATTTACGGACGCGTAATAACCAAAAATCACTTTATCGGAGACTCGTCAACGAATCGTTCATTAATAACTAATTTGACTAATTGTGCAATTGAACAGTCGTAATAACTAATAGGTCAGTCATTATGTTACCGTTGGCGGGTTTGTAATTTATGTTACCATATTAATTTTACATTAGTCCCAGTCAAAATGCGTAGTTAGGTATTGGTCGAAATTGTATATTTTACCCCCTTATCGTTAAGAACATTGTGAAGTTTAGTTTCTTAACGATTTGATAGTTGTAATGGACAGTGTGGAAATTAACAATTAATATTAATTTTTATGTAAAAAAATTTTCTCTTATCGTTAAGAACAGTGGAAGATTATAGTAAAAGTAATATTATAATCTTGTAACAATTAACATTGTATGAATAAAAACGTTTTAATTGTTTTAACATTCACCACAATATTTATTCGAAGGATAGAACTTTAAATTGAAATCAGTTGTTCGAAAGTATGTTGTTTTTCAGTCTCAATAAAACTCTCAAGATTTAAAAAGATTCATACGCGCTATTAAGTATGATACGATTGTATGCGTGAATATAATTAACTTTAATAAGCATCACAATAATATGGTAAAGGATGCAACGTATCATGTTTCTTATGTATGTTCTTGGCGTTAAAAGGACGTAAGTGATAAACAATTGCTCATCGCTCGGGCCGACAATTCATACGGCACACGTGGTTGTGTGCGATCGTCGCATTCCTGCTGTAAGGCCGGTTGCACATGGTGCGATTTAAGGCCCGATATGTACGAGACGGTTTTTTGATATGAGATGGGTAAAGGTAAAGTCGGAAAGGCCTAAATAATTGTTATTATTTATTATTATAAGTTATAATATAACCCTGTCATTGAAAAAGGACTGAGCTATCTATTAAATACAGATATCACTAATTAAAAGTGTTACATTTTTCACGATTAACAGAAATGATAGATATATATCGATTTAGGTACATACCATATATACACAGTACCTACCTTTAATTGGTATCGACAATAACTATTGAGCATAACCTTATAAGGAAAATAATACAGTTGAATAAAATATATTAAAATTTTGGGAGCTTTCAATTTAAAAGCAAATTTAGCATATCAATTGAGGTAAAGTTATGATATTTAAATTACAAAAAATATATAAGGTAAATTTAATCCCCATTTATACGAACTTTAATATGTTTTTAAAATAAAGACATATTTTCAATTTTATGTTTAGTGTTTTTCACAGGTTTTTAACGATTCTATACAATACAATAGCTATGTTAAAATGAAAACATATTACGTGTGAAAAGTGCTTCATGCGGAGATAGCGAATACGGCCTCTACATTCACGATTTTTACGTTTACCTGGCCTTATTGTGTTAAAAAAACGCGTGAATACTAAACACTTGACTTTGTTTTACGCCCGCTGCCCAAATACCTTTGCGGGTCATGTTGATACGTTAATTTATTCTCACTGCACGCTTGTAGTATGCCATCTGAATATTGTGTACTCTGTGGCTTTGCTTAAACTAAATTTCGATGTGCTTTCTCGTCCAACTTGAATCGTATTAGCGTTGTAGGTAAATGTAATGCTGTAAATTTTGTAAATTTTGAGTGCATGGAATCTTTCTGGAATTGGTGGGGTGATCTTTTGATATGTTGATGGTGACGTAATTCGATTAGTCATGTCCAGCTTCTGTGCTATAAAACGATTTGCTTTCGATATTGAATGTGAGGATTATTAATTATGTGAGACAATCGTCGGTTATGTTGTAAAACGTTAGCAAAAAAATATTTTTATAAATTAAAGGAACAGGACTCTATCGGAAGTTGTATGAACGATTTTTTTTCGAATGAATCAAATTACTTAGAAATACAATTTGAAGCTATCAGGTAAAATAAGCTTCTTCTAGAAATTGTTTCAATAAGTACTAGCAGTGAATCCATACTAAATACTAATATTATAAATGCGGAAGTAACTCTGTCTGTCTGTCCGTTACTCAATCATGCCTTAACTACTGAACCAATTTGTATGAAATTTGGTATAGAGATATTTTGATACCCGAGAAAGGACATAGGATAGGTTTTATCCCGGAAATCCCACGGGAACTGCGCGGGCGATGCCGAGGGTGGAAAGCTAGTTATGAATATTTTGTTTATTTATTGTTAACATACACCTATGTCGAATAAAGCTTTCACGAGACATCGCACGTCTTTTCCTCCGGATAAGAAATTAGAAGTTATTATATCGTAATTAATAGTGTGCGTTAAATAAACATATTGCGCATCTTGCGGCAGGAATTTTTGTGCAATTATTTAACGATGAAGGTAATTAATTATGATAACGAGTGTGCGTCGAGGTCTCAGTGAATGAGGTGATTCTAAACACCATATTATTATAAGAAAGTAGGTAAAAATATGTAAGTAATAATAAGAACAATTTGCAATTTTGTTTTGATTCAATAATTGCGTTGTGCAATTGTAATGGTTTGATGCGAGTTGTGACGTGAGGAATGGATAAAAAAATATGAATTATTATAATATTTAATTTATAGAAAGATAGGTAAAGTTAGGAATAACCTCTATGTTAATAAAGTAATAAGTTTAATATTATGGCTCTATGTAGGTATATGTCGCATGCGCACCTTTTTTTGTTACAAGATTAAGTCATCATTTATATCCGTTAATTTAATATTTAGTAGGTGGTTGAGAAGTAAAAAGATATCAATTTAAAGAACTTAACATGGGAATATAGGTAAGTACATAGGTATTATGTGTTATCAAAATTATGAAATCTTCAACGACTCTACATAGAGCATTCAATTGTACGGTCATATGATTGTCTATCCTATAGCCGATATCGATGACACATTGCCTTCTGTACGTGGAAAACGCAAACGTGACGCGCACAGGACGGAGCTCATTAGTGGAGGGGGCGGGGGGGATACAGCCGAGGTGACACGGGCCCACGAAGAATGACTGATCGTCCGTCAACGCACGCGCACCTATCGCTTATTACACGTCTTTAGTTGTGTCGCGGCCGCGGTTGAATGCAGACGTGCAATGTGGCTGTGAGTGTTTGTGTGTGTGTGTGTTTGTGGTCGTGAAGGATGCGCGGCGAGGCGGCCGGTGCCCGCGGCAAGGGCGCCAGGTCCGGAACCAACTATCCGCCCATCAGCGCCGCCTACTGGCTGCCCCCGTCGAATCCCACCCCCTACCATGTGCCAGGTTTGACGTTCGCTTATCACTACCAAAGAACCGGCTTATCAGCGACTGCTGAAAATTGTTCAATGCTCCGTTTTTACAGCTCTGTATTGGCATACTTCGATCATGTGCGCATTGTCAGTGTTACTTCCAAAATGTTGTTTGAGTATAGAGCTCTAATCAGGATTTTCTAGAATTTATTGTCATGAAAAAGATCTATCTTAATAAAGAGAGATATATAACCGATTTGAACAGCTTCATATGCAATGATCTCTATGAAAATAATATAGAGACACGGAATATTTAAAAAAGCTATTCATAATTTTAGTAATGTGCATCCAGTTCACACCAAGAAAAATTAATTCATAGATAGTTAAAAAAAAAATAATAAAATTACAAGCTTAAAAACAAACCGTTTATATGCGTAGAGTTTACTAATTGTAGGTATAATAGTGAGACTGAATGTGTTATCATATTACAGTTATTGTGATTACATTGCATCGCATATGGCCAATTGGTTTTACATTACAGGAATCGACGCATACACACAATATAGGTACATTGGGTTTACTGTTCACGATACATTAATAGATCTCGAACATTATTACTTTTTGTCTGAGGTATCTAATGAGAATCACTTAGCTAAAAATAATTGTTTCAAAATAGTTTTAATAACAATATAATTATTTAAACGCTACTCATTACCTAATCTAATCCAACTTTCGCACAATAATTTTAAACGAACCAGCGGTCATGGTTAACCGTTGTATTGCGCAAGTTTATTTTATATTTTTCAGTTAAATTATCCTTATAATTACCGCGTCGCAGAGTCTAATCGACACTTTAAATTTCGCGTTCGTTTTTGAAAGCGACATTGACCGATATGCCGACTGAAAAACAATAGTCGCGATGTCGTAATCGTTTTGGCTAAAGATTATTTCACAGATCAATGTGAAATTGTTAACGGTGCAATTATTCGCAAATATACACAGTTTTATCGGCTAATTAGAATGGACTTTATGCCTTTGCGTTACGGTGTATTTTATCTGTTTTATTAATGTCTTATAAGTTATGAGGAAAGCTTAAGTACCTACGTAAAGTGGGACAGTGTTCAACGCAGTTTATGGGTCAATATTTCACAGGTTATAATTGAAGTCGCATCGGCTAAGTAAAGTTGGCAATTGGCTGCTAACTAGTAAATAGATGCAGCAAAGAAGGAAGTCGACGCGTTCTGCTATGAATATAAATTACGGCTCTTCCTTAAAAAATTATGTATGCGCTATATTTGGGGAAGTGAACCTGAATCTATTAATCGAATACAGTTTTAAAATATGTGTCTATTAAATATTCGGTTACCTACTATGCGACTTGACCGTTTAACTACAAACATGTTTCATTAGTACATACTTTGTATTTTTCTATAATTGCTACAGGGTTATATTCTTATTAGAAATCATTATGAAAAATATAATCAATTAAAAGTGAAGACCCCTGAAAATGGGGTGAGTAAACTCATTTGAAGTAAAGCTTTCTTGAAAGGAAAATGTTTGTACACAAGAAAATGTAAAATCATAGCGCCTGTAGTCATTTGAAACAAAGTGATTTCGTCATACTTCCAACTCTCTTTGCAATCACTATCATTATCTATTAACTAATGACGTCACTATAAGCCAATTTGAAAATATACGATACAAACAATTAGTTATATTTTATTAATTAAGTGTCATAGCAACAGATTACCAGACAAATCCACCCACTGATATTTACAATGCACGTTCACGTGTTTGTAATGATATACACACTACATGTAGGCATATAATAATTATATTCATCTCGATTACCTATTTGCATAGAGTAATGACTTAATAGAGACTATTATCTTTCCTCATTTTTGCTTAATGCTCGTTTACAATGTGCAACACGCATCATAAAAGTACCTAGTGCGTACTATTTTGAAATGATTCAGCTCAAAATTATGACGGATACAACTATTATTAAATACCTAGCATACTTTGCATAATATCATCCAACAGTCAATAAAAGAAATTATCACACATTTGTTTGGCCAAAATTTGTATTATAAAATGAAACAATATATTATTTGAGACACTAATGTACTTCTGTTGCATAAAGCGAGCAAATGGGTCCATCTGCAACAATTTATTAGTGCATGTAATAAAATAATGATATTTATTATTTGATTACTCTCGCTATAAGCACATTATGGTAGAGCCACTGTTAATGTTAATTTATACAGTAAAATCTTATTGCGATTTTATGCAACGGTTGACCTAGATGTGTATTTATGTATTAAAAATTACCTATTGCAATTAAATACTTAGTTAGCATCAAACTTTTCTGCAATATTATAAATCTGAACATTATAAGATTCTTTTCTTAAAAAATAATTCATAAACATTGTGAATCAACATAACACTTATCTAGTGGCTTTACAACCTTTACAATTTCAACGTGCACAATGGGCAATAATTGAATAAGTATAATAAAACATTCAGTATAATTGCCTATTGTCTCATTACACTGTGCGGTTAGTGACGAAAATAGGTGTCACTTTGTTTCCTCGTTTTGCATTATCCTCCTGTTAAATGATGTCGGGAGCGGCACTCGGTTAATAATAAGAAACGTTTAACGGTGGAATATTGTAAAGTTAAACTTTATTTTCCTATATTATATGTATAGATAATTTTTTTTCTACATAGTTTAAATTTAGGCATATTTGCAATTTGTCTACTATTTTTAAAGAGGGGTTGTTAATTTTTATATTCGACGTTTTGTTCATTTTAATATTTGATATCTTCTATATACATATATAAAACTCAAATGTGACTGATATAGTGATCTATCAACGCACAGCCCAAACCACTGGACGTATCGGGCTGAAATTTAATATAATATATGTAGCATAACGTAGGCGTCCCCTAAGAAAGGATTTCCCGAAATTCTTGCGGGAACGGGGAAAACGGGCATGCACTTATAAAGTCGTGGGCGGAAGCTAGTTTATAATACATGTGTAATAGAAAAATTTATCAAAAAGTATTATTAAATATCTCAACTAACGTTCTTATACTCAAAGCTAAAGGTTGTTTAATGTTTATTAAATTAATTAAATATGAATAGAAACGCCTCGACTATCGCTCAGAGATCGTCATGCCAATATGAATCAAATCGAGTTTGTTTACAGCGAACGTAAAAACAATGCATTCTTATAGGTGTACAGTGTTGTATTCAGTCGACAAACAAAGATGGAATTTATCAATATCATTGATGTTATTTATTTGATGGAAATGCTGGTTCTAGATGCTAAAGGCAGTATAAGACGTGTTTTCTTTTTGATGTAGAAAATGTGTATCACACCAGCTATTCCTCGTATTATTTCTTTGTTGTTTTTAATGGAAATTAGTTTTACAAGTGATATTCTATTAATAAAATAAAGCACGAGAATTTAATAAATAACAATACATAATATTATTAATTATTATCTTCATATCAATAAAATCCTACCGTATCATCAAAATTTCACTGTACATAACGCGACCGCGTCTTCCGATGTAGAGTCATGATATTCATTATTCATCAACTATCGTTGAAGATTAAGTACCACACAATGAATTCATCATTTCTTCATATTTCTAGTAAAACGACTATGTCTATGGCATTTTTTTCTGTTCTTACAAGACATATTATTACCACGTACACCGTAAATCTTGGATACCGTCTCGTTTGGATCGTTATCGTGCGCGCGCGCGTTGTTTGTTCAAGTGCCACCATGTTACGTAAGCAGTTGGTTGGTTGGTTGGTACCTTCCACAGATAATTAATTTATACACACAATAAAATCGTAAAAAGGCAAAACTGTACATTGAATATTTTTTTAAAGAATACTTGGGGCGTGATCTATAATCGATATCAAAGCCAAAAATATAGCTTTTAGATATTTGTCTGTATGTATGTATGTATGTCCGAACTAAATTCATAAAGTACAGCATGAATTTATTTCAAATTTTGCATGAATATTACCAACAGATCGAGTCTGCGTATAGGCTATATAATATCATCACGCTAAGACCAAAACAAGTCAAGCAATGCGGGTATAACCGCGGGACACAGCTAGTATAATACTATACTAGTAGTAGGTAATTGGTAGGTGTGATGCGGGTCCCATGCCGCCATGATAAGCATTGTGTTTGTGTTTTTACTAAGCCTCGTTTTGGCCTAGATTCTAACGCCGTGTAGTTGTTACGTGGCGTCGAAGAGCTTCTTAGTAATTATATTTTGTAGAATATGGTTTCCATTTTTAGAAAAGGATCATTTTTGAAAATTTAGTTTAAATGCCTACTTACATAATATTATTATAATATGCTTATATAGGTAATTAAATAACCAATACCAGTACACAATTAAATAAATTATAAATACAAACGATTTTATTCATAATTAATTAATTATTCTTGTATAACAAGACCTGATAACTGCGTTAAAAACAACCGACTTCAAACTTGCACTTGCAAAATTTACAAATACATACCTACAGACAAAAATGCTCATAAAATAAAAACTACTGGGCCTATCCGAATAAAATTTTTATGGGACCAATTCGACACCATCCCGCATCGAACAAAAAAAGAATCACGTAAATCGGTTCAGAAACCTCGGAGTAATCGGTGTACATACATAATAAAAAAAAAATATACCGGCCGAATTGATAACCTCCTCCTTTTTTTTGAAGTCGGTTAAAAAGTATTAAACAATAATATTATATCGCGTTGCTTAAAACAAAGCTACAGGAGCTTTGTTTTAAGCAACGCGATAGAAATCTTATGTTTACTTACTAAACTTTCATTTTTCACTTTGAGGTGAATACACATTAACATAATTTCGAAATTACATTAAAATATTAATATGCAAGTAATTGTTTGTGCCTAGTTTTAAGCAAATGAGTAAGTTTAATTGAAAATAAAAACGATATTTCAGTTGTGAAATTCATATCATCCACCAAAAATTAATTAACTTCGCTCGAAGTTTTGGCGCTACAATTAAAAATCACCACCTTTTAACGATATGCGAGAGAGTATTCAACAACAATTTTATATAATTTATTTAACATTTCAGTGTCGATAAAACTCCATATAGCGAAATAACACACGGAGGATATAACGAAAGTTTCGTTTTCTGGTTTTAATTAAATTTTTCATTTCGCACGCGCTTCGATGTTATGAGAAAGGTCGCGAACTGCGAAGTGTTTTTTTGTAATTAATTTTATAACAATTCAATTTTAATATGCGTTAATTTGTACGCGATTGGTGCTGATCGGTTTGTTGATGGCATTAATTTATTATTGTTTGCATTTTAAAGCTATGGTTGACCACTTCATATTACGGCAATAGTGATATAACCTAGTTTTCTTTACTTGACAAAAAAATGCTGCACTTCACTTCGAAAACAGTCACTGAATAAACTTTACTATTTTATTGTTTATTCAGTGACTGTTTTCGATGTATTTGACATAATATTTTCTTTTATGTGTTTTTATTTTGTATTTTATGTGTTTTAGCCATGTTTTAATTGAATTTTACATATTATTTTTTTATTTCATGGATGTATAAAATTTCAAAATTTTTATCTATTCATGTTATTATTGTAGTATTAATTTTATGTATTCTTGATAAATTTTTAATTGTGTAATGAATTTTATGTTTTTATACTAATTTTTTTTCTCGATGGATGATAAATTTGATTAACTATGTATTTTTAGACTTAAAACTGAAAAATTTTAAGACCTGTTTTTTTATAATTGTTGTACACGCCTGCTTTATGGCCAATTCAGTTTAGGAAATAATGATTAATGTACTTCTGTAAATTGTATTAATTGAGTCATTATTGGTGTGTCTAATAAATAAATAAATAAATACACGCATACATGCGTGTGTTTACGAGATTTTCGTTGTAACCTTTTAAAAGCCTTAATTTCCAAATCGTATTTTGTGAATATTGAATTGTCACTATGTTTCTGTTACAACATTTAAATTCTGTTCTGTTCGATTATGCAGAATATTAATTTCAACATGCTCTCTAACAATAAGTTGTTACCCACACACAATATTCCCAGCTATTTCTATAGTCACTGTGAGTCACGAAGCGCACATCACAAAATACAATGCCTAATCATTTAAATTCATGTACCCACTAAAAGCACTAAACGACATATAATTTACGTGTATTGGATTGGCTTATTAAGAAATACAGATCTGTAAATGCCGTAAACAAGATGTATGTCAATGCTTTGTAATAAGTTGCCTCAAATAATCCGTACAAAATCGGTACTTTACGTATATTTTCACTTTTATGATACACTGAAATAAGCTGTTATAAATATGTACTAGGTACTGCATTAGCTCGGAACTAAAATGAAAAATGTGAGAGCACAAAGAGTTCACATGAAAGCCGAAGAAATACTCCCGTTCCCAGTAATACAGTATTAAACACCACTATTTGCGCTCAGTAGCATGAATTACAAACGATGTATAATTTCCGCCGGCGAATAGCTGCTGCCCAATAGCTTCCCGGTAATGTGTTCTCCATAGTTCAACTTTACCGACTAACATTAATTTCACTTAGTGGTACAGTGCGCGCTCTCAATTGGAGCTAGCTTGTACCGCGCGAACTCAACGAGCCGTGAAAATGTTACAGTTTATGCGAAGTAAATTGTCGCTATAATGCATTGCATTATGGTGCCGGCCTCTGAGACTAGGGCTGCCCGTTCATTTGCAATGCAATTTTCTATTAGATATGGCTTGTTTTATGCGAGCCCTGAGTAAATTATTACTAAAAGGAAAATCGTCGTAACCTTCGCGAGTAAGATACTGACGTACTTAGTCTATTGTTATATAATAGGTAGATAATTATGTAAATGCATCGAGGTTAGTGATTTTCTATAGGGCAATTGTAATTGTGGGATAAAAATAAAAATGTGAAGCATTTCGTTTCTTTTTGCGTACTTAACTTTAATTTTTAGAATACTCACCTAATTTTTTTTATTATAAACGTCTGTTTTAGGCAATGACAATTTATATGATAACTATGAAATTCACTTTTGGAATGCTACTGATGATTTTTACTATTAAATTCATATCAAGGTTATTGTCGTTAAAATAGCATAAGGTTAACGATACGGTTGGGTCGAATAACAATAAGTGCCTACACAATATTAATTTTCTATCGATTTTACAGAAGGAATTAATTTGTTGAAATTTTTATGGCGATTGCTTTAGTTTATTTGGTAAGATTTTTTTTAAATAATTAGTTAATGTTAAATAATTTAAATTATAATAACCAAAACCCAAAAGCATTCTAGAATGTAGATGATGATATTAATTTGAATTTTGAATAAATCTCCTTCAACATTCAATACTAAAAATAAAAAATACAATGTTAATTTTTACTGAAAACCATTCAATAATTTTCAGCAGTATGAAAATATCACCGTAACCTCCTGGTTACCTAGGTACATAAAATCGAACCGAATAGCGTAACCTAAATCGGATCCGCGGAAGTTGGCTTCAATAAGTTTAATCCCCCATAATTCAGGCAATCGTATTTGCCCACGGCTTATCCGCAGGTGAAACGCCGCCGAGTCTACGTAAAGTTATACCTTTTAGGGTCAATTCACATACGACGACGCGACGCCGACGCACGAACGCTTGAGAAAACTAGATGTCAAAAAATTTCGCGACGTGTGAAATGAACTAATAGCTGTTGTCGTTTGTGCAAGGAGACGATTTCACTCCCTTGAGAAGTGATTTTCGAAAGCGCATTCTTGTCCAAGTTTCATGCAAATTTTGAAGGCTCTTGGATCCCGTAGATTTTAGTTTATGATGCTTTACAGACAGTTGTACCTCATTGTGTTCTAAATAAAGACGTTAACAATCAGAAATTTGTTCCGTAGATTCACACTTCAATGTGAAGTTACCCCATACCCCTATCCCGGGTGTAACTGCAGCGGCATTGCCCGGGAAGCGTTATTCACACGTGGAACCGAGCGTATCGCGCGAATGTAGAATCAAATATTTAACTTTGGTTACTATTTGGAAAGAAGCAAACGATAGCTTGTGCTGTGTAATTGTGATACCTACCTAGTTTACTATGCTATGAATCACCTTAGAGCATTGGTCGTAAATATGCTCGTGATAAGAAAGGATTACAAGTAAATGTGTTTGAAAGAAATAAGAAAAGTTTAACTTTTCTTTACGCTAACAGCCTCCCCGTATATAACGATAAGCATGAGTAGGCAATAAGCTATAGCAAAATTAGATTAACGCACAATCCACTGTGAAGTTTCGGCGAAGTTCAATAATTGTAATGCGAACTTTGGGGGTGTACATTCCAATTATCCAATCTGCGAAACAACAGCCTTATTCCGGGGCACGCTAACGACGTCCCGGCCATCGGGCGCTGTCTCCTCGAGATTCAACTTTTAATTGAGTTGAAAACAAAAGGCGCTCGGCGTCACTATCACTGAATAGGGACGTCCCTAAAGACGCGTGCATTAGTAATAATGGTGACGCAGTTTGGAATTCGAGCAGTTCTGACTTTCCAACTGGGCCACGGATGAAATTATTACAATGAGGCGTTATTCAATTGCTTAATAGAAAATAGTTGCGGCTTTTTCAGTGCTGTGGATTTGGCTTGGAGCACACCGGCTTACTAATTAAAGATCCAATGTTTCTGCTGCTGCTTACCTTTCTTTTACTGATATAAAAGTTCAATACGCAACTAATTTAAATGCTTTCGAAGTCCTGGTGTGACTTTTAAATTTTCAATCTAGCAACACAAAAAACTAGTAATTACTGACCTATATACAATCAGTTCGAATATATGACACGCGCATGAAAAACATTTATCAATACATAACATTAGACAGTTTGACATACTTTTTCAAACTCAATTGCATGAACTAATTAGTACGTACAGCATCCTATCTTATTTAAAAATATTTCACGTTATTGTTAAAACATTGTCTTCAAAACTAGAGCACGCGGTCCATTTAAAAATATATTTAAACACACAAAATTACACTTTGTTCCACAAAGGCTGGGTAAAGTAAAATCTCATTGTCAACCTCGAGCCGAATATGTACGTTTGAATTTTTGAAAGCCAAATAATATTTGAGTTCTTTTGACACATTTGTAAAACATTTACCTGATTCCCTTTCGGCTGATCCTTTTGCTAGATTCAAAGTGTCCTCTTTACGAGATTCTGTGATAGGGCACGGGGATTTGTCTGTTGTAACCGTCTGTACATTTTATTGTTGTTTTATATAGGAAAATTTGCATATTTTTAAAAGTTTTCCTGATATTGATCACGGTGTTAAATACCCAGAATTATTTGTATTACATACCCAGAATAATTTGTAATAATATATTTCCTGCTACAGAATTATTCATCTATATTAATTTATCTGATTTTGGGCTCAAAGAAAATCTAGGCAATTTCCGATTCGTCTAAATCTGTGGTTATCCTATCCTGTGCATTCCAAAATAGGAATATTTTTGAATAAGTTTTGATCTATTAGAATTATCATGCCATATGTATTAGAAAGATTATAAAATTCGTCACACTAACGACGCATAGATTCCCTTCCACACAAGCATACTCCAAGAGTTGTAAAGTGCTTAACCAGAGGGTCTGTAAAGGCCTCGTTACGTCGGCGACAGTCAATTCTTATCTTGTGTGTTGCGGCGCCGCTGTTTGCATTTCTTTACGGGTATAATCTGTTCTTTTAGGGTGCGTTTACACAATTTTTATTGGGTCATCACAACCTGTGTATAAACCGCTTTATACATATAGTATAAAACTATAGAGTAGCAGTAACCTGTTAGTTAGAATTTAGGATAGATAGAAATTTAGTTCCCACTTAACAGAGTTCTTAATAATTGGGAGAAGATTATCACATAATATCCTCAATTGATGCAGATATGGCAAGTTTATTATCAGTCTTATGTTTTCAACTTTTATGGTTTATTTGATAAGATTGAACGCCAGACTTGAACGATAGCCAGGAAACTAAGGATTATGTTTTCGTGGATTAAAGAAACGGCTTAATAGCATGTGCAATGTACATAGTACATACTTTTGTCTGGCAATACTAAAATTTTATTTCATACACTAACAGCCGCTTTGTTTACATTTCTGAACGGATATATTATAACCGGTGCTATGAGGGTGTGTTTACACAATTTTTATTCAATCGTCAATATTTGTCGGGAAGTAGCGGATACACTGTCGGTGGTAAATATTGACAATGATTAATAAGGGGCGGTTTCACAGCCTCCTGATAGCTTCATATTATTTTATCTGTCAGTGAAAATAGCAAATAATTTACATGGCAAAGTATCAAATATGTATCTACTATCAAAAAAAATATAAGCATGCGGTAACTATCAAATTAATCCGGCCCAAAGTCGGATACATTTCGCTTCAATTAATTTCTTACAATATGTTATTTATACGATGTCCCTTAATTTTTGTTCTTTGTTATAATATTATGATCCATAAAGATTTTAGTTAAAAGTAGATTTAAGATAACACAATGTTAGCACACATCGCCGTCAACTGCAAGGGATTCTTATCAGCTCCTCTTCCTATGAGTCTGTTTACATTAGGTACGGAGCGGATCAATTAATTAAATGTACACTCGAGTTGCACTACAGACTCATGAATAAAACATTACAATAATGTGAACAAGTCAGGCGCGATGGATCGAGAGTCTAGGATTTTGTTTGCTCTTTTATATTACTTATATCGGATCTCTTGTATGCCATTCATATTTCTGCAAACAATTCGGGTATTTCCTTTTACGAGAGAATAAAATGCATTAAGTTGTATGAATCATTAATATTGCACAAATACTTAAAAGATCTTGGAAATAACTTACCTACTCAGTTAATGTAAAGCGGAAAACCTAAAAATAAACTCACGATATAATTTATATATTTATAATAGCTCAGAGAATCATAATATAAAGTTTATTTTTAGAAAACTTCCACATATTCAGCAATTAAAGTTTTCTTATTAAACTCCCAACTAATATCGTAGAAATAACAGAATAAGCGTTTCCGTATTACCGAACTACACTAATATTAATACGAATAGTTGGCATATATTATAGAGTTGAGCGTAATATTCGGGACCAATTCAATATTCCATATGATATAATGCAACCGAGACATTCACCCGTAAATCGGCAATACAGGTATAGAGTTGTGAATCGATGCATCAAATCGAATCGGAATCGATACAACCAGATTGCTGGGCGATACGTCGACATCTGCCGGCAGCAAATCCTCGCAATGTGCGATACAGAATTATTGTCATAATATATTGTCCCAGAATGCGAGATCGAATTTTGAGAAGCCGACGTCGCAATGGATGCACTACATGCTTTGTTACAAAGGCGGAGGAATGATCTGGGAAAAAGTATCTTGTTGAATTTATCCAGGAATTTTATTGTGAGGAAAAAACTAGAGAGACGTAACATTTGTAAGAAGATGAATGAAATAGTTGTGTTGTAAATAAAACATTGTTCAGTTTGAATGACATTTTTCCCAGATACTTAAAATTCTCACGCACTAGCTTCATAAATCGTACTATTTAATGTCTCGTATCAAAACATTTGGACTGATGAATGATTACAAAAGACGAAAGGAAAAAACAAAGAACGAGCAATAAAAATCAAAAGCAATCAAATGTGCGCGCCGTGAATGTGATTTATAAACAAAAAATTTGATGTGAAAATGAGTAGCGCATCTACAACTGAAGTTTATGTCAAAATATTCCAACAGCATGAGCGGTGAGGCCGTAGGATTGCTTATGTTTTCTGAGCGGCGTATTTGTTTGTTCACATGTTTATATATTGATGAATCTCGTTGTGTTTTATTGTTGTCGAAGTAATTGAATGAATTTTTGACCGACAAATTTTATTTATGGCCGCGCGGAATATGCCGTTTTGGCGCGTGACTATTTATTTTAATATTTAAGTCGCAATAACGTAATGAAAATGCGAAATGTCACCAGTGCTGAATGTGAACTGTATATTTTATAAGAATTATCATTGTTTCAAATTTAATTTATAGTAACTGTCCGTTATGAAATAGGACGCCCGTAATGACGATGCCATAAAATTTACGTACCGTGAATTATAGACTTTAAATTAGGTAAGATATTTTTGTACTAATAACTACCTACCCTACTTACATTTATTTTTAATTTAGGTACAAATAATTGTAATAGTAAAGTGAAAGCAAAGTAAATCCTTTATATTAATTACATAATAATATCATCAAAGGGAAAAATCTGATTATTCTTTTTAATCTGTCTCGCTCGTGTTCCAGAACATAATCTTATTAGAGTCTTACTATTTTTACAGTGAATAAGATATTATGTTATCTGTGGGAAATGTACTCGAGTGCAACAAAGAGCTGTGCAAGTGTCCAAGAGTATAAAGATATTTTTCGATGTCTCGGACTTGTATGTCACAGACTATAATATTTTTCCGTACTTCAATGGTTTCACTTCCATTACGCGGTTTCTTTTTATTTATTTTAAAATTATATCCGCTGTAGCTATTACATGTGCTATTTTATTATCAGGTTATGTTTGGAATTAATCAGAAGATGAATATAATGTTAAGTTAATCAAAATTTTCAATTATAAATTTGTTCACTACAAAAAAAATAAAAAATATGATGTCACCGCGGTAGTTATTGAAAAAAAAAAGTAAAAATTTTCATTTCATCGAACGTTCAATCACGCTTACATAATCGAATATGTCAAAGAAATGCTCGGATGCCGTGATTTCTTTCAATTTGCCCCGCGACCCAGTTTGCGGCGGAATCGATCACTTGCAGTTGCATACTGCACGCGATTATCCAATATTGAAGAGTTTATTGAGATACCTACGTCGTAAGGGTACCCTTTGTTTTTATGTACATGTATGTACATACGAGCTATTTTGGAGTTTATAAAAGTTACATGTAATGTGGAAATTTCGAGATTCATATGACATTGGTGTCGTAGGGACACTGTTTGTGAGGATATATTTGCAAAAAAGCACAAAATTATGGAATAAATTTAAATCTAAGTGTCCAATATACATCAAATGGCAATATTTTTCGGATAAATAGTTTTTGTTGATCCCAAAAACTCCAAATTAATTACTTAAAATATAAAAATGATAACCTGTTTAATGCAAACGACGACGAATATATTTTATTCATTTCATATTTACTTGTTTTAAAATTTGGCATGTAAAATTAGGAATATAATAGAATGTTTTTCGTGGTATTAAATGATTCTTTCAAATTATGTATTTACTTGGAATTTACCTCGGATATAGTTGTTTCTGCATATACATAAGTAGATAAAAGTGTTATCGTTATAAAATAGATGACGTTTATAAAAAATCTGTCACGTCTGAAAAACATATTGTAATAACAACAAAAAATATTGACTCGTCGTCAAGTAACAATTTAATATAACATATTTGCAATATATAATATTATGTATTTGCGTGGATGCGGAATGTGTGCCGATACATTTAGCGTCACCTCCAGCCGAGCCGCTGATGTGGGCACTAGCTCTTTGCCTACGTATTGACGGTTGAGTGTACTGTCGAGCGGGAAAGTTGATTACCGAAATATTATAGGTACGGACAATAATAATTGGGTATTAGATACTTTTTTGTTGTGAAAATGTCTATACTTGACGATTTGTATGAACTGTTTTTAGAAAAAAACTTATTTGGAGCCGCGAAATATTGTAAATGCAACGGAAATTTCTTTAGGGAACGTTTGTCGCGCGATGTTGTAAATGACTTTGTAAAATTTTTGTTTCGTTACTGGGATAGTTTTATATAAATGAATAATCATATTGCATTTAAATTATTTATTATTGAAAACATATTATTATTATAATATTATTATTTAAAATAAATATGTAGAAATTGTCTATACTCGAAGCCTATCATCACATTATACACACACATAAGCACCGTTCGATTCAACAAACTACGAAACTAATAAATGTTCCCATTTGCCTGTGAAATTGATCGGTAATAGTTTTGTAATTGCAATACCAATAACCGTAAAAGACGTAATTAGCTAAGCTCGCGTTATTACTGCATAATTGTTTAGTTGTCAATTAGGCACATTTAGATACTGTTATCAGTTAGCTTGGTGTTTGCGGTAAAATTAAATTTGAAAATTAATCAAACCCATTTTTAAGTTAAGTATTTCGATATTTTTTGTTCTCTATGCGCATAAATACCAAAATGCAAAGTGAATATATTTTAATATGCTACCTTTTTTAAGAAGGTAAAGATTGCATAAGATTATTAAATATTAATTTTTGTTTGTATGAAATATGTATAAATTATTACTAATTAATATTAATGCAAGATTTTTATAATACATAAATGAATCACACCTAATCTATACAAATAGGGGTTTTTGCGTACCTATCTCACCATGCATAAAATATATTAATATTTTGTAATATTTTATTTTATAAGCACACTCAACAAACATGACTTTACTAAGGGCCGATTTTTCAATGCTTGGATAAAATTTATCCGTCCAATAAAGTATTACACGATAATATTAAAATGTTACGTAAACTGTCAAATACGGGCAATTAGAATACGTTTTTAAAATGGTAGTTTTATACATTATTCGACGAATAAGTTTTAACCAAGGATTGAAAAATCAGCCCTAAGTAACATAAATGTTGTTCCTGTAAGAAGTAGGTAAGAGTGTTCGATATGTCAGCTGTCATCTTTGTATCTTGAGTTCGCTTTCGCTCTAGCGAACTAATGTTAATGGCAAAACATTTCATGTTCAAGTTGTTACATCTTGTTTAATGATAAGCTCCTATGTAAAATATATTGATATAGTGTCTGCAATAATTATGTAGGGCTTTGTATTACTTGTCCTTGTACTTTTAAAATGGAAATGACATTGTCATGAAATTGATAAAAAATTAAGTATTTTTATGTTAAGTTTTATTCTGTAGTTAAGAATAGCAATTCGTAGTTAAGAATAAAAAATATAATAATTTGTTTTTTATGTGTAAGTACCATAATATAACACTGTACGCGACTGTACCCAATAAGCAGCACAGGCAAGCGTGTACGGTAAATTGACAAGGCATCGCTAATCACCGCAGAAGGTCCACACCGCATTTGTTACACGAGTGTACCTCGGTACCTACCTACCTACCAACCTACTCCGTTTACGCGCCGCGTTATAACAATTGTGTTATCGGCGAAATTTAGAAATCATTAATAATTCATATACCTATACACACGAAATTTAGAAGTAATTTTTAAATTCGAATGTATTGTTCCTAGCCCGCGAAATTTAGAAGTCATTTTGAAATTCTATTCGAATACAATATAGTCCTTATTGATTTTCTGTACAGAGCATTTACCGAATGATTCAATATTCATTGGCCGTATGCCAGTAATGATAGTGGGGCCGTGGAACATGCTTCGGCGGGAGATACAGCATCACGCTCGCACCTGGGGGTCTCGCCCTCGTATCAATTGGAGATTAAATTGTTCATATTATATTTATTGTTTATATTATAATATGTATATCTAATATTATCCTCGAAATGAAGACAATATCGGTATATATGTAAACAATTTAAATGAAATTTATTGATATTAAGGGCTGATTTTTCAATCCTTGGTTAAAACTTATTCATCGAATAACATATTAAACTACCATTTAAAAAAAAATCAAATTGTCCGTATTTGACAGTTTACAGGTGACATTTTAAAATGTTCGTGTAATACTTTATTTGACGGATAAATGTTAACCAAGGATTGAAAAATCGGCCCTAAATTGTATATACCTAAGTATAGTAATAGGTATGTGATTCCTGGACTTGGAATTTGTCAAAATGTATATAAGGCCATATGAGTTATAGCTCCTTATATATATGAATTATATTATTAATTAGGTACATACAGAAGGACGAAGGTACAGATGAATTAGTTTCAATAAATTCTTACGGCAATTATTCTTACAACGTCCAACGAGTTATCGGTATTATGTTATTGACATAGCAACACATTTATGAATCTCCCTATACTACGACAACATCAATAACCGGATTGCCGCTTAACAGTTGCAGTTTTACAAGCTTTGTTATCGCAAACTAAACAATCACTATTGCATACGTAAACGCACAATGCCAATAAACATCTTCTGACCACTTAAACATACACATAATTATAAGAACGTCAATGCCGCCGTGTCCCGTATACATCACTGCTTCCTAAAGCACGAGTGATTCTGTCTCAACACTAATACGTCGATGGTCATAGACACAGAATCGCGTTAATATCCACTTTTTGCTGCATCGTTTTCATAATACGGCCTTGGACGATTTCTGATTTCCACAACCTTCGCAATAAGGTTGAGGATAAATAATCGATTTTATTGTTACATGATTTTGACAAAACGACGGTTTTAATAAATATTTGCGGATTCTAGACACTCGTTGCGTAATATTAACGCGCCGTCTCGTTTATTTTGTGTGACCGTGAATTTATATTAAATGTACAACATTACTAACTTATTTGACTTTAATTCTACACTAGTGTTATATTGAAGTTTATTACATTAGGTATGTTTTTATACTAATGTATTAATATAAAATATTGTCCTTGCCTATAATTATTAATTTATTATTTTGTATCGACTTTACTTGCTGGTTTTTGGATTTATATTATATTCTATAAATATTAATATGTTTTACTGCATAAATTTCTTTCTTTGAGATTTTTTTTTTAAATTTCCATAGAGATTTACACCTTTCCCGATTCGTATTTAGTAGATTTTTCCTTTCAGCTCAGCCAAATTAACATTCGCATAAATCACAAGCAATACCGTAATGTTGCCGGGACGGAAAAGCGAAAAGCGAAAGCCGAGGCCCGAAAACAATAAACGTCATCCATAAAACAGATTAATATCATTACTATTCGCACTTTCTTGGCGAACTTCTCCCCATAGCCACATTTACATTGTCACCCCGATCCCGGTAATGTAAGGGGGGGCCTAATAATTCACTATTTCTTCGGCCCCCATGACTCTCGATAAGCAACTTTTTCGAGCCGCGCTCCCGTAATTTCGCCAACCCTGAATTACAACTCTATGAATCATGTTACAGCGAATCGGGGCACTTTTTCGCGAATCGAAATCGAATATAATATTTTAACGATATCGGATATAGCCAACACGCATGTTTTTCGATGCGGCGACGCGGAACAATTGTGCATTTAATACGTAAGCGATTCCCTGTAATTGATACGCTTTTTATGTACGGATTAATCTGATCTTGACAAAGCAACGGTGCTGACTGTGTTTTGTGAAAATTGCCGATTACGATTGATTTAATAGTTCACGCCTATCAGATTATGACGTGGTTAATGATGATAATTTATATTATAGCCGTAAAATGTGATTTTATTTATAGGATTTTCATTATAGTATCAAAAACATGTATTGCTTATTCGTATTCATTTTGTTCAAATGCTGATTGTATACATTTAAAACATTTCACGGTATGTAAAACGTGAATATGTACCACGGGCGAAGCCGGGGCGGACCGCTAGTTATTATATAAAAATTTGTATGATATCTTTGTTATATGTTAATTATTATTTTATTAGTGCATTTATAATTACCCTGATTTATTGGACACACAAAATTAGCGTTGGTATTAACAAAGTTGTAGAGCTGTGCGGACACATAATTATCGTGATAGATTGAGATCTTGGATCCAAGCCGTCCGATTATATTAAATAAACTGTATTTACTTTTACTGATATTTTAAGACATTTTTTGTTTTTAATTATAAATTATATACTGTGCCTATGATTCATTCATGTTTGTTGTGTATTGTTGTGAATTCTCTGTTGTTGTAGGCTTTTTTGTAGTTGAGTTTTTTTTTTAGTTTAAACTTATTTACATCTACCAATATTTTGTCTGTTCTCTGATTCCAATAATAATTGTTATTTACTATGTAACAAAACACTATACATACCTATAGCCTTCAGCGTCGAACTCTATCGATGTCCATATCTGCCCGCAAGTATGTATATATTATGTCTGTCTTGTAAATGCGCTACCAAACTTGTAGGAAGTCGTGTGTGTGAATGGAATTACAGGATATGAACGGTGAGGGCCAGGGATTAGGGTCCGGCCCTCACTTGTCGTGTTCAACGCGATGACATATTATGTGTAGTAACTAGTACATGCCGCCAATCCTGCTGGGGAGTGGTAGTTTTCCGACCCTAGTGATAGTTTGACCTTATTCCCACATACTACAAAAAATTTCAGAATTATTTTTTCCAATGACCTCTTAGAACATAGAGGTGAAACAACTTAAAATTATTAAATCATGTCGAATTTTTCCGACTTCGATTTTCTCCAATTCCTGAAACTCATAAACACTTTAATACAATAAAGTATTTGTGAAACATTGTTAAAATTAGAAAGGAATCAAATCTCATACGTCAATATGTGAAGCATGATGTGCGTATGCAAATTTAAACTTTATCCATTATGCAAGAAGTAACATTATTACGCGGAACGTTAAAATTTCATTAAATCTGTTGACAGAGACAGACAAAACCGTCAGTTATGGATCTCGTGTGTCAGAGAAGATGTAACTTTTGCAAACACGTGTCTTTTAAATACATAATCGTTATTCGTGAGTTGTTAAGTGTATTGAATAAGCATTGATTTTTAACTGCATACATTATAAGAGATGCTGCAAAATATGAACAGGATAATGTTTTAAACGATTGATTTAGTAGCACATCTATTAATTATTGTTGTGATTACTAATTATTATTACATGTATAATTATGTAAGGGAACGTGTAGTTTAAGAGAATAATTACTAGGATATCAAACACGTGTAGGTAGATTTTGTATATGAAATTTTCCACTGGGTAAACTAACTGGAAGTTTGAGCACTGATGATCTCTATAGGTAGTCACTCTTAATCGTTAGTAATTCTTTATTTAAACTGCATGACCAGACTTATAGGTCATTTATAAAAATGCCCCGAAAGTCTTGTCGTACACTCGCGCGTTTCGGATGAATCTTAACTTGAGTTATATGTATACAGCTATGTATATTGTATATAGTTATGTTCTTTATAGTATACACAGTGTACAAGCGCTAAGCCGGACCATGACATAGAGAGCATTGATCGTTTGCGAGTCGAGTCACAAGTGTTGAATTGGACGGAACTGTGAGGTCGTTATGCACCGTTTTATGATGCTGCGATCAGAGTGGGTGGAATATGGGACCCGCTTGTTATGCTTTGATTGACGGATAAAGACATTTTAATGGTGATATGATATTGATATGTGGTATGGGTTGCTTTGATTCAACAATGTGTTCCGTATGTAAGATTGAGCTTTTGTTTCTGTGCAATGGCCTTGCAATTTTGTGAGATAATATAGTTTACTAAACACAATTATATGTATATCGTATAATACTGGTTTTATTGTTGTAACACAATTATACACACGTGTTTAGTTATTATATATGACACGCGCAAATATAAAAATGTGTTCAAACAAACATTCGCTATATTTCATGCTTCAGATGAGCATAACACTAGTCACAACTGAATAAAAATTAAACGACTAGATAAAACTATAACAGTTTCGATATCGTCGCGTCGTGTTGCGGTAGGTCAAGAGTCGATTCGGCCGAGTGAGCGACGCTCGCCGATATGCGAGCGTGGGCGGCGCGGCGGCTCAGCTTTGATTGATTCCAACGTTTGACACTTGGATTCAAAAGTATCGACGGCTTTATATTTACGAGCGTTTTGACGGCGGCGACGTTTGAAAGGTGACCGTGGATTAGCGTGTGATGATGGGCGACAAATTAAGTTGTAGGGCTTATTAGATTAGGGCTGGATTTGTTGTTTTCAAAATATAAGTGGCGTACCATATTTATGTATGGAAAAGAAAATTATATTCTTCCATATTCTCGTTTGCATCTTAATGTTTGTTGCTCTGCAAGATACCTGTTATCTGCACTCATAATTATTATGTAAAAATATTTTTCCTACAAAAATCGCCAACTCCCCAGAACCCATTAGCTGAGCAAATGTTTATCGTTGCGTCTATTGTCTTAAAAAACCGACGTGACACATCGGTCATTAGCGTACTAGAAATAAACTGCGTCCGGATTGCGTTGAACCGCGCGCGCTACGTGTCTTCTTTTAAGAGAGGGGTCAAGTTGTATTGGTGGTTTGTATAAATAGCGTTGTCACTTAACGGTCGGAGATTCGGTTCCCGAATGCCGATGCGCGTCCGATGTGGCACGGGTGCGTGTCACTCGTCGCCAATGAGGGGCGAACTTAAAAGGATCGACTGTAGCCCGTAGGTGTAATTGCTAATTATTGCGTGATCGGAAGTATGAAATTGTTTGTGCGTCAATAAGACATCAATCGATGAATGTCTTTGCGGCGGTAAATTGTCCAATAAAACTTGTTCCATAAAAATATGAGATGTTTTATTGTCAACAACCGAAAATTTTTGTTCAAAAACTGTAGGGTAGTAATACAATATATTGTGGATTCACACACTTAATTATTTATGTTCATATATTTTTAATAAATTCTGGCTGCGTCTATTGTTAGACATTTCTTAAAGGTATGTATTATTTTGAAAAAATGAATAAGATATACAGATAAAACCAATACTATCTGAATTAAGGAAAATAATGTGTATTTAATATTTTTACTACAAGTATGAGCTACAAGATCTAACACGAAGCTAATATTACATTGTACTATAACAATATGTGGCTGCAACACCGCACCGCGCGTCGCATGCAATCTATTTATATTTAATTGCAAATCAATACCAAACTCGGATGTTTCGAATAACAAAGGGCTGCCAAGTAACGGACGCCAAGTGTGACAGATTAGCTGCAGTAATTAAATGGGTATAGGCGTTACAATGATTCTTTAAGATCTTTATATGTATTAGTATGTATTGCCACCTATTACTGTGTTTATCTTTTGGAGAGGCCTATGTCCAGCTGTGCACCTCTTACGGCTGAGACGACCACGACAACTATGTTTTATGTAGGTATTAATAACTAGGTTTCCGCCCGCGGCTTCGCCCGCGCAGTCAAAGAAAAACCCGCATAGTTCCCGTTCCCGTGGGATTTCCGGGATTGCGTCATTTTCCCGGGATAAAAAGTAGCCTATGTCCTTTCTCGGGTATCAAAATATCTCCATACCAAATTTCATGAAAATTGGTTCAGTAGTTTAGGCGTGATTGAGTAACAGACAGACAGACAGAGTTACTTTCGCATGTATAATATTATTATGGATTATAAAGGGCGAAATTTACAGTTTAAAGAGGCTTAGTACTTGTTGCACGGCCATGTTTAGGCCAATCACCACAGTGACCAGATGAAGTGTCATGTGTCACGTGTTTCTGGGATGTAGATTTATATCTGTTGTTCCTGTTTCGGTTATATGCAGACATTAATAATCGTTCATTAATTTAGAGTCAAATTACAAAATATCATACAAATTGCATTACTATTTCTCTAGAAGTAATAATGAAAACGGCACGTCGCGTCGACACGTTCCTCGAGTGCACAGTGCACACATAGCAAATAATGTTCATTTCATCATTAAACTGATAGACAGACTTGAATTAAAATATATCAATTGGAATAAATACTACTGTTGGATCACCAGCTAGGTACATTATATAAATTCTTATAAGAAACCACCTGAAAATCTCTAATAACTACCTAATGCTAGGTTATTTAGATGCCACCGCTCTACCTGAAAATAACTAAACTTTAAAGTTATAACTAACTATCGCATGTTTATTTTTTATGAAAAGTAAACAACTTGCACCGGCCACCAGCCATCAGGTAACAATATCGAAAGGTAATGTTACGAGTTTATTTTGCCTCGAGTCGGTTAAGTGGCTCGGCACAAGGCAATTACGGCGTCGCGGGGTTAATAGATCTTCCGCGATTCGATTACAGTCTGCAGACAACAGGAGACGGGACCGGAGATGCCTGTAACGTTTGTAGACAACCTACTACAGATATACCTGTGTTATTTGAACATATTATGGGGAGAGTGCTGTGTGCAAATTGCGTTTCAGCTCGGAAAAGTGCGAAGTGTGAGGGGGGACTTACAAGAGCATACAGAGCATTACAGAATTGATTCAAAGGAATTGTGATAAATTGGTAATTTTTTAACTTAGATGTTTTTTTTATGTTTGTCACAAGTATCATGGTAGCATAAATAGAAAAAACTACATGCATCTGGTCTGGTCGGTATTGAAAGAATGTACTTTCGGTGGTTTTGTTAACAAGGATTTTGTATTAACTTTGTAAGATACACAATAAGGATATAAGACACAGTATGCCTCTAGATATGAAAAGCATTTCGATCAGAGACCAAACGTAATTCAATGTCCAAGCCATGTAATACAAAACTCACTTTGTTCCTCCGTCTGCGCGTTGCATTGTAGTTTATTATTGGAATGGTTATATAATCTTATTTATTTATAGTTGTGGTCTTGAGATTTTAAACTCACGTTATATTTAAGAACAACGTAAAAAAATTGTTTGTTTTAGACGACAATTCAAGATCATAATACGTCTGTGCCTTCTCAAATATTATTTGGAAATTTTCCATGTAATATTTTTTGACTATTTTGTTGAAATAATTTTGTCAAATATATTTGACGGGCGCAGATAGTAAAACAAATAAATATTTGTTTGTACTATGTCTGTACCGTCCTATATTCAAAAAAGTAATTGAATTATTAAATACATAGCTTTGCATGAAATAAATTAACAAATAATAACGATAAATAAAATCTTAAGATAAACAACAGTTTAAAGGTAATCGCATGTTTAATGATCATTATGAAATATACTATGTATAGGTATTATGAAGATATAGCAAGTAATAAACGTAGTAATGAATGAAACGATCACGAAATGAATTTCCCGTTTTCTAAACGAATTGACCTCAGCCGAGTAATTAACTAATTAGTGATGCAGTTTTACGGCACTGAATAGGCCGGCCCATGAACGATTATAATTACAAAACTTCTGAAAATATCATTAAAATGTAATTTTAAATTGTGCCAAGTTTGGAAATGTAGAGTTTTCCTGATATTAATTTAATAAATTAATTTGATTATTTTAAAATTTCAAATAATATTTTATCATAGTTTACTTTCTTGGAAGGAGATGACGGCATAATAAATTCATAATTCAAATAGATACCAATATCCTTGACGAAAATTTTACAAGAAAACATTAACATTATTTATTTATTTACCATTTACCAACAAGCGTGATGTACTAGCATTGCTCACAAGTCACACCTCGGGACGTGCCTCCCGAATATTACTAATAGCTCGCATTCTTGACTATGTGACTGATAACGTACCGCATTCGTGAGATAATGATATCTATGAGTTACACAATGCGAGCGTTTGGTGGTACGGTCGGCAAGTAAAGTGCTTGGTGGTTTTATAAAAATCGTAATTGTTAATAGCTCGCATTCTTGATTAAGTGACTTATAACGTACCGCATTCGTCAGATTATCATATCTAGGAGTTACACGATGCTTCCAGCGTTTAGTGGTACGGTCGACAGCTATGACCCCCTGGAGTGGTGAAAGAGAGGGGATTGCAACTCTCGATTTTTTCCCCTTGTCCCCATGATTTTTGTACGGCGTTGCGGAATAATGGATTAAAAGCAGTATAGAAATAGTATGACACAGATGCCGTACATGGTCAAATGACCAAATTTACCCCCGGTAACTCTCGGAAATTAAATAAAAATTCCGACTTTGTGGACCACCATTTTTGTACGGCACTGAGCGGTTTCTTATTATTTTTAATGGATCTATCGATGGTTAAGAATGCCGTACAAAAATATATGACCAAATTTTACCGAGTCTACCTGTACTTTTGAATTCTCACTCAGTTGGACAGCTTACAAGTGACGGCATAGTGATGAATCTTATTATTTTATGCTATTCTATCGTTCTAGATATGTCCCCTGGTGGTTCAATTGACCCATATTTTTTTCCTATGCGGGCTTGCAGTAGTCTAAGAGTTTTCATTTGATTAAGAAAATATGCAGTTATTACCTACTTCTTTCCTCGTTTAGCGTTTTACTTTATATTTTTTCTTTTAACAAATAAATGAAAACGTCTGTCGTGACCAATAAATGTAACACATTTGACCGTAAGCACTCCTTTAATTTTGTTTAACAGAAACATTGTATTTAATATTTGATTTTCTTTTCAGGTAAGGACGAGTTTCGCTTTACTGTTACGTAAGCCGTGAGTTAATTTAATGTAAAATACCATACACATTATCTATGAACTATAAACTACACTTATATCGACTTATTAATAACGTTCATCGGTGATTACAGCACAATATTGACAAAAGAGACTGATTAAAGCCTGGATTTGTAAAGTCTAATCAATATTCAATATATAACATAAACAACAAAGCTGTTCAGTATTTATCCCTAAAAAGGATAGAATTACTCGTATTACAGTCGCACATGGCTCTAAAGCATTTTACAGCCTACACTGCACTTGAAATGGAATCGGACAGGCCGAACGGCATCTATCCGTCCATTCATTATTTTATTCGGCATTTCACAGCAGCAATAGTGGAATATTCGCCATTCCACGCATACCGGCTAAGCTCCAGTAGCCGCTAATCAAATAGAAATCGAACGCGACACTCGGCCAATCGATGGAGATGTTAATTCTATTACCTCCTGTCAATAAGCCGGCTCCCGTCGCGCTACGACCGCAAATTTAATATCCCCAGAATGACTGAGAGCATCTAGGCGTCGAGTTAAATACATCAATGTGGATATTGGCCGAAATCTCGAGTAGAGATTAGTGTATCACTGTTTGTGAGAACTTTTTAATTCGTTTGCACCGCGGTGTGAGTGCTTATTGGTGTAGGTTTCGTGTGACACATTTGTTGCCTTAGGCATTGTTGTTTTTAATCTGTGGAATAGGAATGACAATGGACATGTTACAAGACATTTGTAAGTTATCTCTAGTGATTCACAGTTTCAGTTTAGGTTTTGGTAATTTAAAAAATCAGCTTGTTGTATAAGCAGGTGTTATTAAAGCTAATTTATACAATGTCCTCTTCATAATAGTCATCAAGATGTTAATGAACTTAGATCGTATATTCGATCTAATATAGATGAAGTTTTATTTTTAAATTAAATTCCATTTTTCTAGAGATTTTCTGTGACTGAATGCCAACATGGTTAAACTTATTCTAATTAAGAATTGACCATACTCATAAAATATACAAAAATAATTCCTCTATAATACTTTTAATAACTCATAAATATTTGCAATACAAAAAAAAACGTTTATTTAACACATAATATGTAAAAAGACCTTTGACCCGTCTAAAGGAAACTAGCTAATTATACTTGCTCAATAGTTAAGTAATGTAAATCGAGGCAACGACAGAAATCCACTGGCACTCTCATACGCGTAAGGTCATCGCAGACAATAGAAAAAATTCAAATTTTACAGTTCATTGTACAGCGAAGCGGACGCGTTGCGCGCGCGCATCGAATATTAATGTGAACGTGGTGGTGTATGGAGAAAGCTTATTTGCTTGGTTTATAGGTGTTTGGTTGAAAAATCTTCTGTTAATATTTAATACGATAGTATGGTTACTTAATACTTGTTTGGTTTGTTTAGAGATTCATAATAGCTTTTTTTGGAAAAAAAATTTTTGCACAGTTCTACTGAAATTTGTTATGTTGATAGATTAATTATGTATGTTACACTATAATATGCTTTATTTTTCTCTTGTTATCGCGTAAATAGTATCTATAAAAATCTGCGTCATCTATTTAAATGTCGATGATGATTTAAACAAAATAGGTTTTTTACATTCGTCATGTTTGTGGCTTTTTACAATCGACACAATTTAGTTACTTCGATATTTGTTATTTACTATTATTTTTCTTCAAGTTTCTCGTTTGCCCATTCATATAATATTCCAATAACACGTGCAGAGGATGTGCCAAATTTATAAAGACCTCAATTCAAATCACAGCATCAGGCACCACAGTCGTCTCTCGTGCTCAATCAAAATGAATTCGTACAATCGTCGAGCGATGTGAACTCATTTCGAGTGGACATTACTTATTCAGATCTCGGTGACTTACCGGTAGGAATTTCTTAGCATTCTGGGAATTTATAGCGATGCGATGCGACTCGCCCCGGGTTTTGCCCTGTTTTGTTGTGGGGTAACGTATGCGCTCGTTTATGAACGGAATTTAAATTTCCGAATTGCATCATTATGTGATGTCATCAATTGTTGGCGAATTTGGGTATATCGTAGCATGGCCTGATATATAGAATCTTTAAAGCTAATAAATACCAATTTGAGTACCTATTAGACAATCTTTTACAACGGCTAAAGTTGATTGAAATTTCATTAAACACTAGGTATTTAAGTTTTGTATTGATTGTTTTGACTTTGTGATATATATTTTGTGTTTGCTAATTATATTTACTTATAGGAAAAGCAAACGGTATACTCGATACTTCTTAACAACTTACTACATTTTAATTTTATAAGTAAAACACCAATAAAACACATCATAATTCATAATAGGTGAATCGGTTTCTAAGAGTTTTATTTCATATTTCAAAATGCAATTTCTACATTATACTGAAGAGTATATTACTAAAAATTCTTAGAACAAAAGATCCAGTAAATCATTGCGAGGTTATGATATAACTTTATGTTAAGAAGCCCCTTGCCAACCTTGTAGTAACCAAGTATACTGAATAACAATGAAAACGGTTCGTTTACAATTTTCAAAACCAACAATGCAAAGACTTCAAAAGGCACTTATGCAAATTTTACATTGAACAATAGTTTTGTAGGAATATTGTAATATTCGTGAACTAAATGTGTTTTGGTCTTAGTTAAGCTTTAACTGCAAAGATCAACAATATTGAGCATGTTGAATAAAATATTTTCAGAATTAAATTAAATATAACTTGTACTTTTTTCAATCCGACAAAATGTCTAAAGTAAGAAATTATTGAGTTCGTAATCTAAACTTATTAATCCTTTACGTAATTGCCTTAATATTGAAACGATACCGAAATTTGGGACATTCATGAAAGTCACGCTACCGTTGTTTTCTGTCTATAAAGTGTATAGCCTACATAAAAAACGGTAACATTATTTGACGTGACATGAAACTAATTCCTAAAAAATGCGGGTGCCTTCATCATAAACAAAACATTCTTTAAAAAATCCGATATAAAAATGGCACAAAAATTACTAAAAACCAGTCATGTTTCGGATGATTTGTATGACAAACACTGTGTCACGGATATTGAATAGGTACTATATTTTATAGACTATTTTTATACCTGTATATTATTATTCTAAATGTATGCAATACTGAAAACGGTACTAAGACAGACGTCATGGTTTCCATGTCGCCAAAGGACTTAAATCCATGACATCATTGTGCGTGTGTGCGTTCTGTCACTGTTAATCTTATGCGTACATATACGAACACACATACTAAATAAGATGATTTGTCTCTTAGGGTTGTCGAACTAATCCTACAAGAATCGTACTTAACTCACATCTACATAAATCTCAAGATCAGTGGGCCTCACATATCCATAATATTGTTATTTGTTGTGGATTAGGAAATTCTGTATTGAAATGTTTAACACTATTTATTTTTTCAGTCTTATTAAATTGAAAATTAAAAGAAATCTGCACGAATTGTTTATGAGTAGCGCTATCAAATTTCAGTCGAAACAATTCCACATAACCGCATTTGCATAGATAACATCTTACATGCATTAACACCGCTTTGCACGACATAAATAATTACGATTTATTGCACCGACATGCTTTTCAGCACCTTTTGACCGGAAATTTCAGTGGCAGCCCTGGCCTTGAAGCGTCGTGGGTGGCGCGTGTGTGTGCGTGTAGGGCGCGCGTGTGTGTGTAAAGGTGTGATAATAATGCATCTGTTATGTTATGTCGACTTCGCGCCGTTTGTGCGACACCTTATCGTCCTGGTGCCACGGGTAATAGTACGCAAGGCAATGTTAGGAATTTATAGCTAATGAGAGTCTGCTTGTGATTGGTATATTGATTTGTAGTCGTGTTGTCGTTTTCGTTTTTCGTATATCGTTGTCAAGTCAATAGTATCTGCTGCTTTGCTAATAAAAATGCCACTAAATTTTATATAGGTACTTAATTAAAAATAATTAACATATTGAAATAATACACCTAGTTTACACATTAAGTAGATTCAGGTGGTATATTGTTCATAATATTTTAAACATTAATAGTGTGAATTCACATGTGTGTGCACCAATGCAACGTGTAACACAAAACGACGTTTGTTTGTGTGCGTTTTTCATTAGCATACACCCAATGATATTATATATAGAAACAAGAGGTAGATACGTTACCAACGCACCAAAACGTAAACCGTGAATTGGTCCTAATTGGGACCAGTGGAATCAGTCAGATTGTGACTTGTGACAGCGAACGTACATGCTGATATAAACGTTAAAATTATCAATAATGCCTTCTTGTGTGTTCAGAAAGTGCACAAATTACGATAGGTAGTAAAATAAAGAAAGATAGAGGAATATCATATCACAGGTAAATGTATTAAAATATTATAATTTTAGAGCAAAAATAACAATTTGCAATTATTAATGAATGACACTTGCTTGACACTTGTATTGAAATAATGAAAGGGATATAACATTGCTTCAATCACTAGTGTGACAAAGCTAGCGCACACTGTGTTCAAAGATTATCATGCAGATACGATTATTGAAAATAGAACGGCTATTTTATTAATTTCGATTTGGGTAAATACTTGATTATTTTTATATTTAAATCCACACAGTGCATGTAATTAACAAATATATCTATTTATTATATACAATGAAATCGTGATGGCAAAAATGTTTGTTTGCAAAAATGATGTTGAATATACGTATACATTAAAGAAAAGATTATCGCTACTGACGAAAAATGCTGTTTGCTTTTCTGTAAATAGCTATTGAACATACATTTTATTTGTGTTTTAGATAAAAAAGGCTTATACTTCATCCTTTCTTTTATTTCATACTTTTTTTCATCTAGGCACCACTATTATTATATCCTACAAGTTGGAGTGATGACCATGTACGGGTTCCGGGAACTGCCTTGAAACGAATAGCGTAAGATCGGTCCGTATGGAGTTCTATAAGGAGGACTATGCTCAGCAGTGGGTGTTTATCGGGTTAAATGATGATGACCGAAAACGAACACCACAGCTAGTAATAAATGCTTAATACAGTTATATCTCCAAAAAAGTTTTTTTTCATTTTAATACAACTTCATAATAATAATTAAATAGTAAATGAAATTGTCACATTTGTTTACGTGTACAGGAAACGTAACATCTATAACATTGAACCTTCTGTGTCGTTAGTCTATGCCAATTGCCATGGCAACTATTTGTTTATTTATATTTAATTGGTGAATTCTTGTGACTTTTGCTTACACCTGCGCGGAAGTGACAAACAATCTTTGTCTTTTTTGTTTATATCATTTTATTAGAGCCATCTCTCTTATACAGTCTGTCAATGTAATAAATTAAGTAAAATGAAACTTGTATTTGTGTGTGCCTGACACTGCATAGGAAGCATTTTTTTTGGATATCTTGTGAGTATATAACGTATCTATACATAAAATATCATTGCATACACCCGATTGTCCTCGACGCCTCGGGACCACTTTGAGGTGTTAGCTGAAATTTAATTTGCACTCGTATATAACGTATGCTTTAATAGTATAAGATATTTTCTATAACATATATAAGCTTTGCACTCGCTTAATTAAATTTTTAATCAGCCGTCCAAGTTTAGAAACTGATGGAAACAATAAAGTAAATATTTTATGATGTTGTTGTTGAATTTTTTCGTCTATGAAAAAGACAAATCGAAAAGAAGTCTTATTAAGACTTGAATTGCTAAATGTTACAAAAAAGTTTAGCCATATTATAACACCGTGCAGCAAATATGATCTGAATAAAAAAAATTAGATTGCTACAATTTTGAGAGCTTTTTGCGAAGAATGCGGATCGAAAAAAGTGTCTCTATAGAATTTCCTCCCACGTCACGCTAATACGTTGTACCAAAGAAATACAATTTGGTACATTACCTATGTCTAAAATGCATTTTTCAAACGTGTTATCTGTTTCACGCATTTAAAAATTTATTCCTACTTCAAGTCTTAGACAAATCTTCTAATATATAAAAATCAATGCCACTTTTCGTTGTAATTCCATAACTCGAGAACGGCTGAACCGATTTCGATAATTCTTTTTTTATTATATTCCTTGAAGTACGAGGATGGTTCCTATGTAGAGAAAACGTTAATATGTACCACGGGCGAAGCCGGGGCGGACCGCTAGTATTATATAGGTAATAGATACACTAATAAATTTAATCAACAAATGTTATATCGTTTAGTTACTATCAAATGGATAATAGTAATAATACATAATATTTTGACTATTACAATCAACGGTAGATATTACAAAATGAAATCCACGCATCCGCTTTGTTATAATGACCGTGATGTGACCACTTAATGAAATATGCAACGTTCAGCCGGGGTTCAGGTGAAATTAACGTTATGGCCGCCTCTCAATATTGGAAGAAGTTCCGGGCTACAACTTTGCCCTTTATAATTTTCATTCAAATTGAAATTGCTCCGTACGACCTTTGTTATTTTGTCGGCTTATGGACGCTACTTTATTCGTTGAAGCTTTATATTATTATGTACGTACGTAGGGTAGGTATATTATTGCCGTGTACCTTTTGTGCTCGACTCGTTTATATCGAAAGGTAGAAAATTAATCATAATTAGCACACGAAACTGTCCATTGTTCGCCGCAACTTGGAACTAACGCGTGCTCCCTTAATTTGCCCATGTTATTATAATGATTTACATCGTAAGACCGTAATAACTTCGGCCACAAAGCGCCTCCGACCATTCTTTCCGGGTAATCCGGGGCCATTTGTTGCCGGGATCGACAAGGACAGCAATAAATCAATATCTAATATCCCCTCTCATTTCTCTTATCGCCACGATATATTACACACTCGTGGAAATTTTCAAAATTTGTTACCTTAGCCGGTTTAATCAGGTTTCGCGTGGAATTGCTTTCCTCGTGTAATTTTAAGGTAAATTGTTGAACGTAATATTGCGTCTCTGTTGGCGAATTTGACGAAGAAATGAATGGGTAGATGGCTCCAGAAATTTATAATAACGTTACGAAATTTTGAAATGGGAGATGAATTATTGCGTGAAGTGAGAAACAGTTAATAGAATTTTTATTTGGGTCTGAAGATCTTGTCACTCAAGTCTCAACTATTTGTGCTAGATACAGTTTCTGCATCCATCGAGATATACCTATGTACTACGTAGTACATATTATCTCTATGTCTGCATCAGGTATATGTCACACGGTTAGCTAAATATCATTCTAAAAGCGACTAATATTGACCAAACTTTAATCAAAGGACATCTTTGAAGTCGTACTTATATCCTAGATTTATAGATTAGTAATATACTGCATGAATCAAGTAAACATTCAGAGAGACCCGTGAATTCTGAATCGTACCTAGTCCCTATTCACATAACAGGCAATTCGGTGTTTAAATAGTGTTATTTGTTCTATCTGTGTGAAGTTTGTACGCACACTGGCCGAAAGCGTGTATAGTGAAATATATCTGGTGGATATCCCATGGGGGGGATTAGTGGGCTGTCGAAGTACAGGCATTAAATGTGACTAATGTTTACTTCTGTTTCTATGGCGCTTCTCCTGCTATTTTCATTGATTATTGTGAGTGTATTGTCTTGTAAGATAGTTAGATAGGTAGGTACCTATGTTTATGAAACACAAACAAATAAAAAATGTAAGACAAATTAATGTTAAATATTTTTTTCGCATTTACAATATTGGTAACAAGAGCAGATATCTCTGTATGCTGAATAATAAAAAATATCGGCGGATTACGTATGTCAATATCATTTAACACGTAACAGATTGTTAAAGCGAAAATACAGTACTTATATAAAAAAATAAAAACAATATAAATCAATATGTCTCTGGGCGCATTTCGCGCACCGAAATAAATAATGCCACTCAATGCGATTCCGATTATCGCGAGCTTGCGTAATTAATCGTGTCGTGTCGTCATGCAACAAACGGCACGGTTTATTTTTGTATTGATACAAAATGTCGATGGCATGACGTGCTGTAGCGGACTAAACTTATCTTTAAAGATCTCACTAAATACATCGAAAAGCTAAGAAAAGCTCACAATAAAATATCCCATCAAATTACTAAGAATGAAAGAATCAGAACAATATATTATAGACCGTACCCGTGAGACGAATACGAAAGGACAGAATAATTTCGAAGTATGTGACCCAATTTATAAAGGCATCTGTTAAACGAAAAATCACAGCTAATATTGGATCCATCGTCTTTATTCAGGTTTAATGTCCTTATAATTGAGCTTTACAACTTTTGTGTAAGTTATGACCATACTATACATTATGCACATACTACTATACATACTATGCATACTATACATAATGCAGTACATACAAACCTTATTTTTTAGCTTATTTTTATGTGTACATTTTTCTGTATAAATATGTGAATATTATTCAGATTCCTTGCATGTTTATCGTATAAATTTCATTAACTCGAGCAAAGTGAGATGATTTCTCCATAAATTTTTCATTTACTTACATATTATGTGATACATCTTTGGGTTTCCATCTGGTACCAATTACCATACTATAAAAGATACCAGTTAATTAAGAATCTAGCAAATAGAAAACATAATTTTTACTACATACAAAGCGAAATAATAACGTAACTTATTTCATAAAGCTACATGAAAACTGAAAAACATTCAGCAGGCAGCAGCGTAAACTAAATTGAACTCGGCTTGACACGCTACCGCGTGTCTAGATCAATCACAAAAAGCTCTTGATTAAAATAATTAAAAGAAATTAACTGCTGTTGAATAGTGAGGACGTTTCCTAACTTCCAATAAAGCGGCACTTAAACTATGCAGCAATTTGAAAAACAAGAAATTGCAACGTAAACAATGTTTCACGCGAACAAGCTTCGGCTACTGCAGGCTGTGTCAAAAATGTCTAACTACCGACATTGAATCCAAAAATGTGTACTAGAATAATTGACTTGGCTACGTTTAACTATAATGAAATGGTTTTTCTTCACTATATTTTTCACCTATTTGCGGTTGACCCTTAAGCGTATATTATCCGTTAGTTTTTACTGCTTTCATCCTACTTAGGTAGTCTTTCGCTAGCTTTTCCTATCACGTGTGAGTTGTTACAGGCTGACAGGCTGTAGGTCTTATATAGATATCGTACTAACATTTGATTGAATCCAATTCGTTATCGGGATTATTTTGTTGCTAGTACCTATTTGTTTAGAATTATTTCGTAAACTAATAAATTTATTAGTAACATCTAAATTAGGTCAGTATTAGAAAAAATAGAACTAATCATTTCATAGCTCACTATAAGGAAATTTTTGCGTGTCACAAAATGTAACTCTAGGTGTTGTGTGTTCACAAAATAATAGAGTCGACTATACAATTATTTTATTACGAACGCGAGAAGGCAACCCCGAACCGCCAAATATAAGTATCGGTTTAACCAACGATTACCGTGTATACTACTATTTATGAACTAATAGGATTTTACCGACTGTATAATGTAGAAAATTATTTCAGTCATGCAACATTGTGTGTGGGGTTGAACTTTTTGTCGGGCAACATTATTAGCCAACTAGCTGGAAATAATTTTTGTATTTCAGCATGTTAAGCGTTGAACTTTGTAACGTGAACTTACTTGGAAGTTTCCTTTGCGTTCCTGTGGAACCTTCACGTTTTAATGGTTAGTGTTGTTCATAATAAACTAAGTTATTGTATGATGTTAAAACTTAAAAGGTTAGTTTACTATAAAGTTAAAGTTAAGGTGGGTTCCCACGGCATGTTTGCTTCACAAGCATTGGCAGACGACAAGCGCTTGTCGCCATCCGTCGCGATTTGAACTGAGCGTTCCCACGGCATGTGTGCGTATGGCAAGCACTGGCGAGCACGGTGGACGGTACTCTTTGGTGGACGGTCATTCCTACTAATACCTAATCTGTGGGTCATTACAAGATGTTAAAAAAATAAATAAAAATATGTACATATACATATATACGTATATATATATATATATATATATATAAATAGATACCTATTAATAAATAAATAAGTAAAAACAATATAAATATTGATATCAATACTATAAATACATGCTATAAATACACATACATACATATATACTTACATACATACATATCATACATGATACATAATACATAACTATGTATAAATAAAAATATTACAGCTCGTTGAAGAGATGACGTATTTGTACGATAATTATCGTACGGTTCCGAACAATGACGCGCTACAGACGGCAAGCCCCGACGGACGTCGACCAACACCGTCGCACCGCGCCAAGCGCGCACCTTTGATCTTATGTCGCCTCTACACATAGGCCAGCGCATTCGCCAGCGCGCTGGCGGTGCGCTTGCAAACGCGCTTGTGAGTAATCCACACATTGGAAGGTCGTTCAGTATGGTTTGGTTCGAGCCAATGTGCGGACGGATTCAAAATGGATGTAACAAACAAAGAAATAAACACACTTTCACATTTATAATATTAAAATAATATTAAAGTAAGATGCTCTTTGTGAAGTAAAACATTGTGAGGAAAACGGCATGTCCAAGAACCTTATTTATTTGGCACTTTTAATACATACAACATTTTTATTTTTATGGTACTTATTTTTTGGGTTCCACAGGTAGTTTTAACTCTGATAGAGCTCAATAAATTTAAATGTTTCCTCGTTACTCATATTGTTCGCCATTTTGTCAAGTTAGGTGTTAATTCGCCGCAAGAAAAAAACGTGCACTCCTGATCGCTGCTACAGTCAAACTGATCGCGCGGCCAATGTGTGGATGGTGCGCCAAGCTTGCGACAAGTGTCCTTTGATGTTTCCGACACCGCGCGGCAAGCTCGCAAGCGCGCTGGCCAACGTTCAAATACCTACCACCAGCGCGCGAACGCCCGTTCTACACATTGGACAAGTGCATGTGCCAACGCGCTTGCCAACGCGTTGGCCTATGTGTAGTGCCGGCATTACCGACTTCCGATGGATAGCACATGCGTCGGCAAACATCGGCAAACGACCACAAGCGCGCCGATTCCCATGGCATGTGGTATGGTGTGGCGCGGTCGGGTTTGTGAAGCAAACATGTCGTGGGAATCAGGCTTAAAACAAACGTACAATATTGCATAGATTATTTAAAAATGAAAATAGACTAGAAAAAAATCTATTAAACATAAACTGGCTGGATTTAAAGACGAAACGGAAAATGAAACAGACTGAAAAAATTACTCTCCCTTTAAAGTTTACATAAACACAAAAGGAGCCAAAAGTGCAAGTAGCAACTGGCAACATCGCCGGCAAATACATTGTTTTAATTCGTTACGCGAACGGAGTGACGGGCCGAGCACTTGATACCCAATTAAGCTCCACTCGATACCTGGCATTATCTCGGACGCGGATCGATCGAGGATTCGGTGCGATCGCCGGTGATCCTAAATATTGACACTTGCAGCGGTATTGCCAGGCGTTGCATGGAAAATTAGACTTTTTCTATAATATAATAGCTATAATAGTGTAATGTCGGTCAGAAGTTTGTAGCTTAGCACATAATTTCATGTAAAATTAAATAATGCAACGAAATGAATGTAAGTAGTCTTAACATGATAGTTTTGAATGATTTTTTTTAAATCTGCGTTTTATTAAGCCATTCGCGTCCGCACTAAATTAGGAACATTATGATAGATTAATTTTCATATCTTGCAGGGTTATGCTGAATATCAGAAATATTATTTTATGTAGGTACTTACAGTTATTTCAACGTAAATTAATAGAGAAGTGTGTTACATAAACAATTTATAAATATTTTATTAGTCATAATTAGCGTTCGTCCCTATAATGAGATCATCGCACCCGAATAATGAATTTAATTTAATTAAATCCTATGTAATTGTGTTTAGGATCTTTTGATGTCCGTTAGCCGGTTTTGTTTATTTATAAATTACTAATTAATTTTGTAAATGTTTGCGTCATTAATTTACGTTTATTTTGTTTGTTTCAGGTAAGTCATTGTCAACGTACCTTTGGCATTACTTAACCTTAGGACAAGGTGGACGTGGGTAAATAATGTTGTAATATAAACGGTTAACATGACTGCGTAGGATAACAATAAAATAATCTTGTTGTCAGATGAAGATTAACATTAAAAAAAATTAAGTGTTACTATCATTCAACTGATCGAAACAAAGATACTGACTCTTGAATGATATTTTGTGAAGATCATGATAAGCTAAAGTTTCGTTTGAAAAATTATTATTTAATAGTTTGGAGTTGTTTTATCACATATTAAGAAAGTACACATACTTGTTAAACTTTATCAACGTCTCCTTACTCTGAAAAAACGTGATAAAATTCTCACCGCAAAATAACTTAAGTCAAGAAAATACAATGCATATTATCTAACACAAACTAGAGCTAAGATTCACTTCTATCGAGATGAAAATAAAGTGAGCGAATCAAATGTATCCGAAGTTCACACGGGGCGACAATACAACGAATCATTTTATGTTCAAATCGAATGAAATGTGAATTGTCACAGTCGGTTTTGTTATTCGTAACTCAATCGTGCGACCGATGCGATGCGATGCTCCTGCTGTCAGATTTAACGGTCGTAACAATATTTTCCTTGACAATGTAGTAAGTGACGGTAGATAGAAGATGATAGTGTAGACTGTAGGTTGATACTCGAGCATCGCACGTGTGTATGCGACCTAATTTAAAGCGTTGTTCACACGAACGACTAAACGCCCGGTGACATAATACGAGGTGAAACGTTGACTGTCGTGTGTGACGTCATTGTTTAATATTCCCTCAGAGGGGACGTTCGCCGCTGCAGCTGGATTGATGAATGAATGCGAGTTTGCATGTTTCACTTGTTGTTAGTGTGGGTGGGTGTTTATTTTTAATGTGTCAGTTTACGTGTTGAAATGCGGTTAATCAGGCCCATTTAATTTACTTTATGGAAATGTTAAAAATTTTGTTCAGAAGTATAGTAGAAGGTATTTTTAAATGAATTTTATGAAATATGAACCTTCTTTTATGAGTTAAATAAAGCTCACTCACCTTTTAGAAGTGTAAAATCCTCGGAGTATTTTTTTCAACTTTCTAAAAGTTTTAACATTTTGAAACAAACACACAGTTCTTACAAGAAAGTACAAAATACAATATTCAACTTCTGGTACCTAATCTTCCGATAAGTAGTTAAATCGTTAAGCTTCTTTAAGTTAACGTGCAAGTTTTATAAGAATAATGTATAACAAAATATTCAAATGTAGGTATAAATCGTATTTGTGTTGCGATTTTGACACTATCAAACGTACGTACGCAACCCCACAAAACCTATTGTGTTTGTTTAGTACGTTGGTTATCTTCACGTTTCATTGTACAATTTATACGCGTTTCGTTGAACTTGTAACAAATAAACTAAAAATAATATTATGTAATAATATTATGTGTAAGTCGTTTATATATTTTGCGTTTCGCGCGTCGTTTATTTTTTTCTTCATCTGTCAATAACACGAATTCTAAATTCAAAATTGAACGCGTCTGCGTGTGTTATATAAAAAGGCACAGATAGTAGATACTAGATACCTCATACCATAGATACACTATTCTCACATAAACCTTTGCATAAACCGGTGTAAACTAGAAACTTTTTTTTCTCACTAGAGACGGCAGGCTATGGAAAGTGGAAATGTTTTCATTCGCATTTATGTTTTATATTGCATAATGTCATTGTTTTAGCTACCTACATCGCGCACACGTGTTGTGTATAAACGCTAATAATATTGTTTTGAATAACATTTTGTATGTTTTCGATAAAATTTATGTCTTTGGTTATTTTAAAATGTTGGGCATAATAGGTAATTCACTTGGTTGTAAAATTTACGTAGTACAACTATTTTAAGTAATCTGTGGTAAAACTTGTATGAGCAATGAATTTTATTTTTATTGTCTGTGGTTAAGGAATTGTGTTGCCCCTATTAATAAAAAGTGCAACATGAATTTAATTATAATATGTAAAGTATGTATAATAAAAACATTATGAATTTATCTACGATTATTAATTTATTGTTAGTTAAGCTTTTTTATAAAAAATTTCAAGCTTTTAAAATGTATACCTAAATACATACATTTTTATTTTTTACTTTTTAGAACCTAGAAGAACTAAAGCATTCGTCCGAAATCGCCTTTGCTTTAATACCTTTATAAATCAGACAACATTGAGTTTCTATATAACACACATACATGTATTTCTCATCTCCTGCCACATTTCTTTGAACGCGTCGCTGCGCCGCGTCAATTTTGGGCAAATCATTCGCAATATAAGTACTTAGACTTACATAGAGTTACATACTTATACATTCAAATTTATTCAATTTTACGGCAGAACTGAGCGGAAATGAAACGTCTTGAGGTAAATTTCCCCATGTATTAGTATTCGTCCCCCTGATGCAGTTGTGAAGTATCAGTAGGGGATGTTGTGATGATTGTTTATTATCTGTGCCAACATTCGATAAATAAATTTCAATTTAATTAAAGTGTCTTCATTGCCATATGTGAAAAAAGACGTGTCTTGTTCCCGCCCCTTAACGTATTGATGCTCGGACGATGTCAATTTTTTTTTTAATTAAAAAAATCTATGTAAATAGAGAAAATGTGACTACGCTTGAAATTGCGACTTCAATTCAATTAATAATAAATATTTGTTGTTAACAAGTTCAATGTATTACTGACAATAAATTAAACGTTATAAGTACCTAGGTAAATAAACTCTTTATATATTATTTTAAATTGCGAATTTCATTTGCTTGTGTATATAGGTATCTAAGTACATGCGTTATTTAAATATTTTCAAAGCAGCAAATGGAAAACGGGACGAAAACAAAACTTGCAGAGGTCTGATAAACTAAAAATCGAGTTTGTGCTGTGGAGAGTTGAGTGAACAAAAATAATTTCCGTTGACGTCCGCTACTCAACTGGGGAGGGCTTTTCAATTTAAATGGCGTTTCAATCTTCAGGTGGAACCCCATTTAGCTTTGATCTGATGTGAGTTTATTCTTTTTATTTTTTGACATTTTGTTTTATAAATAAAATATGTTCTATATCTAATTTCAGTTTGTAATATTCACCATAATGTTGCAATTGCAATTTGCTTTTAGTGTCTAATCTGTAAATTACGAGCATCGAAATATTTCATCGAGCATTATAACGATAATGTACAACAATAATCTAATGATCCGCGTTTACGTTATTTAGTGTCACGTTGCTTAAATTGCCCAACAAGCTGGCGCGGCGCCAACGCGCAAAACAATATTAAATTCGCAAATCTTTCGCCAGCGATTCCCCGGCGCGCCGGTGCACGCCGCTCGCTGTGCCCTCCGCCTCCTTGCGAGATGATATCTCATTCGTACCGCAGCATATTTTACATCGCCGTAAAAATTCCCCTCCACAAACAAATTCCTTCACTCGACTCTCCCGGCGCTCGAAATTACCGCTCAAATGCAGAACACTGCCGCGGCATTGTTTCACCGATGCGCGCACTCGTGTTTATGTCTTCGTTTGACTTTGGTATTTTATTGCGTAGGCACCCACTGAGTACATACGCTAGCTGTGCAGATGAACTACTCTGCGTTTGGGAATTCCGGCGTGATTAATTTTTAATCGCATCAAACCCAATTCCGTCGAAAATGACTTGCGACGCACTCACGTCGCAATACGGTTCGTATGGCGAACGCGTACGGCTAATAAGATCAACTGTAGGCACGCAGTCGTGAGTAAATCGCTTAAACGGATTTTCACGTCGCCAACGAAGCGGGGCAATTGGGACGGCTTAAAAAATTTATGCTTGTATGTGTTTGCTTCTGCTCGTTCAGGATTTTAGGGATCTACTTTTGTACGTTGTAGGTAGGTATGTATAATAGAGCGGATAATAACATTTGTAATGTGTAAACATACGGCCAAATGGCTCTACCTTTATTTGCAATCAACGTTGAAATCAACGCACAAGTACATGTGTACGTAAACACGACACTGTTTCAAATGGAGACATCCATCCACTAAACGCGAAACATACATATTTACATTTTATCGTAACTAAAACTTGCTCTTTTAAACTTGCTACCTTTGTGGCCTTAATCTGCGACACAAATTAAACAAACTGAAGCCATCCGCATTTAACTAATTCCGACGATGCTGAAACTACTTAATAAAGAAGTAATTGGCCTCACTGCCGTCTGCCTGAGATGGATTTTGAACTTAGTACTTCATCCGTGCATTCGAAGTGAGCGCTTGCTAAGTAGTATTCAGACTTCATTTAGATTTCGCGCCTTTTTATTTTCTTAAAGAGACGCCACCGGGCCCGGGTCGTGACTCGCTCGTTTTTGCAACTAATTTGTGTTTATAGGTGCTAACGTTTTTAAATGATTGTGTTACTTTCTTTGATCTTGTTTTTATTGTTCTACCTTGGTTTGAATCTTGTACTTATATTTGAGTAGCTTTTGATGCTGTTAAATGAACAAATGAATATAATATTACCAAAATTATCGTTGCTATTTTATCACAACAAATGTTACAATTAAAGCTTTTGCTTACTGCGATTTATGTTAAATAAATATCACATAATATTATGTCTCTAGGATAAATATTATGTAATAGGTATCACCCGCATCGATACAAACTATTGGAAAATCCGTTCATATCGATAATTGTCGCGGCAAACATCGACACAAAGTACATCACATTGCATTTGTACTTTGGACTGTATCGTCTAAACTCTAAACAATCGAAGTTCTAAACTTGTCACATATTATGCGATATGACATACCGTATACGGCGCGAAGGTTCATACAATAAGTAGGTGTAGTGTTTAAGTGCTAATTGTATGTAAGTGTGCCGTGTGTGCACAGACTGTTCGCACGTCCGCGTGTCCGTGACGTGCCATTTAGTGTTTAGTACCGTCTTGGTACTTGGATGAAGGTACTGTTGATGTGTTCACATTATACACGAATATATGTGCGGATAAATGGAACTGTTTGGCTTTTTGAGGCGTATGAGCGGTTTTGATAATATGTGCTACCCCTGGAACATGATGTCTTATAGCAGTCTTATTTCCAGCGTGGAAAAATGAAAGCGCGTATTATAGATATAAAACATAGTGGTAATGTCCTGTTAAGCTTATTTGACAAATAGTTAAAAAGACATAAGTAATTATAATGTAATGAACATCAATTGTTACCTATTATGTTATCAAATATATTATCCGCAAGTTGTGAAACTAGCTCTACAAGATGGATGATTGATTGTATAACTGGAAATAAACGTGACGATTTAATCAACTTTTAATCTTGAATTGTAGTTGCCAATGATAAGACACGTCGAAATGAATCTTGACTATTGCATCGGAATTAGGTAGGTAACAAATAATTGCAGTGAAGGTTGAGAAGCTAAGCACAGTTTTGAATTGATATTAAACATTCTTAGACTCCTAGATTCCGGAAAGACAATAGCAAATTAGGAATAAACCACTTTGAAACATTTTTGGAAAATCTACTTAAATTGTAAAATAAATAACTTTTATAATTGAATTGAGAAAAGTAGACAAAATTGAGATGGAAGTACTTTAACTAACAAGTAACAACTAATCTAAAAGGAGCGTACATACTACATAGATAGCGAACGCCATTGTCACGTTTCCTTCTAGCAATTAGCTAAAAGCCTAGATACTCTTTCAAATCGCTGCCTATACAGCTACACCACAACGCAGCGCCTCCTCGTGGATAACACGATAAAGCGTAGCGCACATAACTCGCTCCTAACGACACATTGTCTGCGGTTACAAGCAAACGCACTCCGCACGGAGCGAGCGTGACGTGACGTCATACGTCACAACACGAGACGGCGGGCTCGCGAGACGCGCGTGACACTATTACGATGCGTTTACATCAAACGAGCGAATGCTCATTCTAACCCCACTATGTCAAATTATTTCAGTGTAAAGAGGAGTAGAGCATTATACATATATCGAATATTTTATTAGTTTATGCAAAAATAAGAACAACGGTTCTTAGTACATTACATACATACATAACATTACAGAATACGAGTTTTCGTTTACACTATCACGAAAAACTGCTCTAGCTCTATGTTCGTTTGATGTAAATGCACCGTTATGCGAAGTGTCCTCGTGTGATTTTCAACGTTTACATGTTGAACTGATTAATTTCGCTAAGTTGGGCGGGAAGGAGGTTCCTTTATTCGATGGATGGATTGTTATATAAGTATGAGTGTTGTAAGCGTGATTAAATTAAGCTGCACTGCTTTATCCATTATTATCATTGTCTATATTCTTAGGCTGTTAGATAGGTATATTATGTATACCTACTAAATATTTTTATTAATATTTATTTTATAAACTTTAACTTTACATTAGTTAATAAGTAGGTAATATATTAAATTAAATTGCAAGCACCAGCGAACGACATTAAATATTAAAATTAAACGTATTTTCATTTTATTATTTCGAAAGCGGGTTGCATTCTGTTGATTTATTATAAAACATCAATCGGGAATCATTAATTATAATATTGAACTTGTTCGAAATTATTTTCCAATATCCCTCAACAATGGAACGTCGTTTCGACGCGTTATTTAATATTTCAAAGGAAATTATTTTAAATCTACCCACATTATTATTACCGTCATTCTTACAGGCATATAGTGTTAACACGTATGCAAAACAATCGATTAGCGATGACCTAACTTAGTGTCGGCGGAACCTTCACGAACAACAAAACTCCTTGAATATTATTATGTACAGCGTTTTAAACGACAAGATAATAAGTCAGTCAGCCGCTTTAAATGTTCGAACGAATTAGGTACACGAAACAATTGTTTTCCTTCAAACGACAATAATTGTTTGTTATCTCGATCATGGAACATGGACGTTCGTTGCTAATTCTGTAATTCAGGTTAGCGAGGTTTGAAGGTTTTTAACGGACTGTGCCATTATAATGTTGACAAACGTATCACTTTCAGTTTCACACGGAATCGATAACTTATGGACATAACAATCGAATTCTACATACATTTACATGCTTACTCTATCTACCCGTATTTTGTATTTTTTCAAGTAGTCGCTTGATTTTCGATAAAAACTAGCGATAAGTTGTATCGACGTTTCTTGCGAGCACACTTATTTTCAATTATCACCGGTGCGGTGCGACACTAATTTATACTAATTTATTTATCCAGGCATAGGCAAGCACCGGCTCCCCCCGTTTAGCAGTCTATGTAAATTATTTAACGACGCCTGCCCCATCGGGCAAAGAGCACTTAAGGCATTAACATTTTAAAGCGTTATTTGTACTGAACACACAATTAGTGGCACATTAAAACTGATTAGACGACGTCGTGTGCCTTGAATATTTCTCATTAGGTGTCATTTTAATGGAGCCCTCGTTACAAGACTCTGCATTGACTGTCTTGTATGCAAACTGCCCAATTTGTTTAATTGTGTGCTTCAGTTAGCTTGTACGTTTTGCTTTTGTTTCAAAGGGAATTGTTTAATTGCTCGGCAAATGATTTTGTCAAATGATTATATTATGTGCTTGAAAAACCAGTAAAATATCATAACTTATAATATTTTACTGGTCTAGTTATGTTACTGGTGAAGTTGTGACCTTGTTATAAATTATAATGTATGCTAGAAATGTTTTTAACATCTTGTTCTTCATTGTATCGAATTACGCTTTTGGCACGATCTTTCATTGTGTTTATAATGCATTTTGTTCGGTTGTCACATTTGACTTGCGCTATATTGATAATTTTGTTTATACATATTTTAAATGTTAACTATTTATTTTCAGTAATTACGTTGGAAGCGTTATCAGGTAGGTATATTTGTAAGTGTTTAATTAACCAAAAACACTTTTCACATTGTAGAGCTTTTAAGCTCAACACTTACTCGTGCTCCGTTTTAATATAAAATGATAAATTATTTTATTCATCCAAAATAACGTTCGCACATATCGTAACCATTGTTACATTATATAAAATATATATTACAATACATTCCAAAACGTAAAATATCGTTCCGCGAACCCGACGAGAGCGCGGGAATCGTTTTCAATTCATAAAGGCGTCGAGTTTACGAGTCGCTGTAAATTTTTGCTACAAGCGTATCGCTGGTTGCATATTTCAGGACCTCGTCTTGGATTTACAGCAGCTTCTGTTTCCATCACAATGCAGTGCCGGCCATAAAGTCAATGCAAATACGCTCGGCTGTTGGTTACGTGACGCGTCGCGGATAAATCTTTGATACGTACGTGGTACATACATCTGTTCTCTCTGGATGGTGTGTAGTTTACGTGTTGTCACTCATTGTGATTGAAATTTTAATATGTCGCCTTGGTACTTCTTTGTTTGTTGTGATTTGTTGATCATTTGCAGTAATTTGCATAATTCATTCATGGATTCAAATAAGTTATCGTATTATTTCCTTTTACATGATTGATTCCCTTTCTTAAATTTACAGAATAGAGAAAGCTTTTTCTAAGTGTCTTTAATTCTTCGGGGAGGAATATTATCATACTTATTACATCGATAATAAAAGTTGTAAAATTCATGTAAAACGATACGACCTCATAAATATTGAATAATAAACAAACAACGTTCCGTGATATAAACTTTGTCCCATTTACGAAAAAACGCTTAAACGACGCGCCTATACCGAAGGGAATTTTATAACATTTTGCCGTAGTTATTATGCTGAAAATTTAAAGATGCGTTGTTTGCGACAACATCGGCAATATTTGTAGAACATTATAACACAGCATTCTTTGCTTTACATGAACAGGTGGTTTGAGTTTCAACTGGTTATATTTTTAAGGCATTGACATTATATGTAGTTAGCTATGACTTTAAAAAAACGTAGCTTTAGTGAATGTAGTATTCAGTCATGTCTAAAGTGTTAAATAATAGTGTGAGGGGAAAATGTGTGTTATAAATCATTAGATCATACATTAGTCTTTTGGTTAGTTCCGTTTATAAATATCCTTCAATCCAGAAGTGTTAATTAATCGAATAATGTCAAGATTGAGAGACGCGAGCTCATAATTTAGCATTTAGCGACGGACGACCGTTGATTTTTGTTGTGTCATGCCTAATGGAATATATAAATAATTAATGCAACCATCATAAATTAGGACGCATGTGAGAGAATTTGTACGTTTTATTTTTGTCGTCGCGATATTATAGGCGTGTACGAGTGCACTTATTTTAATTGAAGTGTGATATAATTAATTGTATCGTATTTAGTAGATGGTAAATTTTATGCGAAAATTGTTAATGAAATGTCGAAGTAGGTTATCAATTACCTACCTATAGACTACATATTTTGTATGATGTAGGTAGGTAGATTATAGTATATAAATTTATCGGACTATGAGATACAAATTTTTGCAATAAGAATCTCCTTAAAGTTGCTATGTTTATAGTATAAGTCATAAAACTCTTTAGATGCCAAGATAAAAAGTTTAAATAATCATTACATTTTTAAAGCACCTGAAATCATGTAGGTACAAACCTACCGTAACAACTAATTGTGTCAGTAAATATATTGATGACGTAATAAAATATTAAAAATATTAAACTATTTAACCAAGATATTAAAAGAAAATCAACATAAAAGTTTCTTGTTTCTTGAAAAATAAATTCTTATTATTTATTATTCTTATTATTTATTATAAAATTTTCACATACCTATTAACGTTATTTACCCCGACTCCCGAGCTACCAGAACATCTGTTGCCGATGTCCTAAATATTTCTTATAAATATACACAATTCAGTATTCTAGATATGAAATCTAAAACCCGCGTTAAATAGTACATATTGTATAGGTATTATCGGAACGTGTAAAATACAAAATACAATAATTGCTGTGAAACTTTCTGCATGAAAATATATCTCACCTTTTATTTTTAAAATATAAATCTCAAGTCTCCTCACACAAAAAAAGAGGATATTATTAGAAAAAGGTTCGTTTTGTTGATGGTGTAGTCTGTACCTACCTAGGTTATTAACTTTAAGTTATATATTTAATAGTATGTGATTTAAATAATATTTAAAAATTTAAAATAGGGCCAAAGTCTAAGTAACAAGAACTTTGTAACTGAAACGAAGAGAAACCTCACAAAAATGTTTGAACATTCGGCGTCACCGGTGCAAGCAATATAATTTTGTGAGCCGCGACCGCTCCTGTACGTAGGTATACGAGTATATACAGCCACTACACGGTTAGCATGAGGAACGCTTGTTTTACAGACGCAACATGTGTCGTTCGGGGATTTATTATTTAATATAAGGAAAAGGAATTGAACCCTACGGCCATGATAAAAGCGGAATGCTCAGCCGTGACATGATTGCGTCTCGACTCTCGACTTTAGAGCGTGTGGGTATTCGCTGTAGGCACATTGAATACGCGGTGTTGTTTTAGCTTTCAAATTACTGATGCCACTGAGCTAAGGATTATGGATATGGTTTTATTTCTTGGTTCATGGTTGTGTGTTGTTTCGTTAACGATGTGAAACATGTGTGTACTAAGTATATTATATGAAAGACGTAGGGCGGAAAAAACATTATGGAAATTTTGAACTTTCATCTTTTAGTTTAATGAGACCCTAAGTTGTATCAGTAAATCGACAATAGTTAGTAATATTTTTTTGCAATAATTCATAATAATATGAAGCTTTCGCTCTACCAATCTGTTTCCATCCAAATGAACCTATGTAATTACATTAATGTTTTATTCTTTTCACAGAACGCAAGCTGTTCGTCGGCATGCTCAACAAGAAGCTATCTGAGAACGACGTTCGAACGTTATTCTCTGGGCACGGCGCGATAGAAGAGTGCACGGTGCTGCGGGACGCGCAGGGGCAGAGCAAGGGGTGCGCCTTCGTCACGTTCGTGTCGAAGCAGGCGGCGATCGCTGCTATCAAGGTATATACTAGTAATTACTAACTAGCCGGTACCTTTTGTTATACTATAAGGTACTATGAAAATTGGCCTCCTGACCAAATCACGCCGATTTGGTCAGGAGGAATTAGCAATTGAAAGATTTGGATAATTATGACATAATATTATGAGGATCTTGCGTACATCAGGTCATCTTGGAAAAGCTAAGAGTATAGTATAGCAAAGTCAAAGTTTTGTAATTCATATTTAGGCTTCAAAATGGGGCAATATTGAAACAATTTAGAACATGGCATATATTCAATACCTACATAAAATTAGGAACAAAATAAACAATAACAACAATTTTAGAGGTAATTACTCGTTGGTTACGCGAAGCCGTAATAAATACTAGATTTGAAGTCAAAAAGTATAATTCAAAAGTAAATAGGAATTCAATACATTCTTCAACTCCGTAAGACGGGAAAGCGGAAACAATGGCACTTAGCAAACTATAAACATTTAGCAAAACGATCGTATTATTCGTGCATTGTTAAGGAGTTCGCTGTATTGTTGTACAGAAATGTAATAAATTAAACGCATTTATTTGTTCGTTATTTAATAGGTGTAAGTATAATGACTGCATTTCTTGTATTTCTGCTAGGTATTTTTCGATATTCGTTTCAACAGAACAAGTAATAGATACTCAATTTAATTAGTGATAGCATCAGACTCTTTTATACTTACTACCAACAGACTAGTCCTATTATTTTAACAAATTGATATTTAGACTACAACAACCACAGAATACAGTATATAAATCTATACTAATATTATAAAGCTGAAGAGTTTGTTTGTTTGTACGCGCTAATTTCGGGAACTTCTGGTCCGATTTAAAAAAATTCTTTCGGTGTTAGATAGCGCATTTATCGAGGAAGGTTATAGGCTATATATCATCACGGTATGGTACGACCAACAGGAGTGGAGCCACGCGGGTGAAACCGCGGAGCACAGCTAGTATGATATAAAAACACATTTTCAAATCGCTTCACTACACATTCCAGGCGTTACACCACAGTCAAACAATGGAGGGCTGTTCCGCGCCGCTAGTTGTAAAATTCGCGGACACGCAAAAGGAGAAAGAGCAGAAGAAGCTGCAGGCGATGCACGCGAGCCTGTGGGGGCTGACGGCGCCGGTCACGCCGACCTACCTCGCGTCCGAGGCGGCGCTGTCGCCCGCCACGCAGCTGCAGCTGCTGCAGCAACTGCAGGCGGTCGGCCTGCAGCAGCAGCTGCTGCAAGGGCAGGGGTCCACGCTGTTGCAAGGTTGGTGCACTATGATTTTGCGTGAAACTTCATATATCGAGCGATATATGAATGTATCGATATGTGCCTGTCTTTTATTTGGAGGCAACTTTAGATGATTGGACAATATTATGGTCTATAAGGTCTATAAGGCCTATAAGATCATTTTAGGTGATTAATGTTTGAAGGTGTTCGCATAATTGTTAGACGATTAAACGATAGAAGATATTATGAGAATGAAGAATACAATGCTCCGGAAGTTTCCTATTTACAACTAGCACTAATTACGGCAGTTTGTTTGTTTATTGGTAAGATGAATGGTTGTTTATTAATCATGCTTATGGCTGATAGCATCTGGGTGTAATTCAACACAAAAATAAAATATAATCTGGATTAGCTCATAGGATCACGTACCTATACGTATCACTATGCGGGCTGCAGCTAGTTTGTTCTCGACATATTATAAATAGAATTCTCATTTACAAGTTATTTATTTGTAATAGCAGTTCGCAACTCTATCAGCGAGTCCAATTTTAATTGTAGTTATTTTCTATTGTAACGTTATCGACTGAAAAACAATTTAAATAATTTCCGTAATTCCAAGCTCTAAATTTAAGCAAGCAACGATTACGCCTAATTACGTATTCAGTTTGAGGAAGTCGTTTAATTATCCCCCTTTTAAATGCTCTCGTTTAGCACGATTTTCCGTTTTAATATTCTATTTATTTTGCCTGTTATTTTCGCATGCATACCTTTTGTAATTTTTATTTTCTTTAAGTTTTCCTGAAATTTCATTTACCGTCATTACAATAATTGTTTTAAGCCCTAACCCAATGCATCCTTGCTTTTTATTTTACGTTTGTTTTTTATTTTTTGTTTCTTTTTCGTATCCTCGTAGGTGTAAACTATCAGGATATCGGTTTCAATGGCGCAGGGTTGGGCGGGGGTGCGGGCGGGGTGGGGGGCGAGCAGCTCGGCGGGCTGCTGGCGCCCGTGTCGGTGCAGAACCTGGCGGCGCTGGCGGCGATCACGCAGCCGCCCGCCGTGACGCAGGCGGCCGGCGTGCAGCCCGCCGCCGCGCACCAGCCCGCGCCGCAGTTGTGTAAGTGCACTTGTACAACAATGCGTATGGGCCAGTCGCGATGGGCAACGTTGGCCCAATAGAATTAAGAATAAAGAATAAAATCATCATGTGTGCGTGTACTAGTGTACACACGTAAGAAGTGAAACTTCTTTATGACCTTATTTTTCAAAAAATAATATTACTATGTGCAACTTTACAGAAAAAAGTTGAATCACGCTTGGTAGGGATAAGAAAAAGATGGCGCGTAACGGAAAAATGTCACGCGTAACGAAAAAATGTTACACTAAATTTTTTTCCAACCCCGATAAAAGAAGTTTCACTTCAAAAACATTAATCAATAAAGAACATAAACATAGAAAATAAATAAAACTATAAAACGAAAAGAAACAAAAAATTAATAACTATAAAAAGATCGTCGTTGTTTGATGGCGATTATGAATGAACATCTTCAATGACGGCCATTTAGGCCCTCTACATGACTATAATGTGTGCCTCTACTTTGTCAACGTTGCCCATTGTGAAGAAGGCCCATTGCATTTTATAATATTGAGTAGGTATGTTGTATAAATACTGTCTTGATGATCGAAAGTTGAGAAAACAATTTTGCAATCCCGAATTTGAAATTGAATTTCGAATTGACGTTTCGGATACTCGAGTGAAATTGTCAATTAATTTTGCCAAAAAGTTGGACGTAAATAAACCGGTAAAATATGAAAAGTATCAATCCGCCATTCCTAATTGACGTTTTTTTCCTTCTCTCCCCCCTCCCGCTCCCAACGACAACGGCTCCGTTATCCGTAGATTCGCTCCTAATTGCTCGACCTGTCCGAATCTCTAATTGGAATGTAGCCACATAAGATATTCACGTAAAAACCATAACGATCTCTTTTCGCCCGCAAAAATTTCCTCTTTCAGATCCGTCTATTATACGTTGACAGTTTAAAAAAAGGTTTAATAACGAAACTTTTTCACACTTCAGGTCTTCTCGGAAAGACTAACATTACAGGTAATCCACGTTTGGATTCCGATTTGTGTTGTTATGGAATGATATTTTATTGTTTATGTTTGATTTGATAATTCATTGACTCATGGAGAACGATAAATGAGGTAAATAAATTAGCAGCTAAACACAGAATAATGTAAATTGCAGACTTGTAAATTGTTTTCAGTTAATTAACAGTTCTTTTTCAAATATTCACGACGAGAATTTTAGTAATAAGAGCGACATTTATTGCTATTTCCATATAATATTTCATACTAAAAGATGGAAGTTCTTGAGCTTCGTTTTAAAAGTCATAAAAATTCTACTCAACTTCTGACGAAGTTAGTGTATTTCAGATTCAATCTCATTTATCGTAATATCTATGACTGGCTTGAATTGATTTCTGTGCATTTTGATCGTACTTCGGATCAATGTTATAAAGGGCTTTGTATTTTGCGATTACTACATTTTCATAGAGAATGATTTATATATTTTTATTAGCATTGCAAAGTTTATGTGTTGTTTTCCTTTAAACATTGCATACTTTAAAAATATTATACTAGCTAACGACTATTGACTTGAAATTAAATCAGTGATAAAATTATATTCCTTTTAATGTTGGAATATTAGGCTACTTTTGAACACAGAGTGAACGAAAATTTGAAATGTAAAACTAATGTAATAGAATATAATTTATTCCTTTAACATACAAATATTATATAATCTTGATTTAATACAATGACTAACAGATTTTTTTTTCGTTTTAACATTCATTTAATCATGACTTACGCCTACTAAATTATTATTAAAACATAATTCATTGATTTATTAATGTTTACATTGAACCGTATGATAGATTGTTGTTAGTTACTAACTTTATTTCATGTGTTTAATTTTTGTGCATGTTAGTGCTAAACAAAATATGTTTGTCACACGTAGGTGACTTGTGCGTCAACTAATTATGGTTTGCTATAAAATAGAATATTCAATAATCATTCTGTATTGTTTTGTTTTACACGTTCGTCATTGTCGTACTAACCATAAAAGTGTTGTTTAATTTAGTATTGTGCGCATTCGAATTATTTTTTTTACACGCTACCTAGGTAGGTATATGACATATGTTTTGATACTTATGTTGCCCGTTTTATTAATTAAATTTATATTGTTTTGTCATTTTGCTATTCGCTTAAAAATGTGGTTAAAGTAATTATTGTTGATACAAATTAGATATTCAATATCTATTGAATAAAATTTGCGAGCATAACATTTCAATTAAGTGAAATCATTATAGAATTTTGTCATTTATATTTACGTTAACCTTCCAGTAATTTTCTTTAAAATATAAATCCATTTTTTTAATTTTCTAGTTTTTTATAGAAATTTTCCAATATACACACATCAACAAAGTGTAATAAATATAATATTTCGTGCAAAACAAAACATAACTATACTATAGAAACATAGTTATTCTTGCAATATAAATTTTTGAAGTAAGTAGTGTATAGAAAAAGCATGCATCCAAAACACCCATCACTATCAACACATTCACAAACTAAAGCCTTGTATACACTTGAGCATGCTCAGGCGAATGAGCGGCTCATTTGGCCGAGCCGCTCAAGTAGAGACGCCTGAGCATGTTCGGGCCGCGCGTGCTCAGGCGTCTCCAGGCGGATACAAGGCTTAGACAGCACACGCACATTGCAGGGTCGACCGCGGAGCCGCTGAGCAGCGCGTACGCGGCGCAGTTCGGCACGTTCGCGGCCGCGCCGCTCGGCTCCGTGCTCGGCTCCGCCGCAGCCGCCGCCGCGGGGAAACAGGTCGAAGGTACTTTAGTCACAAATAAATAAACACTCCTAGAATTATTATTGTCGTCTGTCGATAGAAAGAAAGAAAGAAAGAAAGAAAAGAAAGAAAAAATGTTTATTTGGCAAAATATTGAGACACAATACAGTAAAAGCTTAAAAATAGAATTACAAAAAAGAAATGAATGAACAATACAAAAACAAAAAATAAAACAATGTTAGATAAAAGTGCCCCCGTATCGCCAAAAAGGATCGAGTTCAGCATGTGCCAGGCATATGCCTGGCGCTGGTTTTCGACAAGATCCCTATAAGACCCGACTCACGGATGTGAGACGACGCAGTGATAGTATGTAATAGGTAAAATAGTGTTTATATTATGAAATGCATATGAGTGTGTGTGAAAATTATATTATATATAAATAATTATAAAATAATACAATAAAATAGTACATACGTATAATATATATTATAATATACATCTTGATAATAACTACACGCAGGCTTAAATAAAAAAAAAAAAAAAAAATAAAAAATTTAGGTTGCCTTAAAAATATATTCAAGAAAAAAAGGTTGCTAATAAACTTCAGTGCTATGGAAATTGTTCATAAAGTTTAATTCACTACATAAATCTCTGAAATGGGTATTCTAAGAATACCTATATAGGCTCTCTAATACCAATCAGCCGTCCTGTAACAAATGAGATTTCTAGCAAAAAATACAGTTTGTGCTGATTTCCTTGGAAATAAATTGTTTTTCATTACTTTGAAAGTCGCCGGCACGTTTAGGCGCCCATGTTCCACCCCTCGATTAGTGATTCTGAGGACGACTCGCCTAAACTTGCAAATTCTTGGTCATACTTCTGTTATAGTATATTATCTATTCGTTAAATTCGCTATTGTTTTAAAATATGTCACGAATGATTAATGACGGTGAGGCGACACTTTTTAAAAAAAATATTTTATTGGAAATTTCAATTTATCTTTAGGCGGTATTTGAACCGGAGTTTTGTTCTGGCGGGATCAGGGTTCGAATCCCACCTCGTAATCGATGTTTTTCTATATTTTAACATTTCTCATTTAAAAAGCATTTGAAAGCTAAAAAACTAAATATCAATTTTATCTGTTTCCAGGTCCTGAAGGCGGGAACCTATTCATATACCACCTGCCGCAAGAGTTCACGGACACGGACCTGGCGTCCACGTTCCTGCCGTTCGGTCACGTGATCTCGGCCAAAGTGTTCATAGACAAACAGACGAACCTGTCCAAGTGTTTCGGCTTCGTGTCGTACGACAACGCGGCCTCAGCGCAGGCCGCCATACAGGCCATGAACGGCTTCCAGATCGGCACCAAGAGACTCAAAGTTCAATTGAAACGATCCAAGGAACTGTCCAGACCGTACTAGAAGTTTCTAGAGTTTTCTAAAATTGTGAACTCACGTTTATACCAAGAGAAAAGGACAATGCGAAAAGGTTGTAAAGTTTTTGAACGTTTGTTGTGATGTATCCGGTGCACTCGAGCAGATAGTTGTAAGGTTCGAAAACGAGTCCATGTGCACAGTTGTTAACTAATAAGTGTAAGGTTAAGGTTTGTGTCAAAGGATTTATCGTTTCCAAAGTATTCCCCAAAATCATTTATTTCTATTGTTATTTTAAATTAAGTAAGTGATAAGATTACGTTGCGTTCGCGACCGTTCGAACGCGCCAAAGAGTTGAGACATCTTTTTTTTTTCAACAAGTGTCATATTATTGTTTACAGTAGGTATTTTTTTTGACGTCCAAAGTTCTCGTGCTACCAATATATTACTTTAAGTATTGAAAATAGACTTTATTTACCGATTACTTTGTTACATTCAAACAGATTGAAAATATTTATAAAATATTAATTATTATGTTGCCTTTTTGTTTTTGTGTCGGTGTTACCACTTTGAAACGACGTGGCCATGTTCAGAAACAGATTTAGTGTTCTTTGTTTTAAAAATATAAGATTTTTAGGTTAATAAGATGATCTCAAAGTGATCAATGTATTTATTGTTTACCTTGTTGTCTGTAATAGTGTACTTAATATGTTTTTAACAAAGCTTCGATAATATAGGACGTAAGGGACAATGATCACAAAACTATCACATAAAAGAAAGATTTACTTTCGTTTTAGTATTGATTATGATATTTATTTACACCTTGTACGTTGTCTCTTGATGTTTACTGACCATATTGAAAATAACATCGAACGCTGATTTAGTCAAAAATGTCTTAGGGTTAAGTATTTAATATATTATTACTATGTTGTGTAAGTTTAACGTTTATTCTTACAGATATTTTGCTTCTTTTTATTATGTAATGGCCACTCTTAAATAATTATTAGCACGTATGCTCAATAAATCAACTTTTAATAATATGTTTATTATAAAAATGAACGCAAAATTAATGTTTCAAAGTAATTTATAAGGCACACCTTCAAACTTGTCGGCACTTTTGAGTAGATATTACTTATTTAAAATTAAGAGTTAATTAAAATATTTTATTTACATTTATTCGTTTTTAAATAAACTTTTCTTTCTTTATTTTTATTTAGTAAAAATTGTTTAGCTTTGTGCCAATACATAAAAATATTAAGTCTTTGGAAAAAAATGGCAACATTATTTTCCTTGTAAGTACTGATTTGTGGCATCATACTTTAATTAAAAATAAGTTAATTACAATGACGCGTTACGACATACCTATTTATATGGGTTTATTAAATGTGTTAGTTAATATTAATCATGTTTTGGTGTCTGATCAAAGACAATATACCTATTTTTTAGACTGAATAAGTTCCCTTTTCTTAGATTTAAAACCTATATGAAAGAAATTATTATATTTTGAATCGTGAAATTTTCATTGATCTTCTTCACGAGAACAAATTTTGTCTTATCTTTCTTTTACGTTAATTTATTATAAAGGGGTTGTATATTGACAAGTCTTACGAGTCCGAGTGTATCGCTGATTATGTTGTTTACTAAAAATAATTATCATAAATTAATGCGCACAGGTTTAGTATTATAATTTATCACGACTTTAATGTTGGTGTTATAATATACCTACCAATTTGATATATAAACGTCTAAAATATTAATAAAATATTGCTGTAAGTGGATTAACATGCCAGTTTGTGTCTGAATATATATTACTTTGCATCATCATGCTTAAAGCGCGTCACACACGGTGAAGATAATATAATATTTTATGTTAAGATTCTCGCATAACTATTGCCAAGCTATTTCTATAACAATTAGGTACATAGATAATTAATTTGTTCTTTTCGAGTTACCATCGCACATTTACTTCTGTTTATCTGTGACGACTTTCACATACGTCCAAATTTGTACTACATACCTACTTCACAATAACATTTGTACTAACAACAATAAAAAATATTAACATTCATGCGAATTTTACCTGTGCGCACTATAATTCTCCCTATTGTGTTACCTATTGACAAAACTATATGTTTCAAGCAGTGCCGTCTTTACCATAGGGGCACAGGGGGCCAGTGCCCAGGGCCCCCCATCGTCAGGGGGCCCCCCTGGAGGAGATGTAGGACTGACAATTTTTCTCACATAAATCTCAAAATATTTTATTAAAAAGCAATTCAGCTTTTTAATGCCAGAACGTCCGATCATTTTCAGATTTATTCGAATCAAAACATCTATGTTATTACAAGGCTATTACATGGAATAATTCGAGTGATTCGAACACCATTATAATTAACTTATCAGACATTTACTCGAATTATTTATTTACTTATTAACGTAATATAATATATTTTTACTTGAATTATTTTGAGATTTATGAAAATTACTAACAAGTCTAAGTTTACAGAATAGCATACAAGGGCGTTGTGACAAAACTTTAATCTCTGGGCCTCTAGACAAGTGGCAGAAACGCTAGAGAATAGAATCCACTATTGATACTAATTGATATAAGCTTATGACGTTTTGCTAATGTTTCGGTCACACTACCAAGGACAACGACGACCACGACCAAAATTCCCATCCAGCCGAAATTTGGTGAAATTATTAAAAACACAATCTATACTTAATATAATAAAGCTGAAGAGTTTGTTTTTTTGTTTGAACGCGCTAATCTCGGGAACTACTGGTCCGATTTGAAAAATTATTTCGGTGCTAAATAGCCCACTTCTTTGGCAAGATTATAAGATACCAAAATCGTTGAATTACTCCATGACGTTACGGTATTGTTATGATGCGACCTTGAAATTTTACTCTCAACGCGCCTAAAGAAGTTTCACTTCAAAAATATTATATTAAAATTTCCCGACCTTCTGTTACTACGAAAAAATTTTTTCCTAAAAGTCAACAGATATTATCGGCCTTCACACGTACAGTTTAAACTTTAAACCGCGCGAAACACCCCGCGCCATACCATCCTGCCGTCCGATCCGTGCGTGTAGATGCGATGAGCGCGTGGTGGCGTGACAGTTTTGATGCGTCGCGTCGATGCGTACGCACATCTTTATAGTTTCCGCGGATGCCACGTGTGGATGCAAATATTAAAAAATGGCGGTTTGGAGCGTGGAAGCAGTGACGGGTTTTATAAGGTTAAATCGGGAACATCCATGCTTATGGCAAATCTATACATATAATAAATCTGTAGAAGGGTCAATTCTGTACATTGAAAATGTTGAAAAAATAAATAGCAGGGGGTGTTACTGGATCGATACCAAACCCAAATATGTGATTAAAAAAATTTTTGTCTGTCTGTCTGTATGTGAAGGCATCACGTGAAAACTAACGGTTCGATTTCGATGAAACTTGGTATAATTATACCTTATTAACCATTATATTTATATTATAACCCATACACGTCTCCTTTTTACATTATTATTAAAACCCACTACGAAACCAGCTAATGCTATCACCAGACGTGCATCCATTTCTACTCTACTAGTTCAAAACTGAAAGAAAACTTTTAAAATGTAACACATTCCACGCACCAGTCCAAACTGCGATCCTAACTCTCGAAAAGCATTTATACGTACAGTTTTATCTGCAGGAAAGCGTAATAGATAGTTCAAACTGAAGTTACATTTATAGCGTAAAATAGAAGAACAGATCAGCGCGCGGTCGAATCTACACAGACTTATCCGCAGATTGGCGCGCAGTCCCAGGAACGGCATTCCAAACTGTACGTGTGAAGGCCGCTATATAGGTTTTTCGTGATTTTTACCGAAACGGTAAGTTTTATCATAGAACCACTTTTACCCAAATTGTAGATCATAAAATTATCTATACAAAAGAATCAATACATTATTTTCCTAAGATGTAGCTTCCTACCATTTTCTAAGATATAACGATTTATAAACTCATCCCATCCTTATAATATGCACTTCACACCTAAATGATTTTATGATTCAGTATAAATCGCGAAATCACCTATTTTTTTATTTATTTATAACCTGGAATATGTTTTTTAATTCACGTACCGGAATGACAGTTAATTTTGAATTTTATTTTTAGTAATCCTTATTCCTTTGAACAATTTTACTAATTTTCTGCTGGATATGAAATTTTGTAGTTTTAAAGGTCCTAGAATTTAGTGAACTCTGTTCACACCGGACCATTTCTATACGAATAGATGACAAGCGTTTTGACTTTTGCCATTTGCCTAGGCATTGAATAAATTATGTTAATAACGCACGCAATAATTTTGATCAATATGAAACGGCTACGAAAGAAAAAATCCAGATGCAAATTAAAAAGATAAATTTGAAAGAGAGAAAGGTATAAATTTATAAAGAATAGAAAAAATTCGATCACGAGGCGGGACTCGAACCCGCATCCTTCGCGCCATTCCGGTGCGGATGCTTGACCAACTCAGCCACTCGTGACCCGCCGGAGCAATCGAATTTATTCTATTCCTTCAGTTTTATGTGTCTTAAGGGACACACCGCACGCCATCTATTGAGATGATTTAACAACCATCTCAACCAATATGAAGCACTTTTCAGTGAATACAATATTGTAACGATGGAACACGACCTTTTTTTGTTGAATTTATATTTTATTTATAAAGCATTTGAGTGTCATAAAACCTAAAATATAAATTCAAAGAGAAAGGTAATTTGAAAAAGTAATTCTTAAAATATTTCTTAATTAAATTTAATTAAAGTCAACTTTGGAGCGCCATTACAGCAGCAGCGTTTCAAATGAATTATATAAAAAAAAATAAGGAAAAAAAGTTTCCTCAAAAGACCATATTATAATACAAGATTGGTCAGAAGTAACTTTTTTGTAAAATATATAAAAAAATGGAGCAAAAATTTTACATAGAAATTTTCTTTAAGTTTTCTTATTACTTCTTTAAGTTTCAATTTAGGGCAAAAACATATATAATTGTGGGAAAAAATTTGCGTACCTAGTTTGATTTCTTTATATTTCAAAGGGCCCCCAATTCTTGTGTGCCCAAGGGCCCCGGCATAGTCTAAGACGGCCCTGGTTTCAAGTATGATTACAAATACTTTGTTAATAGATGTGAGCTAGATAATGAAATGTATAAATTTTTTATCTACATAATTCTAGGTAGGTAGGTGTCTTGGATGAGATTTCATTGTTGTTGTAATTTGTAAAATCTGAAAAACCTGTAAATTAATAGCTGTTAGACGTTTGTACAGATTAAAAAAAGAACAATTTTGACAGCACGAATCTTGACCAAGGAGGTTTTACTAGATAAGGAAACCAACACTTCCATCTTTCAATCATGCAAAAAATCACATGATTTTAATTCATGAATGAGTTGTTTAAAACCTTAGAACCTAGAAGAAAATTATTGTGGTAAGAACAAGGTTTGGTTTCGTTAAATAATCTCCTTGGAAGATTGAGTGTTGTCATGTAATATGTGGATTATAAGTATATTATTCTATTTTTGGCGATTAATTGACCAACAATTGATATATTTTCGCATACAAAAAAATGTCATGTGCTTAAAGGCTTATTTAGCGAAATTATTATTGGTACTCCGATGAAAATCCTGAAACAATTAATTATGTTTTCTTATGTACAAGCTTTCCATTCTGTTAATTGAAATTTTTCTATATTTCCTTTCGGTTGTAAAGTAAGTCGCGTTTTTATTTTACTTGTGTAAAACATGAATGATTTGAGCTTACCTTTTTGTAAGTGAATTATCAAAGACTATATAAAAAAATTACGCGATTTTTTTTTTCGTGGATAAATAATAATGTAATTTATTATTATCACCCAAAGATATTATTTATAAATACCTCGCTGTATGTATATAGCTTATACGGGGCAATTACCATTTTTGTGGAAAGCTTTATATCTTGGTGATTTAAATGTAGTGGAGTCACGGTACCTACAAAATCATATCCATACAGACGCAAAATTTATTTTTACACTATATCATGGCACCGTATCTTAGGTATATTATACAAATTGATATAAATTAAAAGAACTGTTTTATACAACACCCGTTTTGTTGATATGAATGTAAATAAATGTCAAGTTAAAATTGCTGTGTTTTATTACCCTTTGCCCCTTTTTGAATGTTTTGATGAACTGCAGTCGACAAAGTGTGTATAAAAAGCAAGCCCTATAAGAACTACAATTACTGTACCTAAAATTTATTTAGTTCAGGCACAAATAATATAATACTACAGTTTAAATAGGTACGGTAATAGGTACTACGGTATGAAACAGTATATTTTCATACAATAACTAGCTGACCCGGCAAAAGTTGTACTACCTTACTTTATGATTTAAGTAACTATATTGTGTCATTTAGGGGATTGAAAAATAAATATATGCTAGGTGGTGATAGGTCTGACTACTCGATATGCACACGAAATTTCATAAAAATCCGCCCAGCCGTTTCAGAGGAGTTTGATAGCAAACACTTATATATATATATATATATATATATATATATATATATATATATATATATATATATTCTGTCGTTTAATCTTTCAGATAACCTTAACAATAAGTATATTCAAAAAATAGGAAACCAACTATCGGGCATTGGAATAACGTTATAAATTTAAAACGAAGGCAAATAACAGATTAGCTTATAGTTTATGTACCTACCTATAACGTGTTACGTGATCATAAGATAATTTATATAAATTTATAAATAGAAAAATATAGTTTACCTATATATCTATATAAGATAATTTATCTAAGAATAGATAAAAATAAAAACTTTTCCACAGTCCACTATTTACCTACATCTTACACGATAAACTGCGTTCAATATATGCGAGTTCTATTTTAAACTAGTTTTAGTGTTAGTCTACAACTGTATTTAATACTCAGTAATTTCATTAATCAAGCATCAATCACAATTAATGCCTACCTATAGGAATAAAAAAATAATAGAATCTAAATGGAAACTAATCAATAATCATTAGAACTATTTTTTTTGGTTTGACGATTTTTCATCGTTCGTTTTTGAAACTAGGTATATTTTATTCAAATACGCTAACTACAGAAAGTTGTAGGTTCAGTATCTTGAACTTAGATAATTATAGTAAGAACTTATCAATAAAGAAATCTCTTTTATGTAAACATCCGTAAACAGTAAATTGTCTTTTTTGCAGATAAATTTTGTCAATTTTTTTTTTAAATAATCATTTTTTATATTTAACTAACGATTTTATATTTCCTTACACGCGTATTCAAAAGAGGTTACTTTATGGAATAATACCGTTATTATCAGGAGCAGGAAGTATTAATAAAACATCACAACATCATAAATAAACATTTATTCTAATCCTCAATCTTCTCACTCAAGCTATCCAGACTCGATTTCATTTTGATGAGTCCATTTTCGTCCGCTAGCGGCAAAATCTCACAAATCAATGGCGACTCAACTCCTAGGATATAATGACAAGTCCTAGGTTCTAGGAGATAGAGAGACACTTGGGCGGGGCTTGACGAATTTTCTAAACACTTTAGTTTCACTTCTGTCTGTCGCGGCTTGCCGGTTTGGTCGCAAATGTCCCCATTCGAATAGAAATGCGACACTGATGTACGGACTTCTGCAATTTGAAAAATGAATGTTAATTTAGACTTAGAAAACGATATTTTAGTATAATAAACATGTTATGAAAATATACATGTAATGGTGCATTTACATCAAACGAACATAGAGCTAAGATTAGAGCAACAGCATTCTTTCGTGATCTAGGCGCTAGCTTTGGCTCGTTGGACGTTGGGAGTGATGTGGAATCTAACTGCGTGTTCAATTTTTCATCACAATTTTACAAATATAAAATATGCTGTATTATATAAACTACAATACTCACCAACAGGCTTGGGAGCCCTGCTCCTGTTCTCCTTGATCCACTCAAGATGTGCCCGCTCGTCGAACTCGCCCAGCTTGAGCGTGGTACTGCGTCAAGTGCTGCCCGTAGCGAAACCTAATCTGCCCGTAGCGAAACCTGATCTGCCCTACGCGTTGCCCCACAACACTGTGCCCAACAACTGCGTGGCCACAACACCGTGTCCCACACACACTCACCGACGGGTTTAGGCGCCTTGCCCCTATTCTCCTTGATCCACTCAAGATGTGCCCGCTCGTCGAACTCGCCCAGCTTGAGCGTGGTACTGCGTCAAGTGCTGCCCGTAGCGAAACCTAATCTGCCCGTAGCGAAACCTGATCTGCCCTACGCGTTGCCCCACAACACTGTGCCCAACAACTGCGTGGCCACAACACCGTGTCCCACACACACTCACCGACGGGTTTAGGCGCCTTGCCCCTATTCTCCTTGATCCACTCAAGATGTGCCCGCTCGTCGAACTCGCCCAGCTTGAGCGTGGTACTGCGTCAAGTGCTGCCCGTAGCGAAACCTAATCTGCCCGTAGCGAAACCTGATCTGCCCTACGCGTTGCCCCACAACACTGTGCCCAACAACTACGTGGCCACAACACCGTGTCCCACACACACTCACCGACGGGTTTAGGCGCCTTGCCCCTATTCTCCTTGATCCACTCAAGATGTGCCCGCTCGTCGAACTCGCCCAGCTTGAGCGTGGTGCGCGCGCCCGAGCGGTCCACGTGGTACTGCGTCACGTGCCGACCGTAACAGAACTCGTACTTCCACCACCCCGTGCCCTAATGTGTTTGATAATAATAGTGAAACGCCTAGCTTCAACCCGTTCAATAACTATTGGATGTGAATAGTTAAACGGCTAAGCGTTCTTACAGACGAACGGCAAGTTGTGAACGGCAAAGGCTGCCGCCAGCACGTCGACGACTGCCGTCGACATAATATTGTGGCGACGGCTGAAGTAGCCCTTGTCGTTCACAACTTGCCGTTCGTCTGTTAGAACTCTCACTTCAACCTGTTAAATAATCATTGGATGTGAACAATATTTAAACTAACTTCATCCTGGTTAATATTTATTGGTTGTGAACAATAAGTCTAACTTCAGTCTTCAAAAAGATTGGAAAGTGTTCTATCCTTTTTGTCGTGCTTTTTGTTGGTGCAAGTTATACGTGCTGTACACAAGATGACTTTAGCGCAGACAAGTTTGAGAATAACTTGGTTTAAAAAAGTGTTTGATTTGTAATGGTAAATATACTAATAGTTTTTTTACAACTATTTTCACTAAAGGCTAGAATAAATTCATAAAAAATTTCAAAAATAAAACGCGTGCCTGAAAAACTTAATTATGAAATTGTTGTCCGTGCTGGCAGCGTTTTTGTTTGCAGTAGTGTTTCTGTTTATTTTCTTTACTCATATTGCACCACGTGCCTGCTTTAGCGGAATAACCACCACGAATTATTAATGGGAACTATATTTTCTATCACCAAAATTTATATTTGTCATCAAGTTGTATCACCTAATAAATAGATCTATCACCACGAAATATTTTCGTTCTCAGATAAACAAAAATTGTTCCTAGGTATGGATTATCAAATTAATGTTAATATATGTGTAAAATAAGAGATCGATAACCAATAAAATTATATTGCATTACATGAATATAAACTTCGTTCTTAAAATAACAGTTTTGTTACTTATATAATAGCTCTGTGCTCAGAATGGTAGATCTGTCACCAAATAAATCGATTATCGATCCCTGACTGCGACTCCTTTTTATTTGATATTTTGTCACCTATACAGTAGTAACATTTTATTTCGTTCAGATAATAAATTAATAGTATTCGTTATCAATTTAATAAATCAATTTATAATCTTAATGAAAAAATGATCAAAGGGGCGGATACAAATTGGCGCACTTTAAAAATTGACATGTGCAAACATATTATCGGATTAGCCATACGCTTAAAGCTGGCCAACACCCCACCAGAAGCAAAAAATGTGCTTATCGGCCAGAAAAGAAAAAGGGGGCGCCCTTCGAAATCCAAACCAGCGCCGATTATTCCGTGATTATTGTTTTTTAACAATAAATATTGATTATTTTAACTTTAATTAAGTGTTTTATCTAAAATTATGCTAACCATTAGCCAGCTATTAACCCAGAGCTGATTATTCAGTGGTTATTATTTTTAAGAATAAATATTGATTATTTTAACTTTAATTGTTTTCTAGTAACACAAAATGATTTATTGGTGATCTCTTTAAATTAGTTTGCTTAAATACTTATTAGGACACACCTATTATAATACATACAAAAACATTTATTTGGTACTAGACCTTATATCTCAGGATTTTAGGTGATTTATTGTGGAACTGATTTTGCATTGTTTGGTGACTACATTTTGGTGACAGATCTACTATTTTGAGGACAAACCCTATTATTTAAGAAACACAAAACTAATTAAATTGGTGATAGCTTAAATGATACCCATTATTAATTCACATAACTCTCTGTCACCGGCCCTGACGTGTTTTATTGTTAAGAAATAGGTATATTAGTAGAAATTATGTCCGATATAAACGTGTTGTATTGAGTCGTGAAATTCTAATTATTTGTATACAATATATAGATGTTTTTTTATAAATAAATCATAATATGTAAAACTGTGTTGTGTTTGATTTTATAATGACCAGATATTATAGTTAGATTAGATACCTATCTATGCATAATAAACAGAAACCAGACTATTTCTGTACATATTAGGTAATAATTTTGAAAAAGGGTAATTGCTATGCATTTACTTCATAGTCCCCTATTATAATGAATACTTAATTTTTTTACTTTTATCTGACTGGTTTTCTGTTTACCTGATTGTATGTGCGACAATCCACAAAAAATTACAAACTTAAATGAATATAGACCAATATTAAGTTCAAATTATAGGTCATTGGATAGACCACGGTACGGCGATGGACGAGTGTTTGAATCCCGTTCTATAATCGAATCTTTTTCTTTCTTCATAAAATTATTGATAGTCGTAAACTGAGCATTTGTTTTCATAGCAGAAATCTACGCATAAGTTGCTATAGCCTCTATCAAATTAGCTTAGTTTCTTCACTACATAGTATAAAACAAAGTCGCTTTTTCTGTCCCTATCTCCCTTTGTATGCTTAAATCTTTAAAACTTCGCAACGGAGTTTGATGCGGTTTTTTTAGTAGTCAGAACTCAGAGTGATTCAAGAGGAAGGTTTTAATATATGAAATTTAGGTTTTAGACAAAGCGGGCGAATCCGCGGGCGATTAACTAGTACACACTAAAACCAAGTTTAAACTTTAAACAACTTACCCCATCCAAGCAGTTCTCTCCATTAAGGAAAGCTCGTACAGGTGAATCGTCGGTTATCGGAGCTGGCTTGTCAATAAGTGGTGTGGTTTTGCCCAACTGAGTGACGTCACCCTCCTCAGAAAGGGGATGTAGTTCTAACTTCAAGTGTGTTTCGCCATCCTGAAAACAGATTATTATTAGTTTAAAATATATTGATAACTAAAAATAAAATACTTTTTATGCTTATTCTGAAATTATATTGTAGTTTGTACTAATGAGTGACATACACATATGCGTACAATATGTACATTGAATTTCTGAACATAAAAATCTAATGTCAATTTCTTTCTCGATCAAGTGAATGAAAAATAATACGGGATATATGTCACGTCCGCGTCGGTAGTGGGATAATACATAAAACTTTAATTCATGAAAATATATTATGTTTTAAGAATTTCGTGTAACGGTTTAAGTATAGAAAAACATCACAAAAGTATTTACAACAAAAGTGCAGTAAACAAAAAAAAGCAAAAAAACATGCAAAATAAAAATTACCTTATCGATTTTCTCAACTTTCAATACAGCTAGAACATCTTTAGCATCCTTCTCCTAAACATGCCAACATGTGTTAATGAAGCAAAAGAAAAACAAATACACTGCATTAAATCAACAAAAAAAAGGAAATTTTTACGATTACTTGAAAAGGAAAAAGCAACAAACTAAACAATACAAGCTACAGTACTGCATGAAAAATCTTAATCTAAACACAAAAAACTTGCAAAATACAAATAAAATATACAAGATACAAAGTTATTTTTTGTCATTGCATTCAAACTTTAAACTAACAATTTGAATATTCTCAACTTTTACACTATCTAGCAAAATTGACCAACAATTACCTCTAAGGAAACTGCTGCAATAATCAAAGAGCAAAGTACAATATTAATTCAACTGAATAACTTTTAAAATAATACTTACATTGCTGCTCAATCTTATTGATTGATGGTTGAGCTTCAAGCTTTCGACTTCACTTTTCAACAAGTTCCTTGGTTTTTTCGGTGCATCACCAATAGGAAGACAATTAATTTCGTTTTCCGATACATCCTTTGACTTAAACTGTGGATGGTCGCAAAGCAAGCCAGAGAGTATGATGATTTCATACTCGCATGTTGTTGTTTCTTTCATTGAATATATCTCATGCTTGCCGTGGGTGTAGCACACATACAGTACTCTTGTTTTACGCGGTTGGCCACTCAAGTCACACATGCTACCTAAAATATAATAAATATTATGTTCTACAAATGCTGATTAACTTTCTTATGTATCATTCACAGCCAAGTGTTTTTTAGGGTTCCTTTTGAGATTCATCAAAAGGGAAAAACTGAACCTTTATAGGCTCACTTGTTGTGCATTTGTATGTCTGTCTATTTTTTGGAGAAGAATGGTAATTAACATTGTGACATGAGTATTTTATATGTATAGAGATTTCATGGGCATAATTTGAAAAGATTTATCTGTGATTGTATAAATGATACTGTATATCTAGCTAATATATAATTTAACCCATTGAGCCCCAAGCGGCCCGATCGGTCCCAGACACAATAGATTTTCTATTGTGTCAGTGGTTCCGGGGCCTGAGTTACAACATAGCATGAAAAATTATAAAATTAAATTGCATTTTTACAATTTTATATTTTTACATTAAAAACATATAAAATTACTTACCCTCAGTCATAACCATTTCCACATATGGCAAAGTTATTCCTTCCACTTTAGTTGTTTTTAATTTCTCTCTAGATTCCTGAGCCGCTTTTATATCTTCGGCCAGCTTCAAATGATCCTCATCAGACCAACGGCCCAAGTAATATTCATGGGTTTTTGCTTGTTTGCCTATAATATATAACATTTTCAAACTTACATACAATTTTTCTAAGGTAATACGCGAAAAAAAAATCTTACGCAAGGTAATGTTCTAATTTGAGTTACAGAGTACAATTTCATTTTTTTTAGATAAATTTTAAAAATATCATCTCTGTATTCTTCATGCAGTTTACAGAGTTCCTACAGTATCATCATTAATGATAGAATAACTAGGGATTATTAGCCCACTATGGCTACAACACATTCATTGAGAAGTGCTATTTTAAATATGTGAAAAAGACTTGTGTAAGTCACTGTCCTTATTGGTATCCTATAAGTAAATTAAGATATAGCTTAGCACAAAACGTAAATTAATTACTACACACTACAAACCTTCTCTGTCCTCATGATACTGCCTAACATGCCGACCATGGCACACTTCATAGCTCCAATAGCTCTCCAAGCGATATGAGCAAATCTTCTGTGAGAATATTGGCTTTAACAGTTCAAAGGGAGTAGGACCATCATAGTCTTCAATACTGTTTGTCACTTTACTTTGCAGTATTGGTATATGACACTCATATTGTTCCTTTTGTGTGGTTGTAACTTGTAAAATTTCATTTTCCTAAAATGAGTTGTAACATTTAATTTTTAATCCTCCTCCTTAAGAGTCCGGCGGAGGCCGCTGCCAACTGCAATTCGAACTTCGAAGTGAAGGCAAAATACGCTCGAATATTGTTGTCTCTGTTGCACAATTCCCGCCGAAGCCGCGCGTGAATTTGTGTGAATAGTGTGTAGTTGTGTGAGTGTACCATTCATTCATATTGACAAACGCATTTCTTTTTATTTAGGAATATAATGTTTCTTATTTAATTTATTTTTGCAGCAAACTTTGGGCAATCGTAAGTGTATGTGCAGAATAGCAATGCGTTTTAAGGAAATTTCTCTACAACACTTATATCCTACTAGTAATATTATAAATGCGAAAGTTTGTATGGATGTATGGATGTTTGTTACTCTTTCACGTAAAAACTACTGAACCGATTACAATAAAATTTAGCACACATATAGAGGGTAACTTAGATTAACACATAGGATTTTTATCCCGAAAATCCCACGGGAACGGGAACTATGCGGGTTTTCCTTTGCAAACGCGGGCGAAGCCGCGGGCGAAAATCTAGTCTTCAATAATATCTCAACATCTAGGCTTTGTAGAAAAAAAATGTAGCTGTAAAAATCAGGGTACATTTTTATCGCAAATATAATCTATACTCTATACATATATAATAAAAAAATCTGTAGAAGGGTAAATTCTGTACATTGAAAATATCGAAAAAGTAAATAGCAGGGGGTGTTACTGGATCGATACCAAACCCAAATATGTGATTAAAAAAATTTTTGTCTGTCCGTCTGTCTGTCTGTCTGTATGCTGACATCACGTGAAAACTAACAGTTCGATTTCGATGAAACTTGGCATAATAATTATACTTTATTATCCTGGGCATACAATATATACTTTTAGATACTTTTTATCCTGGAATAACACGTGGAAAAAAATAATCTTAATTTTTCAGTTTTATCCATAGACGTTGTTCTGTAGAACCGCGAACACACGTTGCGTTACCCGCAGTGGATTCTTTTTTTTATAAGATGTCATTGTCAGAGTAACTCAAAATGAGAAATAAACCATCCACGCGAAGACCGACATCCGCGCGGATGGAGACGCGGGTGGAAGCTAGTCAGAAATATTACAATACAATTGGCAAAAAATACGCACGCACAATGCACTATATGTTTTTACTTTTAGGCGCAAAAAAGTGACATCCTTTGGAGCTTCTCTTTACACGAGTAGAACACCCAGAGTTTTATTTTAAAAACACGATTTTTAAAAAAATATTTAAAATATTGGGATTTTCGCGGCCGACTGAGCTACCTAAATAAATTCGTAGAAAAAAAAATTGATACACTAGAAAATTTATTATGTTGCTAATATATGTAGTGATTACAGGCGCAAATTATTTTAATTAAAATAATTAATTATTTTAAACCAGAATTAACAATACTTGTATTTAGGTATACCTACTTAATTATATTTAAAACGATAAATTAAATTAAACTTAAAAACACAAAATATGCAAAAATAAATTAAAATTATTATTATACGAGCATAGAACCTCCACCTTTTTGTTTTAGGATGAAAAAGAAAATAGTTTGACAGGCTTGTGCTTGACAAAGTGGTGACGTGGTTTTCACACATCGAAAATATTACCAACACATACAAACTTTTTTCTATACTATGAAGTTTACTGTATGTATCTGTATATTGTGCTTGATGCGACAGCACGACGACCGATGAAAATTTGTGATTAATTTGAACGTGTGCCGTAATACCAAAAACGATGAATGAAAACTCAATGCTTTTCCAATTTTTTATGCATATTGTGTAACTTAACAATGTAAACCATGTTTCGAATTACATTACATTAAGAATATTGCCGTTTTTATTACAGAATGGATGAGTAGAAAACATATCATTTATACTTTAAAAATGTGAGAAATACAAATCGTTTACAATTCGTTGTATTTAAGTATTTTGCAATAAAAATAATATGGGAACCTAGATAAATACTGTCTTATTCCGAATAACAGCACAATAAAGTGGAAATATGCTCAAACTGAAAATTATTTTGGTATTACGTTTGTATGGAAAAATTGTCGTCCGCCGGCCTCTTAAGTCGAAATCCTCACTGCTGAGGGTTGTGATCATTTTGGAGTTGTGATTAATCCTAGTTAAGTAGTAGTAATCTATACAAATATTATAAAGCTGAAGAAAATTAAAACCAAGAAAATTAACCAAAATTACAAATGTGCGTAAGCATACAATATATAGATGTAAATGTAAGCTAATACAGTCAGTGCTGCATAATATGCAAAAAGTAATGGACTAACATACAACAAACCTCTGGTTTTATATCCTTATCTACAAGACTTTCAAGTGCATCAGGAGAGCCTGGCCAATTTATTGTAAATAAAATACTATCATCAAATCCTTTAAAGTCTTGTTCTATGCAAAAGATAGTTCCGAATATATACACAAAACATATTAAAAATCCCTTCATGTTTACTGTTTCAATTATCTTGGTATAAAATTCAAACACATCTCATTCGAACACGAAAAAGCTGTATTAGTAGATAATCTACTGCCTAGCTAAATTGAACATCTTTTACTCTCTATATTAATTTTTATAATACAGAAATTGACCACAAGCTAAAACATTGTAATAAGTGTACCAATACCAAAAGAATTTTTACAGCTGAGTTGGTGGATTTTCATTTGTCAAACATTTTTCAGTCTGTTTCCAGATAATGCAAAATTAATGTCAAGTGTAAGCAGTCAGACCCATATAAGCGTGCATAAAAAAAAATTTATATATAAATAAAATTTACCTAAAAGCATATTAAAGGTAATTGAAAAAAAGCTGTTAATACATAATTTATTTGCATAAGTTTTTTAAATATTTTGGCTGTGCAATTTCTTTTGCTCACAGAACTGTGCTTTTGCTTAGTATATGACACGACTTTTCAAAGCGATGTTCCGTCAATCGTCAAGTGTCAAATTCAAAATTGTTTTGTCAAAATGGCGTTTAGCTTCCCAGCGTTTTCTTATATTATTGCCCTAATAATTGACGCATTTCTCATATTTTTCTCAATATTCCACGTGATAGCATTTGATGAATTAAAAACTGATTATAAAAATCCGATAGATCAGTGCAATAGTTTAAATCCCGTAAGTATACAGTGTTACAAGCGGTCAATGACTTACAAGTAACCTACAGTCCTACAATAATCCAATAACTTTTCTTTGCAGTTGGTGTTGCCGGAGTATTTACTGCATTTGTTCATAAACGTATTGTTTTTGTTGTCTGGAGAATGGTTTTCATTAATAATAAATCTTCCTTTGATCATTTATCACATATACAGGTAAGATACGTATCTATAGTTTTATTTATTAAAACTAGAATGATTTCATGACTGGAAGAATGAAGAAGATTCAATAACAGTAAAATAAGCACATTCTATGCATGTTTGTAATAAATATCTATAAATTAGTAGTTCATAATTCATATACAAAAACCTCAATGTACCATAATATTGTGTATGTCTTGTATGTACATATTTGTTGAATTTACTTTAGATGATTATGTCTCAATATCTTCTTATTATACAAATGAAGTGTGTCACCTAGAATATTCTATTAACCTCAACACATACATTTGTTTGTACAATGATAAGTTTTTTCTTCAGTAATTAACATACAAATAATTGTTCTAGATATCGCAACCGGCCAGTGATGTCAGGACCTGGCCTGTATGACCCCACTAGCATAATGAATGCCGATGTTTTGACAGTTTGCCAGCGAGAAGGCTGGATCAAACTTGCATTTTATTTATTATCGTTCTTCTTGTATTTATATGGGTGAGTAAATGGGTTAATTAATTATTCATGCTGAATACTAAAATAGGTATTGAAATAAAGTAAATAGGCGCTAATTATTCCTTTATACAAAGTTTGAAAGCAGTTTTGAATCAATGAGGGTTTAGTATTTGGAAGTAACATTGCAAAACATTATTTATGATTTTTATTATTGAAATGAAATTTTTCATTGTCACATTTGATTTATAACGAATTTGTTTAATAGAATTAATTAATTATTAATCTATTGTCGTGGTCTCATTGGGCCGCTCGGTGGTCAATGGGTTATACAGGAAATAATAACCATCCTATTAATCAATCAAAAAATCCTTTTTATTTTTATAATATCTATTTAATATATTAATAGATGAGGTATCTTTACAATAACAGCATTATTTGCACTATTTACTTTAAATAGATGATAATAATGCAAGTCACTGCTTGTTGCCATAAATTATCAATTTGGGACTATCTATAAATTAATTGTTTTTGGTGCTATTTGCTGAGTATGAAATATATCATCTTAATTTATTTCACATTTATTGTGAAATTTTAATGGTTTACTAATTGATATAATATGTTCATTTTTAGGGTTCCATACCCAAAGGGTAAATTGGGACCCTATTACTCATTGCCTCTGCTGTCTGTTGCCAGGCTGTATCTCAAAAACCCTCGAAAACTGAAATTTTCACAAAAAGTGTATTTCCATTGTGACTATAACAACAAATACTAAAAATATAATAAATATTAAGGATTTCTTTTGCTTGATAGTACAGAATTCTTTCGTGCGCGAGTCCGACTTGCACTTGGCTGTTTTCATTTATGGTGTGTTTTATATGCCTACGATAATAATGTATCTAATAACTTAATATTTTGGTTTCAGAATGATTGTGGTGCTAATTGCGGTGTAAGAACAGGAGAATTATTCTTTTAGGTTTTATTTATTATGCGGTCCACAAGAAGTGTCAGTCAATATTACATAAGTGAGTTTAGAACACACTAGTACAGTATTTTGATAATAAATTAAAATTAATTTTATAAAACTTCTTTTATTTCACTGATATCCCTCAAATAACCTTTAAACAACATTCATCTTATTATAGAGAAATAAAGCCATATCTCAGAACATGTTTGAGATAAGAAAGATTATAATATGTCAGATATCTCTCAGCATTGAGTAACAGAACATAATATTATTATCAAGTTATCAACCTTTACGAATTACGAATTACGATATGATTTACAACAAATCAATGTGATAATGACAAAATTGAGATAATTTATGAAAACCTGAAATCTATGCAAAAAATAATCGGAAACTACCTAAATCATATTTTTTATGGACCAATGGACCATATTTTATTTTAAAGAAATGTTTCAGTAAAGTTATAAAGTAGGTAGAAGTTAGTAATGCTACTTGGAGGGAAAGAACTCTTAATCCTATCCTACTAATATTATAAATGCGAGTTTGTGAGGATAATATGTGTGTGTGTTTGTTACTCTTTCACGCAAATACTACTGAACCGATTAGAATGAAATTTAGCACACATATAGATGGTAACTTGGATTAACACATAGTTTTATCCCGGAAATCCCACGGGAACGGGAACTATGCGGGTTTTTATTTTAAAACGCGGGCGGAAATTTAGTACTGTATATGTGTACTCGTCACTTGCATACGAATGTTTCGTCGATAGGAATGGCGAATGTATTTATCTTTATGGTGCTTTTCCACCAATAATATGCGAGGAATGTGTTTGTAAATAACCAAACATATCGTTTCATTTACCTCGCCTCGCAGCTGTGCTGAAGCTTGTGGAAACGGCTCAGCGTTGCTAGGTCTTTGCGCATAAAAAATAAACTAGGCATGATTATTACGAGGAATGATTATATTAATAGTTCTATAATTTTGAGTAATAGAAGACATTTCAACGCATTCTAGTACCGCACATTTTCCTCGTACCGCACAGCTTTGGTAGAAACCCACACAGGTATTTACACAGCTCAGTTTGATAGTGTTGATTAACAATGATTTATATAATATTGTATGTAGCAACACTGCGTTGGTTGTGACACTGTGTCAACTGTCAGATAAGAAGGAAGTTTTATATAGTCTGTAATCTGCAAGATGTAATAGCGGCAGTACACATGGGCCCAACGTGTTGGGCCAACATGTTGGGCCAAAATGAAGGATACCAAGATTCCTGTTCACACATTGGCTTACTGATCATTCTGCATTGGCGCTTCAGCCTTCAAAGATGGACGTAGAATTTCTTGCAGCCGCGGCAATTTATCTATACAGTGCGTATAATTATTACGTTCATGTGCACCAAAGAAGAGTGATTAAAAGGAAATGGCGCAAAAGAAGGTGGTGGATGGTGACTATTCATCGGAATAGAACGAGGTAAACGTTTTATTAGTTATTATTGATATAGTTTCAGGCTGATAATAATTTTGCAAAAATTTCAGTGTCACATTTACAATAGGTAACTTGATAAAACTGTACATTACAGGGCAAAGCAGGTACAATTTTTTTTGTGGTTAGCTATAAATTGTCATATGGAATTTTGAAATCTGAAATTTCACTTTGAGGAAACTTTTAATTTTTTTGAAACGAATTTTTGAAAATCGGAAAATTACTAGATATAGAAAGTTACTCCATCGTGTTTTTGTTAGCAGTTAGGTATATTTTTTGTTTTGACAGTGTCAAATTTTCATTTCACGTAAAACAATTCGAGACGCTCCGCTCGATTGTTTAAAAAAACTAACATAACCTAACCCATTGTATTTCGAGTTCGTTTTTTTTTTTCGTAAAAAGTTAAAAAAAAATTACTCTACTTAAGGGGAGGCTCCCTAAATTTTATGTAAATTTGCATTAATATTCTGAAACAGTCACACATTCAATCAAAATGGAACTTTAGTATAAGATTTATTGGTTCTTTTTCTTTCTATGTACAAGACAGTTACGTAATTGTAACAGTTTCGCTCGATTCATTTTTTATTAAAAAATTATGCCATTTTTGAGGATTATTACATTTTTTTTTAAGATTTACGACTTTATGTCTAAAAAAAATGTTAACAGTAAGAAAATATAGTTTACTATCCAATCCCAAGATATTTTTTCTTTAGATCAATTATTACTTCAGTTATAAACGAAATAAGAGAGCTCGAACGCGATCAAAGAGCGCACGCGATATTCAACTTTATTACGGCTGTGTTAGCATCTAGCACCGCGTAGCGGTCTAACCGGTCTCTCAGTGCCAGAAATTATGTTAGGGAGCCTCCCCATAATGGTTAGAAATGTTGTACGTGAAATGAATCACACTAAGCAGGTACTGTGTGTCAGGTTGACATTCAGTTTTAATTTGAATAGTATAATTATTTTCACAAAGCAAACAAATTGACCTATTGAACCTCATAATTTGACTTGGCTAGTTTTTAGAACCTCACAAATAATAACGTTCAATAACATCAATTTGAGAAGAGTAAAAACTAGCCTGATCAAATTATGGGGTTCAATAGGTCATTAGTTGTTTGCTTTATGAAAATAATTCTATTATTCAAATTAAAAAAAGTAATATTTTGGAATAAGCGTTGTTCTATAAGGGAAAATAAAACAATTGAGTTCAGTTCATCTAAGAATTTAATACATCTTTGTAAATATTTCTGGACTGTCTACAGAACTTGGCAGACATTTAGATCTCAATTCTTTTTTCGGCACTTAAGTCGACGATTGAACTTGGCTCCCGTTTTTACATTTATGTTTTTGGTGGGATAATGTTCAGTTTATCTAGTAACTTTCGCTATGGAGTCCATGTATGTACCACATAGAAAAATTAAGCAAAATTAAAATTTTTGAATTTCAACAAAAACTTACTAATACTCATAAGTGTATTTTATGTCGTCGTTAAACATCTACAATTCTTCAATAATTGTATTCACGTCACTAGAAACTTAGCTGGTTTAATGGCAGCCCCCGACGGATATTTTTCGGTTATGTAATACAGTAAAATTAGACTCAATCAGCTGATTGGATTTGTATGGAAAAACGTAATTTTTTTTTGAGATTTCGACATTGATTCCATAAAGAAACTTGTTATGAATGAGACACCGAGTGACTTCCTAAAATTTTGCTACGGAGTAATTATCACTGTATAATTATACTAGATTTCCGCCCGCGGCTTCGCCCGCGTTTTCAAAGGAAAACCCGCATAGTTTGATTGATTTCCGGGATAAAACCTATTCTATGTGTTAATCCAAGTTACCCTCTATATATGTGCTAAATTTCATTGTTATCGGTTCAGTAGTTTTTACGTGAAAGAGTAACAAACATCCATACATCCATACATCCATACTTACAAACTTTCGCCTTTATAATAGTATTAAGATAAGATTAAGATTAAGATGCAACTAATTAATACTATGTCCATACTAACTTTATGTTAATATTTCTTTGTTTTTAGAGAGACTATGAATCAACAGCTTGCCGAGCTTCTTGCAGAACCATCTGGGGAGTTCGATAATTTCGTTCGAATGTCATGCACTGATTTTGAATACCTGCTACAAAAAATTTCTCCGATAGTTTCTAAGCAAGATACTACTTGGAGGGAAGCTGTACCAACAAAAATACGACTTGCATTGACATTGAGATTTTTAGTCACTGGAGATGACTACAGAAGCTTACACTACCTATTTAAAATATCAAATTCACTTATCTCACGCATAATAATTGAAGTCTGTTTGGCACTCAATGATGTTTTGCAAGATATGATTAAAGTAAGTAAAACTTCATGTTAGTAATGTATTATTTATTAATGTTTAAAATAAAGAGTTACAAAATAGTTCTAGTTTCAAAATACAACAGTCTTAATTTTACCATGGATAGATCAATTACTTGAATCATCATGAAACAATGTTTAGCATCACATGAACTTTTCATTTGTGTGTTTTATGCGTCTTCATATGCCTGATATATTATATTTTGAGTATTTAAAGACTGAGATTGGTTGTACGTTCTATCAGACAATTCTGGTAAATGAAGTTCAACAGGTAGTTCTGTAGATGATGTTTGTAGCCCTTGAGCAGATGAAGACTGCATTAATTGTGATTGTGAATATATTTTATCATTAGACAATATCCGAATACGTTGAGTTTGGGGTTCATTAAAAACATACTGAGGTGAATGGCGTAGGTGTAAATGCGGAGATTGACTGGGAATAGTAACGTAAGTTGGAGGAATGGACTGTGCTGAGTTGGGTTGGTAGTGTGGCGAAGGAGATGAGCGATACGAACTTTGTGAGGTGGATGAACGATTCATATTAGTGGAATCAGTATTTTCACTACCTCGACGTCTTTTTATCATCATGCTATCAATCTCCAACATGATTTCTTCCCTTTCATATTGTGGAAATTTTCTTAGTTTTGTGGCAAGAAGTTTACCATATAGTTCACAATCATCATCAAGTATTTTATTATCAAGCACTCTGTTTAATGTGTTAAAAGCATTTGCCACCTCCTTGCTGGCCTCTGATAATTCTGGTGGATTTTTTGAACGGCGCTTTTGAGTTGGAGGAGCAGTTTGTGTCTGTGGTTCCGGGGCCTGAGTTATTAAGTCGGTTTCTGCCGATGACGAATCCTGTAGTAAAAAAGTGATATAAGTTTATTTTTTATTTATTTCAGATGCCTGAATCTGCGAGCGAATGGATGTCCGTTTCAGAAGGATTCAGCTTCCCGCATTGTTTGGGCGCTATAGATGGGAAGCATATTAATATACAATCACCTTTACACTCGGGAACTGAATACTTTAACTATAAAGGCAACTTTAGCATTGTTTTACTAGCATTAGTAGATAGTAATTATTGTTTTTTGTTTGCCGATGTAGGTTCTCAAGGACGGATTAGTGATGGAGGAGTTTTCAATCAAAGTATCTTATATCAAAAACTATCGTCTAACAGTATGAATTTACCCCGTCCTATTCCACTTCCTAATAGTGACATAGTCATGCCTTACGTATTTTTAGGCGATGGTGCATTTGCTCTCAGTACCCATTTAATGAAACCGTTTTCGGGTCATCACGCACTAGGGTCCCCAGAAAGAGTATTCAATCAAGAATTATCCCGTTCTCGAGTAAAAGTAGAAAATACTTTCGGAATACTAACCGCCAGGTTCAGGATCTTTAAAAAACATATACCCTTGGAACCTACCAAAGCTTCTATTGTTACAATGACATGTCTATATCTACATAATTTTTTGAGAAAAAGTACTTCTTCACAGAATATTTATTCCCCTCCAGGTTCATTCGATATTTATCAAAATGAAGATCTAGTGCGGCCGGGTTCATGGAGAAATAATGGAGGTAGTTCGTTTTTGCCATTATTAAGTATACCGCGTAGACCGCCGCGTAATGCGACACAAATAAGATTGGATTTTATGAATTACTTTTTTGGAAATAGAGACCACTAAGATTTTGTGAAATGAAAATATTGTTTACCTGTATTATCTTTTCCTCAGTGTTAATCACACTGGAGCATACATAGATATCCTTTAAAAAAGCTTCGAGAGGGTCGTAATACGGCCAAATAGGAATATATAATTCATCTTCACCCATTCCTGATTTTATCGATTTGGTTTTCCTTTTTTGGTGCATCCGGAATGTGGTCATTAATGATTCTTTTTTCTTTTTTAGTTCATTTATTGGAATATAAATTTTATCCGCTATGCGAATCCACGCATCATTAACCTGAAATATAAAATATGTATAATAGGTAATAAAATATGTAAATATAAAATATGTATAATAGTCATTATGAATAATAGGAATTGTTTAAATAACCTGACCCTGGGGCCCTTCCAGAAGAGAGTCGATATATAAATACAAGAAATTGCCTACAAAAAAAACAGGCTTTAAAATTGTATCCTCTGGAAAGTCCTTCACATATAGGCTTTTACATATAGCCGTCCCCAGAGAATAAAATGATAACCGCCATTACCATAGTTTTAATTGTGTAATGCGTTATTTGAATCCTACATAGCCTAATACATGATCTATATTTTTTTTTCTCTCCTGTAAGTCATTCACAAAGTTAGTCAATATTACAATACGATTTTTAATAATAATAATATATTTTTATTGTTAAATAATACCTATTCTTCTGTGTGTGTATTATTATTATATTACGTAATAAATGTTTATTAATTGCTTATGTTTGTTGATATTTTTATTTTTAATAAATAATTCACAAAACAACATTTTTGTTTTTCTCTTAACTCCTGAGATAAAAATTGGTAATAATAATTCTTCTGTGTGTGTATTATTATTATATTACGTAATAAATGTTTATTAATTGCTTATGTTTGTTGATATTTTTATTTTTAATAAATAATTCACAAAACAACATTTTTGTTTTTCTCTTAACTCCTGGGATAAAAATTGGTAATAATAATTCTTCTGTGTGTGTATTATTATTATATTACGTAATAAATGTTTATTAATTGCTTATGTTTGTTGATATTTTTATTTTTAATAAATAATTCACAAAACAACATTTTTGTTTTTCTCTTAACTCCTGAGATAAAAATTGGTAATAATAATTCTTCTGTGTGTGTATTATTATTATATTACGTAATAAATGTTTATTAATTGCTTATGTTTGTTGATATTTTTATTTTTAATAAATAATTCACAAAACAACATTTTTGTTTTTCTCTTAACTCCTGGGATAAAAATTGGTAATAATAATTCTTCTGTGTGTGTATTATTATTATATTACGTAATAAATGTTTATTAATTGCTTATGTTTGTTGATATTTTTATTTTTAATAAATAATTCACAAAACAACATTTTTGTTTTTCTCTTAACTCCTGGGATAAAAATTGGTAATAATAATTCCTTGGTCCCATAAAAATTTTATTCGGATAGGCCCAGTAGTTTTCATTTTATGAGCATTTTTGTCTGATCTCGATGACTTAAGGAGAGGCTCCCTAACATAATTTCTGACACTGAGAGACCGGTTAGACCGCTACGTTAGACCGCTAGACGCTAACACAGCCGTAATAAAGATGAATATCGCGTGCACTCTTTGATCGCGTTCGAGCTCGAAACTAAATCTCGTAAGTCTCAATTCTCTTATTTCGTTTATAACTAAAGTAATAATTGATCTAAAGAAAAAATATCTTGGGATTGAATAGTAAACTATATTTTCTTACTGTTAACATTTTTTTTAGACATAAAGTCGTAAATCTTAAAAAAAATGTAATAATCCTTAAAAAAGGCATAATTTTTGAATAAAAAAATGAATCGAGCGAAAATGTTACAATTACGTAACTGTCTTGTACATAGAAAGAAAAAGAACCAATAAATCTTATACTAAAGTTCCATTTTGATTGAATGTGTGACTATGCAAATTCACAATATAAAATTTAGGGAGCCTCCCCTTAATTGAAATGTAGCAAGTAACTTTGATTCACTAACCGATTGAGCTGAAATTTTGTATACGTATGTAAATTGGATAGCGATGAAACATTAGCATGACATAGAGCTGATTTGATGATGAAATTGGAAGGTGGCCATAGGAACTCAGTAATATATTGACTCAACCTTATCGAGTTTGGGCTCGTTAGATTCGTGTTGAAACATACACTAAAAAGTATTAAATAAAAATAACTACGTTAAAAACAACCGACTTCAAAAACGGAAAAGTAAAAAAAAAATTTATAATATTACTAGCGGTCCGCCCCGGCTTCGCCCGTGGTACATATTTACGTTTTCTCTACATAAGAACCATCCTCGTACTTCAAGGAATATAATAAAAAAAGAATTATCGAAATCGGTTCAGCCGTTCTCAAGTTATGCGCTTACCAACACATTTTGGGATTCATTTTTATATTATAGATTAACTAGCTTACCACCCGCGGCTTCGCCCGCTTTGTCTAAAACCTAATAAATTATATACTAAAACCTTCCTCTTGAATCACTCTATCTATTAAAAAAAACCGCATCAAAATCCGTTGCGTAGTTTTAAAGATTTAAGCATACAAAGGGACATAGGGACAGAGAAAGCGACTTTGTTTTATACTATGTAGTGATTACTACATATTATTATTTATTAAAAAGGTTTGAAGTCGGTTGTTTTTAACGTAGTTATTTTTATTCCTGAAAAGTTGTGTTTTTGCAGTTATCATTTTATTCTCCGGGGACGGCGATATATTATATTTATATATGTACCTATATTATAGAATAAGTAAACATTTTTGAAACCACCACAACAAGCAGATTACTTATTGTACCTACACAATACAATGTCAAACACATAGGTATCTGTTAATGGAAGTGTTTTAATTAAAATTATTGTGTTTAATAACTTACTTTGTTTTTATTTTTATGAAATTCATGCCGTGGATTCCAAATTATTGGTTCATTGCGATACAATTCTATGAATAATAATATTTCATTACTTTTCCATACCGGCGCCGCCATCGCTATCGTAATAATATTATGAAAACGTAAAATTCCCTTACGCGCAACGATACTATTTCCGCTGACGAGTAACAACGAACTGAACAAGACACCAACGTGTGAACGCTGTTTGCGGAGCGCGCCAAGATCCTTTGATATGTGCACAAAAAACCGACAACATTCGGTTGGCCTGCCAATATTGGCGCCAACTAGGCTAATGAAGCCAACATACCGCCAAGTAGCTCTCTACACGTTGGCCCAACCCGTTGGCCCAACACGTTGGGCCCATGTGTACTGCCACCATAAGAGGTTCCCCATGTTGTTGTGTGATTAATAAAGGCACGCTTCAATGATCAAAGTTTGTATCTTTAATCATCCCCGCAATCCTTAACAGGGTTATGGGCCCAGTAACACAGCCAAGTAAAGCCATCGGTTTTAAAGTAAATTTATAAATATTAAAGGACAAAATGTCAAAAGAGAAATATCAAATTGTCCCTTTCGCGGGGGACAATTACAACGCATGGGAGTTTAGATTGAAAAGTATCCTGCGGGATAATGGAGCAATAGAGGCGATCGAAAAGGAGGATTTCAGTAAATCTACAAATAACAAGCAATTGGAAGCTAAAGCCCAGGCTATTATAATAGCGGCAACCGCCGACAGTCATCTCGAATACTTGAAGGACAGATCTGCATATCAAATGATTAAAAGCATGGAAGACAGCTTTAAGAAGAAAGGTACACGATCTAAATTATTTATAAGAAGAGAATTATCCGATATGAAATTCGATGAACGGAAACCTTTAATGGAACATTTTATTGACATGGAAAAGCTATTTGCACAACTCGGGGATGCTGGCAGTGAGCTCTCGGAAGAAGAAAAGGTGAACTATTTACTACTATCCATGCCGAAATCTTATGAAGGCATTATCACGGCGTTGGAAACTATGGAGGAATTGAAAATGGACTTTGTGAAAAACAGACTGCTTGGAGAAGAGGAAAAACGAAACAGAGGAACGATCAAATCCCTTGATTCTTCAATCTTTTTGTGTTATGGATGTGGACGCCCCGGACACAAAAAATTTCAGTGTAGGAGCACTCAGCAGGCACGACACAGGACTGGTGACTGGAGACTTCACAGCCGTGGACGTGGCGACTGGAAGTACAACGGAGGCCGAGACGACAGTAAGGCTACTCGTCATCAGACCCAGGGGAGAGGTAGAGGAAAGTCATTTCTTACCGGCACTGAAAATACTGAAGGTAACAAATTTGTAAGTTTTATGTCCTTTAGCGCTGACACTGAACAGCAGAATAAGAATAGTTTTAAATGTGTTATAGACTCAGGTAGTTCATTTCATCTTGTAAATGACATTAATTTATTCTCTAATTATTGTAAACTGGATAAGCCAATTAAAATTTCAGTTGCCAAAAATGATGTTGATTTAGAAGCTGTTGGTATAGGAAAAATAAAATGTTATTTAAGTGATTTTAAGGTTAATATTATATTAAATGATGTGTATTATGTACCACAATTAAGGAAAAATTTAATATCTGTTTCCAAAATGGAAAAGCATGGTTTAAAGATCATCTTCAATGAAGGGGAAGTTAAAGTTTTCTCACAAACCAATGAATTGTTTATGGTTGGGCATAGACTAGGATCCCTTTATTTTGTAGAATTTGAAGTAATTTTTAATGATTGTTATTATGGTGAAAAATCAGACACAAAAGATAATTTAGTAGAAATTTGGCATAAAAGATTTTCTCACTTAAGCTATAGTAGTTTGAAAACTTTAGTAAATAAAAATATGGTTGATGGTTTAACTGATTTGAAAGAAAAAAATTTAGAAAATAAACATTGTGAATCATGCATACTTGCTAATATTACACGCCTTCCTTTTAATGGGAGAATGTATAAGGCTAGGAAACCCTTAGAACTAGTACATACCGATGTTTGTTCTGTTAGCCCGTCTACGTGGGACGGATATAAATATTTTGTTACTTTCATAGATGATTTTACCCATTTCACTGCAGTTTACTTATTAAGAGACAAGTCTGAAGTTTTTGAATATTTCAAGACATATTATAATTATGCTAGTAATCATTTTGGTCATGGTATATTGAAGTTAAAGTCAGATAATGGTGGTGAGTATATTTCTAGAAATTTTAAATCTTTTTGTTATGAAAAGGGCATAGTATTGCAGTATACTGCTGCATATAATCCTGAAATGAACGGAGTAGCTGAGAGAATGAATCGTACTCTGACTGAAAAGGCGCGTGCATTATTGTTAGATTCTAAACTTTGTAAAGAGCTTTGGGGCGAGGCCCTGAGATATGCGGTATATGTCACTAATCGTAGTCCCACTGCTTCTCTTAATGTTACACCATTTGAAATGTGGGAAGGAAGACGTCCTAATGTATCTAATTTCAGAATGTTTGGGTCATCTGCATATGCCCATATTCCTCAAAAACTCCGAATGAAGTTAGACCCTCGTGGTATTAAATTGAAAATGGTTGGTTATGCTCCAGGGGGATATAGATTATGGGATGATAATAAAAGGAGAATATGCATAGAACGAAACGTATTGTTTAGGGAAGAAACATGTTCAGAGTCACCTGAAATGGTTAGTATTGATGCGGAGTCTATCTCGGATAGGAAGGAGAAGGTTGGTAGTAGTAGTCCTGATAAAACCCAAACCAATAGTACTGAGAAAATTTTAATTTCTGATAATAATTTAGAATCATTACAATTTGAAGAAAGGAATATAGATAATGTTAATTCTAGGGAAAATAGAAAGAAAACTAAACCAAAATATTTACAAGATTTTGTTACTGATGATTCAGATTTAGGTGATATATTAATGGCATCATTTTTGTCTTGTTCTAATGGTAATGTTCCAGAAAAGTATAATGATATAGATTCTTATGACGATAAGGATAGGTGGTATGAAGCGGTAAATGAGGAAATTAAATCTTTAGAGGATAACAAAACTTGGGAAGTTGTAGAAAAACCAAACGATGTTAAGTTAATTGATTGTAGATGGATTTTTACAAAAAAGGCGGGTGATGTATATAAAGCTAGATTAGTTGCAAGGGGATTTCAACAGGAAGGTAGCTTTAATGAAATTTATTCTCCCGTTTTGAAATTACAAACTCTCAGAGTTCTTTTATCATTAGCTGTTCAAAGGAACTATTTAATTCATCAAATGGATGTTAAAGGTGCTTTCCTTCATGGTGAAATTGATGATGTTGTATACTTAAAGCCCCCACCTGGTATAAATATAGATAAAAATTATGTTTTGAAATTGAATAAATCACTGTATGGTCTTAAAAAATCTTCAAAAAATTGGTATAATAAATTTTATAGTTTTATGAAGAGTAAAGGATTTCAAAGAGCAGAAAGTGATTATTGTTTATATTTTAAGGATGGTATTTACATTTTGTTGTATGTGGATGATTTACTAATTTTGGGTGAGGACAATTTAAGGATAAATAATGTTAAAGAAATGTTATATACAGAATTTAAAATGAAAGATCTAGGATCTAAAAATTTAAAATATCTGGGTATTAATATTATTCAAGATAGTGATTGTTTGTATATTAACCAGAAAGAGTATTTAGAGTCTATATTAACAAAATTTGGTATGTCTGAAGCAAATACTAGTGAATCACCCATGGAAGTTAATGTTAATCTTGATGATTGTACAATTGATTACTCTTTAGAGCATAAATGCAGAGCTTGTATAGGTTCTTTAATGTATGCTGTAGTAGGTTCAAGACCTGATTTGTGTGCTTCTGTTTCATATTTAGCAAGATATCAATCTAGACCATCAGAAAGGTTATGGCAATGCTTGAAAAGGATTTTAAGATATGTTAAAGGTACCATTAATTATAATTTAAAATATACTAAGAATTGTAATTCCGAACCACTAGTTGGATATGCTGATGCAAGTTTTGCTGTAGATAAAGATAGGAAATCTGTAACTGGTTATGTATTTAAAGTATTTGATAACAGTGTTATTTGGCGTTGCAAAAAGCAAAGCACTGTAGCTTTAAGCACTACTGAGGCAGAGTTATACTCTCTCAATGAAGCAACTCTAGAGGCTTGTTGGATTAGGAAATTATTAAATGAGTTAGATGTTAATTGTAATACCACTACCATATATGAAGACAATAAAAGTACAATATTTTCTGTATGTAATCCTGATCAAAAAAGAATGAAACATGTGGATGTAAAATACAACTTTGTTAAACATAAAATAGAATGTAAGGAAATTTGTGTTATGTATATACCTACAAAGCAACAAATAGCTGATATTTTTACGAAACCATTAAATAAAATCTCCCATAATTATTTTGTACCTAAATTAGGATTGGAATAAAGTTCAGTTCGCATTGTGTATTTTTAGTTTGTTAGTTTTGGTTAATACAAATTATTGTTTTGTTAGTTCTTACTTATTCATTGTAGGTAATGTTAGTTATGTTGATATAAATCATTGGGGGGAGGTGTTGATTAACAATGATTTATATAATATTGTATGTAGCAACACTGCGTTGGTTGTGACACTGTGTCAACTGTCAGTTATGAAGGAAGTTTTATATAGTCTGTAATCTGCAAGATGTAAGAGGTTCCCCATGTTGTTGTGTGATTAATAAAGGCACGCTTCAATGATCAAAGTTTGTATCTTTAATCATCCCCGCAATCCTTAACAGATAGCCTCACACGACACATTTTCCTAGCTCATTATTGGTGGAAAAGCACCCTTAAGAGTACCAAAAATCTAATTATAGAGAATGAATTTCATATTTATCAATTAAACAATACTCATAATTATTATGAAATCTCTTCACAGATAAGGTATCATTGCAATAACAATGCACTAGGTATTATATTTCAATAAATATATGATAAATTGATACTAGCAAAAATCGTTTTTTAACCGACTTCAAAAAAAGGAGGAGGTTATCAATTCGGCCGGTATGTTTTTTTTTTATGTATGTACACCGATTACTCCGAGGTTTCTGAACCGATTTCTTTGTTCGATGCGGGATGGTGTCGAATTGGTCCCATAATAATTGTATTCGGATAGGCCCAGTAGTTTTTATTTTAGGAGCATTTTTGTCTGTAGGTATTTGTAAATTTTGCATTTTGCAAGTGCAAGTTTGAAGTCGGTTGTTTTTAACGCAGTTATCACTTGTTGTTGCCTTAATTTTTTATTAATAACTTAACTTATTCTGCAACTTAGCCATCTGTTTATGTAAATAATAATGTAATGTGGTCTCTGATTTTCAACCGTAAATATATTTTACACTGAGATTTGCATCCAGTGACGCAAAGCTCATCATTTGTCTTGATATTTCTTATTAACTGGGCGAAATAATTCTATGCAATTTTGCTTCATACAAGAAAATATAAGGTTTCTCTACATGAAAGTCTGTCACCAATATATTGTTAAAATTATATTAACCTACCTATATAGGTATGATAGAATGATAATGATGATGTCAGTCAAACGATAAAAAATGTTTATGTTGTTTGCTTGTTTGTTTTTCTGGTCTCAATTATTACTCATGATAGTCTATAAAAATAGCTCGCAAATTATCTATCTGCGATCTGGCGCATGCAGAGCACGCAGTATGTCGCGTGTCTCTATATAGAGAAGATCTCTTCCAACATGCGCCCCACATTCATTATTTTAATAACATTTATTAACTATGTTCACAACGCAAGAATCTTAGGCCTGTTCGCGCACACAGGGAAAAGTCACCACATGGTATTTGATCCACTCCTCAAAGAACTATCCAAACGTGGACATCAAGTAACGGTTGCATCGTTTTTCCCCCTGCAAAATCCGCCAGCGAATTATACGAACGTCAATTTGCAGGGTATTGCTAATGTTGGATTGGAAACGTTGAATATGTCCTCCTTCGAATCTCGCAGTATTTTTTTCCGCATACCATTAATAGGCGAGGTGTTGGAAAGAGTGTCCACCATCGACGCGTTTGCCGCCAAGGCTTTGAACATTTGTTCAAAAGCTGTGGACTGGCCGCCACTTGTGAGTGCATTGAAAGAGAAATACGATGTGGTTTTAACTGAGAGTTTCACTAGTGACTGTATGCTTGGATTACTATACGTGTATGAGATAAAAGCGCCGGTCATCGCGCTGTCGAGTTGTGCTTTAATTCCGTGGGTTCCGGATCGCATTGGAGTAACAAACAATCCGTCGTACATTCCAGTGGCTACTGGCTCCTGGACTGCTTCTATGACCTTCATACAGAGAATACAAAATTCATTGATGAACATTTATTATTATTTATGGTTTCATAACGCGGTTCAAAACAAGGAAAAGAAGATAATTGAGAAACATTTTGGCGTGGAGGTGCCGTTGTATGAGTTGTCTATGAATATGACGATGGTTATGGTGAATACTTTCCATGCATTGAATGGTGTAAGGCCGCTGCTGCCTGGTCTGGTCGAAGTCGGCGGGATGCATCTAGACCATACTGAGAGACCATTGCCAATGGTGAGTTTTGTGCATTAACCAAATATTAGATGTATAAAAAACATTGTGTATGCTAAAGCACTCCTTTTAAAGGTTATGTTACGTTACTATAAATGTATAAAGCACACAAAATATTTACGTTGTAACTACTTACTTAGGTAAGTACCTATATTTTAACTCTTTTTATCAGTGTTCAGTTTTTTTGATTGATGTTAATCCCAAAAATATATCGATCGATGTAATGTCTAGTCGTTCTTATCTGAATAATAAAAGGTTGTGTGTACCTACATGACGTGTGAGGACGTGTGCTATACATTCGTCAAACATGAGCATATTTACTGATCATCTACATTATTCTTATCACCGTATTAACTATTAAGTAAACGAGTATTATCTTTATTTGTGTATATACCTACTTACCATGTTTGCGGATACATTGTAGGTACTCCTTATCCGCAAAACAAAATCTTTATCAGATATTCAAAATAAAGAAGTCCTTGACGGAAAATTCTGCTGACGAATCAAACACAAGGAGTTAATTTCTCAGCATACCTACTAACAATGTACATTACCTACTAAATTTAAAATAGCTAGTCTCAAACTGCTACATAGCTAAATTTAAAATAGCTAGTCTCATGCCCGTTTTCACCAACATCCCCTAAGTTTATGGGATCAAACTGATAATGTCCGACCCTACAAGAGGACCCTTCGGTGCGTAATGACATACGTACCGTACGTAGGCACTAGAAATTTTTTAAGCAGCATTTTATGAATTTAGAAGCAATTTAAAAGTTCTTCACCAATCTTCACGACAAATATTCAATTCAGAAAGCAGCCGTTAGGCTCCACACAATGAACTGGCACAATCCATAAAATCCATATACGCCATCAAAGGATATCAAAAAATGACATACCTACAAGTTTTGAATACGATTGAGTGATAACCGAATACATGATACATTGAGCAGCCGTCGTTTAGGTGAATTTATCAGATAAAGAGTAATTATTAAAAATTATAATACATAATATAAATGCAGTATTGTACACAATTTCGGACAAAATATAGCTTGCTAGTGATACAGTCAGTGAAAATTTAACACCATGTATTCTTTACTCGTTATATTTTCGATCTTAACTTTTGCAAACAATGTTTACGGTGCGCGAATCCTAGGACTCTTTCCTCATCCTGGAAAAAGTCATCATATGGTCTTCGATCCACTTTTAAGACAATTAGCTCTGCGTGGTCACCAAGTTACCGTCGCATCGTTTTTCCCCTTAAAAAAACCTATCGCGAATTATACGGACATAAGTTTTCAAGACCTCATAGAAACGGGTACTCAGGAATTAATTGATCTTTCAGTTATACCAGAACCAAATATCATAACAAGAAGTACTCTGGGTCAATTTATAGAAGTATGGGTCATTTCCAAGACGATGGGAACATTGGTTTCTGGTATATGTGAGAAGGCTGTAGGATTTCCGCCGCTAGTCGCTGCTCTACAAAACGATTACGACATCGTTCTAGTTGAAGCTTTTATAAGCGATTGTATGCTCGGATTGCTGCACGTACATGGAATAAAAGTTCCGATTATTGGTTTGTCGTCAAGTTTAATGTTGCCGTGGTTCTATGATCGCTTTGGTCTTTTCTACAATCCGGCATACCTCCCAATCACATATATGCCCAAAAAGGGCCGGTTTACACTTATGGAGAAAATGACAAACACGTTTCTACTAACTATGCTAAACTTTGGGGTGTCTGCCTTCCATCGGATGGAGAAGACGATGATAGAAAAGCATTACGGCGTAGAAGTGCCCTTGCAAGAATTGTCTACGAACATGAGCTTGATTTTGGTGAATACACATTTTACCTTTAATGGAGAAAAGCCTTTAGTTCCTGCGATAGTCGAAGTTGGTGGTATGCACTTAAATCACACAAAAGCAGCTGTACCCAAGGTAAGCTATTGAGTATTTAAGTACATTATTAAATTAACGCAATAGGTTCTGTTCCTGTCGCTTGTCATGATTTCGCACGGGTTGATTATTTAGATTTTAGACTATTGAACATCTTTCGTGATTTCGTGGTATCGTTAGGAATTTCATGCAATTTCAAAAATTATTTCAAGAGTAGAAAGCTACCTGCAAAGTAACACATGATACTTATATGAAACTCATATCGACAAGTCTATATTATAACTGCGTTAAAAACAACCGACTTCAAACTTGCACTTGCAACATTTACAAATACAAATACAGACCAAAATGCTCATAAAATAATCCTATCCGAATAAAATTTTTATGGGACCAATTCGACACCGTCCCGCATCGAACAAAAAAAGAATCACGTAAATCGGTTCAGAAACCTCGGAGTAATCGGTGTACATACATAAAAAAAAAAACATACCGGCCGAATTGATAACCTCCTCCTTTTTTTGAAGTCGGTTAATAAATTGATGTTCGTTGTCTCACTAAACCTCGAGAATGGCTTTGAGATTTAAATTTTTGGAGATCGACAGCAACATAAAAAATAATAAGCAACGAAAAATATTTTGCACCAATGCAATGTTATGTAATGTGTAGTGATACGCAGTTCGCCGGGTTACTTATCTAATAAAGAAAAAGCTAAAAATATTTGAAATGTCGCTTTTCATTAATTATAACTATGTACTATTGAGGCGATGGAACATTAAAAAAATTATATTTACCGCCTTATTTTTTTAATATGCAAACACAAAAAGGAGAAAGTAAGTCAATTCTGCTATTCATAATTTCACAGGCGATTCATAATTCGATTTCATAATTTCTCAAATATTTATTACGAACTGATTTTTTTTTGTTCAATCTCAAGATAATTATCTAAATTATTCGAAAAAATATTTGTCCTACAAAATCTATGGTTTGATCAAAGAGTCCCCTCTTTCCAATGTGTACGAGGTCATCATAAATGATTACTAACCAGCTGATTTTTTTGTTTTCACTTAGTTAATATTTATATAATTCAACAGACATATTGTCCTACAAATTGCGTAATAAATATTTGAGAACCATCAAATCAAAAAATTGTATCCGTGTTACCTCTTTTAGCTACCGCAATCGAGAGTTTCGTACAGGAAATTATTGGTCGTCTAATCAAAATAAAGCTACTCACGGAAAATTAGCTTGATATTAGATAAGTTGATAGTAATCACTTGCAAAAATGGGTGATGGATCCTGAACTATTAGGTAGATAACAAATTCATGGTCGCGGAAGAATTCGAAACAATACCCGCGACCTCATCATTAGAGCCGAGCGGCTTGACGGAACACAGTGGGGTTTTAGTCGGTAAGAATCAGACATAACCCACAGCTCCTTCCGCGGGGGCAAGATTTCCCCACATAAAAAAGGTAAACAAATTCATAACAGCAGTTGTTAAAAAAAACTACAGTTCGTTCTTCTAATGTGAACAGGGTCAGTTTATTTTTTATTTTCAACGGCTTTCTAAGTTCTGAACATGTTTTAAGGTTATAGTGGGCGAACTTAATTTATCAATAACGGAATCTGAAAATTCTATACTTGTTTAACATACTTATAAGGATTCGAATATAGCTGTGATTTTTGTCCTATAATATGTTATAGTAGGTACAGTTACTTCATAAGATGGATGGAATCGAAAGCTTCATAAAAAGTTACCTACTTCGTAGCCCGTGTCACCTGTTATTTTTGTATCCTTCCAGGTTTTTTTTTTCAATTATCTTCCGACTTCGCTTTTCTTGATACTACGATTATCTTCTCTTAAAATCGTCCAAATTTTTTCTACTGGATAATATAGTGTATACCTTATTAAAAATTTCGAATACTACAATATTTTTTTTGTTTATATTGTGTTTTGTATGTGTTCGTGATATATGAGTAGTGTGTAAAATCATAAATTTATGATGTTTCGATTATTCGCATCCGCGGTCTTAAATTTTTTTCGAATATGCGCAAATATACGCCACCCAACTGCTATTCGTCCAAATTTTTTCATATGTTTTTTGCATTTTTTCGCTGATAATTTTCGTCAGTGAAAATAATAATTTTCGTGGAGGTTCGACGCATAGGCCTCATACAATGAATTGGCACATTCCATACACTTCATTACGCACTCTATTAAATGATATCAAAATGAAATACAAATTTCGAAGATTGGTGATAACGGAATGAAATAGGATTGTCAGCTTTCTTGAACTATATTGAAGCGTCGTTTAGTTCAATAATTTATCAGATAAAGAATAATAATATAAAAATATAATCATATAAAATATATGCAGTACCTATTGAACACAAGTCGGGTCAAACGACAGCTTGAGAGTGATACAGTGAGTGAATATCTAACACCATGCGTTCTATACTCGTTATATTTTCGATTCTAACTTTTACAAACAATGTTTACGGTGCGCGAATCCTAGGACTCTTTCCCCATCCTGGAAAAAGTCATCATATGGTCTTCGATCCACTTTTAAGGCAATTAGCTCTGCGTGGTCACCAAGTTACCGTCGCATCGTTTTTCCCCTTAAAAGAACCCATCGCGAATTATACGGATATACGTTTTGGAGACATAATTGACACAGGCACTCAAGAGTTGCTCGATCTTTCAGTTATACCAGAAACCAATTTCATAACAAATAGCATTGTTGGTAAAATTATAGAAATAACGGCTCTTTTCAAGATGATGGAAACAATGGCTTGTGGTGTTTGTGAGAAAGCAGTGGGATTTCCACCGCTAGTCGCTGCTCTACAGAAGGATTATGAAATAGTTCTGGTCGAAGCTTTTATTAGTGATTGTATGCTCGGATTGCTTCACGTACATGGAATAAAAGTTCCTATAATAGGTTTGTCATCGAGTATAATATTGCCTTGGTACTATGATCGCTTTGGTCTTTTCTACAATCCGGCATACCTACCAGTAGGATTTCAGCCCAAACAGGATCGGTTTACGTTCATGGAAAAAATAACCAACACGGTTTTTCTTATGATGTCAAACTTGTGGCTGTCTTCATTTCACGGGGAAGAGATGAAGATGATCGAAAGGCAATACGGCGTAGAAGTGCCTTTGCATGAATTGTCCAAGAATATGAGTTTGATGTTAGTGAATACACATTTTTCCTTAAATGGTGAAAAGCCTTCAGTTCCTGCGATTGTCGAAGTTGGTGGTATGCATTTAAATCACACAAGAACAGCTCTACCCACGGTAAGCTATATGCAATTCTTTAATATTTAATTATTCCTTCTTCCTGTAGTTTTTCAGTTAAATCCTAATAAACAAACTATTAATAAAAAATTTCCTCCATAAGTACAGATTATAACATAACGTTCAACGGCTTTCTAAATTTCTTAATATTTTTTTAAGGTGTGATAGCGATAGTGGGAGAAATATGGGCGAAACTAATTTGTCAATAACGGAATATTAAACTATTATAATATATGCTATACTCGTGTATAATTTAGGATAAGAAATACAATAAAAAATCGACTGTCACCGTGATAATTTAATTCGTGGACTACAGTTATCTACTTCGTAATATTTATGAAACAAAAAGCTTAGGCTAAGCGCGCACCACGATTTTATGCAGCGTGATTATTTTATCGCAGAAATACAACGTATGAGTTACTATGACAATGCGCGCACATGCGATTAAATAATCGCAGCGATTTTAAAATTGTGATTTGTCACATTTTGCTGCGACTGCTCGCGACGCGATTGTCGCGAAAATGAAATGCAGAAAATGAAATTGTATGGTACCGCGCGCACTGCGATAATAAAATCGCACACTCGGGCCCGGCCGGCACTTCACTTGTGTTTCGTCTGTCCAACAGTAAACATCGTAGTGGTATAATAGGTAGGTACTGTTTGGTAAACATAAACTCAGTAATCTGTCAAAGGTTTGAATTTATTTATTTATTTAACACTTTATTGTACAAGAAACAAAATATACATAAAGGTTACAATAATAAAAAAAATAAAAAAGCACAAAGGGCAGCCCTTTGGCGGAATTTTCATTCTATAATAGCCAAAGAATTTTTTGGGATACATCCGAAGTTCATTATATTTCTGACTAGCTTTCCACCCGCGGCATCGCCCGCGCAGTCAAAGAAAAACCCGCATAGTTCCCGTTCCCGTGGGATTTCCGGGATAAAACCGATCCTATGTCCTTTCTCGGGTATCAAAATATCTCTATACCAAATTTACAGACAGACAGAGTTACTTTCGCATTTATAATATTAGTATGGATAAAAGAAACTTTTGACAATTCTATCTGCTGTAAAAGAATGAGTCAAATAAAGACGAATTTTCTTTTTTTTTTCTTCTTATCCTCCGAAGTAGTAAATAAAGACAAGCAACTTGTACGAAATCCATGATGAAAGTGAGTAAGGATCACTATTAAATTATCGCTGTGCGCGCACCGTACTCTCTGCGATTTTCTACAGCGCGATTTTGAAATCGTGTCGCAAAAATTAAAATCGTGGTGCGCGCTTAGCCTTAACAAGAAGTTACCTCCCCGTTATTTTTGTATCCACACATTGTATTTCTACAATTCTCCGACTTCCGCGTTTCTTTGGCATAACGATAGTTTTCTAAAGTTGTCACAGTCATACAGGAAGAAAAAAAATATTTCTGTATGTTAATTATTGTTAACTAGCTAATATTAAACAGCATACTAGCTGTGAATGCGGGCGAATTAGGTAGTTACCTATTAAATATTTTTAATGAAATATAAATTATCAAAGTCAAAAATTTTGTAGTTTTTGTAATGCAATCGATACGATAGAAATATATGATGCTATAGCCGAAATTATAATAGAAAATGAATCATAATATTCATTGACTTACGTATTCCCGGTTTACGTAAAAGGGAAACATCCTTTCATACGTACGGCATTATTGTTGGCGGTGTGTTAACCTTTAAAGTCGTTAACCCTGAAGCGAGCTTGGCCCAATTTAACCTGAAGCATGCTCGTACTGTAATGTAGATCAATGACTTGTGACGTATTCAAATCGTGGTTGTGGTTACGACTGATAATATAGTTTTGCTTTCGAGATTGTTCAATTGATTTATTTTTATTAGATACTTACGCTTAGGACTTCTAGTAAAAACAACTCATTGGAAAAAAAACTGCGATTAAATAGGAACCATTAAATAGTAACTATTATGTGCTATTATATTATGCAGATTTTAAAAATTTTCCATTTTATAATATTTTACGATTTACTTAGGTACCTAGTTATTTTTTTGTAGATTTGCCGCAGACGATTAATGAGATATGTGGGTTGCTACCTAATAAAAATAACTACAATATATTTAGTTTTATAGTTTTATTGAATTCAGCTAAGAAATTTGATGAGTTTCTGAATAAGAAACCAAGAAAATGATTTCTTGATGATACCTATAACACTTATCAATATTGTGACGTTAACTTATCAGCGTGCTTGATGTTGAGAATTTAATTGATAAAAAGGCAAATTGGATTTGGTATTAATCAATGCCAATTTCTAATAAATAAATCAATTGGATTAAAGATACCTACTTACCTAATTGTTATTTGAAAAAAAAAAGTGTTTCCTCTTGCAATGAACCTCACTATTGTACAACTATATCCACTGACAGAAAAATCAACACAATAACAACGACTTTTATCCGAAAACACACATATTCAAAATGAAATCATAACTTCACGTGCAAATAATTCATCACACATTACGAAAGCGAGGCGTTGACCCGCCGAGGCCAGTTTGGAAGTCAGGCCAAAGTCAAGGAACAAGATCATGTTTTTGTTGATCGCAACAATCTTACGAATATGCAAATGCCCTTATAATTCATTGAGATAATATTACTACGTATGGAGGAGACACCACGAACAAAATCTGTACGCCTTTTTTTGCTCTAACTAAGTTTTAAAAATTATTATCTAGTTAGGTACTTACCGATGAAGGTTATTCCTTTGCACTTTTCCGTATTATTTGTATTATTTGTGCAATATGGTAACACACACGAAGGCATATTTGATGCGTTTCACTTTAAAACAAATAAAAAATGAGCGTGCAGTTACGTCGTGCGGTGTCGTCTCCATATGTATATCTCAATGTTATAATTATATTATTAGTCAATTGCTTTTTTTGCACTTAATTTTATTTGATTTAAAATTTTATTACGTTCCGCCCGCGGATCCGTGTGCATCGTCCTTGAACTTCATGATATCGCGAGATACTCGATTACCATTTTTATTCATGAAACAAAAAGATGGCTTCATCAAAGTGTAACGAAAGACATACAATATATTCATATAAGAATAATAATCTATACTAATAATTAATATGATAAAGCTGAAGAGTTTGTTTGTTTGTTTGAACGCGCTAATCTCGGGAACTACTGGTCCAATTTGAAAAATTATTTCGGCGTTAGATAGCCCATTTATCGAGGAAGGTTATAGGCTATATTATATTATTATCATCACACTATGACCAACAGGAGTGGAACCACGGGGGTGAAACCGCGCGGAGCAGCTAGTATTAGGATGAAGTTGTGATGTAACGAATATTCGCATGATCTTCCGCATTCGTGTTTGTGTATTCGCATTGGTATTTTATATTTTTGCGAATGTTTGAAGAATTTGTCTTGAAAAAAAGAATATTGGCCAAGTTAAGGCCTGAATCGGGTAGAATCCCCTTTTGATACCGAAAATTAACTCTAGTTATAACCATTTTTCTTCTTAGATTCTTTATGTACATATCTAAAAAAAATGTATATTATAGTTTAGAATATGATAAAGGGCATGGTTGTTTTAATTTGTTTATTTTACAATCAGGTTTTTTGGAAAAAAATCATGAACTGAGGTCGATTTTTGTACTTTAAACCAAAACGCTAAATCAATATAATGTCAATTATTGTAGTGTTTTTACAGTGTGTTTATGAAATTGAAACACAGGGCATGGTTGTTTTAAATTTTGATTCAATATCCAAATATCTTTTTAAATAATTTTTATACGTACTTTTACTACGATAGATTCGCGCCGGTCCCCCGATTCCGCCTAGTAAATCGTCGCCAAGGTCGCTAGCCCCTATTAACGCCTTAAATTAGTTTTATTATTACATGAATAAGTAAGTTAATATTGTTATTTCATTTTCAACATAATTATTTCTCATAAATAGTAGGTGTTGGTATTCAAAACATTGCTGGTTTAAGAGAATGAGGTCAAATTTAGAAATTTCTCAATGGTACGGAAGGTATTTTCGTACCTAATCAGTAATCACTGACCGCGTCCGATAAATTGAAATGTATATAGATATGATATTGAAAAATTAAAAATCTATATTATATACTAGCGGTCCGCCCCGGCTTCGCCCGTGGTACATGTTTACGTTTTCTCTACATAAGATCCATCCTCGTACTTCAAGAAATATAATAAAAAAAGAATTATCGAAATCGGTTCAGCCGTTCTCGAGTTATGCGCTTACCAACACATTTTGCGATTCATTTTTATATATAAGATTATAGAAAAGTTAATTTGCTCGTACCTATATTATTAACAGGAATGGAAAAATTATAAGATGTTGGGTGGTGTTCTTGTTATAAGACATTTCCGCTCTATATGACTACAATTTTTCTGAATATTGATGGTATTAGGTATTAAAAAAATATCTTCATGTGGAAACATAGACTGAACATTGGTACTAGTATCCATTTAACATAACTAAATATCCGTATTCGAATTTGCGGATGTCGGAAGCAAATATCCCCAATGTACCTACATAATAATCTTTACATCACTATGAACTTACTTTTAATCACTTTTCAGGGACACTCCTCATAAAATGACTACACGTTTAAGAAGATTATCATATTATGTATATCTAGTAGTACCTACATATTATATTAATTCCAAGATACTTTATGACTGTCGTTAATACCTTATCAATTCTACCAATATTTATTCAGTGATTATACTAACGAACGTATTAAACATACTCCATTAAGAGGTAAAATAAATAGAAAATAATTTAAATGACAACATTAACATGTAAGGGCATTGCATATTCAAGTTCAAGTTGATTATAAAAGTTGAAATCGGTCAAGACATTGGTCTGGCCTACAGATATAATGATCTTCCGTTATAGATCGTGGAAACTGAGCAAACTCAACGAGAACCGGTTAAATTTTCAATGAAAACATACGACATTGATATTGACAATGTATGATGCATACTAGTTTTTGCTCCATACTTTTGTACCGATTAATACATAATTGTATTTCTTATAAGTTAAAAAAATCTATTCATTTGGTAAAAGTTTTATGTAGATATCTGTAGAGATAGATGCGTCGCGGTCGGTCTGCGTGCGTTGGTGCGGCAAATCACACTCTTAGATTTTTGTTTATGTTTTTTTTTCTGGTAAAGTAATTCCCAAAACGTGTGCATCGATTTTGACAAAATTTTACTGAAAGATTCCTCCAACTATCACAGACACAATAATATCATACCATTAAATCGCTACGCCCGCGTTGCGTTGCGAGGAGCGACTGAGTACTGAGTTACTAACAAAATATTCTCATCTGTTTAATGTGGTTGAGACATGAAAGAAAAACAGGCACACAAACAAACAAACGCTTTCGCATTTACTAGTACCTACTCATAAGGATAAGACTGAAATTGTAGTATGTTTTATCTATTAATTATCAGGCTGAGGTCGTCATCAATTAGGTAAGTAAGTATAGTTATCACTGTTTAAATATCAAGTGAACATGAATAGATAAATCAATAACACAACGAGATACTAATGTAGGTATATTATCCAATAATGAAATAGCAAACTTTCTTATCGTAAGTGCTCGTGTATTTAAAATTATACCTTCTAATGCTAAGGTAATTTACGTGATAATATATTATAATATATAAGCCTTTGTTTTATAAATCACACAAAATCTAATGAATAAATGTTTATGTTTTATTAAAAAGCCTAGCTATTTGTCCAGAAGGTAGGTACGCCACGGGCCACGGCACTTTAAATGTAGAGATTAATGTATTCAAAAAAAGTAAGAAATTTATGTATTTAGTATTTGGTATTAAACTGTACGTTGGTATTGATTAAAGAAATCAATTAAATGTTTAGTAACTATTTAGTAACCTCTAACCTGTGGCTCAGGCACCTACAACTTTGTTTGAAAGCATCAGAATGCATTAAACAATTATCATGTAACAATTAATTAACTAACTTTATTTTTTTAAGTGGATCTAGAATCGTTAGACTTAGACTTTTCAATATCAATATTCAGATAATATTTTCAATTGCTCAATCTATCTAAATAAGTACTTGATTTTGCTCCACTTACGTTATCAGATATTCAGATAGTAGATAGAATTATCACTAAAACTGTTTCAAATCCTTTTTTGAGTTTGTGTTTGAATAAGGTTTATTATTTCCAGATGTTCTAAAATCAAGAAATAAATAATATAATTTTTTCAGTTAAGTATCGATATTTCTCCGCTCGTCGCAAAAACGTTCTGTACGCGCGTAAATCTGATAAACTAAACAGATAATTAAGGTGAAGGTCAGCAAAATCACAACCTATATGTGCCATTAAAACCCAGTTTTCTCATAACACCCGGTCGCGGTCGGATGTCATGTAACCGATTCTGAAAATAGCGTTGGAATTACTCGCACCGTGCAGGCAGCAGTGTAAAACGTCGGCAGTGTTTCGCGTGACTTTGGTCGGAGAAGAGCGTGCGCCATGCGGTCCACGCTATCGGTGTGCGCGGTCATCGCGTTTCTAAGTTATGCTCACGGCGCGAGGATCCTCGGCCTCTTCCCCCACACCGGCAAAAGCCACCAAATGGTTTTCGAACCCCTCCTCAAAAAACTAGCAGAGCGCGGTCACCAAATGACCGTCGCTTCTTTCTTCCCCCTTAAAAATCCACCCGCGAACTATACGGAAATCAGCTTCGAAGGCATCGCCGGTCTCGGCGTTGAAACCATAGATTTGGGCTGGTTTGAAAACCTTAACTTAATTTATAAAATACCCATCGTTGGCGAAATTTATAAACAAATTACCGATTTCACCCCTCTATCAGGAATGGCACTAAATGTTTGCGGGAAGGCAATCGATTGGCCCCCGCTCATCGAAGCGCTGAAGAAAGAATACGATATTGTTATTTTAGAAAATTTCAATAGTGATTGCATGCTTGGATTGTTGCATGTGTATGGAATTAAAGTGCCGGTTATTTCGCTATCGTCGTCCAATGTGTTGCCCTGGGCGACCGAGCGTATCGGTGCTGTGGACAATCCATCTTACCTTCCAGTGGTTAGTGCTGAATGGACGGCCCCTTTTACATTTATGGAAAAAATGAAAAATACTTTCCTACATTTCTTCTTTAAATTGTGGTATTTCTATGATATTCAAGAGAAAGAAAGGGCAGTGATCGAAAAATTTTATGGCAGTAAAGTGCCCCTGTACGAATTATCGAAAAATATAACCTTGATGATGATAAATACATTTTATCCCTTAAATGGTGTGAGGCCCTTGCTGCCAGGATTTGTTGAAGTGGGTGGTATGCATTTAGATAACGGTAGAAAACCCATCCCAGAGGTAAGTAATGAAATATAACCATAGTTAAAAGTATAAAAGTCAGATAGCAATTATTATTGTTTTCTAGAAATTGTTGAACCATTATCATAATATGACAGGAAGGTTCGTGGCAAATTTGATAAATATATATTTGTGATAGCGTAGTTAGTTAAATATTAATATCTATATAAAATAATAAATTACGTACCTACCTCACATAATTCTCATTTATATTATTAAATTGAAGGATTTTGATATGTGAGGGTCAAATAAAAAATATACTTTACAAAATTATTACAAAAAAAAATAGCATTTAAATCACACAGTACAGGAAATATAGGTCGTTATTATTTTTATGGCATCGATCTTGTTTCCTAATTACTTCACTAATTAAAGTTAAGATTTGGGTGAACCGAATTCATTAGGTATACCTAATCCTATTACAGTTAATCTAATTAGCTACTACAACTACCGACAACGTTTGAATTGTAACACTATACATATAATGTACTATACAAATTAACAACTTCAGTATCAGTCCTATTGTAAGTTTACATTATACCTTCTATTATTCGCGGTGCACCATGCATGCACATGCATAGATATTCTGCGCCAATAACAATAGGTACTGGTAGGCATGTAGGTACTGTAATTTCAACAATATACGATTAGGTAGATACATGTTTCTAGTTGAAGCACTAGGTATAATGAAAGTTTCAGAGGAATTCTAACAAAATCCGAGAACACGACTGAAAGCGGACTGAGTTTAGTCGATACAGTCGATATTCCACTGCTTTCAGTTTAGCGGGCAATCCGATATGTCATATGATCCAGGGCTTCTTCTCGGGATAATTAATGCATTCTCCAGTTTAACCAAAGCACTTGGACAATTCATGAGGTACCTACCTAATTCATCGTGAGCTTTTCAATCGATTCTATTTTAGGTGAAGTAAAAATTAATTCGATTCGATTATTAAAGTTTTAGCGAAGTTAGAAATAATAATATGTATAGGAAAATATGTAAGTAGGTACTAAAATATCACGATTTAAAACTAAACTTACCCATTCATTGTTAATTCAAATGTCTGATGACGCTCTAGGTATTAGTTTTTGTCTGTGGTTTTTGTGAAAAGTACCTAATAATGGGGAATTATAGTTTGAGATTTAGCTACAATTTGCTCATAAAAGAAGCCATTATTTTCAATATATTTTTAATTATCTACTTATATCAATACACGTCGTAAATGTACGTAACCACAAACATGTTTTTGAAATAATAGCAATTTCTATTTATATTTTGCGTCTAGGTAGTTAAAAACGTTATTATCTATGTATTCTTATTGTTATTTTATAACGCTTAGGTATTTTATTTATCTGTTTTTCTTTTACAAATCACACACACTGATTACACAAAGAAAGATTTCGTGAATGACCGGAGTGGATTTCTTAGTCTTTTTTTATTCAGGTTTCATGGAATAACCATAATCTGCAATATAGATTATGAAAAAATAGTGTACATATACTTACTATCTTTACTTTACTACCCAATCCTTCTTCAATGTCTTCGGTCAGCTTCGCATTAGTTAAAAAGTATGCAATCTCAATTCATAGAGTATTTTTACTGTCGTTACCTTCTAGTATATTGATTAGGCGCACGGTGCATCGCAGAATAGGCATCTACATATTGTAATGGTATCAATCACCAGTCGTTAAATCGAGGCCAAATCTATAGAACGCAGTGGGGCTCGTTTATGAGAAGCATTGTCGTGTCCATAGACGCCACATCCCTTTATTTCATCTCAGTAATATTTGAAAGTATGCGTATTAAATACCATGTATTTGTTTTTGTTTGCTTTGAAAAACGTAGTATTAGCTAAAAAACTGTGAAGAAATATTGAGTACCTAGTTACAAAAAAATACTTGTTCAAGTATGAAATTTACTTACATAGATATAATTAGTTACCGCAAAAATATAACTTAACTATAATATGTACTTATAGTTGCGAATTTTATGTGAAAATTGAAAATAAGGCTTAAAAATGAAAACAACAGCCCTGAATGTCGATGTATGAACACTATTATATAAGTAATAGCTAAAACTAATTGATAGGTACTAATAACATTAAACACATTATCAACATTACTCATTGTTAATTTCAATTAAGAAGACCTGCCAAAATAACGTTGTTCCACAGATAATATATCTACGTAATACGATGGAGGTTGGCTTGTTTCCTGCTCACTTGTCTATGGCATTAATGAACACCATAAAAGTGATATTATTAAAACATTAATTAATTTTTATTGAAGTGAAACTTCTTTATCGGGGTTGGAAAAAAATTTAGTGTAATATTTTTCCGTTACGCGCCATCTTTTTCTTAACCCTACCACGCGTGATTCGACGTATTTCTGTAAAGTTGCATATAGTAAATTATTTTTTGAAATATAAGGTCATAAAAAAGTTTCACTTCTTCCGTGTGTACACTAGTACACGCACATATTTTTTTTACAAGTAGGTACTCAAGACTCGACTTAACTTCTGCTCTATAAATAATTAAATAGTCATTGAATACTATGTAAAACACCTTTTATAAATTTGACATTTTAAAATAGAAAAAAATAAATATTACTAGTTTTCAAGCACATCAATAATCTAAGGGTGTATTCAGAAAGAAAGCTTGAAACTTATAAGCGCTTATCGGTGCTTGTCAATGCTGGTTTTGACAAGCTTGTCAATGCTGGTTTTGACTTGGTTTTGACAAGCTGGTTTGAGCATTGACAAGCGCCGATAAGCGCTTATAAGTTTCAAGCTTTCTTTCTGAATACGCCCTAAAGTCGGTTGTCTTGACATTGTGTCGTTTTAAAATTTTTAAATAACATTTATTTGCTTAGAAATATTCTAGAAGCTATTATTTTATTTTGTTTTGAAACCCAATTATTCATCTTTTAAAACACGTGTAAAATAATAATTAAGATATTATTATTCATAATTTTATTTTCTATAAGGTTCCACTGCGACATTAGCTAAAAATATAGATTTTTTTATTTTCTTTTTTACCTGTATTACTATTAAGTTAAAGTAATCTGTGTCTGTAGTCTGTACATTCGAATGAGATTTGAAATGAATTACTACATCTTAATGCAATAATTCAAAAAAAATCATTGGGTCTGGCTCTTCGGTGTGCTGATAAATATATTTTCTTATCACATATGTTCCAATTTGATACTTACAGTGTATTGTTCGCAAAATTTGTAAACAACTGTTTGGGCAAGATGATCCAAAGTTTGACAAAAAGATTCTTAAATAAGTTACTAGCATATACATTATTATAGCTAGCTGTAATTGCAATCTGCAATACCTACTACTACTTTATTTTTATCCACTTTATCACTCGCCAGTGCTGTGGTCAATGATCTGAAATTGTAACCTCATTTCAATATGAATAATGCAAAACAAACCATTCTGCTTGTTTTTCTATTTCTTTGTATGCCATTTATTTTTATTTTCCTCTGTAACTTTTACGTGATATAGGTACCTATTTCAAAAATGAAATTAGAAAGTACCTACCTAGTTAATATTATGTAAAAAACGAATAAAAACATTCTACTATCCACTGTCTGATAAAGAACACTAAAAATGTTACGATTGTTATCTCCACGTGGATAAATTATTACGAACAACAGCTCAATCCAAATTCAGAGCAGGTATTTCACACCCTTCTCCTTTTAGCTAGTTTGTAGTTTTTTTTTTTTAATTTTCCATTTATTTTCAGTATATCGAGCGCTTCATAAACGAGTCGGAACACGGTGTCGTATTATTCAGTTTTGGCTCGTTGATAAAAACATCCACCATCCCAAAATACAAAGAAGAGGTCATCATAAAGGCGCTTTCTAAATTAAAACAGCGAGTTATTTGGAAATATGAAGAAAGCGGGGAAGAGGGAACCCTCACTGGCAACATTTTGAAAGTAAGATGGCTGCCACAGTTTGAACTGTTACGTAAGTAATCTTTTCTTTTGCCCTTAGATCATAATTATACAAGCCCCTTGATAATATTAATGCGACATTTATCAAGGCGTTTTTCTTTAACCTTGACATTTGACAATAAAAAAATCTTTTGTTAAACATTTATGTAAATTATTGAATTCAAATGAATCAGTTGCCAGATGAGGAATTGATAAATGTGGAAATTCAAAATTTTTAAGAAATATTTTCCTCATTCAATTCATAGCATTAGAATGTAATGGACTATATCTACCTAGGTCCTAGACAATTTTAACTCCGTTTCCGAGTCATAGTTTCAGTTATTGAAATAAATTATAGGCATGAATCAAATGGAATTATTGATTGCGTTGTTTTATCAAGCAATCGAGTGCATTTTGCAACGTAATTCTCCTGTAGGTAACCAATCGTGTCCAATATTACATTAGAATAATGCACGATATAAAAATATCAAGAAACTACATAATTCACGGAAAATGGAGTCCTCACGTAGTACCGCAAAGAAACGTGATTTTAATCCAATTGTTCGGAAGAAACAAATGTTCGCCATGAATTTTCCTCTAATCGTAAATAATTTAAAGCTAAAGCTCAATATAAAATTTATTGTAATTGCCTTGTGCGTTGTAAAATTACGTCAGAAGCGCAGGGATTTGCACATTTATAGAAAGTGTTGTAGCGTTGCATTACACCTAATCGACTACAAGATTTCCAACTAAGTAATTTAGATAAATAAAATTTCGAAGCGATCTTTTAGATTCAATTAGAAGTCAATTTCAATTGGTCTTCGGTTAATAAGTTAATTGGTTTGGTCAAAGTCCAATGTTTAGTTTCTTCTTGCCATATCATCACTAATAGATATTTGTGAATAAAACAAAAAATGTTCGTTAGGGTGAAATTACATTTCAGTAATAATTAAATGAACAAAAATTTTTGAATTCATTTGGAATTTGATTTTGAATAGGAAAATTCCTTAAAATAATGTTTCAAATAAATTAGTGTTTCCGCATTAGGTACGTTTATTTTTACACGCGTAAATGTCGCCAGACTATCAAACTTTAGTATCATTCCTTGACCTACAAGTCAATTTATAACAGCTGGTAAAAAAATAAAGAAAATTAATAATCTCTGACCCATATTAGGACCAGATAATACCATCTCAACTGCATGTTTTGATAATATTTCCCAAAATATTTTACCTATGTACTATGAAATATATGAAATTTACTCAAAATTTTGCGATCTTAGATCGAATGCATGCAACGACCTTAAAAGAAGTAATTATGCATAATATCTTTATCAGGATGTCCCTGATGGAAAAAAAAATAAATTTATTTGATATTCCTTCAATCACATTTATTTTAATTATCGAACTGTCCGGAAATGGTCAGGATTCAAAAAATATATAAACATTAGTCATTTTCAAGGCAAAAAATCAATCACCAAGATTTCATTTAATTTATAAATACCACATAAATACCTATGTATCGTAAAATCTTGGTTCATGGTTCATATTATTTTTTCCCAAAACAATAACTCACTTCTCACTAAAAGAACAAAGTAAGAATTTGTATTCAGCTAAATAAATCAGTCAAAGTAAAGAAAATTCACGTCATTATGATTTATAATAATTGACAATCGTCATACAATACTTTAATGTTGACAGAATCGTCACTGCCTTTACCTACCTAAGATACAACTACAGGATAATTAAAAAAAAATACGTTCAAACAATACAAAGATGAGTAGGAAATTAGCAACAATAAGCCCACATTGTAATTTGTAGGTATTTACAACGAATAATAAAATGTATGGAGGAAAACTCGTAAAAACTGTCAAAGGAACGAGGTTCTTCCTAACACAAGATATATGTGCAAAATAGTATAAGCATTAAAAACACGTTAAGGAAATGGTTTCGGGACGTCAAAAGATCTGCTATTAAGTTGATGACATTTAATTGTTCCGAGCACTTTGGACCATAGAGCATTTATTTATTTTAATGGCCTCCTATTAGAAGACACAGTACTTGTTACAATTGTCTGTATCACAGTATTACAATACTGTGCCTGTATGCTATATTAGACAACACGAACATCATTAGTTGTTTTTATAAGTAGTCCAGAGATACTGGCCTCTTTTGAAGATTCATCTTTTAAAACGTAACGTCTTCTAATTTAGTGGCGGGTATTGTGATCCTCACCTCATCATGTTTTTCTCCAGTATTTGAATATTCTAAAACAAAGTCTTTTAATAACTCAGCCCCCGGAACCACAGACACAATAGAAAATCTATTGTGTCGTGGACCGATCGGGCCGCTGCGCTGCGCTGGGGGCTCAATGGGTTAATAGCATTTTGATATAACCCGCTAATGGTATCTATCTTAAACTCTAATCTAAAAAGTCTGCTATGAATTGGTTAATTCAATATTGCTATAGTTTGGTATTAAATGGATATAGGTACGTTTTTTTGTTGTGACAAATCTGCAATCAGTCAAACAACTGTAAGCAGTAGCCTTAGTTCGTCTTAATGGATATACCTACTCATTTATAAAGTATATGAATATTCTTATACTTGATAAATGAGTAGTTATATCCATTAAAGCTAAGCATAAAAGCATAATATAATTATTTAAAAAAATACATAAATCATTAATCTACACCTTCGAGAATCTGCTAAATATACGCCTGACTCACACCATCAAATGCGCCTACTCAATTTTATATTTTGATAATAAATTTAGAGAATCAGGTCCTGTTATAATTTTGGATATAAAACCTGTTTTATATGACTTAAAAGATAATGTTTTTTTGCTAAATGTTTGCCAAATAAATCATTTTTGTTAGTCGCCGCTAAATAGAGACTAATTCAAATGTCTCGAATTATCAAAATATCATCTAGTTGGTTAGCAATTTTAAATAGGTAGGTAAATAATATTTGAAATATAAAATATATTATTCCTATTCTCACGTCTTTATTACAAAATATGAAAAAATAGAAGAGGTCTTACTATATAACAAAGCAGTCAAAATGGCAAGAATGGCGTGGCATTCTCGAAACAGAATACTTTTATTAAAATTGGTCCAGCCGCTTAGCAGGAACAAACACAGGCGCAGAAGAAATAGACTTGACACAGGAAATCGATTTTTTCCGAAAAGAAAACTTACTAATAATTGTACTTAGTATTTACTAACTGTACTTAGTAATTCTAGGTATTCAGTTATTGAAGCAATTAATTATATTCGAACAAAATAAACAAAAATGCACAATAATATTATTTACTATTGATATCGTATATTCAAACCATGAACTTCGTCCGAGAGGTCATTGCCTCACTTTTCCTGACCGCTTGGACAGTGTGTATATAAAATTTTTGTTGTTCTAAAATTTTTGTGTAGGTGCGACATCGATAATTCTTTATTTTTTCTTCATTGCGATTTTGGATTTTGATTCATCATTTTATCCTCTAAATTTAATTAACTTTCAAAAGGTTACACTTAGTTACATCCGACACAAAAAATAACTTTAGATACATCTTACAAGATTTTATACCTTCCTAATAATAAAAGAATGTTTAAAATCGATCTAGTTAAATCTAAAAAAATCAAACAATTTAATCTTTCCACTATAATATTAACATAAGACAACATTATTTTCAGGCCATAAAAAGGTAGTAGCATTCATAGCCCACGGCGGCCTTCTGGGCATGACGGAAGCTGTGTCCGCCGGCAAGCCGATGCTAGTGGTGCCTTTCTTCGGAGACCAGCCGTCCAACGCCGCTGCAGCGGAGTCCGCTGGATTTGCGAAGGTGCTAAGATATAGCGACCTGACTGAAGAATCGCTGAGTGCAGCGCTAGAAAGCGTATTAAGCGCTGAGTGAGTAAAATTTCATATTTGCTGACGTATGACGTAATTTATTGACTGAAATGTAACCCGCATTTGGGTGTATATTATATTGATTTTAACTACGCAGTAGCTCTGTTTGGCACTATAGATGAAACTAACAAATATGCAGAAAGTAGGTAGGTACCTACTTCTGCTAATGTTCATGAGGGGTAGTGATCGATTACCATCAAGCGAACCATCAGGTCGGTTACCAGATATTACAAAAAAATCACGTAATATTACAGCAATAAAATTTCTAGATCCAGTATTTGCGTTATTTTAAATTATTGGGTTAGTGGTATAGTAATTATAAAATACTCTTATGTAATATTAATGACTACTAAGTATAAGTTATTAGAACTAAATAATAGTGCATGAGCAGTGGTGGCTATGAGCAGTGGTGGCTCAGTGGTGAGACCTCGGACTTCGAATCGATAAGTCCGTGGTTCGAGACCAGGCGAGCGCGCAGGAAATAAATTGATTTTTCAATTTATCTGCGCATGTTGTAACATCACCACTGCTCGAACGGTGAAGGAAAACATCGTGAGGAAACCGACATGTCGAAGAATTAAAAAAGTTCGACGACATGTGTCATCCGCCAACCCGCACTTGGCCAGCGTGGTGGATTATGGCCTGTACCCTCATAGGAGGCCCGTGTCCCAGCAGTGGGAACGTATATGGGCTGATGATGATGATGATGATGATGAATAGTGCATGGGTTTATAAAAATTGTTCTAGTTATAACAGTTATTATTGCACTTATTGCTATGCTAATATATTATTTTAAAAAACATGCTTTTTATCTAAATTAGCAATTAATTATATACTTACCTACTTAGGTAAAATAAATCTTATATATAAAATTCCCGTGTCACAATGTTAGTTACCATACTCCTCCAAAACGGCTGGACCGATTCTCATGAAATTTTCTGTGCATATCGCCTATCGGGTAAGTCTGAGAATCGGCCAACATCTATTTTTCATAATATGTACCACGGGTGAAGCCGCGGGGGCGGACCGCTAGTAATTATATAATTTTAAGCATAGAAGTGATAGGTACTACCTACAGGTTTTAGGTAATAATCAATTTGATAAAATATGCCATGATCAAATCATTCAACATTTTTATTACGTAGTTAAATCTATAATAATATTATAAAGCTGAAGAGTTTGTTTGTTTGTATGTTTGTTTGTTTGTTTGTTTGAACGCACTAATCTCGGGAACTACTGGTCCGATTTGAAAAATTCTTTCGGTGTTAGATAGTCCGGCCATTTATCGACGAAGGTTATAGGCTATATTTCATCACGCTACGGGCAACAGGAGTGGAGCCAGCCAGAGGGTGAAACCGCGCGGAGCAGCTAGTAGATTCATAATCATTAATAGTCTCATTTTATATCAACAATGCATCAATAAAACTAGTGCACTGCCGCAATGGAAATTATAATAATGTTAATATATATACAAATATTTAAATAGAAAATGATACAATGTCACGCTATTGTTGCTTCATACGATAATTATTGTCATACCGTTTATCAATTACACGTGTTATTAAAATAATTAATTTGAATATTTGATTTAATTGAACATGAAAGTAAAATTATTTCCTCCTGCGAATATGATATGATCTACTTGGTACAGTGCTTACTTACTGCGTAAAAATCAGTAGAAAACAAATCCAGAAGCCGTGTAATCAGCCATAGGTAGGTATATTTTTCGACACCCAATACGTGGTTGCCTGGCAGAAATCACTGCATAGTGATAAGGCCGCCCTTTGTGCTTTTGTTTATTGTAAATTGTTATTTTATGTACCTGGTTTATTGCACAATAAAGTGTTAAATAAATACATTTTCACACAAACCATAACAATTCTATTTTTAATGTAAAGTATCATTAGCATAGGAAAGTCCAACCTCCTGTAGGTAGACAGTTGGAGTATCAATGAAGTAGGACACAAAATACCTTTGATGATGAATGGTTATCTAGTTACGCCTAAAACGGGGAAACAAATCTGAAATACTTACATCAACCGTGTTTCGGGATCCACTAATATTTATATATGGTTTTTATCCCGGGAAAATGACGCAATCCCGGAAATCCCACGGGAACAGGAACTATGCGGATTTTTCTTTGACTGCGCGGGCGAAGCCGTGGGTGGAAAGCTAGTATAGAAATGACTATGAATAAATTTCATCTTTTTATATTTAATAATAAATCAATAATTTTATTATCCAAAATAATATGATACATACAATATAAGAATTATTATTAGCATAATATTTCTAATTATTATTAGCATAACTATAATATCTATCCACTTTTTTACACTAACATCCACTAGATTCAAATCCATTGCATCTGTATAAATTAAAAGTAAAACTTGTATTACTAGTACTATTATTCGTTTTTACTTATGACTATTTTACATTACATTAAACATTACAATGAAAGGGGTTGAATAAACTGTGCCATGAAAGAGGACTTTTGAGGGGCTTGACGCATCACATGATTGCTTTCCCAAGCGGTGGTAAATAACTATATACTTTTCGGAATTTATGTATGTTTTACAGACAGCATTATCACATAAATGAGTTTAAATTATTACAATACATTTAGAATGAAATACGGAACAAATTATGCAAATTGTACAAATATTTTAAAACTATTGTAGTTAGGTACCGCAGCCTGCGCAGGCTTCACATTTCTAACGCTTGTCAAATCTCATCTTTCATGGCATGTACATGTACATTTTGTGTACAATCAAACATCATTTGGTATGGTATGTCTCCTTGTCTTTGCTTTGGAAAATTATTGGTAACAAATAACTATTATGTCATGTTAAACAAGCAAAATTAACGTTACATATATTTGGCACGCTTCTTCGGCTCAATGCCAGGAAGTGCCGGGAATAAAGTTACGTAATATAATCCATATCTGCAGAATACAATACAGACATGGTATTTATAAGTTGCCTTGTTGGAACGTGTAAGATAACACAATACAAGGCAGTTTCTTCTGAACGTCACAGACTGAATTGAAAATAGCGTATAGTAGCATCTACCTATATTATTTAATAAAACATAACTAAGTACTTATAATTTATTTATTTTCGTTTTTTTTAATAATACAGTTAAAATTTCAGTAAAAATTGTTATAACGACAGCACATTCAATATTAAAAAGATTTTAAACAATAATTATTATTATTGTCTAAATTCTATTCTTCAATATACCTATATTGTGTGTAATTATATTTCAGAATGCGCCTCCAAGCCCGCACCGTTTCAAAGATCTGGAATGACAGGCAGAACCCGCCCTTAGAAACTGCAGTATACTGGGTAGAAAGGGTCATCAGATGGGGTCCTGTCGCCAAACTACACTCTCCTGCAAGAGACCTGGCCTTCTATGAATACGCCTTATTAGATGTCGCAGCGGCTTACATCGCCATTATTCTGACAACCCTAGCCTTGTTCTGGTACAGTCTGTCAAAACTATCCAGACTATTCTTGAAGGACAGCAAACAGAAACTACACTAGTTGTGTAGTTCAATATGGGCTATGAATTGTTGTTATTGTTTGTGGGTGTTAAAATGGGATTGTTTATTTTGTAGCTTATGAGATGTTATAGAAATTAGCAAATTGTTATATATATATATATTAATGACAATAATTGTTGATACGAATCTAAGAGTTGAAATAGTCCGTAATTACTTCCATGATTGTTTGGTTGGTAAATTCTTGACATGTTTAATATATTGACCAGTAAAAATCATAGTTAGTTTATAAGACCTATTTAATTAAATAAAGTTCCTTAATACAATAAGTTGGTAGTAGTTAGTTAGATTTAGCCACAGGATTTAGCTTTAGAAATTTATTTAACGCCTATCTTTTACTCATGGCAATGTTTTAGCAAGCATTCTAGCTTTTTGGTAGGAGTTAACTTTTATAAAACTTATTTATTGTCATCGTTTAAAAATTTTCCTTAAAAATTTTCTTTTTATGCAACTACTATTAAACATAATTGTTAATGTCAATGTTAATTGTGATAAAAAATATGAATACCAATTACCATGTAACTTCATAACAGTGTGATAAAGACAAAGACACAATAAATACTTATGTTTAAAATACCTATGTAAAAGAAAATTTTTATTGACTGTAATAATTAAAAAAAAAACAAAACTGCAAAGAATGAATAAATCGATCTATTGAAAGTTGAAACAACTTTATTGAAATATTTAATAAATAAACTTTAATAAAATTTAATAGATTGTGTTATTCTGTAGCAGATATGTAATTATATAAACCATTATTTAGTGTATTATATTATATGTAACAATAATATTATTTTGTAAATACATGTTAATAAAACTGTGATTTGTTAATATAAATATTATCATATACTTATATTATCTAATACAATAATTAATAATTGAACATAATATTTTAATGGTTGTCAATTGCAGTAAAGAAATTCTAATCACAATGAAAATGATTAAATAAATATTGTTTTACGTAGATATTTTCAATGAAAAGTCACATATTATATTAGCAGAAATTTCAATTATTAGCTCCTTATAAAACGTGTTTCTTAGTTATTTATCGACTTTAGTGGTTTCACTAAGGTATCGGAGCTAAATCGTGTGCCAACCAAAGTGATTTTATAGAAATATATTATTATAGATATTGATTTAGACCTTATAAAAAAGTTTGTTTAATAATATTTTATATTTCACACCTAAATTGTTTACAGGAATAAATTAATTAACCCTCATAGTGGAGTTTTGTTTTATTTGTGAACGGACTCCGTCACTGTAGTATTAAAAAAATTGCGCTGTTGGATCTAGTTATATAATATAGTTAGTACATAAATTAGTGATACATATATAAATTCCCATGTCGTATACCTAATACAAGCATATTTTTAAGCTATTGCATAGCTTCTATCGCGGGCCTTGAGCGCGGGGACCGAATCGAGAAATTCCGTAACGAAAAAACCTCACGCTCCCCACTCCGACGGGCTCGGCTCGACGGCTTCGCTCCGGCATTTGAAGACCTGGATATAACTTTGGGTACATACTTGGTACATACAGCTATTGCGTGTTGAAGGCATAACACGCAATAGCTTTACCGCGGCCGGCAGTCCCCGAGTGCCACACGTCGTTTATTTCTCTTCGGTATTTTAGCTCCAGCTGACTTTTATAATAATAACGTGATACCATGGGCGTAGCCACGGTGGGGCAGGGTGGGGCGCTTGCCCCACATTTCTAAAAAAAGCTTTGACCTGGAAGGTAGGTAGATACCTAACTACCTAACTACCATTATAAAAATTGAAGTACCTACTAACTACTAAGCTTATTATCCATATATATTATTAGTAAGAAATTCCACACTCGATTCTCGAAAGTCGACAGGCGACACAGAAAATGCGACCTTTATAATTAGTATTATTTACCTCTAAATCAATGACTAAGGAATCCTATGGACAGGGCATAATGTTCTATACAAACAACTGATTATACAAATATCATGCATTTCGATACCGAAATAATAAAACGAATACTGTCTCTTTCTAACTAATGAATATTCTGTTATGTGAAAATATATGACTATACGTCAGTCAGTGCTAATTCTATACCTTTTGACATTTGAAGTTAGCTCAAATACCTACTGTGGCCGGGCGCCATTTTATGTTCTCGTTATTATGATGTACATGCTCTGTCATTGCTCCATAATAAACATTGAAAAATATTGAATATTTTTGTGATTGTGACAAACATTTGTGTCTAAAACATATAGAGTGGTCAAGGACAAATAGTGGCATATTACCAAAGCGCAGTATTGTGGGATGTGGCTCCGGAAAGAATGAAAACTAGAAAAGTTTGTCTTTGCACCGGTATGTATACGTTTTGACTGAAATATTAGTTATTACTTTGCTGATTTACTTATTTTCATGTATATTGAATTGAGGAGTATTCACAGACTATGTTCAGTGTAAAATTGTTACCAAATATAGCTTTATTTTGTATATTTTCGTTCTAGTAAAATAATGAATTTGGGTGCTAGTGATGACTTATAATATCGACATCAGCAAAATGTTCGATGAAGACGTGCGTCTCCCAAGGCTGTGTCATTAATCTTAAGATTAGTTGCTTTGGTGAATACACTTCCAAAATAACAAATTAATTTTGCCAAGAGCAGCAGAAGGAAAAATAAAACACTTAAATTTACCTTATATGAATTTTAACTTAAGTAAGATTAATCGCTTTTATAGTAGGTACTTTAAAAATGTATTTACAAATAAGTCAGGTCAGGACTAAAATTATAATAACCTAAAAATTCATTTTTTGAAGGTTACCAAGAAGTGAAAATAGAAAAGGAGAATGGTTAGAAGCAATTGAAACTGAAAATATCAAGCCAAATGTAAAGGATATTATATCATAGTATGTTCCCTACATTTCCCCGAAAGTGCTTTTAATAGAACAATGGATGTGATTAGTCTGCACGATGATGCTATACCAGTATGTCTGCCGCTGCATTCACACAGGGTGAGGTTTTTATCTGTAGACACGTGATGTCTTCCAATTTACTTTTGGTCTTTTTATTTAGATTTAGGGCTGTCATTTATAATCTAACGTTTCTCCTATTTTGAAGGAGGCCTGTGAACAAACTGAGATGGTTTTATATGATTTTTTGAGTACAAACTTGGGTGATATTTGGTTGTTGAAATGTTATTGACTGAGGGAAAGTGCAATTTACTTTAAATACATGGGGTGTTTTAAGTTATTTTTCTATTCTTTATAAATTTATATTTATAAAGCATTTCAATGCCATAAAACCAAAAATATAAATTCAAGTTCCGCTATTGTAAGCCCTAATGTTGATATTAATTTCAAACCATCAGCATTGCCCTTTTAATTAAAATGTATTGCATTTTAGTTTAAATGTAAAGTGAACAATGCTAGTTAATGTAAACTGTGACATTTCATTTCCAGGTACCAGTTGAGCCTCAAATCCCGAACTCAAAAATGAACAGAGTGTATCCGAGTGCATTCCAGGCTGCACAAAATAGTTTAGCTCTATAATTTTCTCTATTATTATATATTATTGTTTTTTTTTTGTCTATTATTTATAAATGAATAAATACAATTACTGTATATTGTGTTGTTCATCGTAATAAAATACTATTATATACCTATATTAGTATATATTATGTTGTTTCAATATATTACATTCCTCAAAACTGAAATTACCAAATTGTAAGTCTACCGTAATCCTTATATTGAAGTCATACTTAATTTTATTAATTGGCATTGTCATTTTTTTCATTTGTAATTTTACTTCTATGTTTTGTACAATAAAGTTAAAATAAATAAAAAAGAGTGTGTGTTTATGTACACGCGTTAGAAGTTACGCGCCAAAAGAAGTATAACTTCAAAAAAAAATATATTAATATTATTTTTATATCGATAAACATAATAATGTTTATCGATATATTCTCGGCACTAAACACCGCCATGTTTTGTTACAAGCAATATGGCGCCGGCCACACTTTTTTTGTAGGTATGTCACTTCCATGTGATTCCTTATTCATTGATGTATACCAATGACTAAGGAATCCTATGGACAGGGCATATTGTTCTATACAAACAACTGATTATACAAATATCATGCATTTCGATACCGAAATAATAAAACTAATACTGTCTCTTTCTAACTAATGAATATTCTGATATGTGAAAAAATATGGCTATACGTCAGTCAGTGCTAATTCTATACCGCTTGACATTTGAAGTTAGCTCAAATACCTACTGTGGCCGGTCGCCATTTTATGTTCTCGTTATTACGATGTACATGCTCTGTCATTGCTCCGTAGTAAACATTGAAAAATATTGAATATTTTTGTGATTGTGACAAACATTTGTGTCTAAAACATATAGAGTGGTCAAGGACAAATAGTGGCATAATACCAAAGCGCAGTATTGTGGGATGTGGCTCCGGAAAGAATGAAAACTAGAAAAGTTTGTCTTTGCACCGGTATGTATACGTTTTGACTGAAATATTAGTTATTACTTTGCTGATTTACTTATTTTCATGTATATTGAATTGAGGAGTATTCACAGACTATGTTCAGTGTAAAATTGTTACCAAATATAGCTTTATTTTGTATATTTTCGTTCTAGTAAAATAATGAATTTGGGTGCTAGTGATGACTTATAATATCGACATCAGCAAAATGTTCGATGAAGACGTGCGTCTCCCAAGGCTGTGTCATTAATCTTAAGATTAGTTGCTTTGGTGAATACACTTCCAAAATAACAAATTAATTTTGCCAAGAGCAGCAGAAGGAAAAATAAAACACTTAAATTTACCTAATATGAATAAGATTAGTCGCTTTTATAGTACTTTAAAAATGTATTTATAAATAAGTCAGGTCAGGACTAAAATTATAATAACCTAAAAATTCATTTTTTATAGGTTACCAAGAAGTGAAAATAGAAAAGGAAAATGGTTAGAAGCAATTGAAACTGAAAATATCAAGCCAAATGTAAAGGATATATCATAGTATGTTCCCTACATTTCCCCGAAAGTGCTTTCAATAGAACAATGGATGTGATTAGTCTGCACGATGATGCTATACCAGTATGTTTGCCGCTGCATTCACACAGGGTGAGGTTTTTATCTGTAGACACATGATGTCTTCCAATTTACTTTTGGTCTTTTTATTTAGATTTAGGGCTGTCATTTATATGCTAACGTTTCTCCTATTTTGAAGAGGGCCTGTGAACAAACTGAGATGGTTTTATATGATTTTTTGAGTACAAACTTGGGTGATATTTGGTTGTTGAAATGTTATTGACTGAGGGAAAGTGCAATTTACTTTAAATACATGGGGTGTTTTAAGTTATTTTTCTATTCTTTATAAATTTATATTTATAAAGCATTTGAATGCCATAAAATAAAACCAAAAATATAAATTTAAATTCCGCTATTGCAAGCCCTAATGTTAATATTAATTTCAAACCGTCGCGTCAGCATTGCCCTTTTAATTAAAATGTATTGCATGTTAGTTAAAATGTAAAGTGAACAATGTTAGTTAATGTAAACTGTGACATTTCATTTCCAGGTACCGGTTGAGCCTCAAATCCCGAACTCAAAAATGAACAGAGTGAATCCGAGTGCATCACAGGCTGCACGAAATAGTTTAGTTCTATAATTTTCTCTGTTATTAAGTAATTATTGTTTTTTTTTTTCTATTACCTACTGTATATTGTGTTGTTCATCGTAATAAAAAACTATTATATACCTATATTAGTATTTATTTTGTATCATTATATTACATTCCTCAAAACTGAAATTAGTTCAGCTAAAAGGTAACAAAAGGTAAAATATGTATATATAAATACTAGCGGTCCGCCCCGGCTTCGCCCGTGGTACATTTTTACGTTTTCTCTCCATAAGAACCATCCTCGTACTTCAAGAAATGTAATAAAAAAAGAATTAACGAAATCGGTTCAGTTGTTCTCGAGTTATGCGCTTACCAACACAATTTGCGATTCATTTTTATATTATAGATTATTTTTATATCGATAAACATATTAATGTTTATCGATATATTCTCGGCACTAAACACCGCCATGTTTAGTTCCATTCAATATGGCGCCGGCCACACTTTTTTTGTAGGTATGTCACTTCCATGTGATTCCTTATTCATTGCTCTAAATTGACTGACTAACAACTAACAAGTGTCATACGCCCAGCGACTAAACGGCTGAAGATTTTTGGATCTATTTCGTGGTGTGGACTGTGGTAGGTGTTTTGAATAAGAATAATTCGAATAACGAATTACACACGAAAAAAGAAAATAGCTGAGGCTTCTATGTTACATGAACTGTAAGAAAAATGAGTATAGTACCCCAATTAGTTACCCCACTAATTTATCCAATTTCACTTTTGTTGTGTTACACGTTCTACAACTCACTGATACTTTTTACTTTACACTTTTTTTTTCTAGTGCCTACACTAGAAAAAATGCATTCGCGAATGCCTTTGCAAATGCCTTCGCGAATGCCTTCGCAAATGCCTTCGCGAATGCCATCGCGAATGCCTTCGCAAATGCCTTCGCAAATGCCTTCGCAAATGCCTTCGCAAATGCCTTCGCAAATGCCTTCGCGAATGCCATCGCGAATGCCTTCGCAAATGCCTTCGCGAATGCCATCGCGAATGCCTTCGCAAATGCCTTCGCAAATGCCTTCGCGAATGCCATCGCGAATGCCTTCGCAAATGCCTTCGCGAATGCCATCGCGAATGCCATCGCGAATGCCTTCGCAAATGCCTTCGCAAATGCCTTCGCGAGTGCCTTCGCGAATGTCTTCGCGAATGCCATCGCGAATGCCTTCACAAATGCCTTCGCAAATGCCTTCACAAATGCCTGCGCCGGTACCGGCCGCCGGTATTTGAAGACCTGGATATAACTTTGGGTACATACTTGGTACATACAGTTGCTAGTTACATATTATTTTTTATTGTTGCCCCACCTTGAGCCCATGGCTAGCTACGCCCATGCGTGATACAGTGAGAATTACAATAGGTAATAACGTAATAGAAGTTTGTTCGACTTGAGTTTATTATTTCGTATAACTTTTTGAGGGCGGTTGAAGTTTTGTTTTTATTAGTTTGGAGAAACAATGATTCTTCAATGATAAAGACATGAAACATCAAATTAAAATAATATGAAATAAAGAAATAATTGGTTCAAATAACTCTACCGACTGCATATTATGATACGAGGAATAAGGGAAAACAGCTTCAAACTACAGGCAATGAAATAACAATTTAAATAATTATTTGAACAAAAAAACTAAACCGCCTTCATATTGTCAGAGCTAGACCAAATTGGAATGGGAACACACGGAAGGCTTTTGAGAAAAATGTCTGAGATGTTACATGTGGGACACCTGATTGGAACGAAGTTAATTTCGTTTTGAAATAAGTATTCTAGGAGGTATAATTAAATATTTAGAAGTTAAATGATAAAATAAATAGGTGAAGGAATGCTATATTACGCTATGGTACACAAAAGTGTCGTGAGGATGTTTCGAGGCGCTCGCCTAGCCCCCCTTAGACAGCGTACCGCGCGATAATAAGGAACTTCGTTCCAAAAACTGCAGTCGATTTGCGAAACTCCTTCTTTTTTAGTCGGTTGAAAAACATCAGCAAATGAAAATACATAACCAACTAAACTTTTGGCGCATTCCCATCAATTTTACGAATCTATGCTCTATACCTATAGGATGGCATTTGTAAGATATAAAATTTATAATCAATTTAATTATCTACCTTTCATTTCCTATAACTACTCAATAAATTGTTAATTACGAAGTTTCCTTTGACGCATGTATGTATATTGTTATCGGCGTAAACAAAACATAGTACATACAAACTACAAAGTAAGGTATACCTAATTTTACATTGTTTTAGTTGATAAAAATTAATTAGTTTTTTGTCTAGAAGTAGTCTACAATTTTTTTTAACAATTATCATTTCTCTATATATTTCTAACTTGTGAATAAAATTAATTAATTTCCCGGGTTCGTAACCGATTCTTGAAATTAAGGTTTTTCTTTAAAAAAAAACAAGTATGGTTATTTTTCAGTGGAGCCCAGACACAGGAACACGCTGTCATTTTGTATATTTTATAGAACTTATGACATTTGACCTATCACGGAAGGAACTTAAAATAAAATTAAGTATTTAAGATCTTATCTAGATCATCTAGATAATAATTATAATCTAACAATTTAATATCACTGCTTAATCTTTTATTCACTTTGTTCAAGGATATGTCGTAATTTTGCATATTATTTTTAATATAAATCTAGATAAATTTACATCACTGCTGTCTGCTATCCACACAAAACATCGTCATTAAAAAAATGTATAACACCTAAGTAATAAATTATCCAAGTTTCATTTATTTTTATGTTTTGTTAAGCATTTGAATTGCAAACAATAATCATCGCTGTATATTACCAGAGATAATATTATAATACACATAACTAATAAAGTAGGTAACTACATGACTTACTGTTTCCATATATTTTTTTTTTGTTAAAGTAGGTATATTCTGTTTTTATGTTAGATTTAATATTTTGAAATTATTTATTACGAGTACCGTGTGGATTTGTACAGAAAAAGTTAATTGAACAACTAATAAACATTTTCTATTGATTAATTATTTTGTTTTAGAAATGGATCAAGGACTTTACGTTCAACAATATATAATATCCTAATATCCGTTTCATTGATTGTATTCACTATTTAATTGTTTATATAACGTATCATTGTAAAATTGTTATTTAAACATTAATTAAAAATAACGTAGGCATATGACATAAGAGGTTCCGTAATTTTACTGGAAAATGAAAATACATCGCGATGCAACTGACACCTGGCGCCATCTATCGACATTTTCACATGGCTGTTCGAAATTGACGAATAATAATAATATCTAATAATTGATCGACTCGTTCCATAACTTAAATGTGATAGTTTTTACTGATATAACTACCTATATAATTAGAAAAAAGCGAAATACAGGACCTAAATATTTTGATGTGTTAAATAAAAAATTAAATGTCATTAAAATATTTTAAAAATTTTAACTTTCCTAACACGAACCCTAAATTGATAGTATATACCTTCGGTTCATCTTTTTTATAGAAATTACATTGTATCGGCAGCCAGTCGACATTACAAAGTTGAGACAATTAGGTTCAACATGTTACGAATGATTGGCCTGCTTTTTGGAATAATGTACTCTTTTAACGGTGTATACTCAGGTCGTCTATTAGGTTTATTTCCACATCCAGGAAAAAGTCATCAAATGGCATTTGATCCGTTGTTAAAAAAGCTCGCCGAACGGGGTCACGATGTTACCGTAGCAACTTTTTTCCCATTAGAAAACCCCCCTTCTAATTATACAGAAGTAAATCTTCAAGAACTTGCCGAATTGAGATTGGAGTCTTATGATGTGGGAAAATATGAATTTCCGAGTTGGTTCATGAAAATTCCTGTTATTGGAAGTATTATCGACCAGTATGAACAACATACAGCCTTAGGAGAGGCAGCACTGAACATTTGCGAAAAGCTGACGAAATTCCAACCCTTCAACGAAGCACTCAAAAAAGAATATGACGTCGTAATAACTGAGATCCTAAACAGCAAATGTGTGTTTGGTCTATTAGAGGTTTATGCAATAAAGGCGCCAATAATTGCGATGTCATCCAGTATAATGATGCCAGGAGACGCTGCATTAATGGGAGCAGATGACAATCCGTCGTTCGTTCCAGGAATCACTTCGGCTTATTCACATAGGATGTCATTCTTGCAACGCTTGGATAACACGATTGCATATCTATTATTCAAGCAATATTATGAAGAAATAAGCAGAAAAGAACGAGCAATCTTAGAACGACATTATCAAAAAAGACTACCAGATTTGCACGTTCTTTCAAAGAATATATCGTTAATATTAATAAACACTTTCCATGTTCTTGATGGGGTGTATCCCAGTGTGCCTGGTATCATTGAAATTGGTGGAATTCATATCTCAGAACCAGTCGTTAAAAATATACCCGCTGTAAGTAATTTTTTTTTTCAAATTGTTGTTAAATTACACATTCAATAAGTTATGTATTTGAGTGACCTATTCGTTTTTCTATATTAACATTTTAGCCTAATTAATTTATACTTAATACTTATACTTATTAATTCGTTATTACCAGTTATTACCTAATTAACTGTTTGTTTGACATTCATAATGCTGTAACTTTTATAATACCTATGTAATGTTAGTGTACCAAGAATAAGGAACGTGATTAACAATTTTTTTATACATTTCAGTACATCGAAAAATTCTTGAATGAATCCGAACACGGTGTTGTATTATTCAGCTTCGGTTCGCAATTAAGAACAACATCGATATCTCAATACAGACAAAATGTATTCATTAGCGCTTTTTCGCAATTGAAACAAAGTGTGCTCTGGAAACATGCAGACAGTGCGGATGAAGGAACTCCTGTTGGGAAGAATATTTTAAGAGTAAGATGGCTCGATCAATACGAATTATTGAGTGAGTAAATAGGTACTTTCAATTTCCGTTGATGGTAGAGTCCATAGCTTTGCAAGGATGTTGCGTTTACGATTTGAATTTATTATTTAACCGTCGCGACTTCTCGAAAATGATTTTTTTTAGTTCAACCGTTTAACATGATTATTTTTGTGTTTGATAGAAATTTGTTGTCTTATCCTAAGGTCTTATCAATTATCATTGGAGAATTTTGTAGAAAAGAATTATTAAAGTTATTTCAAAAATTAAGAGAGCCTAGATCACTGAGCCTTTTTTTCTTTACAGAGCATCCAAAAGTTAAGGCTTTAATGTGCCACGGTGGCAAGCTGGGTATAACAGAGGCTGTATCAGCTGGAAAGCCCATAATTGTAATACCCATGTTTGCGGAACAAAAAGTCAATGCAGAGGCGATCAAAGCTGCTGGTATCGGTGAAGTTTTATCTCTGCCACATCTCACAAAACAAAACCTAGGCACAGCCTTGCATAATGTGCTCAGTGAAAGGTAGGTTACATTTTAAACAATCAATTTAACACGTGTGTACTTCTTAAGGTCGTACTTGTAGGTACTTAAAATCTATTTTAGATAACCTTAATGGTATAAATAAAATCCTAATTATACGTTTCCGTGCTTAAAACTTTGAAATTTCATCATTTTCTTGTTAAAACAGAGACCGGATATTAATTCATACGAATGACAATATTATCTTAGTAATTGTTTTCTGCAGTGTTCGTTAGTTACTCCTAATGTTAACGAATTGTAAATGGAAAAGTCTTCACGTTTATATAAAGTACCCACGTCATAAAACTTATTAGAAAATGTAAAATGTCGTGAATTTGATAAACATATTGTATTGGTCGTGGAAAAAGAAATGGATACAGTACGAAATACGCACTGTCTTACCGAAGTATCTTTGCGCCCATCTTCTGAATATATAGTCAAGGAACATTATTTGTATAACATTTTTTTTAGAATGCAAGAAAGAGCCCGCCTAGTGTCCAAGATGTGGCACGACAGAGAATCGTCTCCCCTGCAGACGGCAGTCTATTGGACGGAGCGAGTGGCCCGTTGGGGACACCAGTCTCCGCTTTACTCCGAAGCTAAACACCTCCCCTTCTATCAATACGCTTTGCTTGATGTTCTAGCATTCCTCGTTATATTGCTTTCTCTAGTTATAGGCATCATTATGTATACAGTTCTTCTTTTTCTTAGGTTTATGAACAGAAGAATAAATAAAGAAAAGTGCCTGTAGATTATATGACTATTTTCAATATAGGTAATACACGCAATGGGTCATAGTAAAATTATGAATTATGATTATTATGTTGAATAATAAAACCAATAGAAAAAAATCTTGCTACCTAAGGTATAGTTGCTTCATACCAACGATCGTCCATAATGAAGTTTCATTGATTTGTAAGGAATTATGTACAGTGAAACTTGGTTAAGTGGGACCTGGATAAGTGAGAAACCTCCATAACTGGAACTTATGCTCAGGTCCCAACACTTTGGCACTGAATTACCTCTGTTAGTGGGATGAGGTAAACCTCTATATCTGGGATTTGTTCTTTCGATTTATCATCATAGTTACCTCTATAACTGAGACAGCGAGTAAATTTTATATGCATAAACCTCTGTAACTGAGATAAAATTGTTAGTCCAAGTACGTAAGTACAAACTTTGAGCTTCAATTACCTTCAGTTTTAGTTTCGCTTTACTATCATACAGATGTTTATTTGAAAAGTATCAAAACGAAAGCTATAATCGTTATCATTACGTGAAAAACTGTCTGTTTATGAACCTGTATTCTCACCTCTATTAATGGAACCCTCTGTAAATGAGACAGATATTTATTTATACCTGTATATCTGAGACACTGGGTAAGTGGAATACCTCTATAAGTGAAACGATATTGCAGGTCCCTTGATGTCTCACTTAACCAGGTTTCACTTAAATACTATATTTAATTAAACTTGACTGTTTTGTATTTATGATGATTTTTATTCTCAAATATGTATTTCCGATATCTCAATACCTAATTATGTGGAGGATTCTGCCGATCTGTGTTAGTCTTCTCCCAAAAAATAAATATCTACATTTTTAAAAGTAATGTAGGTACATATTATATTCAGACAATATCAGAAGTTTCGGATACCATTGTTTATTTTAATACAAAAAAAATACAAACTATATTATGTAGGTACCTATTACAAATCGAAATTTCAGTTTAAACGTAAATTTACCTCCTAAATAATAATAGTGATTCTCAAGGATTTTTTTTTCTGCCTACAGTAGAGCTGACGGAAACTATATTTTAAAATTTGTCTTTCCTTGTGCTGATAGATAATATAGTCTGTTTAAACACTAGATAACATACTAAGTAGTACCTAAAACTCATAAAGAATTTAAAACACCAGAAATGTACGTAAATTTACTAAAACAATCCAAGCATGTGTACTACGTACCTACCTACTTCCTTGCTAATAAAGTGCATCAAAATACCTATGTACAATAATTATTAAACTGATATTTTTATAAGGTAAAAAATGGTTAATAATATTATTATCATAAACATTTGACTACCTATTTATTTTTCTTAAGTATCCAGAATATATTATGTCTGAGATCATTTTAAGATTAACCGAAGCTCTTTATATATTTTGTCAAGCGAAGGTTCGTTAGCCTTGGATTGAAATGGATATGTATCTTGAAATTAAATACATTCAAACAGGTTCAAAACAGTTTTTCATTTGGTCTAAAAAAAAATAAGTGTATCTAGGTACATTCTACATTATAAAATATTTCGCCGTGATTAAAATATAAAAATAATGTAAAAATACTAGCTTTTCACCCACGACTTCATGTTATAGTCAAAATATTATAGCGATACCTTACTAGTTACTTACTTACTTACTTAACTAGCTCTGCGACCCAAACAGAGTCTTGGCTTCCGACACGAGTTCACGCCACTTTCCTCGATCGCGCGCAGTTTCTTGCCAATTGACGGCCTCCAGATTGCGTAGATCGGCTGCTGTTGCGTCGCTCCATCGATATCTGGGACGGCCCACGGGGCGTCGGCCAGTTGGAATGCCCAGATATGCCTTTTTCACGGCCCGATCATCCCCCATTCTTAAGGGGAGTCCTTTCAGCGAAGCGGAGTAAAATTGGTTTGCAAGATCAAATTTTTCATGTATTTGCAATTATATGACGCTTCTAGAAAAAATAATCAATACACTTCAAGATATTTCCTAAAAAGTGTGCTAATTTGTTACACAACCACGTGTATTTTGGTCGATCATATAAAATCATAAAAATAGGCTAAAATAAAGATCGAAAACGAATTATTTATTAATGAAATTTCTGATTTTGGAAATAATTTTTATATAAGGATATGTATTTTGATGTACTGCAGAAAACGTGCTAAATTTTGGTTTTCTACTGAAGCCCTGTAATTATTAAATACATATTATATCTCAGAACTTAACGTTGCCCAGCGTTTTCTTTACAAACCGCGCTGCCCGCTACCCCGCCAGTCCTGATCAGGCGCTTGCTAACGTAGGACCTGTGTCAAATTATCTCCGCTCGATTTTACGTTTTGAGTAACGATAAATTATTGAAAATGGGTAACAAAACAAACAAAATTCGGAAGAAAGCAGTGTCAGTATCAAAAAAAAGAGTAAACTATAAGAAACGGTATGTAAATTGAGTAATATGATAAAAACGTAGTTACTTGATGACACAGAATAAAAATATCAGTTGGTCATAAAGTTTCACCTCGTATGCTTTTATTTCAAAACGATAAAAGCTGCGTTACTGTGAAATAAGAGTTTAGTTTATAATAATTTGTTTTATATATATAATACTAGTGGTCCGCCCCGGCTTCGCCCGTGGTACATATTTCGCAATAAAAGGTAGCCTATGCCCTTTTTCGGGTATCAAAATATCTCTATACCAAATTTCATGCAAATTGGTTCAGTAGTTTAGGCGTGATTGAGTAACAGACAGACAGACAGAGTTACGTTCGCATTTATAATATTAGTATGGATTATTATTACGTATAATTGGTGTATTATTTGCATAATTTTGGGGTATTATTATTAATTACAGTTGTTTATTTTAAGGAAAAAAACAATAATGATTATTAGTTAAGAAATAATTGATAATAGTCAAATAATAATAATTATTGACTTATAATAATTATTAATCACTACAGTAAAAGTTCCTTATTGGCGGGGTATATGTTCCATAAAATATATGCCTCGAATACAGAAACCGTGAATACGGAATGGTAATTATTATATGGGATTATAGGTTCTACGTTATACATTCCTAGGTGACGATTGAGATTTTTTTCGTGTCTCATTTTTTTTAGTTGACATTATAAACTAGGAAGAGTGCAGTAGACGTTACTCGATCACAATTTTTGTAACGAATGTGAAAGACGAAACAATAAAACACGCAAAGCGGCTTTTACTATAAACGGAACTACATTTAAAAATATACTTTATTTAATATTTATTGAGTTATAAGGTTGCTTCCATTCTGTTTATTTACGCTCCTTCTATGTCTCGTTTCAGCACCATACTATGCCTGATTAAATAAATAGATATTAGATAATAAATACAAGGGGAAGTGGGAGGCGGACACGCGCAGGCTCGCTCGCGCACCCTTCGCACACCTTACTGCCGCCACGTGATCGTAGTGATGTGACTTGACCAACGCTGTACTCGATAGTTTACAAGAAAAACTATATTTTAACATATTAATATTTGACTTTAATATTAAAACTCTTTTAAAAATATATTAAAAATAATTTTGTGTTGTGTTTTGTATCATACACTTTCTAATATTATGAATGCGAATGTATTATAGTGTAAATGTAAAGTATGTAATGTTACGATATTATATTTTAACCGCTAAATTGATTTTTGAAGGTTTTGGTAGGTATAAAATTGATATATATTTATATTGTTTATTATTTCATTTTAAATTATTAATTAATTCTTATTTTTATTTAACATTAAATACTATTATTATTTGATTTATTATTAAAAAATAGTACTAAACCCGATCTTTTATTTTCTTAATTTTAATAGTTAGGAAGTCCACACGTTTTTTCAGATATTTCAATTATACATTTTTTTTAAACTACTTATAATTAATAGAAGACTTTACATTATTATTTAAAATTACATATATTTATACTTTCTTCATACATTTCTCCTTTAATAACATATTGAACAATATATTTTCTTATGTTACATATTTATTTACATAACTTATCGATAGCTCAACACGCAATTGATACCTACCCATCCCTATTTGTCACACACACATTTATATAGTATCTATAGCTCATCTGCCTTCGATGCGCACTAAGCAATTTGTGCAATACACGCGCTCTATACTATTCTAATATTATAATACTCTAAGCTTCTACTGGTAGCAGCAAGTAATATTTATTAGTTACACCAAGTACTTCCATAATTATGTTGTGCTAATTAATAAATTCCTAGTACCTACTTATCTCAGTTTATAAAGTTGTAAATGCTTACTTTATTTACTTTTATATTTACAATCTGACACAAACACTTTTACATTGCTTACATAATAAAAATTGATCACAATTTACTTTTGATATATTTTACACTGTGGCATAGCGCACGTTACGAAAAACAAACGACGCGAGGAGCGCTAGGAGCGCGAGTCACGCGAACGGCCCCCCACACTTCACATCCTAAAATCTTGCCTCGCGTTGAAATACCTCGCGTTAAAACGAGACCGAGCCATCGGAGGCGTTGCGCCTTTGTCTGGCCAATGATGTAGTTACCTTACTAGTTACTACCTTATAATATTATAGTAGTCAGCTGTGCTACAGACTACATGTATATATAAGAGTCGGGGCGGGCCAAGCAACAATGTCCACACGAGCGAAGCTGAGGGCCATTATAGCGGTAGGTACAAATCGATTCATGAAAAAATACTTATAGCGGCCACTTGACCCCGTTTGAAAAGATTTCCTTAAGGTGAAATGAGACCCAAAACAGACGTTTTGAGCTCACGAAGAATTAATTTTTTTCTTCAAAAACTACCAATTTGATTTTTTTTATTTATGGATTTATTTAATTGAAGAGTTTGTCTAGTGACGTGCGGGAACCGAAACACGATTGAAAAAATTTGCCTCGATAGAAAAACGTTGTGAAGTTTCCTAAAAATTAAACGGTCAATCAATTTCATTTGGACAATGGTAAAGTAATATCAATGAAACTTTATCCACATCCATTTCCATTCAATTCTTGAGAGACGTGCGGGATTAGATTTTACATTTAATACATCAGTAATTTAAAAAAAATATATTTATAAATTATGAGCACAAAATTGCGCGTAGGCCGGTCGCTTCCGCCGTTCCGCCTCCTGTTAGTCGACGCTAACGCGTCTTAGAGAGCAGTCCTGTACAACTTTTTCGCGCGGTGCCGTTGTCTACTCGCATACGTGATTTAGTGTTAGTGATACTAAAGTTTTTCATAAACATGGTGAATTTTGGTGGCCAAAACATTGATGGTGAGAACATTAGGAAGAAAATGTTGCGAAAGCAGATAAAAAAACTACAGTTATTGAACCCAAATAGGTAAGTTTGATGTTTATCATGCTTATTTATATTTATTATGTCTTTCGGCCGCTACAAGTCTAAAGATTTCAACTTCCAATATATTGATTACTAGGTATATTTACAAGTCTAATTTGAGAAACGCATAAATCAAAATTTGAAAGTTATTTTTACTTGTAATAATTAGTAATAAATATTATTTTAATTTTTTGGAGTATTATATGTTTACTAAGTCTGAATTGAGCAACGCACAAATCAAGATTTTATAATTTTATGCACTCCGTCTTTATTTTTATTTATAGCTAGAGGTCCGCCCCGGCTTCGCCCGTGGTACATATTTCGCAATAAAAGGTAGCCTATGTCCTTTCTCGGGTATCAAAATATCTCCATACCAAATTTCATGCAAATTGGTTCAGTAGTTTAGGCGTGATTGAGTAACAGACAGACAGACAGACAGAGTTACTTTCGCATTTATAATATTAGTATGGAAGTATGGATTTTATTATTGGTATAGAATAGATAAGTAATGTTTTAGTTTTTTTTTGAGATTTCATCTTCCAATAAATATACTACTGATTTGTGTATGTATGTTTATTTCTAACAGCGAAGCGCGACCACGAAAAATCCGATGAGCAGCCTGCAAGCCAGGACGCAATAAAAGACAAACCATGATTACCAGAAACTGATGTGGATCTTCAGACAGTTTCATATAGTACTTTTTTGTGTAAGTTTATCTTATGTTATTTATTTATAAGTCATAAGATTGAAGATAGTAAAATATTTCAGACTAGTGTAAGTTATCACTGACTGGTTACCACTTACCAAAATTTGTTTTTATGCATATTATGCATAAGCATAATTACTTGTAAATTTTATATAAAAAAATATTTGAAAAATTTGTATGACGATGCCGACAGTCGATTTTTTTACGAGCTCGGACAATAGAGCGATAAATGAACGGACACAGCTGCGAAATTTTACTAATTTTTATAAAAGCACTTGTTATACTAATTGCGGTCAACCGTAAAATTTTGCAAACAAAAGAACGATTTTCTCAGAAAGTTTGCTGTGTATGACGCCGACAATCGAGTTTATTACGGGCTAGGATAATAAAGCGACAAAGGAACGTACACAGCTGCGCAATTTTTTCTAGTTTTGTGATGAAAGTATCTTTATAATAATCGTGGTATTATAATTGGTTTATCAATGAATTTTTCTATAAATCTTTTTTTGTTATACAGAATTTTCGTTTCATTCATTCTCTCCTATTATAACTTATTGTGGTTGTTTCAGCAGCACAATGTACAAGGACAGCTCAAAATGACGAGCAAGAAACATATTTATTTTCGGAACAAGGTGAAGAAGAAAAAATGAAAGTCGTATCAAGAAGATAAACATTGGAACAATAAAATAGTACCAAAACCAGCATTCGAAAATATCTGTTATGTTATGTTATATTATATATCAAATGTCAAAATTCTATCTTATTATCTATACTAATATTATAAATCTAAAGAGTTTGTTTGTTTGTTTGAACGCGCTAATCTCGGGAACTACTGGTCCGATTTGAAAAATTCTTTCGGTGTTAGATAGCCCATTTATCGAGGAAGGCTATAGGCTATAATATATCATCACGCTAAGACCAACAGGAACGGAGCAATGCGGATGAAACCGCGGGGAACAGCTAGTATATCATATATCTGATATTAAATATATCAAAATGTCGGATATATTTATTTAAAAAAATCAAAATTGTAAATAATATTTTTTTGTTATTGATTTTTTCAATAAATATGATATATATTATATATATCATATTTATTGATATTATATATATTATATATATTATATATATTATGTAAAAAAAAACCAAACGTAAATAGCATAAGTCTATTATGTATTTTTATTATCATATTGTACGTAAAGTCCCCATGACGAAAAACTATAAAATATTTTGTTTACAAAGATGTTCAAATAACTTATATAGGTAGCGACAATTCTAACAATAACAAATCATTTCATCATAAAATAAATTAGTCGCAAGCTCACTTTTTGTAACCAGTCTTGTACCAATTAAAAATCGACCTTCGTGCAAAGGAACAAAGGTCGTTTTTCTAGTCCGATGGGTCCGGCAACGAAAAGACGTTGCCGGATCGCTTTACTCGGCTTTAACCGCGCGAATATAAGAATTTAAGTAAAGTTCATTGAACCTCCGTTAGTTCCGTATGTTTCCGTCATCTATTCAGTTGTGTGGCATGGCGAGGGGATTTTCGTGAAGCGTCCCGCGCGCTCTTATGCTCCACCCAGGGGGCGTAGCCCAAAAGGTGCACAAACACGATTGTATTTCGTCTTAATAACTCAGGCCCCGGAATCACAGACACAATAGAAAATCTAATGTGTCGTGGACCGATCGGGCCGCTCGGGGCTCAATGGATAATAAAAATATTATATAATATTTTCATTTTTCGGTAATAATATTTTGGAACGATGTCGGCGGTGTCATGAAAAAATTTGAAGAAAATAAATAAATAAATAAATCATTTATTTATTTTTCCTCACAATTCCCAATCACACTTAGTTTACATACATAATAAATTATCAAAAATTTGCTAGAGTTGGAGGAGCTGCAGCTGGTATCAGAAATGTTAAAAACACTCGTTTAAACTTAGCGTTTAAATCTCTAAGGTTTAAACTTTAAACTATAAAACATTGAAAATAGTAAGTACTTATTTCTGTAATATTATTTAATATTTTAGATGTTGAGATTTTCGACTGACAATGTTTACTCCCTTGCACTCATAATACATACTTCTACTTATCTTATATCTGCAGGTAATTCTGTAAATTGGCATAAAAATAAATTTTTGAATAAGTCAACAACTGCACACTGCACACTGTAATCATTTATTTAAATTTTATAACTATAATTGTTATAACGCTCAATTAAAAACATAGTTATTGTTTTTATGTAAGTACATACGTTGTAGAAATAAATTGTTACGTTGCTACGTCTATAAGATACGGAGCGATAAAAAATTCCGTAAGCTCAAAATAATACCAACCCTACTTATTTAAAAGTTAAAAAAGCCTTTTATTTCAAAGGTTTGATTTTAACATAATATTACATAGGTACCTAATCATACAACCTATTGGTACGCCACAAAATCCGTTTCTTTCTCATTTTTTGGTAAAAATCATCTTCTGTCTTTTCTGCTTTTTTTTTTCTATGCAAGGTTCCCGAAAAACGAAATGAATAATTTCAATTGTTGTGGTGGGGAAACGTGGTTACGAAACTCTATCTTTCAATAAACAAAGATTTAAAATATTTAATCTTATAAATTTATAAAGAATAAAAAAAATTCGATCACGAGGCGGGACACGAACCCGCATCCTTTCGCGCCATTCGCGCCATCGATTTTTTTCTATTCTTTATAAATTTAGTTATATTTATAAAGCATTTGAATGCCATAAAACCAAAAATATAAATGCATGTTTAATCTTGTTTTGGATATTATCTATATTCCTTTAATTATATCAATAACATAAACGTGCTTTATTTTACCTAATTTCCTACATTAAATTACTTTTATTAACTATAATACAATTATTATCGAATCTATTTTTATTAATTTATGATACAAACGCTCAATATATTTTAAAATCAAACGTAAACAAGATTCATATCCATAAATGGACAGAGTTTCACTTAACAGGTTCACTGTCCAGCTTATATAGTGAGAATTGTTCCACACGTCCAGTTATGTTTTTATGTCCGTCCAGGAATTATTTATGATAAAACGGTACATCTGTTACCTATGTCCCGACACTATTTGGTATATAGGTTATGTTCTGACAAGTCCACGTGAAATAAATGACGATCTCTCCACGTTCACTGTTAAAAACAGCCTGGAAATCGTATGGACGACCAGACCACATATGGTCTGTGGACTAGTAGTGCTATATACTCTACAGACCATATTTGGTCTGTGGACAGTGAACCTGTTAAATCGCAAAAGGGAATCAAGGAATATTAACATCAATATCTATAAATCCTATAAAACAGTAGGTATACGGTGTCAGGTGTTTGTTTACATGGAAAATATTGAATAACAAGACAGATTCTGAAAGTACCGTAAAATTAAAAAACCTACGATCGTTACGGTCCAAGGTCTGCATTCCACCAAATCTCGGGTGATTAGGTAACGTATTCGCGTATTCTTTGGTATTCATTATGCACTTATAACCCAAACGTTCAATCAAAAAGGATATAATTATCTAAGTAGGTAACTGTGATATAACCGAAGACACAAGAATACAAATAATCCATCGGCTCTGGTGACTGTCTCATAAACCTCCAAGGTACTTTTCCTTCATCGGGAAGGATCAACGCTAGCTCAAACTGCAATTCAGAACTAACTCGCCGTGAGAGGCGATTCAGAACTAAATTCACTTTCCTAAAATATAATCTAACAAAAACTCTCTAAAAAAACTCCGTTACTTTTTTAAAGAAAGCAATCATTACAGCTAAGCCGAAAACTGATAAAAAAGCATGAAAACGTGACGCCAAGTAAGAAAAACAAAGGGACACAATAAAATGCCTCTGACCAATCACTAGCATACAATCGATTGGTGTAGGTAAACCTTAAACATTTTAGCTCTACATTTGTGTGAAAATTAAATAAAAAAGAGCGTGTGTGTCAGAAGTGAAGCTCTTTGGCAAGATTCAAAATATACCAAAATCTTCGCTCTCCATGACTTGACGGTATTGCCTGGACGTGACTTTGAAATTCACATACTGGGTGATTAATCCCTTGCAGAAATTATCCTCGTACTATAAAAAAAACGATTTTTACATTGAACTAGCAAACCGCGGGTAAACTCCGTTTCGCCACCTTTTCTTTGCTATAAACCTCACGGAGCCCGAGACGTTTCCAACGAATGCAAAACCGTGGAAATCGGTTCGTGCATTCTGGTGATAGCGTCAGGAAAGAAAACCCGACTTATTTTTATTATATGCAATAAATTATTTATCTTTACCTGAACCATTATTTAAAACAAATCCGCTGGGACCCTTTGCTCTAGTAGTGGTCAGGATTAAACCACAAATTATGTACTATACTAAACGCTCATAATATTTAAGGAAGTCTAAATCTATACGATAAACGTAGGTATAGATTTAGAGTATGATAAGAAAAACCTGGCTAGAAGGCGTATACTTTATATGCTTAATCAAATGTATTTTTAGTTTCGTTGGCAAAAAGTCTCATAGGAGCAAGTATTACAAGTTTAAAACCATATCTAATAATGATAGTGTCGTAGATACCTACTTGATAGTTCGATAGATATGGTTGCGATAAGAGATAGTACGATTTTAATTTTTGATGTAATTAATTAAATATTATCTTTGATAGCTTGGTTCCTATATCATATAAATTATATTTATATACTACAACAATATAATATCTATGTTAATACAGCTTCTAAACAAAACTAAGTTTCACGCATCATCGCTTTAAATATGCCGTACGATGGCCGCGTGCCAAACTAAAAAGTGAAAGATTTGAGAAGAAGTATTTAAATAGGTTTGCTTGGTGTCAGGTAATAAGAAAGAGATATTCAACAGCAACCGTTCTATTGTGATATTCCTATATATATTTAATATGCATTAAATTGACGAATACCTGACTAAATTCGGTGGTGACAGTGCAATTAAATCAGTGCAGGAAAAAAAGGTTTTCCAATGTGTGATCTGGGACCCTAAATTCATCTTGCAACCTTCAATGTTTTATTTCATAGAAGTGGACGACCGCCGGCCGTCACGCCTCAGTCTTAAATTGAGACACTAAGGTACAGCATGCCTCGGGTACTAGTCTTGTTTTCAGTGATAACGTATTCTCTTAGCAATGTGTACTCAGCACGCATCTTGGGTTTATTTCCACATCCGGGAAAAAGTCATCAAATGGTGTTTGATCCGCTACTAAGAGAACTGGCGGAACGCGGTCACGATGTCACCGTTGCTACTTTTTTCCCAATAGAAAACCGAACGAGTAATTATAAAGAAGTAAATCTTCAACAACTTGCCAAATTAAGATTGGAATCTTTTCATGCAGGATCATTCGAATTTCCAAGTTGGTTTACTAAAATACCAGTTATTGGTAGTGTTATCAACCAATATGAGCAACACACTAACTTGGTTCAGACAGCAGTAGAAATTTGTGAAAAGTTGGTGAAATTTCAAGCTTTAAACGAAATTCTCAAACAACGATATGATGTCGTGATAACTGAGATATTTAATAGCAAATGTGTACTCGGTCTATTAGATGTGTATGGAGTGAGTGCGCCAATTATTGCAATGTCATCATGCCCGCTGCTGCCGGGAAGTGCGGGAAGAGTGGGAGCCGATGATAATCCCTCGTATGTTCCTGTAGATACATCAGAATTAACTCATAGAATGTCCTTCTTACAAAGATTAGAAAACATGATAGCGAACGTATTAATAAAACAAATTTATCAGGACGCATACAGGAAGGAACAAGCAATCATTGAAGGATATTTCGCTAAAACAGTAACGGATTTGAGCGTTCTTGCAAATAACATATCGTTAATATTAGTAAATACGTATCACGTTCTTGATGGGGTATATCCCAGTGTGCCGGGAATGATAGAGATTGGCGGAATTCATGTCACGAATCCGGCCACAAAGCAGATGCCCAAAGTAAGTAATGGTTAATTTAAAATATGAGAGAAGAATTGGAAATTAGTTGTTTAAAATTAAGACTTAGTTAACTACATATTAAATTTTCAAAAAGGTAGTTTAACTTTTTTGCACTATGACTCATATTTTGTTGGAATAAACATATGCAAAGCAAACAATTCATCTCACAAATTCTTAAAAATCTTTAAATGTAGGTATTAAATATTTCAGTACATCGAAAAATTCATAAACGAATCTGAACATGGTGTTGTATTGTTAAGTTTCGGCTCTCAATTAAGTTCAACATCAATATCTAAATATAGACAAAATATATTTCTCAACTCGCTTTCGAAATTGAAAGAAAGAGTTCTTTGGAAGCATGCAGACAGTGCTGATGAAGGAACTCCTGTTGGGAAGAATATTTTAAGGGTGAGATGGCTACCCCAAAACGAATTGTTGCGTGAGTATTGTATACTTTCATCTTTGTCTAATGCAATCGATAAACAAAGTGGATGATCATTTTTTATTTTACATTGAACAAACGCAGCTCATTATTAAATATTTTATACTATCTACAAATAAAAAAAATTATAAGTTGCCCAGCTTGCAAGTAAATAGTAAGTACTATTGAATGTTTGTTTATTTTTATCTTATATTTTTATAATATTCAGGTCTTTAACCTCAAAAACCACTGTTCATTATCAAATCTTAATTTCCATAAATTAGGACATATTAATAATACCAGTAGCATTATACGAAAGGAGATAAGTTAACGAGCATAACACAGCGAGGAGTTAGGAAAATTGTATTATATACGAAAATGTAAATAGTTTTTCTTGACCTTTATCTTTTTACAGAACACCCAAAAGTGAAAGCTATAATAGCTCATGGCGGGAAACTTGGAACAACAGAAGCGGTATCAGCTGGGAAACCAATGGTCGTCATTCCTGTGTTTGCGGACCAAAGCCTCAATGCAGCTGCAATCAAAGCCGCAGGAGTAGGCGAAGTTATTCCCCTCCCAGAGCTCACAGAACAAGACTTAGATACAGCCTTGCAAAAGGTGCTAGGTGAAAGGTAGGATATTCTTAAAAAATTACTAGGTAGACCATATGTGCAATTGTAAAGGTCGTTGTTGTCCTCACGATTTTATTTTAGATAACCTTATTGGTTGTATAATAATAAAATCTTATTATTAAACTTCCGGATGTCTGCATTGAACTTTTTATTTTATTTCGGTGGGTGATTGCGCACCCGTCGGTACACAACTAAGATAAATGATATTATTAAACTGCCTTAACTGAATTTAATTGGATAATAGTGCCCGGCGTGCTAATTCGTGTTTTTACATTGGTAATTAATAGAGTTTAAAATAGACTGAGCTATCATAATCTATAATCTTATCTTCTTATAATATAAAAATGTGTTGGCAAGCGCATAACTTGAGAACGGCTGAACCGATTTCCTTAATTCTTTTTTTTTTAGATAAGCGCAAAATACGAGAACAGCTCGATCGATTCGGTTTTTTTTTTATCTTTTATTGGAAGGAAAGCACAAGGAAGGTTCTTAATTCTTATAGAAAGAAAAAAACACGAAAGGGGGTCAATAAGGTAGAACGTCCTGAAGGGCATCTAGCCTTCAATAAATCATTGTAAAATAGGTCGAAAAAATCGTGGAACATAAAACCTCCTCCTTAGGAGCTCTCGTAAAAAGGAGGAGTTGCGAAGAGCCAGAAATATAAATCTTTTATTCCCAGGTTATGCAATTGCAATATATATCCCTTTCTTACGATCTATGCTACCTGCCAATTACCGAAAAATTAAATCATATAGTTACTAGACTTAATTTGATTCCTTTTGTTCTAGAATGCAAGAAAGAGCTCGCTTAGTGGCCAAGATGTGGCACGACAGAGAATCATCTCCCCTGCAGACGGCAGTCTTTTGGACGGAGCGAGTAGCCCGTTGGGGACACCAGTCTCCGCTTTACTCCGAAGCCAAAAACCTCCCCTTCTACCAATACGCATTACTAGACGTTATAGCATTCCTCATATTAATGATTTCTGTAGTCATAGGCATCATTGTATATGCTGTCTTAAGATTCAAAGGTTATGGAAAATTGAATAAAGAAAAAGCCCATTAATATCGTGCTTGCAAATAGATTCTAAGAATTCTCATTTCTCTTTATCTGTCTGCTGTTTGAGATAAAGTTTATTTCTGGACTAGAGGTAAGAGGCTATATAAGATTAAATATAACTTTGCGCCGAGGTTTCACTCGCGATGTTTTCACTTTTCACGTTTTCACCGATACGATATACCTACAAAAAAGTAAAAACCATTCCTGATTTACATAAAATAACCAAGGTGCAGTCTGTTTATATTTCTATATTTTATATACATATATTCATAGATTTAATTATAATATAATTAGTAAAGTTCTTTGTTCGAATTAAATACTTTATAAATGTTTACCTTGTTTTATTTATACAACCTATATTGTAGCAAATTGTAGATATTTTTGTTTTGTTTGCTGAATGAAATACAGGTATATCGCTACATATAAACTATAGCGTGGTAAGTATATACTTTCCATTGCCCATATTTTCTTAATTATTTTCAGGCATGTACTTACTACTACGCATATTGTAATAAAACGAGTCATTAAATGTAAACATGCTTTAATCAATTTTAGATGTATAAATAAATATAGAAAGAAGAAAAAGAAGCAGCAACAAACAATGACTTACCGTGGCGCGTCCTACGAGAAATTACTGATTTAGTTACGAGCAAATAATGTACGTAGGACGCGTGACGATTTAACATTTAACAAATAGATTGTGAAATAGCCGCGCCTAGCAAATTTATTATAGTCGCTATCACGATGTCTATGATTATACCCGGCGCGGCCTAAGATGATCCCTATGACAGTTTGTCTTAGTGATTGCTCGTATGATGGATCGTGTCGATACTTTACTATTTTATAGGCAAAGGCGTGGTTTGCATTCAGCCACGTCGGTAAACATGTTTTTACAAATATTATAAAATGAATTTTTAACGTCTATTATGTAAACGAAACGGTAAGTAAAACGAAAGTTTTCCAAAACATAAAAATGCACCTTATCATTTTCTCATAATTTTTAACATGTTTAACACAGTGTATATTATTTTATCATGAAAATGGAATCCCCCATTTAATTTTTCTAAAAAACTTATATTATCATAGGTAAGTAAATTAACGCGAACGGTTATTAATTAATTAATTATGCTGCGATCTTCTGTTCCATTCAATAGTGAATGAACTATAGCTTAAGCATGGAAAAAATGTGAACTCTTTTCCATTATCGAAATTTGTTTATCGATACTTTCCGCACTAGTCGATAAATGCCAACGATGTAAGTTTTGAAGGACGTAAACGTAAAGTCAGATTGATATAATTTCTCGTAAATGTTAAGAATTGTTATAATTCCAACGGAATATCATTGTAATGGCATAAAGCTACGTAAAAATTAATAAATGCCATTTTTAGACGCCTCCAATACGTTTCTAATTTAATGGTGACGCCATTACAAGTTTGTCTCTTGAGAATAACTGTCAGTGTCATAGGGATCATCTTAGGCCGCGCCGGGTATAGTGTTTACGTATAGATAAGTTATAGATTACTAGATTAATGAAGGAAAAATTATATTATTACATTCAGGATTAAATTCTTTAAATCTATATTTCACTAAGTCGGTAAATTACCTAAAATTTTCAAGTGGTGTAGGCAAGAAATTAGTAATAATTAAGTACATGACAATTTTATAATTATAACATTAAAATATACAAGAATAAAAGATCGAAGATGGACGATTAAATAAAAATCGAGTTATAGATATTATAAGGATAACATTTAATAGATTTAGCAATAATAATTAGATATGAAACAAAACTGTAATATTAAGTAGGTATGATATATATAAAAAATGTATGTTATAGAGTCTTGTGATAGAGTATTCTGTATATTCCATGCATTTGTTTCTTCTTTTGGGTCTTAAACAATTTATGTTTTTTTTTTTATTACAACCCCGGCAATGGAGCAGGCGACCCACTTGATGGTAGGTGATGGTCGCCGCCCATGACAGTTAAATGTGAGAATACATTTACATAGGTACTATGCAACATAACATACTCTTTTGTCTATATAACGTTATAAAACAGAGATTCAATACATGAGCTATATATTTGTACTGGTACAACATTATTTACGTCAAATATAAAATAAATACAAATGGTTACTTTTCAAGAAATGTTTGCATATCACAATCTATTTGTCAACAGTGTTAAGCATACAGAGATCAAAGCAAAATTAAGCAGCAAGTTCCGTTTCTAGCCGTTTAATTTTTATTGGTAAAATATTAACCATTTCTTGACACAAGCTAAATTCCACATGCATCATTTTCGCTGCGTCTTTATCGCTTGTACAAATATCTACTACAGCTTGGTACGAATCAAAACTTTTCTTAACGTGAATCAACTGCGTACGTTTATCTAACGCAATCCTCTTCATACTATTCCGACCAATAAACGCATACGCACTAATCACGGGCCTTATTACATCAAGCTCTAACTTGACTGGCATTTGCCCGTTTTTGTCTTTGACAGAATCTAAAAAGTGATCATAATTCTCTATACTTTTTTCGCAAAGCATGTTTATTTTCTTTAATAGATGCGGTGTTGGTTTGTCACTTGTTTTATTCAGCTTGTCCAATTTAATGTTCAAAATTTCAGAATACACCTCGCCAAGCTCATACCATAACTGTCGGCAATACTGTAAATAGTATGTGGGATTAATTTCTTTAATTAAATCTTCCAACATATCAATTCGTCGTTTGTGCATTTTCGACCTTCGTTCGTCATCTTCCTCAAAGAACGCAAGGTAGGCATACGACTGTGAACTGTCTTGAATCAACTCAATGTAATCTGACGCCAATGAATCCAATTTATAATATTCCTTGGCCTTATTTAACCAACTCTGACAGCTTAAGAATACTTCTCTCGCATCCTGATACGTAAGAATAAACTTATCGCCAATTTTGTTTTCGTATTTAGTCACATCTAGGTCAGGGAAGATAAGGTTTTTTATATCTCCACCGCAAATATTCTCATTGTCCTCTAATTGAAGGTTTGACATATCTGTAATTTATAAAATGAATATTAAAGCTGTGTTTTTTTAATTGCCACAATAATATTATTTTGTTTGAAAATCTTACTTATCATCAGATAAAAGCATCAACATAAAAAAGGACACTTTATTTTTTTATTAATAGTGTTTTTTTTTCTCTTGAAAATGGTATATAACAGGTAAAAGCTTATATTATAGTATACATTATCCTTAAAATTGTGTGTATGTAGTTATAGGCCAGATGTGTCAACAACACAATTTGTTTTTCTTCCACCTACAATAAAATAAGAACTAACCTGTAACTGCCTCTGTCATTCTCTCTGCATCATTCATAAGCCTTGTCTTTGAAGCAGTCATCAAGAGAATACAATATTTAGCCCAACACCGAGCCACATCAGCAGACCGATGCTTCAATTGTTCTTTTTTAGCCAACATCACCTCATCATTACTGTCGTCTTCTAACAATTTGGCTTCATACTGATCCAATATAGTAGAAGCCGCAGCTAAGTGATGCCTGGATTGAAAGAAACCATTTCGCTCAGCGAAAAACTGTGATAATGTTGCAGAGTTCAGTGACCAGTCCACTGGCTCATAGTCATTGTACTGCAACTGTCTTCGTAATGTTACATGACAATACACAGCAGATTTAAGGTCCTCTTTTAGAGAACCGTAAACCTGAGCAAGATAATACAGTGTTAAAGTATAAGCCTTCTCTAATACCATGATATCACCAGTGACAGTATCAGTAGTATTGTGTATTATATTTTCAATCGGTAAAGGCATTTGCATTGAACACTTGAATGTTTCATAAAAGTCTTTTGACTTAAGAAGATATGATTTAGCTTTTTCTGGTTCATCCCTATTGGACCACAGAATACCAAGATTATTATCAATATTTATAATTGTTGTAACAATTTCTGGTTTAGATGAGTTGGGAAGCAACAGTTCTTCAGCTTCAGTAAGTATTTTCTCACTAGCAGTTAGCTCTTCTGTCTCCATATCAATGATACCAATGTTGAGAAGAACAATGCCTAACATTGCATCGCCTTTTAAAGGATCGAGATTAGATTCGGTATTTAATGTGTTAGTCAATGCATCGCGCATTTTTAACAATATCTCTTTAGCTTTATATTTTGATGTGTAAGGTTCGTTTTCAGGGTCATTTTTACTATCCTCGTCTAGCAATTTTCTTACTTTTCCATAATTCTCCTTAAAATCGTTTATTATCTCCTTCGCAGTCATGTCGGCAGTAACGATCATTATTATTACAGTAGCAATACAAATTCAAAGAAAATTTTATGTTAACAACAAATTTTTTTGGAACTCTTATCACAATTATATTTCCAAATATTAGGTATGTTATTTTGAACTGTAAGAAAAATTAAATTTTGGAAATTCTATTCTTTGGTTTTACTTTTCAACATAAACGTCAATGTCTAAAATATATGTCATCCATGATCCACGGGCCATGGCCCATGACATTTGCTTCATCATTCAGAATTTTACCATTTTATAAACATATTGTGGAACTAAAATATATTATAGAAAGAAAAAATGTGGACAAAATTAAAGCATAGCTTCTATGTAAATATTTTCTTACCTATGCAGAAAGCTAGCAAGTCACGATAAAGTAAATATGTCTTTCTTGTGAAATTAATGTGAATATAATATTTAAACTGTGTATAAAACAAGGGTGAAGTCTCGTGTTCCTCTGTAGTCTTGATAAAGTTCTTTCACATTAAAACATATAATATGTATGTTTCACTGATCTTTTTTTACAGACGTCTACGTGATCAACCTACTCTGATATAAGGTGGTTAACTGGTTATAAGCCCGACTGTAATGATTTATCCTATTCGTTAGTTAGAAGTAGACCCAACGGTCCAACCGGATATCGAACCCTGAACGGTGAACCTGTACGAAGGACCCGCATCCTTTCGCGCCATTCCGGGGCGGATGCCTGACCAACTCAGCCACTCGTGACCCGCCAGAGCAATCGAATTTATTCAGTTTTATAATTCTTTCAGTTTTATGTACCAGTGCAAACTTAGCACCCCATCTATGGAATTTTGGGTCGAAAATGACCTTGATCGTTAGGTCCCCGTTAGGTCCTTTAAGGTCCCACAATTTTTTCGTTAGCTCCCCTTTAGTTTTTTTTTAAATAATTTTTTAAATTTTAGGTATAAAAAAATGCAACTTTAGCACCCCATCCATAGAATTTTGAGTCAAAAATGACCTTAATCGATAGGTCTCCGTTAGGTCCTATAAGGTCCCACAATTTTTTCGTTAGGTCCCCTTTAGTTTTTTTTTTAATAATTTTTTTTTTAATTTTAGGTATAAAAAAGCTACACTTTAGCACCCCATCCATAGCAAAATTGGCGAATTTTATCAAAACCGTATTCTTTACCGTTAGGTCCGTAGAGGCCCATCATTGAAATTGTTAAATTATTTATGTTATTAAAATCTATATATATACACCACTATTTTTAAATCAGTACAAAAACTTTAAGGACATGTTAGCGAATACTTTATTATCGTGATCATGATGTTAGAATTACATAATATCGATAGATAGCAAAGATATAATCATTTGTTTATTTAAGAAAGTCTCACTAAAATCATAGACACATTGCAGAGTTCATTCACTTATTCATTGATAGTATTACCTAACCTTGGGCAATAAAATGAAACAAGAGATGTAGTTACTAACTTTATTTATTTTAATTTCCTAAATTCAAATCTCCCCTTCATACTTCATCCGGGCTTAGGACCGGAATAATTACTTTTTTACAATAAATTAAATAGGTACGTAGGTATGCAATTACAAAACAAACAATATCAAAATCGAATTTTGACGTATAAATTAAGAAGTTAGAATCAGCTGTTTTTTACAATACCTACCTACTCTGTATTGAAAGAAAAAACGATTTTGGCGTGTTTAAGAAATTAGAATCAGCTGTTTTTTACAATACCTACTCTGTATTGAAAGAAAAAAGGAACGATTTTGGCGTGTTTAAGAAATTAGAATCAGCTGTTTTTACAATACCTAATCTGTATTGAAAGAAAAAACGATTTTGGCGTGTGAAGTTAGAATCAGCTGGTATTTACAATTATCATAACTAACCTTACAAGTATTTCTATAATAAAATTGTCCTTCAAAATGTCCACCACCGTTATCAATACACAGACGTACACGTTTTATTAAATTGTTTTTTAACGAGAGAAGTAAGTACCTAGGTATGTTTTTTTGTCTTTTCACTTCATCCAATATGCGCTGTTTTAATTATTGTTCGACACTAACCGGCTCACTTTTGTTCACTTAATTTCACTCCACAAAAAGAGGTCCAAGGGTGTGAGATCAGGTGAGCGAGGAGGCCAAGCAGCAGGCCCGCCTCTACCGATCCACTGACTTCCAAACTCCGCTGTGAGAAATTCATGAACCGCAGCGTTATTCGACATTCGTACTACGTCGAGGATCCTCTTAAAAATACGCTAGTACATTACACGTTAGCATTTTGTGACAACGCCTGCTGGTAAGCATTTACCACGACGGTTCGTACATTTGGCGATCGAGCGTTCGGGACTCGGGTACTATTATCTGTACATACGTACTGCTGCACTCGCATTTTCTCCACTCAAAAAGAACGCACGAAGCATAAGTACATAATCCCGAATTGATATGATATTGTACCAGGAAAAACGTAAACAAACGCGACGAAAAAAAGCAAGTTTTCACTTCCGCTAACAATAATTAGGCACTGTTTGTCCGTTGTCGCAACGCGTTCGGCGTTGGGGTGCGAACTGCGAACTGCGACGCGGGCGCAGGCCACAGAGGGAAAGGGGGTGGCGGGGTGAAGGATGGCGAGCTTCGACGCGAGTTTGCCGGAATTTATCAATGGAGCTGTCCAGCGGACCTATTCGAAATCGTACGCTAGAAAATTACAACACAATACCTAGTGTGGGTCATTGACTAAGAATAGGTTTAACAATTTTTACATATTTATGTGGACAATTTTGGGACATTTCTGTTTGTTAGTGTTTTTAATTATTTCTTACACAAATATGATTGGTTAAAGGTACTTAACACCCTGTAAAATTTTATGTACTGATTAAAAAATAGTGGTGTATAAAAGAAAGTCGTGTTAGTTACTCCACTTATAACTCAAGACGGCTGAACCGATTTAGCTGAAAATTGGCAGGGAGGTAGTTTAGAGCCAGGAGAAGGATATAGGATACTAAATACGTACCACGGGCGAAGCCGGGGTGGACCACTAGTTATAAAATAATTGAAACCTGCGCATGCGCCTTAGAGCATTAAGGCATGCGCACATCATACATAAACAGTGCGAAATTTAAATTGGTATCGTTTCATTTATTAAATTAAATCAATAAATAAATCTATACTAGTCACGTCTGGTTCGAAAGATGAAACTGGCTTTAAGCCGCGAATAAAGAATAAGAATCACTATCATTATCTCTTCCATTTCTGCAGTTATTCCATCTTATTTTTTTTTTGTACTGCTCTTCAACATGAATAACATGGTTCGGTCATAGAATAAATTTCGTCGAGATACTGATTTTGTGTCTTTAAACATTTTGAACGGACAGATCGTTCAATTTTATATTGTTGCTTGAATAGTTTTTAACTGGATTACTGGTATCATTCATGCAAAATAATAATAATAATAATATTAAACAAATCATACCTACTTATAATAATGTGCAATGCAATCAAGATGAAAAGCATCAAAATATCAAGTCACACTTAACAATGCATTGAGATATTTCTTGTAAACACTCTTGTTTTTCCTTGAAAACTACATCTCTTTCAAATTGTTTCATTTTAAATTTATTAATCATAGTTTAAAGTTTTCGTCATGTTTTCAACTCAGTTTTCAAAAATATTTTTTTTTTAGAAATCACTAAAATCCTAAGCTAAAATCGCAGAAAAAAAAATCACTTTGACAAGCTTTGACACATCAACAACTCAGGTTTTAATGACAGTTAACTGGCAAGTGTTGCCATTAAATTTTCGAAATAAAAAGCCAGTTTCATCTTTCGAACCAGACGAGACTAGTATAGATTTATTTATTGATTTAATTTAATAAATGAAACGATACCAATGTAAATTTCGCACTGTTTATGTATGATGTGCGCATGCCTTAATGCTCTAAGGCGCATGCGCAGGTTTCAATTATTTTATAACTAGTGGTCCGCCCCGGCTTCGCCCGTGGTACGTATTTAGTATCCTATATCCTTCTCCTGGCTCTAAACTACCTCCCTGCCAATTTTCAGCTAAATCGGTTTGGCCGTTCTTGAGTTATAAGTGGAGTAACTAACACGACTTTCTTTTATATATATAGATTTTAATAACATAAATAATTTAACAATTTCAATGATGGGCCTCTACGGACCTAACGGTAAAGAATACGATTTTGATAAAATTCGCCAATTTTGCTAAAGTGTAACTTTTTTATACCTAAAATTAAAAAAAAAAATTATTAAAAAAAAACTAAAGGGGACCTAACGAAAAAATTGTGGGACCTTATAGGACCTAACGGAGACCTATCGATTAAGGTCATTTTTGACCCAAAATTCTATGGATGGGGTGCTAAAGTGCACTTTTTTTATACCTAAAATTTAAAAAAATATTTAAAAAAAAACTAAAGGGGACCTAACGAAAAAATTGTGGGACCTTAAAGGACCTAACGATCAAGGTCATTTTCGACCCAAAATTCCATAGATGGGGTGCTAAGTTTGCACTGGTGTTTTATGTGTCTAAGGGACACACCGCGCGCCATCTATTGAGATGATTAACAACCATCTCAACCAATATGAAGCACAATGGCGCGAAAGATATAAGCTTCTTGGCGCGAAAGGATGCGGGTTCGAGTCCCGCCTCGTGATCGAATTTTTTCTATTCTTTATAAATTTATATCTTTAAAAAGCATTTGAATGCCATAAAAACCAAAAATATAAGATTAACTTACTAAAAAATGATGAAAAATGAAAAACAAAAACTTATTTTACAATGTTTATTCTTAAATTATTTTTCTCCGAATTTTTACACCATCCATCATTCATGTTATGCATCTTCATTATTTTAGTAATGCTATAACATCAAATAACAATCCCATCAACACTCATTAGACATTAACACATACCAAATGTCTAACAATATTGTACAAAACATAAAAAAGCTGTACAATATGTACTTCAAATATGTATATATATTTCAATATAAGTTCTAATTAAGAAATCCTGATTGTCGGTATATCTGGGCACTTTATCAATGGATTCCTGCATCATGATTATGAACAATCATTATCAAATCAAAAGATATTTTTATTTACAATATACTTAACAAAATTTCGTATTCATGTATTTTTACTTCAGTACTATTTTAAATTGACAGGATTAATAAGGCATCAAATTATATTATACTCTACAAATATTGCCTGCAATTTCGCAATGGTATAGAAATTTCAATTTTATTATTTACGTAATAAACATCGCCTAGAGCAACAGAGCATCTGCAGTTGCAACTAAAAAATTAAAATCAATATGATAAACTGCTTTGATTTAAGTAATGAAAAATATTAATAATCATAGAATTAAATCATAAATAAAATAATAATTAAGTAAGATATTTCTTATAGGTAAAAATACCCTGGTATTAAAAATAATCATTAAAATAGAATTCTACATAACTAAACATAGTCAAGTGTTATGGTAAAAAGCATGAATAATTAAATACAACACACTGAAATTGAACTTTTCGGTGCTCAAGTTAGTAGACATGGAAGAATGTAAAAGGAAAAATAAATAGTGCTCATAATTATAGTAACTTTAACTTTGACCCTAAGACTAAGAAAAAAAGAACTACAACAAATGCTACTGAGAATATTATGATATCCAAAAAGTAAAATACCCTAAGATATGGAAGAAAAATATGCCAATTAGAGATAACTAGCCTATTCAAAAAACACATTGATAAATTCAGCCAATCATGATTTGGGTATTTTTATACTTTCTTAAGAAAAGGATTTATTTAATGATAATTTAATGATTGCATATTATGCATAGTTTTTGTGACTGTTATATCTTCTATCTATCTTCTGTGTACCATCCTATTGATGATATAAAAAGCATTTTACACCTATATTAAATAATGTTAAACGTCCATAATGCAAAAATAATTTACCATTTTGTATTAGACAATAAAATTATTTGTAGGGAACACTTATCTTGGCCGTATGCCAACCATAAAAATCTTATTATTGCATTATTTTCACATGAAGTTAATCTTACACATTTCCTTTTCATACAATTTCAATTCAATCAATCAAATCTGTTCATTTCACAATGACACCTAGCTCTGATATGATTTCTTTAAAATTTCAATATTATTATCGTTTTTTTCCCTCACCCACAGTACTTTTCAATTATTTCTATATAATGCAATATTTACAGTCTATAATGATAAAATATTAAGGCAGGTTTATTAAAATCCTTCTAGTCATTTAAATTAGTAAATTTGTACGTATGGATGGGGGGCTAATGAGAAATTTAAACATTCTGCTGGAGAATGTACATTATGTATTAGGAAACATTTTCCATTTCTGGTTCGCCAGTTGATAATGTCCTGGGAGGTGAGGAGTGGGCTAGCTGTGAAAATACTTCTTTTTCACCCAGCGCTAAGGGGTCAGGTTGAGTAGCAGGAGAAGGCACATAAACCATCATTGACGGTGAAACTGGTCTTACCACACTTGTACCCGTAGCTTCTTGTTCCTCCAAAAACCTGTCCATGTAATCCGTGTGACCTGGATGCAATGTGTACTTCTTCTTTTCCAATCTTGTTTTGTTGGCAAATATATCATGTCTTTCCGTTTTCTTCCAAATATAATAGAACTGAACTAGTTCGCCAACAGACCGTGTTCTGACTTTCTGCTGTCTTATTAAGTGGAAGTCTTTACCATGAATTTTAATACCATTTTCAAAGTTCCTACATTCCTCTTCAGACCACACGTTTGCATGAGCTGGTGTTTGAGAGGATATGCGTCTTCTTCTAAGTGCTTCATCAACATTGTGTCCACACTGTTGGAGAAGAAAAAGAGCTTCTTCATCATCACGCAATTGCTTCCCTCGTGGAACAGCATCTACGCCCGTACCACAGTTCATTGCACAAATTTTTCTCATATAATCCTCTATCACTTTTTCGTCAAGAATATTTGGGTTCCATAATAGTTTGTCCTCATTTTCATATGGTAATGCATCATCATAACTGCACAAGCCTTCTGGAATACCAGCTTGATAATCACTACCGACCATGATTGTTTTTTTCCAATCATCCTCATCTGGACTATAATCATAGTCGTCTTCTTCTTCTGAAGGCGGTCTGGAACCAGATCTGAGACATCTCGTAGCCTCGGGACTAGCAGTTGTCTCAGTATAAAGCTGCTGCAGAGCTGACTCTGGTTTCTCATTTTCTTCTGGAACTACCTCAGGAGGTTGTTCTGGAATTGGCTTATCCATGTTTTTATTATAACCGTATAGAGCGAGTAATTCTTCCAATGGCATATCACCTTCACGCTGCAGGCTATTCAACTCCGCCTTTGGGTCTTGGTGCTCGCCAGCCGCCAAAGCTTCTTCTTCGTCTAATGTTCTCTCGTCGTCGAAATCATTTACCATCATTTCAACAGTAGGCTCGAAGAGGGATTTGTCGTTCCCCACGTCCATACTGGCATCTTGTTCGCTTATATTGGTTACCAGCGCGCAATCTGACATGACTAACACCTCTGACTATGGAGAACGGCGCTTCCAAAACATGACAACTTTTCGACGTTACTGATGTCGTTATATAATATTTCAGACTTAATTTAACAATTTTTGACTTACTTTTTACATAATAATACAACAAAAAAAGGAAAATACGATAAACAAAACAAAAATATTTTGACACGGAAACTACCACAAATCCAAGGCTGTCGACGGTAGTGTGACCATTTTATAAGATCTAAATACCCAAATTAGTGTAAAAAAACTATGTATAACATTATTGCAAAAAAATAAATATATAAAAATATGACATAGCAAATAAAGGCATTAAAATATAATAAATTGAGTAAAAACTAACACTTCGTACCAATTCAATCAATATCACCATTTTCGTGATTATAATTATCATACAAATTGTATTTTAAAAGGCCTAAACTCTAAAGGGTGTCACAAGGTTGAGGCAATGTTATAATTAAAAATAATTTATTCACAGGAATTATTTAAATTCCTAGATGCAAATTAATATTTCCTGAAAAGATGTCTTTGCTTTCATATATAGTAACACTGGTAGTTTGAATACTCGTACCAGACGACAGTACCAGACAAAAATAAACGTTATTTATTACTGTTAATTAATCACAAAACTATATTTAATTTTATACTTTACAAACTTAACAAAAAAATATTATTATATATAATTTAGGTCAAAAATTGCTTATAGCATTTAAGTAATCCCATCCCCAGGGCGAATCTGTGGAAGATGGAATTACTTTATGACATTGACAGTTTAAAGACGTCATGTTTTAGGAGTCGTCAACTTCAGTCAACTTGTGTGTTTGATCGAAAAATGTAATAAATTTTTAATGCTATAAAATATATTTTGTATTTTAAAAGCATTGGAAATATGTTCCGACAATATTTTATAGAGAATAATTAATATAGTTACCCTGTTAGTAGATTAGGTGATACGATGTATGTTTTAAGAACTGTATTTATACTAGTCGTAGCAGCCTTTAGATTTGTTATAAGTTTTTCCGATGTTGGAAAATGGGACTTACTACTTAATGGGGTAAGTGATAACAATTTCATACAAGGTTCATAAATGGGTTTACTGATGTTCGGCATGTGTCCAAATTATTGATTTTATACTACCTAGCACCTACTCAATATTAAGTTGTACAAATGACTCATTGTAAATCTAACAATTTTAGTGATAGCGATATCGCTATTCTAACTCGATAAAGAAAATAAGTGTGTCTAGTACTGTATAAATTTTATTAATAAATTCATTTCAGGAAACCTGTAACTTTACGGTAGCAAAATCATTGTTTAAGGACTCAAAATTAATTATTGTATGTAAGTATAAAATTTGTCATTTTTTTTAAAGTATTACTTTTTTTAAATCTTAAAACTCGCTTATAATACATAAAAATTAGTACAATATAAAGTAATTACTTATTATTTATGTATACTTACTATAGAATATAAATAGATAAGTTTATGTGTGTTTTTCATATCTAATTAATTTTCAGTACATTGCCAAGAGGCTGCCAATTTAACTGTAGCATATTCTTGGAGGCAGACACCATGTTCTCCAGAATACAACCATTTTTTCGAAAAGGTAAATTAACAAATTTACTATCAAGAATTTATTTATATGATAACTATCTGGCTGCTTAATTATGTTTAATGTAAATTAAAGAGTTTGTTTTATTTATTTATAACACCCTAATAGGTACTGATAATAACAACTAATGGAATGATTAAATTAACAATAAGTGAATTGAGAATTAGACTTTGGGATAGTCATTAAACTTAATTGCTTGAAGCAAAACATTGCATGAAATTAATTTGAAACAAAATGTATAGTTTTTGAAATAAACATGCTTAAATGGTGGACTTCAGCCTACTGAGCAATCTGTTGACTGTTACATAGTTCTGAGATTAATAAAGTAGAATATTATTGTCTTTTTAAAAATATTTCAATGTATTTACATGTATATGCAGAATAACTTTACATAAAACTTACTTTTTGTGCCTAAATTAAGTTGGTACTTCTTAATATACTGGTTGGTAATCTACTGGGATGTTTTAATTATTATTTCGTTTTTACAGTTCAACTTAACTATCAAAAGTAGTCAAACCTTTAGAAAACCTTCTACTACACTTTTTAAGTGTCTTTTAGAGATCAGTGTCTAATAAATACAATTTTTATAATATTTTTGTGTAAATTTCAGCGAATCGTAGACTGCTCAAATGTGGTTGTGCCACCTGTGTTCATAAGCAACCACAGCTCGGCCCAGGCTATAAATGTAGTACAAACAGTGTCGTGCGATGGCAAGAATCCCATTTTTTTCTACAGTGAAAAAGATAAAGGATCTGAGACTGATCAAAGTGTAAAGTCTGTGAGTATTAACATTATTTTTATAATAAAAAAACATAAGACCCATATTTTTTGGTTTAAAAAGTAACCTGTATAAAAAAGAGCGTGTGTGGCGAGCACACGAGTCAGAAGTGAAACTTCTTTGGCAAGATTTAAAGATAAACACCAAAATCGTCGCCTTACTCCACAACGAGAAGGTATTGCCATGACGCGACTTTGAAATATTAGTCTCAACGTGCCTAAAGGAGTTTCACCACAAAAACGTAATTATTAATGACTGACTTGTTGCTTTTTTATTGAAGTCAGATTGTTGCTGCATTATAATAAACTTCAGAAATCATACATTATCTATATTATGTTGAATTGATAAAGTGTGTTTAATCTTTTAAAATTTGTAATTTTTCTACTTTTTAGCTTACCCCATCATTACTAACAGTGGAAAGAGAAGGTGTCTATGTACTGACCATGTCAGTGAGGAGTAGTGTTAAGTATGAAGCATCTATGCATATTGAAATGGTAGCGCCATCTGGGTATTTGTCTGCGGCTATCTGGCCGTTTTTACCGGTAAGTCGTTTTTTATTATATTTTTATTGTCAGGTAGAAAATTTTCAGTAGCCAATGTGAAATATAATTGTTTTGAAATTGTAATAAGTGCTTTGTTTCAATAACAAATCAATTGAAATTCAGTATTATTAAAATTATCAAACTATTCAACTTATTTTCTAATGTGAATGTTATTTTTAGTTAGTACAACACTTTCTTTCTATAGACATGTAAGTGTATCTCGAATCTATTATATCTTTCTAGATTAAGATTTATAGTAATTCCTTCATTCTAAAAAAAGGAAAATTCGCCAGTGGTGTCATCCGATTTTTTTTTGTGTGTTCAAGAATCATCAAATCTAAGGTTTAGGTTAATAATTATTAATTATATTCTTATTAATTTTAGTTTAAGTAAAAATGTAAATATTGGCAATAAAGGCTATAAATAAACTATATTTCAGTTCTTTGGCGTAATGTGCGGTGTGTACGCACTATTATGTGCGGGCTGGTTGATCGTGTGTGGACTACAATGGCGTGATTTACTAAGGATACAGTATTGGATTGGTGGAGTAGCGTTGCTTGGTATGGTGGAAAGTGCTACATATTATGGAGTTTATTCGTCGATTAATAGCACTGGGTGTGTATAATTTTTTTATTATGATTAAGTGCTATGCAGCCTTTTTCTAAAAGTGATTAGAATATTCTCATTTCAAGTAGACTATTTTAATTAATAGCCCGCGGCTTCGCCCGCTTTGTCTAAAACCTAATAAATGATATACTAAAACTCTCCTCTTGAATCACTGTAACTATTAAAAAAAAAACCGCATCAAAATCCGTTGCATTGTTTTAAAGATTTAAGCATACGAACAGACAGAGAAAGCGACTTTGTTTTATACTATGTAATAAGCATTTTTTTACCTACTTGGTATTATCTTTCATACTCTTACTATTAAGTTAGTTTCGTTGGAAATTTCATAATCCAGATTTTAGAAACTTAAACTAAACGGTCTAGTAAATAATTCGACCTAGAACTACTTTTGAAGAATGACATAACAAAGAAAAAGTGCACCCATTCAGTTTACAGATGATTGATTAAATAAATTTAGTCAAAAATAATAATTATTTTTCGTCAGTTATTTCAACGCGGGCGTGTTCATGTTCGCCGAGTGGGTGTCGGTGGCCAAGCGTGCGTTGGCTCGCATGCTCGTCATCATCGTGTCGCTTGGCTTTGGGATTGTCAAGTGAGTTTTATTTTATATGGACAAAGAAATAATGTATTTTTTTAAGAATACAGCAGTATTAAAATTTTTCACGTTGTTAACTTATTAACATGTACAACAAATTGTACATGTTTTTTACTCTGTGTAATTTTAGTTGTAAAAACTAATTTTTGCTACCTTTTATTTTAGTTTTCTTCATAAAAATACTAACTTTATCATCGTTTTAATTCCTGCTATCATTAGCACCGCACAGCCCGCGCTCAATTTTTTTTAAATCTTCCCTCCTTTAATTTTTTCTTTTTTTCTTGCCAACTAGGCCGCGGCTCGGTCCCGCGCTCCAACGGGTACTCGGCACGGGTGCTCTATGGGCGCTACTAGCTGGTATAGACGTGTGGCTCCGCTTGCACCACAAGGCTGATGATTCTAATAGGGACTTGTTGCTATCTGAGGCGCCGCTCTCGTTGTTGGACAGCGCCATCTGTTGGTGGGTGTTCGTGTCGCTAGCGCATACGATGCGCACACTGCAACTGAGGAGGTGAGTCATTGTCAAATAGTAATGCCTATAGTATTTTAATATTATCTATGGTAATGGTGGATTATTGTAAAAAAAAAAATAAAAAAAATAATCTGCAGAAAGGTGATTGTTTAATACTAATTTAATAATTATTAAAAATGATTTTTTTATTTATTTATTTCTTCGTAATCATACAGCATTACAGTAAATAACATTTCTTAATATTATATTGATACAGAACTAAAAAATGATATTAATATTTGCTATAAAGACTATTTAGTTTAAAAATGATGACAAAATAAATTTTATAAAATCCTTATTTTGTTCCAGGAACGCAATAAAGCTGGCCTTGTACAGATATTTCACAAACACGCTAATATTCGCTGTCATTGCATCTGTGATATTTATGCTCTACACCCTTAAGTCATACAGGATTCTATTTTGTATTACGGTAAGTACACAAATTATTCAGATAGTGATTTGTTCCTATACAATTTTAGATTTATTTTTAATAGAAATATTGTTTTGTTAGTGTCTGGGTGATCACGAATGACCATAAATTTACCACTTAGAGCTTAGAGCTGCTGTACGTTCAGAAAAAATGGTGACTTTTTTTTTATTCGTAAAGAAACCTAAATATTGATACTATTTTCAACTGACTTCAAAAAAAGAGGAGTATTCAGTTCGACTGTATTTTTTATTTGTTACCTTTTTTAGTTTTGCCAAATTGAAAGACGTTTTTTTTTGTCTAAAAACAATAATTGTTACAGGATTGGAAGGAAGTATGGATGGACGAGGCGTTCTGGCACATTCTATTCGCTTGTGTGCTCGCGGCTATCATGGTGCTGTGGCGGCCGACTAACAACAACCAGCGTTATGCGTTCACGCCGCTGCTAGATAACGCGGAGGACGATGAGGGTAGGTGGAAAAAAAGAGCGTGTTTGCCGAGCACACGTGTCAGAACCAGAAGTGTCAAAGACAAAATTCAAAGCTACCAAAATCGTCGCCTTACTCCATGACGTGACGTATTTCCATGACACGACCTTGAAATTTTTCCCTTAACGCGACCAAAGAATGCAATTATTATAAACCTACTGTGTCAAGCTCAAGATGTTTTAAGTTGCAACTTATTGTGAATAAAAAAGAAATTAAATTGTAAGTTCTTTATACTTACTATATTGGTTGGTATATTACACATATTGCAAATAAAAAAAACTAAATAAAGATTATGTTTTCACTTAAATTAATTAATCTCTTTTTTTAAACAGATGAAGAAGAACAATTCGTGAACGACGCGTACGGCGTGAAAATGCGCGGCACAAGCATTAGCGAGCCCTCAGACAATCGCGATCTTCCAGAACCGAACACAACTTCACTCGACTCAGACTTGCGATGGGTCGAAGAGAACATACCGACTAGCACATTACCATTATTAGATTCCGATGAAGAAATAATTAACACCAAGTTTGAGGTGTCGAAGATGCAATAAATATAGTATTATTAATTGAATGTGACTGTGTATTGGTGTTTTTTTTTTACCTGTTGTAGGCAAAGTGTAAATGTTATAAATAAAGATATAAATGAGTATGACATTCTTTTCATCATCATCAACCAAGACATGATGTCTTGGTTGGGATTATTGTTTATTGGTATACAAATTTAACTTTGAATGTTTTTTACTTATCTTTTAATAACTCAGGCCTCAGAACCACAGAAACAATAGAAAATCTATTGTGTCTGGGACCGATCGGGCCACTTGGGGCTCAATGAGTTAAATATAATATTATTCACTAGAATATTAAGGATCATAATAAAGATGTCAGAAATAAAAAATTAATAAAATAATATTTTTAAACATTTATTTTTTAGATATGGTAATAATTGTCTTTGGTATATTCAAATATACTTCCAAAAGATTATAAGCTTGAATTAAAGTATATAATGATTCAATATACATTTAAAATAATTAAAACATCACTTAAACACAAAAAAATATCTAATAAACAATAAAATAATTGATAATAATAATTATTTTGTCATTTTAAATGTAATCCTATGTAATGTATTAAATAAAATATCTGGTCCAAATTATGCCTACAAAAGCACATACATAATATTTGTGCGTATTAAATATAGTTAATATTATTTACAATTAATAATACTGATAATTAATTGTTCTCATAATAAAAGTCATAGTCTTCCGGTTCTGGTGGAATTTGAGGTGGGTCCTGTGGAATGTCGATACCTTCGGCGTCAAGCAAGCGAACTTTGATATCCATAGATAGCAGCGTCTCTAAATCGTTCTCATACGATTTACTCGTCATCTTTTCTTTTAGCAAAGCATTAATGCCATCTGTCCAGTAATCAAAGATCTGTTCATCTGGAGCGACAAAGTCCAACGAAGGAACTTCGGCAGCTTTCAGTATTAAAGAGAACGCCAAATGAGGGCTACTAATTTTGCCCTTCAAGTCTTTCATGTGTGGACAATCTTTTCCCACCACAACACATTTAATATCAGCCACTGCTAACTTAGAGCCAAGTTCTTCCAAACTCGGTGTACTCTTTTCATCACACTCGCCGTAATGCAATATTTTATGGTTCGGCGACAGACGAACAAACCAAAATTTATCTTTTCTATTGATTTTCATGTACTTCTTAAATCTTGTTCCTCCAACAAGCACTCCCAGACGTTGCTGCTGAATTAAATCTATTATTTCAGGGGTGATCTTCTCTTTTAATTCAACAATGGGTCTTGCATGGGATTCCCATACTTCTCTGTTTGTTCGTTCTTGTTGCCACAAGTGTGTAATTTCGTTGTATGTTAGTTCTTTAACCTTTTGTCGAAATTTATCAAATCCTTTTGGTGAAGCTGCTAGTGCTCTCGTTATTTGTTCTCTCACAACGCTTAGTACTTTAATAAAGTCTTCAGTGGTCGCTCTCATTTCCTTCCAAGTCTTATTCAACAATACAATGCAGATACAAAATAGCTCTTCGAAGGGATGGTCATGAGTGAAAAATAATGGGTGATAAGTTTGACCTTGCTCACTGGGAGATTCACCAATGTGCAATATCTCACATAACAGCTTGACTAATTCAACGCTTGTTTTACCAAATGGACATTCTTGTTCGTCAGCTCTGCAACTATTCCTTAACACAATCTTTGTGTAATCTTCCCTGTAATTCCTTGCAAAATACAGCATACAGTCCAATGCCAACACTCCAGGTGGTATTTCGTTAAAATCCTTTATTGGATCTATTTCACATTTGAAGCCAAGTTTCTTGAAGTCTTTAGTCAAGCTCCCACCTTGCCGTCTTGTTGTTACTTCAATATTTGTGTTGTTGTCACTTTCAAATGCATATTTTCTAAGCTCTTTTATTTTTTCTTGCGATTCCTGCTCCTGGACATCAGCTCTTTGCCGCATTCTTGGCTCTAAGAGACCCAAAGTTAATGTCTGCAATACATAGAGCTGATGTGCCAACTCTGTACCCAATGCTTCCTTAGATACATTCTTTGTAATAAGATTTTCATATATTTTATTGCGTACTTGTTTGGAGCATAAGGTTGCAGCAATTGTTTTTCTTTTAGTCAAATCTGCTTTGGAGAAGATTGCATTTATAAGGGCTATGGCATTTTGTTGGATCACTCTGTCGGAGTTCTCTAAATGGGAAATCAAACTTGGAATAGTTATTTCTTTTTCAACATGGGAATTCTTTCCTGAGCTATTTAATACAATATTTTCGAGTATAGATAGACAGGACTGGATGATCTTAGGATCCTGTGTGTTAGTTTGATTGCTTACAAAACTGACAACTTTGTTGATAAACTGATTTTCTAAAATATCCCATGATATAATTCCATGATCCATCAATTCAACAAAAGTGACTAACGCGTATTTTAATGCACTACCTTTAAATTTTCCTGTTTCAATGTTACTTATAATGAGAGACAATCCTTTTTTATTAATAAATTCCAGTGCAAAGGTTAAATCGCTGCTGACAGTTGATAACTTCATCAGAGCAGTACATTGCTCGGGTTCTGTACCTGTATTTATTTTGGCCAATATATCTTGAACCGTCTTTGCGGGAGATTGCTCCAGACGTAAAACTGATCCATTCTTAATTTCATTCCTATTCTTTTCCGTGATGTAATTTTGATTGTTGCTTTCAGAGAACTGTAGTGCATAATTGGAAGGGTCTGGGAGGCCCCACGCCTTACAGAGCAGTTGAATGATACTCGACAGAGGCTGACTTTGGTCAAACTCTATCAACTGTGGCACCTTATCAGGCGCATTTAGCATTTCCACCGCGATCTTCAGTATAGTGGAATCTTTCGTCGCCGACGGCATTTTTATTGGCTTTACAGACATTTATTCACCATTTGACAATAAACTTCCTGGACACGAACGCGCAGAATAGATTAAGGAAACAAATCAGCCCGAAAAACATTAAACAGAGATGACTTTGAAGTTTGACAATAGGAAATTCTATTTGACAGGCATCGCATTGACATTAGTTTACAGACGATCACGTTTAGTAATCACTTAATCATTTACAAACTGTATTGAATGAAAGGAGAATGGCGAAACTGGGCCTAACTGTTACAGAAATCATAATATATTTAAAATTCATTATATTATTTTTAGTAATTCTTGGTAAAATATTTACTCCTGATTCTATGGGAAAACAAATCTTTGAAAAAAAAGATAATGTGTTCACTACCGGCATTGTTATTTAGATTTCTATGACTACCGGTCTTATCAAGCAGAGATTGTCAGTGTTGTCAGGAGTAAAAAAGTCGAATATATCGATTAATACGAATGAATGTCTTTAGTTTATTTTTAATTTTATTGAATTCAAATGCTTTATAAATCAGAAGCAAAGCTTAACTTATTTTTAACACATATCTTAATTTATTTAGATCATTCTATAAAATATAAACATTTTTTACTTAATCAATAATAATTATAACATTTTTATTTAGGTAGCTGGCCATTAATAAAATGTCAAATTATTAATCATAATTGGGTCAGTTATGAGTGATTTGTTTATGTTTGTTGTTTGACATTTGAGTGAAGTTTTAGGCCCTTCTCCCATTACGATACGCATAGGCGATTCAAGTATCCTGCAAGTCTCGGAGACTAGTCGCCGCGGAGTATCTCACATACATTTTTATGTAGGCTCGCACACTACGCTACTGGTATCCTACACGTCCGCGACTAGTATAGCACTACTCACCGTGTCGGTCGCTTTTGCATCGCGTCTCGACTCTCGCGCGTATCTTTTCGTTAGAAAGATAAAAATATCTAATCATCATGTTGTAGTTCTCGTTCGGCTACAAAAACTCTACAATTTATGTTTCTTTCAACATATGGATGAATCCAGTACTTCTTACTCTTACGTTGGCGTCTTCTATTTCTATAAAAAAGAAAAACTGCAAGAGCTTCTTCGTCACTGGAATTGCTGATTGCTCGACATAACGACGTAACTGTTGTTGCAATAAATAAATGAATTATTATTATTATAACGTCGGTCCACAAAAACGAGGCACAATAATGATGAATTTAGTCATTTTTCAGTCGCATAATATGCGAGCATCGGGTAGCCAGCAAATATCTAAGTAGTATTCTACGCGAGTATCGTATTCTAGAAGTATCGTACCTAATGGCAGAAGGGCCTTAGTAACGTTATATTCAAAATTGATCTTAATCAATATCCCAATATCTCTGCTATCCCATAGAAAAGATCTATAATTATTATATTCATAGAGTCTGTATATTTTTATCTATTTAATCACCCATAAATCATCAGTGTAACGATCAGGCCCAGAGTCCTATGGGAGTTTGCCATTCTCCTTTAAATTACTAGAAATTAATGAATCATTAACAAAGGTGTAGTACTTGTCAAATTAAAACTATACATTCAGCTATACTACATTCCAGGAATCAGGATACATAGAAGTCCTCTGTTCTTAGTGGAACCACCAGTGCCGGAAGTCACTACGCATCATTGCTGCCTGCTGGTCAATCCGTTCAATGTCCTTTAAAAAACAGATGAGTTGGTTCGTTTGCTAATGGAAGGATAGAATTATACCTACAACAAGCCTACAACCCTCCTACAACAAAAATATTATGATTTAGAAACAAAAGACAAACGAAATTAACAATTTTCACTTATTATAACTAGAAAGCACACAGAAGAAAGCTTACACTTAAAAAAGTAAAAAAAATTAAGTAACCCATGTAACCCGTTATTTTTTATAATAATCATGTTATTTTTCATATCTATACAAAACATATCGACCATAAAATATTAACAAGTAGGTAGGTATCCAACTATTAACGAATGGGGTCACAATGAAAAAGATCCGCAATATCTCATGTCCTAAGCACATATCAATCATTTAAAAATGTAACCAGATACTCTTCTTATTTCATGTCACGGATCTTCTCATCAGACTTTATACAGCTTCCTTTTCAGTTAAATGGTCATTCTTAAGACCAACATTACGACGGACACACCTTGTTGTGGTAAGAGACATTTTCAATATAATTTAGATACCTATAGTTTTTGTTTTTAATTTTGAGTTTTTTAAGGCATAATATCTATCAAGTGTGTATCTGTAAGTGATTAATGATTATTACCAGGGTGAAACTTCACTTCACCCCCGCGTCCGCGTTAAAATGTAGTAGCCCTTCTGGCTAACATTGAGAAACGCTAACATTGAGAAACACCTTAAAAAAAAATGTGATTATTAAATTATTTTTCTAATTTGAAAGGAGACCGTAAAAAGTGGACCCTGGTGGTAAAATAAACTTAATATTATTATTTGGTAAGAAATATCCAGAAAATATATTATTAACTTCTATTTTCAATTCATTTTTCCTATATCCCAAGGTTGCCTGGAAGAAATCGCTTTTAAGAGATAAGGCCGCCAAATTATTGTACATTTATTTTAAGTTACATATCGTTTCTGTAAATTTTGTTCTTGTGTGCATTGTACAATAAAGGTTTTTTCTATTCTTTTCTATTCTAACTTCTTGCAGATAAAAGACGTCATGCCAGGGCCACTCATATGGGTTTTATTTTTATTGCTACAAGGAGGTTTTGCCTTCCGCTGTGAACGCCGACCTTATGGATCGCTCACACAACCGTCGGCACCAGATGGCAGATTTAAGTTGGTTGTAGAAGGAGCTGATGATAGTTACATGCCAGATCAACTTTATATTGGTACCTATGTTTATTTATTACAAAGAGATATAGCAGAATTAAAATATGTATACGACTCCTGTACGTAATCCTATACCTACATTCGTATTATTTTTTGCAGTTAAAGTAACGGAAACGGATGGCGAATCTAGGTTTATAGGTTTTATGATATCTGCTGAAGGTGATATAAAACAGGATCCCAAAAATCCGAGGAAGATAATAGCTCTCTCACCAGGCGACTTGAGGCCACAAAACTTGTTCTCGGCGAAATTCAGTGATCGCTGTCTCAATTCTGTGGAACATGCTTCTGCTACTCCGAAATCTGTTGTTGAGGTAAGTAATAAAAATCTTGTTAAAATGCTTTCCTATTTCTTTTATTTTGTTGTTTTACTAAATTTTATAACCGTCTTAGGTCGATATTATTTACGCTGTAAAATGCTACGACCTCTGTATGAAGGGATATGATAGTATTAATTTTCAATTCAATTATAATGTTTTGTAGATTTATTGGCAAGCACCTCCATCAGGAAATGGATGTGTTACGCTACGAGCGATGGTCGCTGAGAATGAGGAAGAATGGTATGAGGATGGAGCGCCATTATCTTTAAAGCTATGTGAGGATATGCGTCAATCAGACGACGTAACGCCTCAACTAAATTACGAATGTGATATTTGTGACGAGGCTAAATATGAGGTAATTTCTGTCACTTAGGAGAAGAAACATATAAATAGCCAGATTTCATAAAATAAGTTACCTTTTAGATTTCTTTTACTGGAATTTGGTCGAGAAATACTCACCCACGTCTCTATCCTGAAAATGATTGGATTCCAAAGTACAGTGATCTTGTTGGAGCATCCCATGGTATAGATTTTTTCCTCTGGGCTCCTGGTTCTCTAGCTACCGATGGGCTTAAAGAAATGGCGGAATATACGAACACGTCCAAATTAGAACTAGAAATACGTGAAAAGGTAAATACATAATTGCATACACTGATTCTTTCCCATGAGACGTACTTTATCCTTTTTTGTTTTTTGTAATTGATGACCATTTTCATGCAGATTGGAGACGGAGTAAGAACGTTAATAAAAGGAAAAGGACATGGGTACCGTAAAATGAACAATCCAACTTACGCCTTCTTTCGTGCTGATAAAACTAACCATCTCGTAACTGCTGCTATTGGTCTACACCCGTCACCTGACTGGTTTCTTGGAGTCAGCAGATTTGAGCTTTGTCAAAAGGATAATACGTGGTTACCAGAACGGGAGTTGAATTTGTATCCTTGGGATGCAGGAACTGATAGTGGTGTATCTTATGAGGTGTTTTAATCGTATTTTGTTAAGGATCAGCTTGATAAATTTCCAATATATCATTGTGTGCACTGAACAAAGGTCATATTTTTATTACCTGCTTTGTGAACAGGATCTTATACGTTTTGATGTTTTTAATTTCTTTGCAGTCGGGAAATTTCCCCACATTTCCTCAAGATTCTATATCACGCGTACAAACTAGTTCTTATGATAAGAACTCGCCATTTTACGAAATGGACATGAAGGATCTGCATCCGTTTGGGAAATTACACATTAAACTAATAAAAACTTATCAAAAAGAGTGTGAAAGTGACAAGGAGACTGAAACAGAGCCACCTACAGGTACATAATATATGAATGATTTAGTTGTTCTTATCCAAGATACTATGAAGTAATATTTTAAAATAATTATAATACGAAATTCACCAGATTGGCATAGACCAGGAGAACCATTTATTAGAACTTATTCGTTTCAAATAGGTATCAATAAAAGTTCACGTAATTTTTGTCACACCTTAATAACTATCACATCTTATGTCAATAGATGAAACAACACCAACATCAACCACTGTAACCGAAGAAACAGAAGAACCAGGTGAAGAGAGACCTTCGGAACCAGACGAGCCTTCCAGGTATCAATACACAGATTCTGAGCATCGTGGGTGAGCGTCAGTTAGTTATTTATCAAACAACCCGCCAATTGACGGTGAGGGTATTCTTTCTCTTTATCGGTCTTCCTGTTGATCCTATTATACGTAAGCCATTAAGAGATTTCAAAAATGGATAAAATACTTAATTATCAATGATTTTTGTCTTGCACTATCGTTTGCTTTAGTCCAACGAAATATTATAATGCGGAGAACAATTTGCATAATTGAAGTAAGACAAAAGAAAGAAGGGTGTGACAAAACTAGCTTAAAAAGCAGAACCATCGAAAGCTTCTATAAAAATATCACATATTACAGTGAATCGCCTCTAGTGACGGACCCAGAGTCGTCAGAAGACTGTCCAATGACGCAATGGCTGGAGTGGGGCCCGTGTGAGGGGCCGTGTGAAGGTGACAGGGTGGTGGGTTACCAGTCAAGAGAACGGTTCCACTTGGTTGATGGGGTGGCTGTTGAGAAATATGATCCTAATGTAAGTTTATCGTTATATTTTGCTCTACCTTAATACTATTGTAAAATATAAAATATTGGAGGTAGTTAAACAAAATGAAATTAACTAGGAAAATCTTTCCTTTCGTATATAAAATGCCAATTATTCATAATGAAATAATTTCCAAGTATGTTCATATATTAGCATCATTCGGAATTCTAAGTTATTTTGAATACTGAATAATAAGTACTCTTTAAAAAGTAATGCTAACAAAAGCTATCTATATACATATAATAAATCTGTAGAAGGGTCAATTCTGTACATTGAAAATATTGAAAAAATAAATAGCAGGGGGTGTTACTGGATCGATACCAAACCCAAATATGTGATTAAAAAAATTTTTGTCTGTCTGTCTGTCTGTCTGTCTGTCTGTCTGTCTGTATGTGAAGGCATCACGTGAAAACTAGCGGTTCGATTTCGATGAAACTTGGTATAATTATACCTTATTATCCTGGGCGTAAAATAGGATACTTTTTATCCTGGAAAAATACGTAGAAAAAAAATTATCTTAATTTTTCAGTTTTATCCATAGACGTTGTTCCGTAGAACCGCGAACACACGTTGCATATTATTATAGGCCTAGCCGTATTTGGGAATTGGGTCCAATAGATATCTATAAGATGTTATTGTCAGAGGTACTCAAAATGGATAAATAAACCATCCACGCGAAGACCGACATCCGCGCGGACGGAGTCGCGGGCGGAAGCTAGTCTAAAATAAAGCATTTTAAACGTGTTTTTGGTAAAGCACGAGAACGGGAAGTGTCCCGTGAGTTACCTACTAGTGAGTTACCTACTAGTGAGTTACCTGTAGGTATAATTGGCCGTAGATAAGCAAAAAGGATCCAACCCACAACATGACCGAAAATGAGTTAAATATACCAAACTGCTCGTCTAGGTCAATATTTTCGATTAGCAAAAACAATCCAAGTAAAATATGAATATTTTGACGTTAAATTGACACTGGGTACCAACCCACATGTATGGAGAAGCCATATTTTAGTTTCGTAAAAACAATCCATTCTTCTTGGATCATATTGTAAAACGCTCAGTCTAAGAAACTAACACAAAACTAAAATGTTTAAAAAAATCCAAAAGCATGTGGATCCTTTTAGATATTTAATTTTTATGATATTATGATGCAATAGATAAATCACTAAAAAGATTCAGAAAGCATGGATCTCTTTTGTTAAACTGAATTTTGTAGAAATGTATACTGGTTTAATAACAAAAACGATTCAGAACATTTGGATAGACTGAATATTATGTATTTAAAGCTTGAGGCGTTAGGCATGCATTAAGTTCACACTCCAAGTATCTTGATCGGGTCACACATCTTTGCCTTTTTTATACCGATTTTTCTAAAATAGAAGCACTTCGAAAATACCTGAAAAAATTTACGAAGCTGACGAACATGTCGAAGTAACAAAAAAAAATTACTCGCACAACTATCGATCACGCGCTCATGTGATCTTTATTACCTTCATTCAAGAATTGCCTATAGAAGACTGTAAGGTTTGTTGGGGATATAAATTATTAAGACTGAAATCGATTGTATGCGCACCTCCATCGACTAAACAGTTTAGTCATGTTGAATTCAAGAGGAGAATACAGCTCGACAGATCAGTTTAGTCGATGCAAAAGTTGTATGTATGGGCGGGCTCGAAAGGTAAATCTTCGGAGGTATCTGATAATGATTTTCAATGACTATGGCCAAATGTTAAAGAAAAGCCCAATTAGACGATTTGGAGTCAATCTTTGACTATTTATCTAAATACTGCCTGGATTTCTATAAATCAATCCAAGGGGGCAATCCAGGACTTCATGACGATGTAGATATGGCGATGAACCGGACTTTGCACACGAAGAAGAATAGTAAATCGGATAGAATTAATATGTTTTATATAAATAATGAAAAAAAAATTGAAAGTTAGTTGTTTTATTTATGAAATTAAAAAAAAAATAAGGATCTTAGTAGCAATTAGCTACTTTGAATCGTTTTTGCGAAATGAAAATTCACTTATCATAATTGAAAATAGGTTTTATCAAAAAGGATCCTAACACACATTTAGCTGAATATTTCAAGAAATAAAACTAAATTCAATAAAATTTGTTTGTAAGAATAAAATATACATTGACACACACACTTTTCCTTAAGAAGCAATTAACACAAGCAAGTCTTTATATGAACAAACACAGGTTAAACTTCAAACTTCAATAACTCAAAAGTAACATTTTGTGGGTTGGATCCTTTTTGGTTATCTACGGCCAATTGTTATTCTGAGGTCTTACAGACCTATATCTACATGCAGCTCTAGTTTCTGATAAGTTATAATGTAATAAAATTCGCGTTGCAGGTGGATCCTTCAACAAGAAAAGAAGTTCCAAGGTTTTGCAAAAACCATTATGAAGACTTTGAAAGAAGAGAATGTGAAGATGATTGCATTGACTTGAAAGATAGTAACGAAGTGCGATAATAATGTAAAGATAAAATAGGAGCTTACACTACTTATACAATATACAGTATACTTACAAAGAGTTTCACTTAAATATGTAGTATGTATGTATTCTATAGAGTTCTAAATAAATTGTACGCTATTTTAACCGTTTCATTTTTACTTATTTGAATTTGAATCCTTCTCTTTATTCTTTACGCGCGCGCGGTTTCTCCCCCGTGGCTCCACTCCTGTTGGTCGTAGCGTGATGATCTATACTCTATAGCCTCGATAAATAAGCTATCTAACACCGAAAGAATTTTTCAAATCGGACCAGTAGTTCCCGATATTAGCGCGTTCAAACAAACAAACAAACTCTTCAGCTTTATAATATTAGTATAGATTATCTCTTCATAAATAAGGAGCTTTAACAAATAACAGCTGATTTAAAAAGTATATTTAAAGTCAAAGTAAATAAAATGAATCCTCTGAAATCAAGAAGAAATGCTACTTAGTCGAATCATAGTACCGCAGTACGAATGAAAAGGCTAAATTTTATAGAAATTAGAAATGAACATCTCTTTTTCGCTATTAAAGAGCAATATTCACATTCTCACAACAACGTATTTTGATTAAGTACTTACACTAGACGCATGAGATGATTCTATTAATGTGTCACTCCGATTAAAACAATTTAAACCAAATTCAGTAGTTACATCACTTTTGAGTAACATGCACTGTGGCATAAATTTTGTTGACCATGTTGAAATATTTTGGTAAGTTTTTTGTTTCTTGTAGATAAAGATATTGCCCGTATCTAATTGTTGCATGTTTTGCGTTGTGCTACTAAAATATGCAAAAACAAATGAATATACCTACCTGCTTAGGAAACATTATAAAATACTGATGTAAATGTGAAACTTCTGTGATAATCATTTCGGATTCTGAAAAGTTATCATCAAACAGCTGCCATACTTTCCTAAATTAAAGTATTCCTACTATAAATGGTTAGCCCGGCTTTTCTAGAACCTAGAGAAATATAGGTAAAAAAACCATTCGACTTGACGCGATGTCGGCGCTTTCTTCATAATAAAATAAGTACCTATAGGTATAATACATATAGGTAGGTACTAATTAAAGCAGATGTAATAGTGAGATATATGGTTATAGGGAACTATAGGTAACTACATACCTACTCTCAAATGTTAAATCTGATGCTTACTGCTTTTTTACCATTTCCAAGCAGTTCTATAGTTTCCTAAATTTTTATGTCATTTCGATTTATATGTATGTTTTAATTGTATCTTTAACCAAATTGCTACTGCTTAGGTCACAACATCGTATACTTGGTATTAATTTTCAATGTATGCCAATGTAACGAAAATGTATGTGATCGACGTCCATTGGGAACTAAAACCGAACCGTTACCTCCGGATAACAGATTCAAAATCGAAATAGTCGGTATTGGCAATAACATGCAGTATATACCCTTACGACAATATCGAGGTAAGTATGAAACTCATTCAGTATCATGCGATGTAATAAGAAATTAAATAATATCCAAGTACCAATCACGTTTATTGGAAAATTTTAAATTATGTCATCTATAACCTATTTCCAGTTCGCCTGTCCGCAACGGGTGAGGGGTCGACATTTATTGCTTTTACAATAGCTGCTCGTGAAGACACCAAATATAATGACAAAAATCCTAGGAAACCAATACTGCTAGACCCAGGGTTCATTAAAGTCTCGCCAGATTTTCCTTCGATACCGAGCCCTAATTGCAAGAATTCAGTCATACAATCGGATATTACACCCAAAAAATTCGTGGAGGTAATATTTTATACCTAAGCTTTTTTTGTATTCTATTGTACCATTTTTTGTGCTCAAGGTAATGGTCTAGTACCCTACCCTTAAGCGAACATTAATTAAATTCATATTCAATCAAAGCACTGCATTAAATACTTTATTTTTAGGTATTATGGCTAGCACCCCCCAAAGACAATAAATGTGTAACGATATATGCAGTTTTGGCGGTAAAACCAGATGTATGGTACAATTTTGAAGGGCCGCTATCCAAACTTGTTTGTGAAGATCGTCGTAATGTGGAGGACATGCAACCGCCAGAAAACGATGATTGTCGTATTTGCGAAGATGCTAAATATTTGGTAAGTCCATCATAGATTGCTTACCAGTTGGCAGTTTTGTTCTGCTTTTAAATTGTTTATGTCAATGATCAGTTAGAAACAGGTCCATGCTAGTGAACTTTAAAATTTATAGCTACATTTTACATTCATATAGAAAATGGACAAGCGAGATTTTAACTGAAGTAATGACGTACAAATATCTATCTATATCAACCATTTTTCTGATCAATAGCTTACATTTGATGGAATTTGGTCCTACAATACACACCCGCAAATGTTTCCAAACACAAAAGAGCTAGCTCGATTCAGTGATGTCGTCGGTGCGGCCCACAATAAAAATTATAATATTTTTAATTCCAACTCCGTGGCCAGTCACGGGCTCAAGATGTTAGCTGAACAGGGCAATACGACTAAATTGGAGATGGAGATTCTAGCTCAGGTAGGTTAAGATTTTGTATGACTAAAGGCTGAACCTTTAACTTCTTTTGTTTTATTTTACCACGTTCTAGAACTCCCTAGTTGAATAGAAAAGTTGTCATAATGTTATAAATTAATAAACAATAATAAATACTTTGGAAATTTAGCTAGGATCATCAGTTCGCTCGCTAATAAAGGCGTCTGGACAGCCCAAACCCAATATGGCCACAACAACGACATTCAGGGTATCCAAAGAGTATCACCTCGTGTCGCTGGTGACAGCCATATTACCGTCACCTGATTGGTTCCTTGGCGTTTCTAATATGGAGATGTGCGATGCGGCAACTGGTGTCTGGGCACCGAACTTGACGTTGAATATTTATCCGTTGGATGCCGGTACGGATAGCGGTGCAACGTTTGAGGTATGTTGAAATTTAAACGATCAAAATCCGATAGCGATAGGGTGGACAATTATTATGCTTATTTTGTCGAGTAAAATTTTGATAAGCACATAAAATATATAAACGGGCATTACCTACCAGTCAGTAAAATGTCTACTTTTAGAACTAGATTTACTTAATTATATGTTTAAAGAATCTTAATTATTTTCATTTTGTAGGCATCGAACGACGATACTATGCCACCGCAACAGGTTGCCTCTGCGCCGATTAATAAGGAAGTCCCAAAGGAACAAATGAAGCCTTTTGCGAAACTGAGATTTGAGTTAATAAGAACATACTTGACATCAGAATGTGAAATTGAAACTTCTTCAGCTCCGGATACAAGACAAGGTGAGAAATAATTAATCTATACTATAAAAATGAATCGCAAAATGTGTTGGTAAGCGCATAACTCGAGAACGGCTGAACCGATTTCGTTAATTCTTTTTTTATAATATTCCTTGAAGTACGAGGATGGTTCTTATGGAGAGAAAACGTAAACATGTACCACAGGCGAAGCCGGGGCGGACCACTAGTAACATATATTTCATTTATTTATCATAGGAAAATCCTCGTCACGTTTTTAAGTCAATCCATTGATTGCTTTTAAGCTAACGGGCTATCTCCTCGCTATATTTTCTAATCTTATGTTTTTACGCCTATTTCAGTTCTAGACAAAGGTTCTAGTGAAAACAGTTATATTCCTGAGACATCTCCTGAACCAGAGTAAGTATTTATAAAAAAAAAACGTTTAAAAGATCGTTAAAAATAATTTTCCTAAATATAATACTAAAACAATTTTTTTAACAACCGTACGTAGGAGTGGTTGTGGGTTCGATTTTCCCTACTAAATATATTTCTTTTGACCCCTTAAAAACTAGAAATACTTTTTTTACAAAATGTAAATATGAATGGCTATGATCAGCTGTTACCTATAGTCTAAATTTCACATAGCCTGTTGGTACTACATCAACATTAACAACATAATGTGAAATATTAAAAAAATAAACTCCATTCCAGACAACCAATACTTCCGATAGATCCGGATTCTTCACCGGACTGTCCCATCACGGAATGGGAAGAATGGTTGCCCTGTGAAGGCGAGTGCGAGGGCGGTAAATTGCAAGGCTTTCAAAGCCGCTTTCGGTATCATATTGTTGATGAGGTTCCCGTCGGAAAATATAGTGAAAACGTGAGTACACCCGCCAACATGGGGACTGAATTAATAGTAATAGTGATTTTATTTTGTCCAGATTATTTTTGGTAGTAAATTTAATGCAAAAAAAAAATGTTTTTTTTTTTCTAGAGCGCTTCATTCGCTGATAAAGAAGTGTCACCATATTGTTTAGAGAATTACGACGACAGTGAGATACAAGAATGTGAAGATACATGTGATGAAGATGAGGAAGAAAATGCTTAATATTCATCGGCAAATAAAAACAATGACCTAAAGAAAGATATTAAAAAATGGGCCCAATATTCCATTTACATAAATAAAAATGCATTTGATTACATATAATAATACTTAGTTTTATTTAAAAATATAAATAAATAAGTGGACTTGAATTATTGAAGTTAATTTATTTGTAGACTAGCATTCCGCCCGCGGCTTCGCCCGCGTTAAAAAAAACCCGCATAGTTCCCGTTCCTGTGGGATTTCCGGGATATACATATATGTTTATCCAAGTTACCCTCTATATATGTATACTAAATTTCAATGTAATCTTCAGTAGTATTTGCGTGAAAGAGTGAGTAGGTACATCCATCCTCACAAACTTTCGCATTTATTATAAGTATTACATTTCCCAACGTGTAGAATCAACAAAGCTAAAAACAGTGTAATATTTATGGCTATTAAAATATTATATAATATTAAATAATACATCATTTATTTTGATAAGGGTTAATACCAAGGTACAAATAAAGAGCTTTTTGTAGCGGTGGTATTTTAATTTCTTTTTTTCAATAAAAAAACGCTTATTGTGACATGACTGTAATAGTTAGAGATATGCTGCCGCTGATTTTTTGTAGACAATGGTGTGTTCTAAAAAAATGTAGTATATCATTTTGTTCTATCATCAACAGTTTTCGCAGCGCACGCGATGTAAGGTAGTTTTTTGATATTTTTTTCACACCTTGGATTACGTTATCGTAATTTTAGTAAGGATGCCTATTTTTTTTGAAAATGAAATATAGCCTATGTCACTCAGAAATGATGTAGCTTTCCAACAGTGAAAGAATTTTTCAAATCTGCCAAGTAGTTTCGGAGCCTATTCAATTCATACAAACAAACAAACAAAAAATCAAACCTTTCCTCTTTATAATATTTGTATAGATTAATCGCATTCAAAGAGTAGTTAGTTATTAATAAAACTAAAACTTGCCGTCACCTGTTAGCTGTCCAACTGCGTGCATGTGAGGGTTCAAAAGTAAGAGCAATATTACTTGCTCTGTGAGTAAGAGTTTAAGGAGCATAATATTTCGGTCATATTCGATTTTTTACGCCATACCATCAATTGAGTATTTGAATAAAAATTTTTTTTGTGCTATTAATGGAAAGATTATATATTAGTTTTATAACAAAACTATTTTTTTTTTTAATTTTTTTTTTTGCAATAATTCAAAAGTTATTTCAAAATAAAAATTTGTCTTTGAATCCAGTACCGAAAACACACCGACAACTCCCGAAGCGTCACCCGGACGCGTGTGACGTCATAATGTTAGTTTTCACACATTGCAGTTGATCTTGCAGTTGATACAAAAACAACTAAAACATTTTGACGTCACATCTATGGTGACCAGTCATGGCGCGTATATAGACACGTGATTTTAATTTAAATTTCATCAATTTTTAATTGCATAAAGTTAATTGAAAAAAAATTTTTTTTGGAGTTTTTTGCATTAAATATCAATATTATTAATAACTAATAAGGTTTTAAGATACATAAAAAAAAATCAATAATTTTTTTTATTCAAATACTCAATCCATACTAATATTATAAATGCGAAAGTAACTCTGTCTGTCTGTCTGTTACTCAATCACGCCTTAACTACTGAACCAATTTGCATGAAATTTGGTATAGAGATATTTTGGTACCCGAGAAAGGACATAGGATAGGTTTTATCCCGGAAATCCCACGGAAACGGGAACTATGTGGGTTTTGCTTTGACTGCGCGGGCGATGCCGCGGGTGGAAAGCTAGTTACCTATATTTTATATACCATGAGCAATGTATCGATATATGAAAAAAGAAATATAAGAAAAATATGGTCAGATATGCTATTTTCTTGCTATTTTGCTATTTATACTCTCGATTTTTCACACTCTTTACTCCAAAAAGTAAATGTAGGTTAATGTACATATTTGGTCTGATCACAGGGTCTGATCCACGTCTGACCGATGTTAGGCTAAACGTAGTGATTATATCCTCTTTGGTTAGACTTATGTTAGGTAACTAATTTTTAAGGCCGCGTTTCCACCTGCAAGAAAACTTCCGCGAGAAGTGTCCGACAGTCTGTCTGACAGCAACTTGCAAGTCTACTTGCAGGTGGAAACGCCGAGTTTACACATGAAAGCTGCTGTCAGACAGACTGTCGGACAGTTCTTGCAGAAGTTTACTTGCAGGTGGAAACGGGGCCTAACAACCGACGAAGGGAATGAAAAATTTTCAATATTACGTCTTAATAATACTTTATCTGTGACATTTGCTACGTCTGTAAAATTTTCTTACGTCATCACCATTATCATGCGACTAGTGTTGCCGAACTATCGATAGTTTGACTATCGATAGTTGACCTTGAAAATAAGTCAGAATATCGATAGCACTATCGATAGTATCGATATTATCGATACTATCGATACTATCGATAGCGTTAATCATGGAATACTATTGATGAACTGCAATAGTATCGATAAAATCGATAGTATTGATTGCCAGTAGTTGCTATACTATCGATACTGTCGATACTATCGATACTATTGCTACTGAATATTGCAACTACAATCGATACTATCGATAGTACTGATACTATCGATAGTTTTGAGCTATCGATAGTAGTAAATTGTGCAATAGTATTGTTCACGATTTCTTGGTATAATGGGTCAGTCAGTGTCACCGACCCATATTATGACTCAGTTTAAAAGTTAAGACTAGTATTTGGTTTAATCGTTGTAATAAAGAGACTTTCTTTTTTTCCTATTGTTTTGTGGGATCGTTTTCCCTAATTTTTTTTTTTTAGCAATACTATCGAGAAAAAGGTCACTATCGATGGGACGATATTATCGATAGTATCGACACTATCGATAGTATCGATAGTTCGTTCGATATTGAGCTTCGATAGTATCGACACTATCGATAGTATCGATAGTTCGTTCGATATTGAGCTTCGATAGTATCGATACTATCGATGGTATTGCTATGTGTCGATAGTATTTACGCTTATAGGACTATCGATACTATTGCTTTTCCCCAACTATCGATAGTTAATCGATAGACTATCGATAGTGGACTATCGAGCGGCAACACTACATGCGACATTTTGTGGACATCAGGGGGGGCACACTCAAAACTGTCATGTAAACGCATAGACGACAGCGACGCGGGCGGTGAGTGGTATAACTAAAATTAAAAAAAAGCCGCCATCTTGTAATGATGTGCGACTGTCATTGTCAACCATAGAGGAAGGATGTATATGTTGTCAACCATAGTTTTCAACTTTCGGACGGACGTTGATGCGATTTCGAGGTTATCTCATTAATTGTTTTTGTTAAAAATATATCTGGTTATCTTTTAAGTTTTTGTTTTGGTTAAGTTTTGTTTTGTGATTTTGTTACTTGTTTTATTATTGTTAACTGTTGTGAACGTTGTGATCATGAGTTTTCAACGGAGGAGAAAACACGCTAGAAGCTTAGAACTTTTTAAAAACTTGAGAATCCTGCCTCTTGCATGTATTTATATCAAAGAAATTTGTATTTTCATAAAAAAACATCCTCAATATTTTAAAACTAATAAAGAAATTGGAAAATTAACAAGATATCCAAACAATTTGTTTTATTGTATGTATGTATGTTTAATGTTTTAATGTATGTTTTTACCGAGGCCTAAATTAACTTTGTACAAAAAAAATGTTCCTTATATAGGTATTCAGATATTTAATAAAATCCCAAAAGACTTGCAAGGGGTTCCTCTTCCAGGATTTAAAAATAAATTTAATAAATACTTATTAGAGAATTGTTTTTACAACCTAAATGAATTTCTGTATGATATGAAAAATGTCTAAATAATATAAAATAATGATATTGATATTAATTGATTGACTGTATGACTAATGATTTATGTATAACCTAATTTTAAATGACAATACTCCTGACTCGTATTTTTACTATAAATATCTAATCATTTTCATTCATTATGTCAATTAATAATAATTATTGTATGCTATGTAGTTATAGTAAAAACATGAATGTTCCTTAATTCTGATCTTAATATCTTTGTATGTACCATGTTTTTATGCAATAAATGATTTATTTATTTATTTATTTAGAACAAAAGCTTTAGTTATTTCAGTGACTGCACTGAAATAACTAAAACTTTTGGTTTTAGCAGATTTTAGAGGTTTTAGCAAGTGTATAGTACCTATATAAATCTCAATTTCAATTTAATAAACGTGAATACCGCTAAAGAAATTGTTTTTTATTCTCACCCCTGGTTGCCCTCATTACTTATTTATTATTTACTCAACTTACAAGGCAACTTATGGAGTGAGAGTATGTTTACAAAAATATTACTAACGCCACAAAAAGAGTGTTGTCACGAAAACGACGCTTTTCTTGGTGTTAGTAATATTTTTGTAAATATACTTTCGCTCCATATCTGGTGCTAAATGTCGATATGCATACTGCATAGCTATATATATATATTTTCCCCTTTTAAAGCATTAGTTATCCTACAAAGTTGCAGATGGCAGCACGTTCCATACATGCACTTATTACCACAGAGTAGCCACTCTATCTCAGTTATACATCCTTCCTCTATGGTGGACATTTTGTAGTTTGTAATAATCTTGGTTCTTGAAACAAGATTTCTATTAAAAGTGAAACAAAATATAAATTCACCATTTAGGTGTGTGTTATTATGCTTGAAAAGAAGCCCAGTCCAAAATATAAACGCATATTGGGAAGAGCTGTGGGAGCGGTAATTTTGGCAGAGCTCGCCGGCATTACAGTTGGTTATGGTCTTTGGTACAAATTAAATACAGACAGAGGTAACTTTTTACTGAATTTACTAATTTTTTCAAAGACAAATTCAATATTGTAGTTTTAAACCTCTCTTTTGCATTTTTGTCAAATAGAAGCCAATAAGTATGACATCTGTATGTAGGGTTGCATTCATGTCAGAATTCATAGAAAATTTTAAACCAAATTTGTGAATCTTTATAATTTTTACGCCTTTTACAGACTTTCGTTTGTATATGCACAAAAATTACGACTGGTTATTAAACCGATACTATTCGTTGGGTGAATCGGTTGGAGGATTGAAAACTAGAGAACAAGATCAGAAAATTTGGAAAACATCAGGGGAGATCTAACTGGTGAGATGAGTGTAGCTGCTAGGTCTGCGTTCTGGATTATCTCCATTGGTACAGTCAGTTTTGGCCTCTTCACATTTTTCAAACCTGATGATGACTTACTTAAGCAGGTCATTACTTTTGAATATCATATAATATAGTGTTTGGTCACTGATTTGTTGTGGTTTTCTACTAAATGTTTTGTGTGCTAATGTGTTTAAAGTAACAAATTTATAAAATACATGCATTGTTGATTAATATTGATTGTATGGTTGAGTAGCTTTTAATGTGATTGTTTTATAAAAAAAAAAGTAAATTCTTATCATTTTTTAAATTTACTAACAGTTCTGAGGACTGGGTACATTAATTGTACCACAGTCAACCCTGGTAAAGACAATCAGTGGTCAACTCAAGTTTCAATCATTCTTCATGCTATAAAAATATCATCATGTTTGATCAATAGTATGGTAATTCAATAAATTTAGAATTCATATAACCATTGTATGTAATTGTCACTTAATTACAGGAAAAATGAAAATTTATATGATGGTAAGTACTGTGACAGAATTTTTTATATTAATTCCTTTTGTAAAATTTTCAGTTTGATGACGAATCAAAATTTACAACGGCTAGAAAGAGTAGTCGGGATACTATAGCTGTACTAAAAGAAGCAACCAATCAAAATTCCGAAATATCCAAAAAAGTAGACGAATTGCTAAAGAGAGGAAAATGAGCGACAAGACGGCAGTTTTAGAGAGGCTTAGTAGACGTGAAGCACAGAGGATTGAGAAACTACAAAAGGCACACAAGGCAAGGGAGGAGGTTGACGCAACAAATGAGAATGAAGATTACTTTTCAGGAGCTTTCAAAATAAGGTCAGATATAATAGAACAGTTATTATCACAAGTGCCCACCTTAGAGTGTGATGTACTTCCAGGACACTTTGACAACATCAAGCGAGAAGTGAATGAACTACAAAAATTTGTTGTGACGTCTTCCTTTTTCCTAAAGGAATTCAATTTACGTAAATATCTGGGTATAGTACAAAACTTGCAGACCAAATGTTACGAACTGGAAGACAGGTATGTGCCTCGCAAGAAATTTGGCTTTACAAGGAAAAAGCTACCAAAATCGCACAGCCAGAAGCAAGATTCTGTTGATGAAAATGATGGGGCCGGCAAAACAGATAGCAATAAATGGGACGATAAGTTGTTTGGCTTTGACTCAAAAGAAAATAAAGTTTTGTCCTTGGAAAATGATGAATTGTTTCAAAGGGATGTTGCATTGCGTAACTTGAAGAACTGTACTGTAGGATTGAAAGGTGTTATGGGCACTTTGCACATAACAAATTTGGATAACTGTATAATTCTAACTGGACCAGTGACATCATCAGTTTTTATTGAAAAGTGCAACAATTGTAAAATTGTCACTGCATGCCAGCAGCTCCGAATGCACACTTCGACTAAATGTGATATATACTTGCATGTGACAAGCAAAGGAATTGTTGAAGATTGCACAGAAATTAGAACTGCACCTTATAACTTATATTACGAAGACTTAGAAAAACATTTAAATATGTCCGCATTAGATAGAAATAGTAACAACTGGGATAATTTGGACGATTTTAACTGGCTGGCTCCAGATATTCCATCTCCGAATTGGCAAATTATGGATACCGCGCATCGGATTTGTAACTGGTCAGAATGGTGGTCAAAACTACCCTCATAGTATAAAAAATTAACTATTTAAAGATGCTTATCATTGATAATTATTTATGGATAAAAAAACACATAAACATATTAATTATTAAAATACCTCATGCATATAAATTATAATAACAGATTGTCTAGATACCTTGCCTTTTTAAGTGTACCTTCAACTCAATCTTTATTTGAGGTGCTACGTCTAACAAGCTTCTAACATTGGTAGAATAGATTAAAATTTTAGTTGTAGGAAATTCATTGTATCCGCTCACTTAATGCTCTTATGTTAGCTTTATTACAATCAATGGATAACATTTATAAATAAAAGAATTTTATAATATACCAAATATACCTTCATTTTGAATCCTTTCCTCGACTTTGATCCTAATTTTATGCATTACAATATTATCTAGAAGTGTCAGATCAACAGTTTCGCAGATTTTCAAATAAAAAAAGGGCTATAAGCTTAAATTTAGTATACTTAATATTAAATATATTCTTTATAATATTATGTAAGTACTGAAGAATTTTTAATACCTATTTGATTTTCAATGTGTTTTCAAAGTTTATGTCCAATAGATGTTTCTACAAGATTGTTAGGATTAGAAATAAAAATGCGTAAGTAACAACAAATATCAATTTATTTTCTACAATAAAATACATAATAAGGACCGGTGATGACAAATCACAGTGACAACACTGATAATTATTTTTTAATTAGGCTTAGATTACAAAATAAAGTACAGATGGAGCATGACAACCGCCCGTCGCCCTTGTCAAAGAAAATACGAAATCAAAAACAAATACGTCGCTGCACCAGTGCTATAGCGCATAAAGTGTCATGCAATACGTCAAAAAGGGTTTGCAATTTTAGTAAAAAAATGCCGTCTTGTGATAATAAAACGCTGTAAAATTTGTTCCCGAAAACAAAAAAAAAGATAAAACATCGTTTCACAGGTTTTCTGTAGATTATTTGGCTGATTTATTTCTTTAATACGAATAATAATTTTACAGATATGAAGGAATACAAAACTTCAACGTATGTTGCCAGTATTTTGAAAATGAATTTGCCATTTTTATTGGTAAAACGGTAAAATGGTTAAAAGATCTTCAGGGTAATGCTGTTGGATTTTTCGATCGTGAATGTGATTATTTGTACAGTGCACTAAAGGTTCATGATAATTATTAGATTATTTTAATAAGCATAATATATTATTTTGTTACTTTTATAAAGCTTAAAAACGTCATAGTCGTTTTCGCTAGCGATTTAATTTATGTGAACTCCATGATGGATATGATGAAAATAAAATGTCCCGTATTCTCGACTAAAAACTACCGCTATTCGTATTCATATATTATGAAAAATAAAAAATAATATAATTATTATAGTTAATATTGAAACTTTTTTATGTAATTTATTTAATAAAAAATTGAATACAATTATTTTGTCCATATATAACTTTAGTAGGCAGGTACTTTATGTAATAAAAGAATTTAAATAAAAATTAAAACTTGACTTCTCATTTATGTATATAGCCTACGTCACTACCGCCACTAACATAATAATTCAGATCATTGCAATGAAACCTCACAACTCAAAATCGGTCCAACGGTTTATACTGCAGGGCGTGTCAAAGAAATATTATACATACATCCATGAACTCGAAAAACATAACCCTCTTTTTTCCGTAGTCGGGGAAAAATTTGGGAAATTTTCAATATCTGGCAACATTACACGCACACAGAAGCACCGTGTACGTACAGTGCAGCGGCGAAATGACAGCACACATAGCTTTATTGAAAATGTCGATAAATTATTCGGTTTAGTTCGGCAACGCTCCATCTGTCTTTTATTTTGTAATCTAAGTAATTAGGTATAAAAAAAGTATCTTATGCCATACAAATGTTAAGACAAATTTTCACTTATAATACCACAAGAGCTTCAAAATTATCGGGTATTTTCCGATAGGTTCGTTGCAAACAAATGAAGGAGTCAAGTTTTTAGTCAAGGCTAAAAAATCACGAGCGCGAAGCGCGAGTGATTTTTCCTGAAAAACTTGACGACTTTATTTGTTTGCAGGGAACCTTGAGGGAAATGCCAGATAATTTTGAAGCTCGTGTGGTATTCGGGAGATTATTTTTCCGTCCCAAATGTCGGCCAATAATTTCACAATTGAATTAAACCTGTCAGTTTAACTTGACGTCAACGACCAGAGAAAATTTTCAAAAAATTATCAGTATAATACCATGTAGGTTGTACCACGTGACGTCGAATGGTGCAATTCTATTGGTCGATATTTGGGTCGGAAAAATAATCATATTTATTTTTTGAGCACATTTCAGAAATGATACAGATAAATATAAATAATAACATTGTATATATAAATAGTATAAAAATAATAAACTTGAGACTTGAAAATGACTACAATGCATTGGGGTAATAATATAAGTAGGTAGCAAATTTATTTTTGAACACTTTCTACTGTAAAAATTTACCTACTTAGTTTAACTCTTTCCCTTAAATCTTATATTTAGTATGTACCTACACATGCTTGGAACTTGGAAGAGACCTCTTTTTAGCGTTAAGGCTGCCACTTTCTTTAGGCTACAAGGAAGTGATTTCGTTCTAGTTTTTTGAATGTTCTAGTTTTTTTTTTAATTTTGTCAATACCCCCAAGCACCATAGGTATATAAATGCTTATACTAGCATAGGAAATGATAATAAATTTATAAAAAGAATATTATAATAGTCGTTAAGAGATCAAGACAGCTAAAATTCGATAAAATGTGCAACTACGTATATAAAGCATTCTCTAACAAATATTTATTTATACATCAATTATTTGCGTCTATTTTATTTTTCTAGATGGGCAAAATATCGTATTCAAAAGCAAGTTCTATTTCTCTAGTGATAAATAAAAGAAAAAAAATACATTCTACATTTTGATATAAACAAAATGCATTTAGGTTTATTAAATGTTATACATATATAATTCATTTTAATAAATAAACAACAACATTAAAAGGTTGTGAGAACCAAATAAAGACCACAAATAATCTCAACTTGTTAAAATATTAAAAAGAGATTCCCTAAATCTATCTGAAAGGAATGTTTAAGTAGGTAAGTACAAACCAATAATTATTATTGTTTAAAAGCAATTTTATATATAACTAGCTTTCCACCCGCCGCTTCGCCCGTGCAGTCAAAGAAAAACCCGCATAGTTCCCGTGGGATTTCCGGAATAAAACCTAGCCTATTTCTCGGGTATCAAAATATCTCTATACCAAATTTCATGCAAATTGGTTCAGTAGTTCACGCCTTAAGTAACAGACAGTTAATAGGTACATAGATAATTGATAATTTTATTACAGTAGACAGACAGAGTTACTTTCCCATTTATAATAATAAACGTTAAAGTCGAAATACAGTATGTAATTAATTCATATCGGTTATATACCTTATTCAATAATATCATGACCTTCACAAACAGTGGTAGTCTTTATAATAGTAATCCATACTTAATATTATAAATGCGAAAGTAACTCTACTTTTTATCCCGGAAATCCCACGGGAACGGGAACTATGCGGGTTTTTCTTTGACAGCGCGGGCGGAAAACTAGTAATGTAATATGTAAAAAGTGAAGATAGGTAACCAACACAACATTCGATCTTCAAAATCGGCAAACTAACGCACACACGATTAGACGTCAAAGTAAGATGGCATGCTACGACTGTCGTGAGCGAAAAAAAAGAGTATGTGTACTTATGTACACGCGTTAGAAGTTACACTTCTTTGGCGTATGGAAAAAAAATACTAGAATATACAACTTGAACATAGTTATCAATTTTCATACCACCTAGAACTAACTTCATGCTGTTAAATTTAGGTGTCGGTGTGCGCGCGCATTGTAAAAATTCACTCTCATAATTTTCTCCATCGCGCCAAAAGAAGTATAACTTCAAAAGTCGACCTAAGTTAAATTTGGCTAATTAGCCACATTTCATGCCATTCATGGTCTAATAACATATCTACATTTTTTTATTTATAATATCATTGAAAGCAGTTAAAAATATATATGAATTAAACAGCAGGAATATAATAGGAAAATAATCTCATAAAATGCATATAGGTACACTATGTACTGTAATATTATAAGAATTATATTAACTTAAAAATAGCGAATAATAATTAAATGACCATACAATAAATGGGTCCGATCAATAACCGTTTCGGAATCCTATAAAATTTCTTTCAGTTTATTCCTACAATACTTCATAAATTTTCATTAAAATAAGGCTTTTTTTATAATAAATAGAATATGCTATTCCGCATATTTTTGTAGTTACTTAATATTTATTGCCGGTTTCCTTTCTATATACAAGTACAATACCATTCAAAATATTCTTAAGTTTTAACATTTTGTTTAAATTTATTGGGATTTCAATTTCATAAAATTATTTGCCTATAAAGGGGAATTTCATGCACGCAATAACAATTTTATCATAGACAATTAATTTTGTGTTATTTTTAGTTATATTTTCATTGCCCAGTTTGCTTCCATTTCTCGCATTTTTATAACATTAAAGCTATCGAGTATGAAATATTAAAGTATTATTGCTGTGGCGTGAATATATGGAAATTCTAGAATCTAGACGGTGTCTCAACATCGTCATTGACAGATAATATAAAAAGTCAATTTTTAAACTGGCGTCTGGCGATAGCTTTTTAATTCTTCAATCACAATCTCTTCAATCTATGGTCTTACTTTTTTTGTAAACATTATTTTCAATTTAAAAATTTAAACTATTTTCCCGCGTCGCGTCAGTCTCACCAATTAGGTTTTTTATGCGTGATTGTCCATTGCTGGTACGTGTTGTTGGGGTCACAGGGCGCCAAGCCTAGAGTTCGCGAATGCGGTTGTAATGTCAAACAGTGACTGTGCAGTCTGTGGATTATGTGTTTATGCTCGTCGTCGTACCTGGTGGAAAAAAATTCTTTAAATATTTTAAGGATAGATAAAATATCAAAAATTTGTTTCTATCTTCTTTATTGATGTTGAAGACAACATTAATAAAGACGATTTCAACTGAAGAAACTCACAAATTTAGACCGGTGATACAGGCTATGTTTAGATTTTATATTGGTTCAGCGTGCGCCGAGTGGCAGTCGGGAGTGGCATATTCATTTAAAAAATAAATTGTGGTTAAAAATAAACTCTACATTTTTAATTTAGAGGAGAAGAAACTTTTCTCTAATCATACAAACAAGCTTTAAACTTTATATTAAGTATTTTAACCAATTCCATTCATTCCTTTTTATAAGATCAAATAAAAAACGTAAACTATTTTACGTATGTTTATTTATAAAATGTTTGTCAAGCAAATACAACAGTTAATATAATTCATAACTTGAGAATTATTACTAATTAAACCCAATTAATCGAGTGCTACAATATTTACACACATGTTCTGAGGCAATTGCGTAAGTTCATTGTTCGTGTCCCTTCGTCCAGCATACTCACCATGGAATCCTGATATTTCATGAATGTCAAAAAACTGTTCTGAAATAGTGCTAAATAGTGCCCAAAGGAAAAAAATAGTGCTCTTGTACTTGCGAAGTTATAGCCATAGTTCGATGAGTATGCTGGACGAAGGTTTCGCCCAGCATACTCACCTCCGTCCGGAGAATCTGTATACGCTTCAAACATAATTCATACTTCAAAAAATAGTTCCCAAATAGTGCCAAACGGTGCCCAAAAAGAAAAACAGTGCTCGAATAACTTCGGAGTTACAGGCTTCGTTCAGTGAGTATGCTGGGCGTAGGTTCTACGCCCAGCATACTCACCTCAGTGCGCGAATATCGAACGAGCTATAGGTACAATTTACGTCTCAAAAAATTGTGCTTGAAATAGTGCCCAATATCAGTCCAATTTTTGCTTGACTTTTGACCTAGAAAACCATTAAATTTGATTGTAAACTTCTACATACATTACATTGAGTACAGTCGAATACAATATTATTAACTTTCTTTCTAACAATTTTTGTCTTGTGTAAATTATTAATTGTCTATGTAAGGGAGTATTTACTTTAGAATCGCAATATTATTAATTACACATTATTTTAATAATACTTTATAATAATATGATTAAGCCTTCGCGCGTCGCATGGGACCCCGGTAGCTAGGAACAATGATTTTATATATTTTGTCTAGATCACGGCGCTTGAAGGATTAAGATATGAAATGAAGTAAATCATGCATGAAAAATAAAGTTGCTGTTATTAATGCTTACATTACAACTGACAAAATTATTCAAAATAATCATTTTCCGGATCAAGGACGGTACCACAACGTTTACGGAATTGACCTGTATTCCTCATGTGATAAAGTTCAATATAGTGTGGCAGTAATGGATGCACGTACGGTCAATAGGTATGGGGCTTACGACGCGCGGCGCCCGCGACGCAAATGAATATGTTTATGTTTAAATACTAGATGGCGCTGCCCTAACATCTTACGATTATTAGACAAGACTGATCTGTATTTTGAAGGTGATAAGGGTCCATTTTGTGTCACAAAGCAATCGAAACGAACAAGCGCTTCTCAGTTTCTTTGTTTGTTTACTTCATCGCACATCATTATAATAACGCCGGCTTTTGAGTTTGACTACATAGTGGGTTGCAAAACCAAACAATGTGTTGGTGATGTCATTATTTACCTATATAAAATTGTGTATCTAGTACGTAATCAATATAGGAGCTGCACCCAAATCAGTAAGTATATTTCAATTTATAATAGTGGCATTTAACTAAATTGATTTTACACTCATTCATTAATTGCACTGTAAAACTAGGTAGCAAGCGAGTTGTTTTTTACAAAAACACGTTCATTTTTTCGTTGAATATGACACTGTACACTTAAAATTAAGGACCTGTTTGTTCTCCGCTTATGGACAAACATGGATTTTGGTTTGCGATAGCATTAACTTGGCACCTGGTTCCTAAGATCATGTATTTACTTTTACTTGGGTTTAAAACAAGGCAGTTAGTTTTTGACCATGATACAATATTACTTAGATCTTCTTGAAACTTTGTCAAGGCAACATCCATCTCACTCACTTTAAAAGAAATGTATAATTGTAATTGTGTGTAGTATTGTAATAAATCTTTTAAATACATCTGTCTTTGTTATTTTAATGCATTTTCAAAATCGATTGGCATTTCTTTGTAAACCATTGAATATATCTTAATATAGAGAGAAGAGACGGCTGTTCAGACAAACACACAATGCAATGAAGTAATAGACTTCATTTACGCTTAAAGTTTCATTCATTTATTATTATTTATAAAATATATAATAATGCATTTAATCGAAAGTTTTTGCCATGTGAGAAAATACCATAATTATTTCCAATAACATGAAGTCTACAATTAGAAAGTTTAATATTTTTGTCCAAAAACATGTGTCGACGACTGTACCCCATTTTACGTTAGTATGTAGAAGTTTACATTAAAATTTAATGGTTTTCTAAGTCAAAAGTCAATCAAAAATTGGACTGATATTGGGCACTATTTCAAGCACAATTTTTTGAGACGTAAATTATACCTATAGCTCGTTCGATATTCGCGCACTGAGGTGAGTATGCTGGGCGTAGAACCTACGCCCAGCATACTCACTGAACGAAGCCTATAACTCCGAAGTTATTCGAGCACTGTTTTTTCTTTTTGGGCACCGTTTGGCACTATTTGGGAACTATTTTTTGAAGTATGAATTATGTTTGAAGCGTATACAGATTCTCCGGACGGAGGTGAGTATGCTGGGCGAAACCTTCGTCCAGCATACTCATCGAACTATGGCTATAACTTCGCAAGTGCAAGAGCACTATTTTTTTCCTTTGGGCACTATTTAGCACTATTTCAGAACAGTTTTTTGACATTCATGAAATATCAGGATTCCATGGTGAGTATGCTGGACGAAGGGACACCATTGTTCAGAGTGTAATACAATACGTTTAAATAGAAGGTTATGTACTTATAATATAGCTAATATATTTTTCACAATGTAAAATAAATTGAATTTTGTTAAAAATAGAACGTTGCACGTGTCGTAATATGTATTATAATTATTTAAAATAAACATATTATATGAAGAACGACGACGACTACGAGGAAGTTTCTTTAAAGTGAATTCTGTTATTAAGACATAATATTGAGCTCAGTGGCGTGCCATGACTGAGGCCTATGTCCAGCAGTGGACAAATATGGGCTGATAATGATGATGATGATGATTGATCTTTTACCATAAGAAATAATAAAATTACGTCAAAATCTATGATGTAAGCTTTGCGTTGACTTGATTAGGTGTGGAACGGTGTAGAGAGGGCAGTTTTGTTTTCTGCTTGTACGAAATAAGCTTTTTATATAATGGTTTCAAAAACATGCCTTCACTCTATATTGTAATCCGCAACTACGAGTATTAATTTAAAGCTAATTTAAGTGATGTTGCAACAACAATAAGCTACTAAATATAGTATTTTTTGAAAGCGCCTGAAGTAGTCATGTATTTTTTTTCAAACTTGAACATTTATTTATTCAACTAGACTTCGTTTAGAAGCGCTTTTGAATCGTCAAAATATAGAAAATAATAATTTAGAACCTGTCAATCCCTTAACCATATGTCCCCATACATACCTCCACGGCCCATCAACCGTTCCGAGCCTACATATCGCCTGTTTCACACTATCGCTATCAGCTTCCACACATCTCTCGCCTACACCGAGCTGGCCCGCTTCGTTCAAACGGAATAGTTGGTTGTTACCTGCCCCGTGGCATGTTGATGTACCTGAATATAAAAAAAAACCAATATACAGGGTTACAGGTTAAGTCGACCTATTCCTGTTAAGAGCGTATAGTAGGGGTCAAAACAAACTGATTTGATCTTATAATACCATATCCAAAAGTTAGTCGTTGAAGAGTTATTGCAATTTTAATTTTTTTCTTGAAAATGCCACTTTATCTTCGCATTTTGCGTTTAATTTTGTATTTTACTTATTTGGTCTGGGTTTTTTTGAGTTTTTATGTAAAGGTTGAGTTAAACAATAATTCTCAGCAATAAAAATCCATATCGCTGCAAACAATTCAAAGAAATGGCTTTTAATCTAAAAATAATAACATTAAAGTAATTTAGTTAACTCGTTTTAAAGAAAGATATTGAAAAAAATCTCTATGAAAATGTGTCTGCAGATGTTTGTAAAAACATGTGCATGTTCTTAGCTATGTAAAAAGGTATGATAACCTCAGGTAGCATTCGTAGATTCCAAGAAATCGGGGATAAACATGGGACAGTGGTAGTAAAGTACAACATCAGAATAAATTTTGTCATAATTTATTTTTCTTAAAAACTTTACAGTTCCTGCTCAACATGACTTCCTCTATTGCGAACACATATTCGAAACCTTTTCCGCAGACTCTTAGTCAAGAGCCAATTAACAACTGGGGTAGTCACCCCAGTTGTTAATTGGTTCCTCATCTTATTGGCTGCATCGATAATTTTTTGTCGTAAAATATCATCAGATGGAATCGGGTTCGGCTCATTGTACACCAGACTCTTCATATGCCCCCATACGTAAAAGTCCATGGGGGTTAAGTCTGGACTTCTAGCCGGCCATGGTATGGGCCCACCTCTTACGATCCATCTGTTTGGATAGTTGATGTCTAACCATTCTCTAACACTTCTTCTGTAATGTGCAGGGCAGCCATCATGTTGGAACCACATGTCTCTTAACAAAGTCAGGGGTATGTCTTCAAGTAGGTCGCTTAAATGTTGGCGCAGAAAGGTCTCATAATTTTCACCATTTAGGTTGTCCGGAAGGAAGTATGGTCAAATTAATTTATTTGAAATTATCCCCATCCACACATTAAGACTGAATCGTCTTTGTGATTTTTTTGGATTCTTCTTGTTATGATTGCCACGTGCTTTCGGAGCCCAATAGTGAGCGTTATGGTAGTTTGTGATCCAAGTTCTCGGGCAACGGTTGCCCGAGAACTTGGTCTGTCTCAGTGGAAAGTATAGTTCACAATTAACACTTCAGGATATTACCCATATTACTACATGCCCGTGCACGTGATGGAAGAAGGAGATCCTTTAAGAGGACTAGATTTTTATTAGATTCATGTTGAATGCGGATCTGAAAAACCCCTCGTTTTTCAAAAAAAAAAATATGGACAGATGAGTCCAAATTTTATCAAGACGGTATCAACGGTGAAAATTATGAGACCTTTCTGCGCCAACATTTAAGCGACCTACTTAAAGACATACCCTTGACTTTGTTAAGAGACATGTGGTTCCAACATGATGGCTGCCCTGCACATTACAGAAGAAGTGTTAGAGAATGGTTAGACATCAACTCAGAGTCTGGTGTACAATGAGCCGAACCCGATTCCATCTGTTGATATTTTATGACAAAAAATTATCGATGCAGCCAATAAGATGAGGAACCAATTAACAACTGGGGTGACTACCCCAGTTGTTAATTGGCTCTTGACTAAGAGTACTCTGCGGAAAAGGTTTAGAATATGTGGTCGCAATAGAGGAAGTCATGTTGAGCAGGAACTGTAAAGTTTTTAAGAAAAATAAATTATGACAAAATTTATTCTGATGTTGTACTTTACTACCACTGTCCCATGTTTATCCCCGATTTCTTGGAATCTACGAATGCTACCTGAGGTTATCATACCTTTTTACATAGCTAAGAACATGCACATGTTTTTAAAAACATCTGCAGACACATTTTCATAGAGATTTTTTTCAATATCTTTCTTTAAAACGAGTTAACTAAATTACTTTAATGTTATTATTTTTAGATTAAAAGCCATTTCTTTGAATTGTTTGCAGCGATATGGATTTTTATTGCTGAGAATTATTGTTTAACTCAACCTTTACATAAAAACTCAAAAAAACCCAGACCAAATAAGTAAAATAAAAAATTAAACGCTAAATGCGAAGATAAAGTGGCATTTTCAAGAAAAAAATTAAAATTGCAATAACTCTTCAACGACTAACTTTTGGATATGGTATTATAAGATCAAATCAGTTTGTTTTGACCCCTACTATACGCTCTTAACAGGAATAGGTCGACTTAACCTGTAACCCTGTATATATAAATTTATAAAGAATAGAAAAAATTCGATCACGAGGCGGGACTCGAACCCGCATCCTTCGCGCCATTCCGGGGCGGATGCTTGACCAACTCAGCCACTCATGACCCGCCAGAGAAATCGAATCGGCATGGCGCGAAGGATGCGGGTTCGAGTCCCGCCTCGTGATCGAATATTTTCTATTCTTTATAAATTTATATTTATAAAGCATTTGAATGCCATAAAACCTAAAATATAAATTCAACAAAAAAAAAACCATTATGTTTATTGAGATAAAGGCCAACCTATTACTAAAAAGTAAAATTCTTAGTACTTGTATTAGGCTTTCCATTTTTTTTGTAACATTATTTATAAGAATTAATAAAGAGATATTACATTTTGAATTGATCGGACCCAGAAACAATTTTTTTATTCATATTTTCTAAAATTTATAAGCGTAAGTTTTAGTTATTCCCCTTTGACCTCCAGTTAACATTTTCAATTAAGTATGTATTTAAAAAACCCTAAACCTTCTTTTCAATTGGAAAATAAGTACTAATTATGATTTTAAAAACCAATCAACCGACATCCGTCCATAAAAATAGTTATACACAGAAAATTGTGTTTATAAACAAAACAATTTTTTCAACAATGAGTTAAAAATCTAGTGAATTCTATGAGAATTAAACGTCGAAGTTATTTTCCAATTATATTCATGTGTTATGAATAAACACACACTTGGAGTGTGAAGTAATTTCTCACCATTTGAAATTAACAGATGCGTGACGAAAGCTATTCGTCACACGCAACCAAATATTTCTCGTGTCTACTATTTAACGGTATAGAAAAATATATTTGAGGACTTGTTAAATATTATTTATATAAAAAAATATAATAATATCGTAATGGTTATTTGACTCTTATCAAAAGAAAATTGGTAAAATTTTCTAGAACAAAATTCGATTGACTAAAAATCGTGAACCTGGCAACGGGAGTTTAAAATATATCAGCAAGACAGAATTTTACGATTTAAATTAGTTATTCAACTTACCAATATATGCTGGAGCTGCTTTGCCCATTGTATCCAGACATACACCAGTGGCTTTATTCTTCACCATACCCCAATGCACATTCTTAGGCAATTTGGGGAACTTATCGTACACATCGTACGCTACATTTTCCATAAACCACCCAAAGCTCTTACACTTCAACTTATCCCTGAGCGCGATCTGTTCACTTATGTCACCCATATCCAAGAATCTGGCCATTGGTTCCCTTGTATAGAAATATTCCTTATGCTCTTCGTCAAACCAAGTCTCGATAACTCGTTTGTAGTTAATGGTAATGAGCGATCCTTTACGGTTCTTTGCTAAGTTCCCGAAAGAGTAAGGCATGAATGCGCGATATACGTGACCAACTCTAGAACACGGAACCCATTCAATGCTACCACCACATTGCCATATTTTGAAGCTTAACTCGAAGTTCTCTCCTCCCCAAACTAATAGTCCAGGATCGTAAGCACCAATCTCCAAGAAATATCTTCTATTGATTGCAAATAGCCCTCCAGCGTGAGTTGGACTCTTATATGGTTCCGATTTGTGTTTGTGCTCATTAGCTTCTCTATCGGGTACTTCGTTTTCTTTATAAAGCATTCCCCACTCGAATATTCCTCTATAGTTTGTTCCGTGTTGGTACACCGGTCTGTATTCAAATGTTCTATGATCAATGCCGTCTATCACTGGGACAGTCATGATCCTATAATCCCTGAATATAGGAGCAAGGAGTGGAGGCAACCAATTAACATTGACCTCACAATGTGCGTCAAGGAATACGATGACGTCACCAGTAGCTTCTTGTGCACCCCTAGATCTTGTTCTAATAAGTCCCTCCCTTTGAGTATTTCTTATGAGACGAACTTTACCGTTCCATCGTTTTATGTAGTTATCGAGATTTTGTTTGAGGTTGTCTTTATCGGAGAAGTCATCGACCTGTGAACGTTAATTTTTATGGTAAACTAGAATACACTGAGTTCAGAATGAATAACTGCAAACGCATATGACAAATCATACGTAAACTAAGCTTAACTGTTATTATTTTACATTAAACTGTATGAAACGCGAAAATGAAGATGCCAATAACAATATTCCTATGAAGTAGTTTTTAAATTTTGTTTATAAATTCCAATGCAAGGTTCTTATAGCCTATTCCTACATCCATAGCTTTTCACTGTTGTCTATATCGGTGGAAATAGAAGAATAAATTATACAGTTTGCAATCAATCTACTTACCAACACAATCTCGTGAAGAATATTCGGCGGTGATCGATTTATAACCGAGTGTACAGTCCGCATGAGGACTGAGAAGCCCTCATTGTGGAATACAATGATCACTGATGTGGACGGTAACTCTTCGGGATAATGCCAGTATTTGCACTCGTCTAAACGCGTGTCGGTTACGGTTCTGGGAATTTATTTAATAGATTATTATGATTATTTAATAGATTGGGCAAAACAAGAAAAAAGCAGGTCCACATGATTTTAATGTGATTTAAGTGCTTAAAGTCAGCGCTAATATACGTTAAACAAAAAGAGCGTGTGTGCCGAGCATACGTGTCAGAAGTGAAACTTCTTTGGCAAGTTTCAAAGATACCAAAATCGTCGCCTGCTCCATGACGTAACCTTGAAATTATACTCTCAACGCGCCTAAAGAAGTTTCACTGACAAAAAAAAACTACTTTTTTATTTGCCAACAAAATGTATACTGGCTATATATTATTTCCTTATCTCCATCTATGTAATATGTATCATCATATAAATTTAATCAATGGCTTAGGTTGCACATATAACAAACTAGTAGTAAATTATTTTTTGTAGATTTTTCGCAAATCACCTATAAGACGAGACCAATAACACTATATTACGAACATGAAACCGGTTTTTTCAATTCAAGAGCACTATATTTTTGTAAGTAAAGTAATAAATTGCAACAAAATAGCCTTGATACATATTTTCCATATTATTATAAAGAATACCAGTCCTGATCAGTGACCTTTTTATTACAATCAAATTGGAATCATTAAATTTTGCAATAGATCACTGTTCATATGTAGTTAGAGCTAGCGCGCAAGAGCGACTTTTGTCTCTCCCATCAACTCTATGGGCTAGTAAGAAAGTGCACGCACGTAGCGACGCAACTCCCCACGGGAGAGACAAAATAGTTGCAGGGACAAAAGTTGCCCTTGCGCGCTAGCTCTAAATCTTTTTTTACCAGGTCTTCATAATATTAAAAGTTGAAAATCAGTGTCTTTTCAATCAATCTCAATATTATTTGTTTCCTTTGCAATTGCAACCACATCATTTATATAAATTTTTCTTTTTACCAACAAGTTATATTATGTTTGTTGAATAAATGTTTATTTTTCTGTGACAATAAAAATAGGAAATATTTCAATATCAAGTTGATTGTGGAACAATGAAGTCAGTAATTGGATCAAGAATATGCTTATCAGCATTTTATGGCTATTAACAGTAGCTATTGTTTAAATCAAACACCATATTCATCAGAAATCTATACTAATATTATAAAGCTGAAGAGTTTGTTTGTTTGTTTTTTTTTTATTTGAAAAATTCTTTTGGTGTTAGATAGCCCAATTATCGAGGAAGGTTATAGGCTATATATCATCACGCTAAGACCAACAGGAGAGGAGCCACGGGGGTGAAACCGCGCGGAGCAGCTAGTATTAAAATAAAACTGGACTAGGTATGCAAATGCATTTGATACTTTAAATATCTTTCATTGAATCAAATTTATGTATGCTCTTGAACTTTTTGGCTTTTCTTTTTATTTGTTTGTGGCAGTGATGCATGCATGGATAATGTGTAGAAAAAATTAAAAAAATCATTTAAATTGCCTTAAATAGTATCTGTAGACCATTAACCTCTACAGATATTAAAAATATGAACCTAAACACCTACTATAATTGTATAATTGTACAATATGTTCTAAAATGTGAAAGCAAGTTTGCATGTTTCTCCAGAATGCTTGAAGTGATTTGATGTGTTTTAAATGCACTATATCACACAAAAACTCATAGAGATTGAGAAAACAAAACTTGATGGAGTGAAATAGTGTCCATAATGCTAATTAAACTCTATTCTAAACATATAGAGCTTAAATTTGTTTGAATGAACACTGTAGTCTATATGTATGAGAATATAATTTAAAAGAATTTCATTTTATGTTATTACTAGCTGTGCTCCGCGGTTTTATCCGCAGTGCTCCGCTCCTGTTGGTCTTAGCATGATGATATATAGCTTATAGCCTTCCTCGATTAATAGGCTATCTAACAGGGAAATAATTTTTCAAATTGGTCCAGTAGTTCCTGAGAATAGCGGGTTGAAACAAACAAACAAACTCTTCAGCTTTATAATATTAGTATAGATATGTTACCTGTTCATAGCAATATCATCAGAAGCAGCTATGTTCATGCCATATTCACTCTCCGATTCTGCTATATCATTAGCTCTGTCTTGTGCCATGTGGTATGGCTCTCCACCTTCACCTGGCCCCTTCACTTTTAACTTCACTTTTGGCTCGAAATTACCAAGTTCTGTGGAGTTATAATATTGTTAAGTACTTCTAATTTATGAATAAAAAAATTGTATGATTAATTTAAATAATTATAATATGGACTTATAACTGTAAAAAAATTTGGTTCATTATTTATAGATTATGTAATTAATTGTATATAATTGAGTAATTAAAAATAAAAATAAAATCACAATAATTGAAAATTATTAAATACTTGAAATATTTTTCAGTATTCATCATTTTTAAATTACTTTGTGGTGTTTAAATATAATTAAAACAACAGAAAAGAAATGTTTTGTATTAGATAAATAGGTATTTAAACTGTTTAACTTAGTATATGTTTTTATTATCAATGAATTTGTAAATTATTGATTATGAAGTATTTTATTTACATGATGAATTAAATACTCAATAATAAATCTATACATATAATAAATCTGTAGAAGGGTCAATTCTGTACATTGAAAATATTGAAGAAATACCAGGGGGTGTTACTGGATCGATACAAAACCCAAATATGTGATTAAAAAAGTTTTTGTCTGTCTGTCTGTCTGTTCAGGCATCACGTGAAAACTAACGGTTCGATTTCGATGAAACTTGGTATAATTATACCATATTATCTTGGGCATAAAATAGGATACTTTTTATCCCGGAAAAATACGTAGAAAAAAATAAATCTTAATTTTTCCGCGCGGACGGAGTCGCGGGCGGAAGCTAGTACTCAATAATCATCAAAAAGTTAATTAGTTTAGTTTGAAGTTATATTATCTAGTATGAAAAAATCATATCAGTTTCAAATTAACTTCAAGATTACAAACTAAGATTTAATCATTTGATATAGTCCGAACATTACTTCGTTCGTAAGTTTCTAGCGATAAAATATACAAGGTATAAATTTCTATGCTACACATTGTTAACAATATAACTTGTGTACTATAAAATTTTACGAGTATGACGGCTTTCAATCAAATAACATGTATCGACCGTTGTTTTTATGCATTTCATTTCGTCATACATGAGTAGGAAGCGGGTAATGCTAGATTGATTGCAGCAAAAACATACCTATACATACCGGGAATTTGTCTACGGTAAATAACTGTACATGGGTTCAAAATATGAGATAAAAATGTTTGTAGCGTCTCACCTGTTTTTAACGTAGGATATACATTCTTGTGGGACTTATAGTATTCAGCTCGTGAATTGGGTCCCAGTATTTCTACCGTATCACTAGCAACGTTAGCACGGGAATAATTGTGCAGAGCATAAATTAAAATTAATAAAACTGCACAAACGGCGCTCATACGGATGATCCTACCACGTCTTACATTTGTGATTCTCATTTTTTGGGATTTTTCGATCACTGCATTACCATTAAAATAAAAATATAAACAATAGAAACTACGAAGAGATGCCGTGTCGAAAGGAAAGTCAGTCGTGTCAATGACGTTTATTGTATTATTTTGACGTTTGTCAACGTTTACTTTATCGTTCTGAAAAATTTGTATTATTTGGAAACTGTTAAACAACTTATAATAATTATTTGTAATATACTAGAAATCCATATTCTTAAGTCGTTTGTAAGATAATTTTGGTATTTTAAATAATATAACTTATTCTCAATTCTCAATTGCCATAAACAATGCTACTCCAAAAATCAAATAGATCTGTATCCAATTCATTAATTTTGAGCAAAAAATAAAAATAAAATGTCAAATTAAAAAAAAATCGTTACAAAAGTTGAATTCGAATCTATTTTAAAAACAAAACAATAAGGTACCAAGAAGGTACCTATATTAGCCTTTAATAGGCAAATATTAACTACCTACCGCTGTGCAACTAAGTTCTAAGTTTCGCCGCATAAAATATACCTACTTACTTCGAAAGAAATTTACAAAAAAGCTTTTTTTTATGTAATCCAAAATGGATAAGAGTAAGTGATGTTTGTAAACATTTTTGTTTTTAATTACAGTGAATTATAGTAGTGGTTGACTACAATGCCTATTTCATTTTCAGCACCAGCATCGATCGTGGAGACCTTTATCGGGAATTGGAATGGCGCTTTTCCCAATCATCCTCTCACGGCCGCAGATTTAAAGGTTCCCCATTCTGTTATGGGCGCACTGTTTGAAGTGTTCGCCAGACTTGGAATTGACCGAGATGCTGTTCTGGTATTTATATTCATTATGTTTTCCTAGTTCTAATAGTAATATTTAATTGTGTTTTAAGAATCCACAGTCACATGTTTATTTAAGTTGTATGTTGTAGAATATATACGAAGTAAGGTGGATAAGTACCTATTGTATCTATTGAAAAGTCTGTTTTGATTTAGTGAAAGCTAAGCTTATTTCCTCTTTCTTACATGGAAAGCCTTTGATGATGTTAAAAATACAAGAGTATACGGCCATAATAATGATAATTTATAATGTTATTATTTATAGCCATTATTATAAAAATCAATTCTAATTTCCAGTCACCGCCAGACGAAGAGCACAATGAAAACACAGTCTACTACTGGGACTTAATACCCATGATAAACATGACTCGAGTGATCAACCACTTGGTGTCCATCATGCCGCAGGTAGACGCTAAGATAAGCATCTCTCACTTCCTGCAACCTACAGTAACAACATCACAATCTATATTATTGTTGTTGTTCAATTTGATGATCTTCAATGAAGAAAGGTTGAGTGATATCAAGCCACAGGAGGAAGAGCTGTTTTCTAAGTCTAAAGAGGTTGGTTGGACATTTAATTTTATATTGAATAAATTAAAGAAGTATGTATACTACTCCAAAAGTGATAATGCACATAGAAATCTTCGTCACAGTTCGTTAACTGTCATATTCCCGGAGCGTCCGAAGACGATATGTATATAGAGTGTTTAAATGCATTTTTTTCATGCATAATTTAGTAAAATTTGTTTAGTCAAATGAAATACATTTTGGAAATACGACAATTAGCGAAGATTTGCATGCGCATTATTAATTTTGGAGTACTGTAAGTTACTATATAATTTCTATTCAGTGTAAATGATAAGGCTTATTTAGGTACAGACTAGCCTACTGCTTTCAGACCTTCACCTAATATCTATACCAATATTATAAAGCTGAAGAGTTTGTTTGTTTGAATGCGCTAATCTCAGGAACTACTGGTCTGATTTGAAAAATTCTTTCGTTGTTAGATAGCCCATTTATCAAGGAAGCCGGAAGGCTATATATCATTACGCTAAGACCAACAGAAGCGGAACCACACGGATGAAACCGCGAAGGGCAGCTAGTTATAAATTATGTATACTGGATAACTTAAAATTAAATCTATAATTATATTTTAGTATTTATTATTACCGGTACTATTTCTGTTTTTATCTTACTATTTACTTATCCAGTAACCTTAGTTTTTGGTTTCAATTGGTTTCTTCATGAATGTGTTCTCACAAATGATTATTCTAATCCTTCAATTTAAATAGTTTAATTCATTTTCAGGTAAACAAGTTGGAGCAAAGGAAAAATAAATTACTAGAACTGCTCAATGTACAAGCTGAGGAGAAGGGCAAAAGGGCTGAGAGAATAGAAGAGGTAATATCACTACATAGTATAAAACAAAGTCGCTTTCTCTGTCCCTATGTCCCTTTGTATGCTAAAATCTTTAAAACTACGCAACAGATATTGATGCGGTTTTTTTAATAGATAGAGTGATTCAAGAGGAAGATTTTAGTATATAATTTTTAGGTTTTAGACAAAGCCGCGGGCGGTAAGCTAGTTATTGTATATTTTTATGTTTAATATTGTAGCACAATAATATAATGCACTATGTATGAGTGCCATATTAATTGAATAATTGTTAACAATATTCATAACACTAAAAATAACATGGTTTTATTACTTGTATTAATTTCATAAACTCAAATGTAATTTTGGCTAGAGATTCAAGTTTGTAGTAAATTCCCTAAATTTCAGTTCCATGAACAAATAAAACTGTTTGAAGAAGAGTCGAAACAAGAAAATGAAGCGCTCAAGGTTGAGAAGTCAGAATTAGACGTAGTATTGAAAGAGAATCATCAATTAGAACTCATAATAGACCAAAAGAAAACACAAAAGGAAGCGTTGACAGATGAAATTGAGAAGAAAAAGGCTTTAATAGTATATGACGCTGATGATATCAAAGCTCAGGCGGCTAAAGCAGCTCAAGATGTACAAGATGCGGATGAAAAGTTAAACGCACTTATGGCCACTTTGGCGTTAAAAGAGAATAATTTGAAGAACTTGCAGGCGATCAAGCCTAACTTTGATGTGGCTAACCATTACTTGAATGAGATTATGAAGATTGTGGATAGCTTGAAGTGAGTTATTAAGATTATTTATTATCATATGATAGTTAGAAATAAAAAAAAGTATAAACAAATAAACTTAAAACTATTGTATAGTGACACTAATAATAAAAAAAAATGTGTGCATGTACTAGTGTACACACGTAAGAAGTGAAACTTCTTTATAACCTTATTTTTCAAAAAATAATTTACTATATGCAACTTTACAAAAATACGTCGAATCACGAGTGGTATAAGAAAAAGACGGCGCGTAACGGAAAATTGTCACGCGTAACGAAAAAATGTTACACTAAATTTTATTCCAACCCCGATAAAGAAGTTTCACTTCAAAAATAAAACGATGTACGAAATATTACGATTTTATTGATTTTTTGTATTAAAATGACAACATATTTTTCACTACATAATAGTTAATATTTGTCAATAATTTTATTTGCAGAGACTATGAAAACGGTGATCTTGATTCAGACAGTGTTGAGGGTGAACTTAATGTACTAAACACAGAGATTAGCGAACTAGAATCTCAATATGCAGAATTAAAGGTAGCGAGAGAAGAAGCATCGAAAAAACACCAGGAAAATCAAGCCAAGAGGCAACGAGAAAAGGCGTTGGCTGAAAGGTAAATAATCATACTACAAGTATAGTGATATTGATATTTTGTTACAATATTTATATTTGTTTGGAAGATTTTTATAAAATAGTTTAATTTAACAGAAAATTCTTAAATAAATATAAAATGCAATTTTTATCTTATACTCTAATTTTGTCTACATGGTTAAAATTGAGATGAATAATTAGTGTAGAATAATTATGTTTCTTTGAAATTACTCCAACTTGATTAATTGTTTTTGAAGTTAAACTTCTATAGGCGCGTTGTGAGTAAAATTTTAAGGTCGTGTCACAGAATACTTATTAGTAGCTAAACGCTACAGAACGGATACTCTCCGCCTCCCGCCAAAATTAAACACTTACCTCACCCCGCACGATCATGCTATAAATGGCCCGCATTTTTCTGCAAAGACGATACGCAACGAAGATTGACAACATTATGGTACGGGAGCTACCAACGTTTTAAAAAAAGTCATTTTAGTATAGTTGGGTTTTTGATATGCTGTTTCTCTTGCTATTTCGGTTAGAGTCCGGGCTGTCTGGCTGGCGGTAGTGGTTGCGTTTATTAGTGCGCATCTTATCTGCACAGGAAGATATACTTAACTTTAGTCATTTTTTAACGCGTAATTTTTGATCTTTTGCCTTTAGATAGATCCATCAGACATAATTTTTTTATTGCAAGACGTTTTATTCGTTGTTAAATGGGTGCCATACGCAATTTTTTATTTAAAATAATTAAAATGTCATCGAAATAAGTGAAATTACATCAACATGAGTCCGCTTACAAGTCTACGAAGTAACTGTCAAAACGATAATTTTGTATGGAGTGTCCGGGGAGTGGTCGCGTCATGGCAATACCGTCACGTCATGGAGTATGGCGACAATTTTGATATTTTTGAAGCTTGTCAGAAAATTTTCACTTCTGACACGTGTGCTTGGCATACACGCTCTTTTTTATATAAATGAATTTAAATATTATTTGTTACAGAAACAAAATTAAGCACTTGATTGATTATTGAACACCCAACAAACTTATTTTAAATATTATTATTTTACAGAAACATAAATGAAGCAGAGAAAAGAGATAAGAAATGCCAGGAGCAGTTAAAGAAATCAACTCAAGCAATAAACAGTATTAAGGAAAGGACTCGTAAATATGACGAAGAAAAAAATAGCTGCCTGGAACAGCTTAGTGATATTAAGGACGACTTTCAGAATAAGGTAATGTAATATTTTTATCTTTTATTGTGAATCTTTTTGACAAAGCTAGAATGATATTATCTATATTACATATAATAAATCTGTAGAAGGGTCAATTCTGTACATTGAAAATATTGAAAAAATAAATTGTGTTACTGGATCGATACAAAACCCAAATATGTGATTTAAAAAATTTTTGTCTGTCTGTCTGTCTGTCTGTATGTGAAGGCATCACGTGAAAACTAACGGTTCGATTTCGATGAAACTTGGTATAATTATACCTTATTATCCTGGGCGTAAAATAGGATACTTTTTATCCTGGAAAAATACGTAGAAAAAAATTAATCTTAATTTTTCAGTTTTATCCATAGACGTTGTTCTGTAGAACCGCGAACACAATATGTTGCGTATTATTATAGGCCTAGCCGTATTTGGGCCCAATAGATATTTATAAGATGTCATTGTCAGAGTTACTCAAAATGGAGAAATAAACCATCCACGCGAAGACCGACATACGCGCGGACGGAGTCGCGGGCGGAAGCTAGTTAATGATAAATATATAATACTAGCTTTTCGCCCGCGTTTTCAAAGGAAAACCCGCATACTTCCCGTGGGATTTCCGGGATAAAACCTATCCTATGTGTTAATCCAAGTTACCCTCTATATGTGTGCTAAATTTCATTATAATCGGTTCAGTAGTTTATGCGTGAAAACCATACATCATACAAACCTTTCCTCTTTATAATATTATATTATATCCTAATATTCCTAGTAGTAGTAGTTACTAATATCGCGGCGGTATCTAGTCGTAGCGCGCGCGCGGAGACCAATCCTTAGGCGCTGCCCTGAGCAAGCATTTCATTCCACTCACACACACACGCCGCGCCACAGCTGCAGCCCGACGCCAATCGCCATACGCGAATCATTACGAACGGGCCTCGGCCGGTAGTGTCGGTACACAGGCGTTCACGCACACATGCGTACGTTTTTGGTTTGGGAATAAGAATTTGCGATTTACACGAAATCTATTGATTGGACTAAAAAAATAACACAGTATTATATTAGTATGTTGCTTGTAGAATTATTTGCCGAAAAAACAGAATGATTGCATGTAGTTTAGTATGGTTTTTAAGCATCAAAAGATTTTTTTAGAGGTACCTTTGAGATTTTTTTCTATAGAGTAAAATAAGTTGTATTGTGTTTTCAACACACTATCCAACTAGTTTATCTCCTGAAGAATATCATATTATATTTATCTGAGATTTTTTACTGCAGTTAATCATATACTAGCATTATAATTTAGCAGCAAATTCGCGTTTTGCTCTACTAGTCACCTTAATCTAAGAGAACTTGCTTTTGAATACGATATTTTGCCCATCTAGAAAAATACAATAGACGCAAATTGATGTATAAATTAGTTGATAAATATTTATTATAATGAAGGAATTGAATGCTTTATATATTACTAGGTTTTCGCCCGCGGCTTCGCCCGCGTAGTCAAAGAAAAACCCGCATAGTTCCCGTTCCCGTGGGATTTCCGGGATTGCGTCATTTTCCCGGGATAAAAGGTAGCCTATGTCCTTTCTAGGGTATCAAAATATCTCCATACCAAATTTCATGAAAATTGGTTCAGTAGTTCAGGCGTGATTGAGTAACAGATAGACAGACAAGAGTTACTTTCGCATTTATAATATTAGTATGGATTATATATTATATTATTTATTATATATATGTCGTGGCCATATCGTAGATTTGCTCATTTCATGAAATGGCCAACATAGTTTGATCAGATCGTTAAATCGTCAACGTTTCACGGTTTGGTCATCGACATTTGGCCAGATCGTATAAAATATCTTAGAGAGTCCATAAAACATTAAAAAATTCAGAAGATTTTAAGAACTTGTTTATTGTCATTTAAGTTAGTGCCGCGGTAGCGCCGGCGAATACCAGAAGCGAATGGTTTTTTCAATAGAAAACAGTTAGGTTATCTAGCTTTATCGAGCGTATCTTTAAACTCTCCCATACATTTAGTATGAGATATGAATAACCCATGTACATTTAATATGAAAGATTTTAGCTTTCTCTTTCTTTTTTTGGTTTTCTGCTATAATTGGTTCGCAAATTTGAAGGGAAGTTCATTTAGAAACTTTAAATAGAGCTCCTCATTGTATTGCACAATGAGGACGTCATTTCGAAAATCTACTATGAGTAGGTACAAAATGTATGGGAAATCAAATGTATGGGAGCGTTTAATGTAACATTTTTTGATATTTCTTGTTTTAGTTTTTAAAATTTATTATGGCCATTTTATTCATTAGGTTAAGTACTTTCGATATCAGTTTAAAGTTTTTTGATATCTGCAATAGTTACGGAATAATCGCCTGTGCACACTTAACGATTACACCCTATATAGTATAGATGTAGTTCCTAATATTGGTACCTAGTGTACTAGTGTATGTTTTAAATGTTTTATAGAATTGAACCCAAGTTCTCTCGATGATAATAATCAGTAAAACTGTCAATATAATTAATAAAAAGGACATCAACTTTCCTACCACAAATATTATAGTTTTAACACTCAGTGTGAAGGTTCTGTCTAATATTTTTCTTTTTTTTTCTCACTAACATGGACCTTCTATTAAACAATATGCTATGAATTGAAAACTTTGCTTACATCGTTACAAAAGAAAATGTAATATTTTAGGCTGCTTTGAAAAAAATGTTTTTTTTTTAAATCTTGATTTATTTATCTTTAATTTCAGGTCAAACATGCTCAAGACTCGCTCTTGATGGTTTTATCAAATGCAGAGAAGGAAATAGCCCAGAAATGTTTAAAACTTAACAAAAATAATTAAATGCTATTTTTTATTGTATAACTTGTATTTTAAGATTTATAAATAAAGTAATTAAGGATCATTTTCTGTGTTTTCTTTTTTCATAACTGTGCAAAAAAAGTATAACGTATTAGTGTAAGTAAATGGGTAATTTTAGCATAACATATAAATGAGTAGGTAAACTATTTAGGATGCTGGATGTATGAGATTTGCTAGGAATTGTAGAGTTGATGTTAAGAGTTAAATAGGAGTCCAGTTGGACGTTTTAAATTGTAAAAACAATAGTAAGCTAAAAAGTTGCGATGTAGTTATTTTAAGTTTTACCTCTGACAATGTAGCACATATTTTGTAGAGCGATCCTACGATAAGTAGGTTTAGATGACTTAGAGCTTAGAGACAAGACTTAGGTTGTCAATATTATAGTTTATAGAAGTCTAAGTATAGAGCAAGAGCCCGCTTCAGCCAGGCGCACAATATGTCATAAAACCAGAAAGTTTGTCTGCGCACGTCACCAACACAGGTAAGAACGATGAGTGACTATGTAGTTTGGGTAGTGGTTACTTTGACAGGTAACAGGTAACAAAGGTGTAAAAAAAGCACCTCAAATACATTAAAGCATAGAGCTCGGTTTTTTATATTTTCTTTAGAATACATCATTTTAAATATTATATATATAATATTATATATATACTTAGTATGGTTTTAAACCCCTGCCGGACACCCCCAAACTCAAATAATAATTGTACTTACACTTATGTAGTATAAAAGCTGAATTTGAGATATGTTACTTGGGGGACTATCAAAAGAATTTACCCCAGTAGCCGGACAGTTTTCACGGTTTTTACATATTGCAAGAGGCCTTGAAAGTCTGCGGTAAGTGCGAGCGCGAGGCAATATATATTTAGGCAGGTTTACACTACCCAAACTACATAGTCGCTCATCGTTCTTACCTGTGTTGGTGACTTGGTGACGTGCGCAGACAAACTTTCTGGTTTTATGAAATATTGTGCGCCTGGCCACAGTATTACAATATGGCCTGGCTGAAGCGGGCTCTTGGGCTAGTAGGTAGGTATAGGTATTTCGTAATTCCGAAGTAGAGAACACCTAATATGGCTGCTCTATACAACAAATAGATCCCTCGTTTATCAATGGTACATATAGAATACCACAGTAAAATACGGAATTTACTAATAATAATCTCTTGCGAGTATAACTAGGTAATTTCTCGATCTAGAATACGCATGGAATATGAGTAACGATGTAGGATGTGATGTCATGACTCGTAATATGTCTGGAGTCGGGACTTCACTTGATATCAGTTATTGAACGCATGCCGTGCATAAATAACGAGGCTTGCCAAATTCATTTTCATGATTTGTAGTCTATTATTGTATGCTGCATGCTGCATGCATATTTTGCAATAACAAATTGATTAAAATATCACATTAAATTCTTATATTTATTTAAATAAATATGCAATGTACTTAGGTTATGTTCATGTAACTTTCTTGCATTTTTAACCGACTTCAAAAAAAAAGGAGGAGGTTATCAATTCGGCCGGTATGTTTTTTTTTTATGTATGTAAACCGATTACTCCGAGGTTTCTGAACCGATTTACGTGATTCTTTTTTTGTTCGATGCGGGATGGTGTCGAATTGGTCCCATAAAAGTTTTATTCGGATAGGCCCAGTAGTTTTTTATTTTATGAGCATTTTTGTCTGTAGGTATTTGTGAATTTTGCAAGTGCAAGTTTGAAGTCGGTTGTTTTTAACGCAGTTATTACTTGTCATTTATAGCTTAAAACCTGTTTAACTAAGTTGCTGATTTTTTTTCAAAATTGATTTTTTTTCTACTATTATACCTACCATTTTTATTTCTATAAGGAAGTATATTTATATAGCCACCATTCCATAATTTTCATCCATATAAGACAGACATGGAGGATAAAGCGAACAATAACACCACGAACCACATTCATACGTAAATTAAATTACGAAACGGTTTTGCGTCGTTTTCCTTCTTGATGGTTATTTGTGGGGGAGAGTATGTTACTGGCCATTCTATATTTGGTCAGTATCAATTTTGCCCAGTTACTTTATTTAATGTATTCTAGGGAAATTTGTATTATATTAACATCTAGCTAATAATAATTATAGCTAGATCTTTTCTTCGCATCTTCTAGTGAAATTGTTATGAAGCCTCCAAGGTCCTCAATGATCACGTAAAAATTAGTTGACCGATATATTATAATAATTGTCACTAATATCCCAAATTACTTAATAGGGTAGTTAGTACTAGGCAGGAGTCAGGACCTGTGGCAGGAGCATAGGACCGTAGGTATTTGAATCACATATTATAGGTAGGTACCGTTGTTTATTTCAATTTCAAGTGATGAAAGAAAACTACAATGTTTAGTCAATACTTCATTTATTTTATTGTCGCACCAGTTTTCATATTACTTCAATAGATCAATAAATTATGATGTGTGCTGGTGTTAGTTTAACTGCAGCATATATGCAATAACAATGCGTTTGACGAGTGACTGGCGTTTATTGCTTCTTCAGGCACATTGAAAATGTGATACCACATTTTAATTAAATCCACCAAACGACCTTTTGTGACTTGAATTTTTAACAGTTTACAAACGATCATAATTATTTTGTTGATAAATGATTTTGAAAATACAATTAAGCTAGGAATAACTTAAAGATTATAATATAGATGAATTTTATGTTGTAACGTTGCGATTGCCGTACCACCAAATATCAAAATATGTACTGTACAGTGTAAGTAGGATTACTGTAACGCATTTTCAGTATTTCAGTATCCAAAACAATAATTCTAATCTTGGTCCGTAAGTAATGGTAGTTTTTATTAATCCGTAGCACAGAATACATACAGTAGGTGGGTCCGTACGTCTGATTAAGATTTTTTATTTAACAAAATACAGGGCCTAGTCACATTTTTATTTTAATTAAGCAAAAATAGAAACAGTACGTTTAAAAAATTCATCTTACGACTTACAGCTGAAATAAATAAACATAACTGCAACAAATAATTATATCTTCTGTTACAATATAATATAGTTCATATTGCATGGTTATTGCAATAAAACATTATCAGCAGGTACACGATAGCCACGACTTGTTACGATAAATCTTTGCAAAATGTTTGCATGTTTACGCATATCTTAGGTATGTATGCTCCATGTTTTATTTCTATGGTCTATTATTGGATAATGGAAATTACAGTTTTACATTGAAAATTAATGAAATATGTTATATATATGGACTATTTTTCCGTAAATATATCTTTTTTCTAAACTTAATAAGTAGGTAATTGAAATAGGTATTTACCTAATATTAATAAGGGTACATATAATAATAAATACTAGGAAATAAATATTTAAATACAGCATTTTATTTTACAGATTAATATGACGTCCAAAAAATAGAGTTCAAAGGGGGATAACAAATCTTTATCTCGTATATAATAATTTTACATTTAATACTATTAATTAAGTAGGTACCTAATCACAATACAATTATTATCTATAATATTCAAAACAAAGTACCTATGTAACTACTAGGTACATATTACGAATACTATAATGAAACATTTGGGACTTAGGGAAAACCCGGTGAATCACCTACTAGGTCGTTGGTAATTATAAATTCATGGGTTAGTTAAAAATATTAGATTCTAGACTAATTTATCAAGGCCGGTATACTATTTACAGTTATGTTAGTAGCAACATTTAAGGACTCCCAAATGAGCAAGTTGCTCGCCCAAACAAGTAGGTATAAAATTAATTATGTTAGGTATAAGTATTTTATAATTTACTTACTAGCTGTGCCACGCGGTTTCATCCGGGGTCCGGGGACGAACCTACGTCCAAAATGAAGTACCTATTTCTATACCTAGCTCATGTATTATTCTCATGTATAACCTATAAAGTTTCATCTAAATCTGTCCAATAGTTTTTCCGTGAAAGGGTACCAAACACATATACATATCCATAATAATTTATCTATCCTCACAAACGTAAAGAATATATCATGATGATCACCCATACAAAGCATACTTTACATCATAATAAGTGAATTAAGTGAATTGTTATATAAAATCAAATAGTAAAACACATAAATTACAAGAAACTAGAAACTAGAAAGTATCCCATGTGTTTGACTGTTTGTTATAGATCTAGACAGTACATAATTATCTACATTAAACGGATATTACAGATAAGTAAGCCGCTTCACCGCAGGGGAATCACCAATTAAGAAAAAGATATAAGTTTTAATTTTCGCGCCTATAGATATACGATATCAATATTACTTAATTTTGATAATGCTCTTGAAATGTTTACAAACATTGCAGTCAATGTATTGCATGAGTTGCTATATGATAACGAGAATTCCCCTTTTACACTGACAACAATAGCTTACAATTGCGAGTCAAGTATATAAGCTTGATGCATCGGGCATCTCATTACAATTGATTGAGCGCTCTTGCCAATAACTTGACATTAACAATAAATAATAACAACAATGAAACTGTTCGTGGTTTTGGTTCTGGCTATAGCAGCGGTGTTGGAGACTCAGGCTGTCACCTTCACGAGATGTCAGCTGGTGCACCAACTGAGGAGTCATGGCTTTCCGGAAAACAAGATGAGAGACTGTGAGTGTGAACTTAATTAGTGATTTGTTATTTTAAATGTAATGTGTAAATTGTAAATAAAATAAAATAAATTATAAACCAGAGAAACAGAAAATATTATACAGTTTATGTATCAATGAAAATGTAATGTCTCTTGAAACTATCAGGACTTGCTTTTTCTTATGTCTTGCATATTGCGTTTCCAGGGGTGTGCTTGGTTGAGAACGAGAGCGCTCGCACCACTAGCAAGGTGGGCTCGGTGAACAAGAACGGCTCCCGCGACTACGGGCTGTTCCAGATCAACGACAAGTACTGGTGCAGCAACACGAGCAGCCCCGGCAAGGACTGCAACGTTACCTGTAACCGTAAGTAGCTCTCTTATAATGTGCACAACCTGCAGCAAGTTGGGTTCCGGGAACAAAAACGGCTCTTTCGACTAGGGACTGTTGCATATTTACAATCTAAAACCTGGGGAAATCTATTCTAATATTGTAAATCTGAAGAGTTTGTTTGTTTGAACCTGCTTATCTCAGGAACTACTGGTCTAATTTGAAAAGAAAGGCTATAATATATCATCACGCATCATCATATTGGTCTTAACCAGTAGGAGCGGAGCAATGCTGGTAAAACCGCGGGGCACAGCTAGTATTCCTTTAATGCTCCAAGACTAACTTGATTGCTTATTCCAGAACTGCTAACTGACGACATCTCGAAAGCGGCAACTTGCGCCAAGAAGATCTTTAAACGGCACGGCTTCAACGCGTGGTACGGCTGGAAGAACCACTGCCAGGGGTCTCTGCCTGACATCAGCTCCTGTTAAACTCTCTATTAAAACTTACAGTATTATACAAACCAAATAGTATCTAGTAATAGGAAAGGGTATAATGCTGCCGCACAAATTTAAGTTTGATAAGGATAGTACATTTTGGCATAAGTTAATTGAGAAATACAATATTTTAAAAGTTGTCATAGTTGTATTGGACTCCATATTATAGTCATTATAATTAATTATTACACATGTAATTAAATCCATAAAAAATATCAGGAAAAAGTATCTAATGTTTTATTTCTTTTAACATGTTTTATAATTGACGAATTATTAAAAAAGGTTGAGTCATTTACAAAACTTGTTGAATCGGAGTGACTTGCTAAAGAAGTCCTCTCGTCGCAAATGTTACATGGAAACCCTATTTGTGACCAGTGACTCCAGGATAATTGAAAAGGTTATTCGTATACTTTTTTATTCCAATCATTTTAAGCTATCAAATAACAAATGGTTTTAAAAAGATCTTAAGAATATTGCAGATTATTACGTACGCTACGTACTTCTTATATCATTAAGTTCACTCTCACAGTCTCTCATCTTGTTTTCCGGGAAGCCATGACTCCTCAGTATATAGGTAGCAGCGTAAAACCTGACTAAAATAATATCTTTAGACAATAGCAAGTATAAATTTCACTTGGAACGTCTAGTTTCCGTAAAAAGTACATAAATAAAAATCTTATCGTATCTTCCGTTCAATATTGTATATGCAAATTTGAAAGTTCATTGAACATACATTTTAATCTTATCTCAATTGGGTTCGGGAACATGTTTTGCTCCTTAAAGATGCGGTTTGCGTAACATTATGAAAGTCGGATATTTCCTTATCTTAAACCGATGTCGATAAAACGGGTAAGGTATTGAATTAGTTGTGTGATTAAATTTTATGAGTGTTGTTTTTTGTTATTAAATGCCATTTTTGGTACTTTAGTTATATTACTGAAAATACAATAATTGTAGTTACTTAATTATTAAGTAATTAATATAAATATACAATTAATAATCACTCTAAATGTGTCTTTTTTATAATCCACCAGTTAATTAATGAAAATGTCAATCTATAGCCTATAGAGGTACTAATATTATAAAGCTGAAGAGTTTGTTTGTTTGAATGCGCTAATCTCGGGAACTACTGGTCCGATTTGAAAAATTCTTTCGCTGTTAGATAGCCCATTTATCGAGAAAGGTTATAAGGCTATGTATCATCACGCTACGACCAACAGGACCACGGGGGTGAAACCGCGCGGAGCAGCTAGTTAAGTGTATGTATATAGGTAATCCCTTTGGGTAATCCATATGCATTTAGTAAAAATCAGTTATTTCCATATTTCAAACAGACACTCAAACAATATTTAATAACGTTATTCATATTACATTTCCACACTTGGCCATCACATGATATCACGTCATGATAAGCCAAATATTCGTTGTAAAGTTATTGTTGAAACGTTGACTTTTAAATTACAAATAGGCGTAAAATGTGTTTTTTTTTTTCAATTTATGTATTTTATGTATTCACACCAATGACCTATTATACTAGTAGACGCGGCATACGCCAACATCATTGCACTAAAAAACAGCGTAATTAATACATACCTACTTACTAACGCATTATCACCAATACAGTTGTTCTCTCTTTCACTCTCACGCACGAGACATAATACATGTCTCACTCATGTACTTCGTAATAACAACTGCCGATTAAAATACAAAAAGAACGTCCAGCCACGACGCTGAATGGTGCGTGACTAAGTGAAACTCGGGCACTTACCTGAGTTTTTTCTTGCCAAAATAGAGAGCGGGTAACGTATCTAGCTCTTTTATATATCATAGATTCACACCCCAAAAATCTGTTTTAATATTTCCCTAAACGTTTAACTTTGCCATATCCACTATGTTCTTTATTTTACCATGATGTATCCCTTTACGCAATAATAAGCTTTATTTTTACTCAGTTTAATTATTTTGCCTCCTCACAATATGAATCGACGAAATTTATCTCGTAAGGAACGTCACACGATGCCTTATTTTTCACTTAATCTGGGCTATATAAGACAGTCTGGCTCAGAAATATGTTATACATTTTCTGACTCTTATATTCACTACATGTTTTTTGCACTGATTTTATAATGAAATTAGCCGGTTTGTTTTTGACACTAGTTGCGTTCGGTAGTTTTGGAACCGAGGCGTATACATTTTCAAGATGTGAATTAGCTAGAACGTTAAGGTATCACGGTTTACCAGAAAATAAATTGAGAGATTGTAAGTAATTTTAATAATATTTAATTATTCCTTTTATAGTAATCTTTAAGGTCCAATTTTATGAATTTTTTTTGATTAAATTACAAATAGTATCTAAATATTTACCCATTAACGTCGTTAAACAAAAATAATATTAATTTTATAAAGAATAGAAAAAATTCGATCACGAGGCGGGACTCTATAAATTTATATTTATAAAGCATTTGAATGCCATAAAAACTAAAAAATATAAATTCAAAAATAATATTCATAAAAAAGCTTGAAAAATAATATAAACCATAATAACAAACAATAGTAAAAAAGTTCACAAAGTCAAACAAAATAGACGAAAAGCTCATATGAAAGCTGCTTAACCTAGGTCATAGACGTAAACCCAAATTTCTATAAATAGTAGGTAGGTATAATTTTTAATTCTACTAATTTAATACCTAATATTTCCAATCTCTATTTCAGGGGTATGTTTAGTAGAGAAAGAGAGCAGCCGCAGAACAGACGCAATCGGGATGCAAAATTCGGACGGATCGTGGGACCACGGCTTGTTTCAAATCAATGATAGATACTGGTGCAACCGAGCTGGCTGGCCGGGGAAGGAGTGCAATGTTTCTTGTGACCGTAAGTACAAAAGTTAAACTCAAACGATTATTAATTGTTTATTCAACTAGCCTTCTTTGAGAAGCTTTTGATTCGACATGGTACTTATCATTCATATTGACCATTTAACACATATTTTGTTGATTAGACGTTTTTAATAAGCGCTTTTGAAACGTCGTAATACATACCTACATTAATAATTTTGCTGAAGACTTGTAATGTTTATGAAAGCTCTACGTAAGTCCTGAACGAATTTTAATGTAAGAAATCGGAAAGCATAATATTTATAACTCTTTTAAATTTCGTTTAATTTCGTTGTCAGTTCCACTCAATACTCGCTTTGATTTTGTTCTCTGTAATATAAAAGAGATAACGACAACAATAACGAAGGAAGGAAAATGGACCAAAATAAGACCAAAATCTATATAACAAAAATACAATTCCACAATTGTTGCGTAGGTAAATTAAATTACCTACTTATAGAAAATTTTATAAATGTGAAAGTTTTTGTTTTCCTTTTAACTCGCAAGGAAGCGATTTTATGGAGTGCTTTTTGTATCTGGATATGTATTGCCACGGGTTTTCATTCCCATGAGAAGCCGTGGGCAACAATTAGTTAACTTATAATAATGACATATGCCACAGATTACTATTATAAATATGTATGTACTTAGTTACCTACTTTAAAATATAAACCCTTAATGTCCTTACAGTGGGAAATAATTAGAGTTGATTATAAGTACGTAATATGACTTAAAAATTATTATAATGATGATTAATTATTATTAATAAATAAATTAAATGTTTCAGAGCTCCGAAGTAACGATATAACAGAAGCAGTGAGGTGCGCTAAGAAAATATTCGCTCGCCACGGTTTCTCTGCCTGGGTCGCTTGGCGAAGCTACTGCCAGTACAATCTACCAGATATAAGTTATTGTTAAATAACGTTTATACCTAGAATATTCTACTACCTATATCTAGATTATATTTTTAGACTGCCATTGTATTATTGTGATTTTTAATATTTTAAGGTTTCCGTCTTTATAATAGTGATAATAAAAGTGGTTGTAACAAAAATAATTAATATCTCGTAGATAGGACTACGAGTCCTATCTACGCATCATATAATTTTTTAAGTTTCTCAGTTTTAAATATGTATATCATAATTTATTTATTATTCTGTTTTGTACTCGACGCATGATTTTAGAACTGTCGTCGTGTTTGGGAACGTAGCATAATATAAAATTATATTTTAATTTATTTTATTTACCACGTTATCGGTCCTTTTTGCGAATGCAAAATTTACCTATAGAATAAAGTATATAACTAATTAATAAACTTTAAATATAAATGAAAATGAGGTGATTATTTATCTATAAAAGATAACGGAGATTGTCGTGCATTAATTTTAAGCAGAAATTCCCAAAAAACGAGCTTTTATTATACAATAACAAACACACCTGGTGTGTATGACCTTTCCTTTAAATAAATTATATCTAAAATATTATAATTTTATTCATTCATTTCAACTATATTTAAGTGTACAATGACCTCAGGGAGGGTTTGTCTGTTTGTTTCAGGTAATTAAGACACTAAATTGTGATCGTATTTTGAGGAGATAATGTTTCATTAGACTTTATTCTTTTATGGAGTTTAATAACTGGTAGATAATAAATTTATTTGAATATACCTACGGAATATACTGTTTGAGTTTTCCTGAAGACACTTATAAGTTATATAGTATGTAGCGATCCAAGACATCGCTACGCGGATCGATTTTCGAAATAAAATAAAATCATTCTCATTTTTTCGAAGTTTATAAATTAATTTAAATTAATGTTAACTTTAAAAAGCCTTTTATTTCCACACACTTTGGATAGTTTTACAATATTAATTTGTGTTAGTTACAATTTGCAAAAAAAATTAAATAAATTATAAAAAATTTATTTTATTTAATGTTAACTTATTAATACAGTGTTGCAAATATACGACATAGTTTTAGTAATATATCCCATTAAACTAAGCTGGAATGGGACAGCTATTTCTTAAAAAGAGATCAGGTACTCTATCTAGAAATTTCAGAAATTCAACTAGTTTCTACAAATTATTTATCTTTTCCAAGGTAACTATACTTACTTTTAAGATATTAATCAATTTCATGGACACAGTGGAGAAATTTGTAGAGTATAATGAAATAATATTTGTATTTTTATTTTTCTTTCGGTGTATGATTACTTTATTGTTTATTCTTCTGGGAAATTGACTTGAAGCGAGCCTGATTTGTTGATTGTATGATTTGTTTACGAAAATGTAACTTTTTCTATCACAAATACGTTGTGTAAGGAATACGTAGTTAGTTATACAATTTATTTAATACTTTAAAATATGTTTTCGTAACAATATAATATGTACATATGTATTTATACACAATATTGTAAATTAAAAAAATATATTAAGAAATGGGAACAGGTGACGTTGCGACGGATAACTACCTAGATAATTTTATAAAAAATGCAATAACCTGTTTTTTGAATCATCTTCTCTTGCATTTATTTTACGTTAATTAACATGATTTTTTAAATTATTGATGTTATGCTAGCGTATGCATAAGATTTGCTCGCAGATAAATAAAAGGAGCTTATATATTATTTATTTACATGCATATTACATTTTGGGCTTCAGTTACATTTCAATAAAAAGTAATAAATGTCTTGGTCTTCATCCAATCAGACTTTATTTTGCACGAAAAGGAAATACAAAGAAAATTAGATTTATTAGGATTTAGGATTCATATTTCATTATCATTGGGTAGATTTTAAAATAAGGACGATTTCATTCTAATATAATGTTTAACGTCTTGGTAACGAATAACGATTTAAAACAACAATTATTAATAATATTGCGCCTGACAACAAGTTGAAATCGAATATTGCCGATAAGAATAGCAAGGGAAACCTTTAACATATACATTTGATTATATTTCTTCTTGTAACAATCCCTGGAGGGAATATCGTCGCGTGTTAGAATTCGTAACAATTAATTACTTTTACACGATCAGATATCGTTATTATTAAAATAATATTTTAATGGACTCTTACCTACTTGAATGTGTTGTGGTTAATGTAATTGTAATATAAGTACACTATGTAGTGCTTATATTATTGTGTACAATAAAAGGCTAGGCTGACTTAAAACTAATTGTGTTAATTACTTCAAAAACAATTTTTTATATTACAGACAAATACCTACGATACACAATACCTACGCTACTGAAAATTTTATGATATTCAATACTTATGACCTGAAAATGATGTTTTTAAAACATTTATTTTTTTGCTTTGGTTTTAAACATTATTACATATAAGATTATATAGTCAAGCTTACCGCCCGCGGCTTCGCCCGCATTGTCTAAAACCTAATAAATTATAAACTAAAACCTTCCTCTTGAATCATTCTATCTATTAAAAAAAACCGCATCAAAATCTGTTGCGTAGTTTTAAAGACTTATTAATTTAATTACAAAGGGACATAGGGGCATAGGGACTTTGTTTTATACTATGTATTGTGAAGTAAGCAAATTTATCGTGCAGCAAATCGTGTTGTACCCAGTAAAGTTTTTGGTGCGACAAATCGTGTCGTACCATTAAATTGCCTATTTACAGACGTTAGATAGACAACATTGATTAATTACATTCTTAACGAGTCTAGACCCTATCGTGTACAGATCGCTATGTAAGAGGATTACGAGGTGAGAAAGTCGAAAATGAGTTTTAGTAATGAACTAATGAGCATTGTGTATCCTTGATAATGGTTTGGTTGGGAGCAATAATCATTACGGGGTTGTGTCGGAATTTATTAGGAACATTGTGAAATTGAACATAGTACATTCTATGATAGAGTATTGCGCGCTAAAATTCACTGTTTGCATAAAATAAAATTGATATCTCAATCATTTAAGTGTTTATAGAGTAACTAAATCTCAAGAGTAGCTGTATGCTTAATTGTTGAAAGCTTAGAAAATACGCGGAAAAATAATAACAAGAAATTTCAAACGAAATATATTTGTTTTAAATTGAACATATTGGCAAATAATTCACGGATCGCCAGGATACTTGGCGAAGTTCAGTGAATCTGTCCTACATTCGGCTGAACTATTTGCGGTCTGTGGCTCCCAGAGGCTAACGATCTGCATTGCGAATTGGGATGCCCCAGCTTGTCAACAATGTGTGAACTATTGTATCAGTAAATAAGGTTAGGTATGATTTCCCTCGCGGCTTCTGGTTTTTGTCATCAGTTCAACACTTTGTCAATATTTTATTAATTTTCTGATGGCGAGACTTATTATTCAATAGACATACCTATATACTCATTGCGTTGGGAATTACATATTTTATAAATAAAGGTTAATTGTGAAAGAAAGCTCCGAAGGTTGTAAAGCGCCTGTTTATCTGTTGATAAACTGATAACACCGCAAACCATTTAGCAGCTAAGCCGATATTTTGCAGTTAGTAATATGCAAACAAACGCGCTTTTAGGACGCGGTCGAAAAAAGTGTAATACGCATGCGCGGACCGTACCCTGGTCGAGCAAGCTCCAGTGTCACTTGGCCCGCGTTCGGTGATGTCGCGCGAATGGGCGGTACTGGCTGGGCGCTTGGCGAAGCGCGGGTTGCTGACGACTCTGACTTCCAGACGCTGAAGAATCTCCTCTCATCAGAGGACGGCTGGAACGTGGAGTATGAGCGCGACGGCGTCAAGGTGTGGACGGAGGACGCGGCACACGGCGCGCTCAGGACCGTCAAGGTCTGTTTTGTTTCGTTGGTTGTGGTTGGTTACTGGTTACAGCTCGGTGGAGCGTGTGATTTTAATAATTGTTGGTGGGGTTTTTTAATGTAGATTGTAGGGTAGAAATAATTGTAGCGGGCTAGGCAAGGCGTAGAGTAAGTAAAATAGAGTAGGTAGGTAGTAGTAACTTTATAAAACTAGTAAAACTTTAATATATGTTTATACTGTATAAGAATGTAGTTTCATTAAAAATTAATATGAAAATAGTTTATATTCGTACTGAATATTTCTAAAATTTCTGATTCCTGGGTTCTAAATATTTCTGAGTACCTAACGCATTTTTCACAATAAAAAAGTTTCCACTTGATCGTTATTTATTATGATTTTTTTCCTAAGAATCCCTAGTAAGCCCTATTTCCTTCCTCTCTACAGCCTTCTCAGCTAAAAGAACATAATATATTACACATAGGTTTATACGAACTTTTACAGTAGGCGAAAATGAACCATTAAGCACGCACAACAAAATCTCTGACTAAGCCCAAATGAGTACCTACGCTTTAGGAATAAGGGTGTCTGCGAGAGCACATTATAGCACTTAATAAAGTTTTACGAGATGATACAGCTAGCCGAGAGGCAGGCTGACACGTGATACGAGAAAACTAATTTTAATGAACAAACTACGGTCGCAGTTTTTCACAGCTGTGCTGAGTGAATTAAAGTTGCCCGTATCTTCGTGTTTTACCTGGTTATATGTATTCGAAATGAATGGAATTATAATTACTAGTCGTTGAGTACAGCGAAAGATTTGTTTTTATAATTTGAATTTAAGGAATTATTCACTGCCTATTTCTTCAATCTTTCTTACTTCCTTTTCAGTATAAAATGCGTAAAAAATGGAAATTAATGGAAGCATTAAGACCGGCATTCTTTCATAATTGAACATTCTCTGCGAGCTAGCGTAAAAGAGTATAATGGCTTAGTTAGCACTCAAACTTGGCTACTTGTTACTTGGCAGGATGGGTTCATGAATGAAAAAGTAAGGCTTAAAAGCGTGTTTTATTTAAGGGCGGATAAGCATCATATTCTTGGCTAAACCTTGAAATAGGTACCTTAATTTTCTCCTCGAGCAAGGATCATGAATGAATGAATTTTACGTACTTCATAAATTGTCCACTTGATAGTGGCTTTAAGCCGGCTTAAAGTGGAGTCAGGACAAATAAGCTTCTAGATAAGCACCGTCTATATACCTTGATATTTGCTGCCATTTTATTTGCAGTGCACTCACTATCGCCTCAAGATGTTTGGAGACGGCTTGAAGCGAGTGCTAGACAAATAGTTGCGGGGGCTTCGTTTGGGCTTTTTAGGAATTCATTCGAAATAAAATGTCGAAGTGAAATTTTAACTTTTTTGACGTTTTCATTTTAAGATTGGAATATGGTGATTTAGGTAGAGTCGGTAAAATGAAAATCTATTAAATTTTTGGCACGTTTCTGAATTTAGAGCCAACGCTCAACTCACAATTTCTTAAATATTTCATTTGTTTATAATTCCTGAAACTCAAACGATCATTTATATGTAAACCCCTGGTTCGTCTTATATGTTGTTATGGGTATTTCCTGATCGAATTCTGAGTCAGAGGAATATAGAGTTTGTTAAATTTGATTTTGCTGTGTATTAGGTATTTTATATTTTATCTATTTTTTATTATTTTATTGGCGGCTGAAGCGAAACTGTCTGTTATTCTTATGTAAATTTCTGTTACACTTTATGTAAAAAAAAAAAATTGGATTTAGATATACCTTAAAATTACTACCTATGTCTATGTCTATGGGTGACTATAGTCATAGGCCTTTAATCAGTCACTCTTTTCCACAAGCGACAAGTCAGCCACGTACTTATATTACACCAAATACTAAAAAAAAGACGTGTGGCACTCGGGGATGCCGCGGCAAAGCTATTGCATAGCATGCCTTCAAGCCACACCTCCGCCCGTCGGAGTGGGGAGCGTGAGGTTTTTTCGTTACGGAATTCCTCGATTCGGTGCCCGCGCTCAAGGCCCGCGATAGAAGCTATGCAATAGCTTAAAAAATAAAAATAAAATTGACTCCCCATAAAAGCGCATACCTACTCAGTACAAGGTCCTCGTTAAAGTTTTCTCAATATTAATTAAATTCTATCGCTTCCACGACACATCTTGAAGTCTACTTGTGCACGAGTGTTATGACATAACTTGCACGGCCATATTTTCAGGGAACTATGCGTGGTATGCCTTTGTCCCGAGAGTTTTGTCTTTGTTGGCAGTATATAATTTAGGTTATATACTTTAGTATCATTATGGCTATGTAGAGTTCTAAGCAACTGTTGTCTGAGAATTAAAAAAAGGTTGTACAAAAACTCTTCATTGTATAATAGACATTACCTGCGGTTGGCCCCGCGTAGTCAAATGAATGAAAATCCCATGGAAATGATAATATATTTTATTGCTCACCCTATAGTCTTCTAACTTTCTACAGATGAAAAAAATCGCTGGAAATAAGACAAGCAAATACACTTTAAATTAAATTTTTAATATAAGTACCTAAACATAAACAATATGATCGGAGATATATTAACACAATAAATTACAACTAAATCTACAAAACAATTTAACTCGGAGACTCGGTTGACATTCTCATCACACAAAGCTTCTCTTAATAACAAGTAAAGGGAACAATTTAATTATCTTATGAGAGTTGACTTACCATTCTTCCAATCATTATTCTTAGCGATATTGTGTGTTATAACAATGGATGGAGTAGATTATATTGGTAGACAACAATCGCTATTAAAAGTGTATTAATTTTTCAATAGCAAGAAATAAACGTGCCGGCAGTGGGAACATATTTATTTATACTTTATTGTACCAGGTAAAAAATAACAAGATACAATAATTTAAAAAAGAAACTAACAAACATAATGGGCCGATGATCATGATGAGGATGAACAAATTATTATTAGTCTGCGCACTACCTACAACCTCTCTAACTACTTATTCTTAAATATTTCTTGCTTCATTAAGCTATATCTTATCTTAGGCCAATTAAATACATTGTAACTCATAAACCGTTATGATTGTTACGAGTATAGCTGATTAAATTAATGATTATTTCAGAAGTGTACTTGGCGAGTGGAAGAAATTCGAAGCCCTCAAGGCTTACACGTTTGGGCCACTTCCTATTAATGTAATCGAGCGCTGAATATTAAGGGTAACTTTGACCCTATAATTCAAGTTTGCGTCACGTTCTTCCGGAGGGTTGAGAAGCGAAGGTAGCGAAAGGAATATAAAAACGAATAAAAAGATTAAACGTCGCTTTCGAGATAAGCCGGAGAAATCTTACATTCAAATTCTGTTTCTCTTTTTGCGTTTGTTACGTTAATATTGATTTCATTTTCCTTTATTAAAAGTTTGTGTACTAATGAAAAAGTTTCTTGAATTGGCCGTAGATAAGCAAAAAGGATCCAACCCACAACATGACCGAAAATGAGTTAAATATACCAAACTGCTCGTCTAGGTCTATATTTTCGATTAGCAAAAACAATCCAAGTAAAATATGAATATTTTGACGTTAAATTGACACTGGGTACCAACCCACATGTATGGAGAAGCCATATTTTAGTTTCGTAAAAACGATCCATTCTTCTTGGATCATAATATTGTAAAACGCTCAGTCTAAGAAACTAACACAAAACTAAAATGTTTAAAAAAATCCAAAGCATGTGGATCCTTTTAGATATTTAATTTTTATGATATTATGATGCAATAGATAAATCACTAAAAAGATTCAGAAAGCATGGATCTCTTTTGTTAAACTGAATTTTGTAGAAATGTATACTGGTTTAATAACAAAAACGATTCAGAACATTTGGATAGACTGAATATTATGTATTTAAAGCTTGAGGCGTTAGGCATGCATTAAGTTCACACTCCAAGTATCTTGATCGGGTCACACATCTTTGCCTTTTTTATACCGATTTTTCGAAAATAGAAGCACTTTGAAAATACCTGAAAAAATTTACGAAGCTGACGAATATGTCGAAGTAACAAAAAAAAAAATTACTCGCACAACTATCGATCACCCGCTCATGTGATCTTTATTACCTTCATTCAAGAATTGCCTATAGAAGACTGTAAGGTTTGTTGGGGATATAAATTATTAAGACTGAAATCGATTGTATGCGCACCTCCATCGACTAAACAGTTTAGTCATGTTGAATTCAAGAGGAGAATACAGCTCGACAGATCAGTTTAGTTTTTGCAAAAGTTGATTGTATGGGCGGGCTCGAAAGGTAAATCTTCGGAGGTATTTGATAATGATTTTCAATGACTATGGCCAAATGTTAAAGAAAAGCCCAATTAGACGATTTGGAGTCAATCTTTGACTATTTATCTAAATACTGCCTGGATTTCTATAAATCAATCCAAGGGGGCAATCCAAGACTTCATGTCGATGTAGATATGGCGATGAACCGGACTTCGCACACGAAGAAGAATAGTAAATCGGATAGAATTAATATGTTTTATATAAATAATGAAAAAAAATTGAAAGTTAGTTGTTTTATTTATGAAATTAAAAAAAAATAAGGATCTTAGTAGCAATTAGCTACTTTGAATCGTTTTTGCGAAATGAAAATTCACTTATCATAATTGAAAATAGGTTTTATCAAAAAGGATCCTAACACACATTTAGCTGAATATTTCAAGAAATAAAACTAAATTCAATAAAATTTGTTTGTAAGAATAAAATATACATTGACACACACACTTTTCCTTAAGAAGCAATTAACACAAGCAAGTCTTTATATGAACAAACACAGGTTAAACTTCAAACTTCAATAACTCAAAAGTAACATTTTGTGGGTTGGATCCTTTTTGGTTATCTACGGCCAATTTAGTAAAGGATTTTGGTAACGTAATAGCCAATTATAAACAAAAATCGAAAGAAGTTGAGCAGTTTTGTTTTTTATTACAAGATGAAAACTGTAAAAGTCATGTTATTAATACTTTAGAAATAAATGAAATTGTTGCCGTGAAAAAAAGGTTTTTGTTTCAAATAGATAGTAAAATAAATAAGGGATTTATTTTCCAATATCCTTGTACGGTGCAACCGTTCAAAGCGCATCATCATCATTTTTTGTATGTCACAGCATTTTCATTTTCATATAGCGTTAGTTCACATTAAAACGTCGCGAGCCGCGTACGTGTGTAACTCAGCATAGCAATAAAGCATATCATTTAGCAGCCTAGTTTTAATTAGCATCAACAGCAGCATCCCCAGGTGTACGAACCGTACAATCCTATTATGATTACTTAATAGCCCATTATTTTATACTAGATTTCCGCCCGCGGCTTCGCCCGCGTTTGCAAAGGAAAACCCGCATAGTTCCCGTTCCCGTGGGATTTCCGGGATAAAAACTATCCTATGTGTTAATCCAAGTTTTTCTAACCTCACCAAAGAGCAACTCGATAAAATGGAGCGCTTGCAGAACCTTGCTGTACGTTTTGTTTTTGGGTTGAGGAAGTATGACCATTTTTTTTTTTTTTTTTTTTTTTTCAAGTGGGGAAATCTTGCCTAAGATACCCACGGCTCCCGGGGAAGGAGCCGTGGGTTATGTCGGATTCCTACCGACTAAAACCCCACCGTGTACCAACGCGCTGCTTTAGACGGGATGCGGGTACACATTCGCAATCTTCCGCATGTCCCGCCCAGCAGTTGCCCGTTTCCAGGCCCTCCGCCACTTGCCCGTTTCCAGGCCCTCCACCAAATGCCCACCCCGGGGCGGCGCAAGCTGTACACGAGCTCACGCCACCCGTTCGCCGATGATGGATTGTTCCCCGTTCCATCATCGGCGTTCCCCAAACCCTCGACCCCAACATCGACCGGCCGAAGGGCGCGCGCCGAAAGGCCCTCTGAAACGTGATTCACGCGTCGAAGGACCCTCCGGCGCACTTTTATAGAGGTTTCCCTCGCAGGCCCCCCCTCACACCAGAGATGGCGGCCCTCGGTCCGGCCCCACGGACCGGATTACGAGTTGGCAGACGGCTGTCACAGGACAGCCGCCGCCCTACACCCACCTACAGGAGTCACCGCGTGTCACAAAAGTGACGCGTCGGGATCCCGCCCCCTGTTTTGTTGGTAGTTAGACTACCAACAAAAAACAACGCGCGCGGCCTCCGGCCGCCATCCACCGCCGCAAAGCGCAGCCCCCTGCCAGTCAGTCGGAACGAGACCCAAACGAGGCCCAATCGACCTTCCAACCCCATTTTGCCCAGCCAAATTGCCAGGCCGCGACCACTAGCCGCCATACCTCGCCGTACCACAACGGCACCTGAGCCAATCCTGGCCCCCCCGGAGGATCCTAGCCAGCTAGCCAGCCATCCAGCCAGCCAGCCAGCCAGCCGGACAACCAGCCGGTGACAGCATGCCAGCCAGCCGCCGCGGCTCAAAGCAGCCAGCCAGCCAACCGGTGGGGCAGCCGGTTTCAGCCAGCCTGCCAGCCGGCCCCCTAGCCAGCCAGCGAGGCAGCCGGTGTGACCAGCCGGTTCCAGCCAGCCCGGCCAGCCTGCCTTCAAGCCAGCCAGCCAGCTATATGGATCCCTGGCCGTCGAACCAATCATGTCGTCAGACGACAGACCGGCCTTTCAGCCCCTCCGCGTCCAATTAGCTTCACTCAGAGTACACGAGTGCACTCCAAGCTACTGAGCCCCCCCGGCCACGACAAGGCTTGGAACTGATGGGGGGGGAGGAAGTATGACCATGTTACAGCGTTTCGGTCGCAGTTAAAATGGTTACCCATCCGCCACCGCCGAAATGCCCATGTCCTTTCGCTCCTGTACTCGATACTATTTGATCCCCGTATCCCTTGCTACTTAAAAAATAACTTTGAATTTTTATCTGCTAGGAGTTTGAACCTGCGATCTAATGAGAACCTAATGCTAACTATTCCAATTCACTCTTCCAAATTTTACAACGCCTCTTTCAGTGTAAAAGCTGTGCAACTTTGGAATGCTTTACCCACTAGTATTCGGAAAGCACAAACGCTGGAGTCTTTTAAAAAATTGGTAAAGGATCATTATTTGCAAAGCTGCTAATCTTCACTGTTATTATTATTATTATTTTTTTTCTTTGTTTTGTTTTTGTTTTTATCTGCTTTTATTTTTCTTTTAAATGCACTCACCTTTATAATTGTGTGTGTGTGTGTGTGTGTGTTTTGTTTTTATTATCTTTGCCTCAATTTATGTGTGTTTTTTTTTGTAATTATTGTTATCTTTTTTCCTTTTAACCTATTACGCTGATATGTTGTCTTCTTTTTTTGTTTCTGTGTACACTATCTTCCCAATTTTGTAATTGTATTAACTTTCTGCTTTTATTTTTTGGTTGCTTGGAAGAAATTGCTGTTAAGCAATAAAGCCGCCAATTGCTTAGTATAATATCCTGATTTTGTCAAACTTTGTGTGTGCAATAAAGAGTATATAAATAAATAAATAAATAAATGAATCAATTCAAGCAAAGGAATGCTATAATATGGTTACCAAGTGTGAAACTAGCTTATAAAGTTTAACCTTGATACCATTAAACCTACGTAGGTTATGTGTGAACATAGTTACTTACTTTAGCTCTATATAATCGGTTATATGACTATATATTCTTACTTCTTAGATAGAAGAAGGAAAGCATTTTATATTTAGCTGCAAAATATTTTTACAGTCTTCTTCTGTCATATAGCTAGGTATACTTATATTTTATAATAATTACACGCAAGCTTTAAGCCTTAACGTAAATCGTAATCTACGAAAAACATGTCTCCATAAGTAGATAACCACCTATAAAGACAACCCGAAATCTTTTTTATCACAAATGCAATGATATTCCCAACAGTAATTTTTCCTTATGTCGCTGAAATCTTGTTAGTCACGCCGGGGTGACTCCGTGTGCCGTGACAAAGGAATAAAAGGTAACTGACATAATTCCATAAATGATTCCATTTTTCGGCTAGATTCAGCACAAAATGTCATCAAAATGCGGGTTATTTTGGAGAAATGTATTGTATTTTTAACGGGAACTATATTTTCTATCACCAAAATTTATATTTGTCATCAAGTTGTATCACCTAATAAATAGATCTATCACCACGAAATATTTTCGTTCTCAGATAAACAAAAATTGTTCCCAGGTGTGAATTATCAAATTAATATTAATATGTGTGTAAAATAAGAGATCGATAACCAATAAAATAATATTTCATTACATGAATATAAACTTCGTTCTTATAATAACAGTTTTGTTACTTAAATAATAGCTCTGTGCTCAGAATGGTAGATCTGTCACCAAATAAATCGATTATCGATCCCTGACTGCGACTCCTTTTTATTTGATATTTTGTCACCAATACAGTAGTAACATTTTATTTCGTTCAGATATTAAATTAATAGTATTCGTTACCAATTTAATACATCAATTTAGAATTTAAATGAAAAAATGATCAAAGGGGCGGAGACAAATTGGCGCTCTTTAAAAATTGACATGTGCAAACATATTATCGGATTAGCCATACGCTAGCTGACCAACCCCCCACCAGAAGCAAAAAATGTGCTTATCGGCCAGAAAAGAAAAAGGGGGCGCCCTTCGAAATCCAAACCAGCGCTGATTATTTAGTGATTATTGTTTTTTAACAATAAATATTGATTATTTTAACTTTAATTAAGTGTTTTATCTACAATTATGCTAACCATTAGCCAGCTATTAAACCAGAGCTGATTATTCAGTGGTTATTATTTTTAAAAATAAATATTGATTATTTTAACTTTTAGTAACATTATATGATTTATTGGTGATCTCTTTAAATTAGTTTGCTTATATATACTTATTAGGACACACCTATTATAATACATACAAAGATATTTATTTGGTACTAGACCTTATATCTCAGGATTTTAGGTGATTTAATGTGGAACTGATTTTGCATTGTTTGGTGACTACATTTTGGTGACAGATCTACTATTTTGAGGACAAACCCTATTACTTAAGAAACACAAAACTAATTAAATTGGTGATAGCTTAAATGATACCCATTTTTAACACGCTTATATTAGTTCCGCTTAATTTTTGTATGTAATCGATTTTGATCCACTTTAAGTCTGACTTTAAGCGGACAGAATTAATTCAAAATTTGTACACTTATCAAGGATTGGTGGCAATATAATAATGTTATGAATTTATCTTACTAAAGCACGTTTTTTCAACGGCTTTAAACTATATTTATTATAAACTGATTTGTTGCATTTTATTTCGAAATTATATAATTTGCAATACTTTGTTGAATCTGGACCGCTCTGAAGACTATAAATTACATCTGAAACAGAAGTTCGTTTAATACTTAAAGCGCTTACAATTTAGGTTAAATGTTTACCGTATTTTTACTGTTTGGAGTATTTGCGGGTATTGTGTCGTTGCATCTCTAAAGCTCGTTCTACTTTCACGTTATTTTCTTGAAGAGGACTTTTATTCCTTCTCAGTTCTCAGTTACATTGTCTTTTAAATGCGAAAGCCGTTGCCATGTAAAAATATGCAAAACTAGTAGTGCATAATAATAATAATTTGAAAAATATAATTATTTTTACAGAAATAAAGCTTGAAAAAAGTTTTAAAGTACCTACCTATCTTAAATTGTGTATTTGGTTGGTACAAATGTATATAACTAAAGTGATATTATTTTTATAGCTTACATGAACCGTGATTGTCTTATTTAAATGTGTTAAAGTAAAACACACTCCAAAGTATTCGACTTTTCTCTTCCAGAAAATTATTCTATATTCCTGCAAGTCGAAATTACGATGGAAGATATTAATTTATTCCTCAACTAAATGGAATATTTAAAACTTCAGCCATTTTGAATAAAGATAAACGCAAGGAAAGTTGAAAGACGAGGCGAAGGTATTCAGATATTTCCCTTTCAATGTCTAGCTGTATCGCACCTGTCAGAAAACATCGCAGGCATAGACAGAGCATCACGTTGAGATGAACACAAAGGGGTCTTTGAAGCTGATCAGTCTTTATGTTCGTTGAAATTCACGCTATCTTAATACTAAATAAGCTACGTTTGAAGGTGATGTAGAATTTTAATATTTCGTTGCCGTGAGGTTGAATTATTTTCATTTTTATTGGTGTTCACGCCCTTACGAAGAACTTAATCAGTTTCTCAATTTCTTCAGTTATTTTTTTTGTGAGGGACTGAATAGCGAAGTGTATAATGTTTAACTTAGTAATTAGTATATAGCATGAGGTAAGCATGAGGTGGATTTGTGTCAGTGACGTTCGAATATATAGAGCTACCCAACTCCTGAAAAATATTGTCTATAGGTATAGTTCTGAGACTATTAAATGCTAGGCTTAAAAAATCTTACGCTTACTCATATATGATATCTCAAAAATCTAAACTTTCTAAAGGTTTAAACTTGTTTTCAGTAGTAAGTAGTTAGCGAAAAAGTACGCCGTCTTAATAGATAGAAAAAATATATCCTATGATCTAATAAGCACTATTAGACACCCGTCTCCTGGGAGAGACGGGAAGATTGCCTTTTTAAAGGCTAAATCAATTTTACCCAGCCTCAAGTATAGGGCTGCCAACTGGGGCTTATAGAGGCGAGACAAAGTTGAAAACTTTCCTAGATAAAGTAGGTAGTTCAATTTATCTTGCTGCGCGAGACTTAGATCATTACTTAATGATCTAAGGCGCGAGATGTAGGTTACAAGAAAATAATATTTAGTTTTACTTGCATTTGAGATGTACTATATTTTAAGCAGGCGTTTTGTAATAATTTGTTCAAAAATATAGAATTTGAGTTTTTGTAAAAAGACATAATTGATTGATTGATTGATTGATACTTTGTTTAATTCATTAAATTATAGAAATATTATATAAATTATAAAATAGATAAATAAAAATGCTTCTTTTTACGATTGACAACCCTATTTAAGTGGCATTTTACTCGTACCTAAGGGATTTGTGGAGATGGTTCCCTAGCAACGTGACGGCAATTTCAGATATTTCTTCACTCTTATTTCATATGTTATTCTATCTCATTAGACTCGAAATGCTTAATGCTTAAAGAAAAAAATATATTCTTTGTATCGTCAGAAAAAGTTTTTTTCATAAAGGAGATTGCCCAAGTGACTATGGCACTTGGTATCGCAATCAAACTTATTGTGTCAAGATGAAATATAGCTCAATTTAAAGCTTGATGTTAGTACTTTTAGAAACGATTAAAGTTTTTATGTAAATAAGCCGCAGTTCGCGACTATAAAAATAAAACAATAGTTTTATTCAACACTTAAAAAAAATACTTTATCGAGTTTAAACTAACGATGAACGTTAAGTTTTACATTTATCACATAGATAATATTTTAATTTACAAGACAAATGTGAAAAGTAAATCGTAATAAACATTATTTCAAAATAAATAACGTCGAACAATGCGTCGAATACATTCATTTCAAACAGAAACTATGACATGACGCTTGCAAAAGAGATAGATATATGTGTCAAAACAAAAACATTTACTTTTATTTCTATTTATTCGGTATAATTACGACTTAATAGTGATAAATATGATCATTATAAATACAAATAGGAATTAACAATATCACGAACACGAGACACAACTAGTATTTTACCGATTCCATACGTGGTCATACATGTTTCAAAACACAAACTTTTACTATTATTTCAATTTATCAGGTATAATTAAGACTTAATAGTGATACATATGATCATTATAAATACAAATAGGAATTAACAATATCACGAACACGTGGCACAACTAAAATTTTACCGATGCCACCCGTGGTCATTCTCCTTTAGGAAATTTATTCTTTCAAACAGTTTGAAAGAATAAATTTTCAAAGTAGTTTGTATCAAACTTATTTCGTATATGGAATGAATGTTTTAAAAGTATGAGGATAACGATGCCTTTTTTTGTTATTACAATAAATTTTAACAAAAAAAATGTAGATATATATTGTATTCTTCTAAAATTAAAAAATATTTAATTAAAACTTTCAAGAATACTAAATACATTTGCGTTTGTCGGATATTTCCAAAGCAATTTTAAATAATATATTTAAGGATTTAAAATTGTTTTGCAAACATCAGACGTCTAGAACAATATCATTAAAAACTAGCATTTCACCTGTGTTTTCGACTGCATGCCATTTATCATGCTAGAGCCCCTTACTAATTTTTATCCCTTTGAGTTTAAAGTTTCATGGTACCTAAGTAGTATTTTTGAGTTGCTCATTCGTCTTATATTTCAGTCAGAAGCAATATTGCAGTCAGAAGTTTTAATACCACTTTTGATCACTTTTTTAAGCAAACCAAATTAAAAGTATGTAATTTTTTTCTTTCATTAATTTGTTATATTATACACTCACCGGCACGGAATCTTGGCCACTTACAAATTTGCCGATAAAAAAAGTTTGGAGTGTTTTTCACGATTTTTTTGTATGCAGATATGTTAACATATTATTTGTTTAATTTTATGGTAAGAAATTATTAAGTTTAAGAATAATCTTTTACCACTTTTTAAGAGTTTCTCGAAATTTGTGATTTGTGCGGTTAAGACGAAGTTACGAATTGTTCGTTTTAAACTTTTTTCGATATCGTTTATGCCGTTTTAAGATATTGTTATTGTTGTACTGTAGTCAATGATCATAACAAACAATAAAAAATGCCGTTAAAATCTGAACATCATGCTCAGGCCATCACAATGTTAGACCAATGACTGCCGCAACATAAAGTACCTAATGTACAGTACATACCACATTCAGCGATGCACTGTGCATGGAGAAGATACCAGGAGACTGGCAGCTACACGTGCAGACCAGAAAATGAAGGCGTGAGGTGCATATCAGCTCGAGAAGACCCCTTTATTGTTCAAGAGATACTCACAAATGGCTTTCTGACAGTTTTTGAGATACGCCAACGGCTTTAAAACACCAGGATAATAAATGTGAGTGAGCAATCTGTGAGAAGACTAATGAAGGAAGTTAATTTGAAGGTTTGCAGACCAGCACGCCGACCAGAACTCCTCAGATATCACAGAGAAGCACGTCTTCGTTTTGCACGAGAACATGAAAACTGGACCCACGCCCAGTGCGTTCGTGAAGTGTTCACAGATGACTGCTAAGGCACTTTACGAGCTTCTGATAGCCAAGAGTCAGTATAGAGGACACGAGAAGGGAGGTTTTCACCCATCACCACACTCAAATTCCGATTTTTCATAGAGGGTCAATAATGGTATGGGGAAGTATAAGTTCTGATGCTCGCACGGAGTTAGTTATTGTAGATAATGGCTTAAATTTAATCAGGTATATTGAGGAAATTCTCCAGGAACATGTTCAGCCCTATTACAGGTTTATCAGTGAAGAAAATTTGCTACTAATACACTATAACGCACGTCCGCGTGTCGTACGATGCGTATAAGAGTACCTTCAAGAGGTTATTATTGAAAAATTGGAGTGTCCAGCTCGTAGCCCGGATCTTAATCCAAGAGAACACACCTGTGACATGCTTAAAAGAAACATAAAGTTCGATTCCAACCCAGCACCAATGTAAGATGAGCTTAGAAATACAGCTGGGGCCGTTTGGTACACTATAGCTCAAGTAGACATCAAAAATGTCTTCTAGAGTATGCCAGACTGGATGCAAACATTGTTTAAGGCAAGAGAAGGAAACACCCTATATTAAAATATTCAAATTTTTTTTATGGAAACGTTATTTCTAATTTTTGTGCATTTTTTAAGAAATCATTTAAATTTCACAGGAAAAGCGTAAATTCTTGTTTAATTCATATCTACGCGGTAGTACTTCTTATAAACTTCCAATTATTACTAAAAGTTAGTAAAAACATTAAAGAAACTAGTTTTGATTAAATTTTTATTGAATTTTGTAGTAGAAAATAAATAGTGTTATTTTACGCAAAAATTTGCAGTGGCCAAGATTCCGTGCCGGTGAGTGTATTTGTAACAAAATTATGAATAATAAGAAAACTTAAGTATTCTTCTCACATCACATTTGTAACCGAAAAGTAGGGTAATAGTTCAAAGAGAATATTGGAAGTCAGCCAAGAGGCCTATTCTCAGCTAAGGCGAATCTGAACCAAGTTAGGTATATAGCCTATTCAGCACTTAGGAGTCAGTGACCTCAGCATCTGGGCTTATTTTTATTACCTTTTTATTGTATTAAATCCTGTATTTTATATTGTAAACGTGATATTGTGTGTATGCGTTTTATCGTCACGTTTAAATTTCTCTTTATATTTGGGTAGAGTTTTGGTATACAGTAATATTAAAATCTTTATTTTAATATATTAAATAATTTTGTTAACAATGGGTTTAACATTGGGGACCTTTTGTTTCAGTATCTGTGCCGAAGGAATGTCCTTCTAGCGAAGAGACAGCAAAGCTGAAAGTAAAAATGCTCTATCGACTTGATTCAAATTTTATTTTGGAGATAGATTAAGAAGTTAAACCATACAGAGGCTGGTTGCTGAAGCTTTTCCATAGCAAATATTATTTGTAGATATAAAATTTTAATGAGAACTTTGTATTCATGTTTCAGTATGTTACATATTGTGAATTTTGATTATGGCGCAAAATTAACGTTTATTTCTACATTTATTGTGCATACGTGATCTCGTTCCTTTTCCTTTTAATGTGATATGAAAGCATATTTAAAATATTTAAAAAGTTCATTGAGAATGTTATTTTTATTTGTACAGCTTTGTTTATTCAAATATATTGTAACATGAAATATAATAATTTTCTTCGCTACAACGTTTCCTCTCGAAGCAATACTCGATTGTTTCCAAAGCCACTTAACTTGTTAATTACTGAGTTCTGGAATATTCCACTTCTGTTTATTTTCCATTTTCTTTATCATTGGTTGTTGTTTTCGCTTAAACATCGTTGAAGCAGCTTTTATATTATGATAAATACCTACTTAATGATGATAATTAATTAAGAAATTTATGGATCGGTTGGAATGTTATATATTTTTGATTTTTCTTTTTGATAATTTTGTTTTTTTTCCTTGGTAAGGCATGGCAAATAGTATTTTTTGGAAAATGTTTTCTTGTTTGTATTTAATAACGAAGTTCATTAAATACATATAATATTTACATACATCTATAATTTTTGTGAATCATAAAAATTGTCTTATATATTTTTTATATTTTGCAAAAAAAAGGATGTTGTTATGTTTATTTTTCTTTTGTTTATTATCAGTTTATTGATGTCTACTGCTGCAAAAGATGTTGTCTGTAAAGAGTTATTGTTATCTTTGCTATTAAATTATGATAATTAAGTGTACCTACATAAAAGAAAATTCGGACCAATCAAAAAGACAGGATTGATTTACGTTATTTTTGTGTCCTTTCTTATTTATATAAAATTTGCGAAACTTTAATTACAAAGTAATGTATCAACGTCATATAAATCACGTGTAATAATTTTAAACTTGCAAACATGTCACGCCATACGGCGGAAACAGCGCTTAAAGTTTTAATTATGTAACGTAACACTATGAGTTGTGCTTTCGTATAGTTGCGTTTCTGTTCAATAATATTGCTAGCGATATTGGGAATAAATGAAGTGAGATGTGCGGAAAACTTAGCTGGAACTTGGAAGATATTATATTTTCTTAGTAAGGTGTTTTGGAGTTAAGACAGATGGTGTTATTTATGTATTCATTTCTTTTAACCATGTAATGTTGTGAAGGAGCAAATTAATTTTTAAACACTCATACAATATTGTAGTTCACATTAGACCATAAGGACGAACACTAGAATCTAGATAACAACCGCCCTGGGCACTTTAAGATAAGCTAATTATTTAAACTGTTTCCATTTCAGACTTATGTTTATCTTCATTAAAAACTACAGTCATGTTTATAACTACTCATATAATAAAGAGGAAAGATTTAATTAAGATATATACCTAGGAATATATAATTATATGTTATTAGTATAACACATGAGCAATATAAATATTTGATTTATTCTGTGTTGCGGAAAAGTGAAGTCTAGTATTTTATAATTATTAAATCTAATATTTTCATTTTATTTTTAAGACTGATCATAGCGGCCAGATCAGGACGGATGTTCTATATTAAAAAAAAAAACCTGCCAAATGCGATTCGGACTCGCGCACTGAGAAGCCTCAATACTGACTGCTAAATTATCCTCCCCAGGTGGTCGCTGAGTTTGAAGACGTGGAGCCAGACGCCCTGTACGACGTGCTCCACGACCCGGAGTACCGGTCCGTGTGGGACACCCACATGCTGGCTGCGGAGGACGCCGGTCACATCAACGTTAATAATGACGTCGGGTATTATGCGAGTAAGTTTTATAGTTGACTTTGTAGTTCGGAAGATGGTAGGGGTAAAAATGGATGAACAGATTAGCAGATATATGTATACTAGGTTTCCGCCCGCGGCTTCACCCGCGCAGTCAAAGAAAAACCCGCATAGTTCCCGTTCCCGTGGGATTTCCAGGATTGCGTCATTTTTCCGGGATAAAAAGTAGCCTATGTCCTTTCTCGAGTATCAAAATATCTCCATACCAAATTTCATGAAAATTGGTTCAGTAGTTTAGGCGTGATTGAGTAACAGACAGACAGACAGACAGAGTTACTTTCGCATTTATAATATTAGTATGGATTATCTTATGGGCAGGCTTTGTAGACGGGTTATAGACATAGGTATATTCAAAAACTAAACATTTATCAGACAGTCAAAAGAATACTGAATGTCGAATAAAGAAAAGCGCAACTTTACAGTTTTAAGAAAGTGGCTTTTCCGTTATGATCTTTACCGGGTTTTAAGTGAAATTTCTTTACCGGGGTTGGAAAAAAATTTAGTGTAACATTTTTTCGTTACGCGCCATCTTTTTCTTATCCCTACCTCGCGTGATTCGACATATTTCTGTAAAGTTGCATATAGTAAATTATTTTTTGAAAAAATAAGGTGTACACTAGAACACGCACACATTTTTTGAATCCTGCCATCAGCTGACTGTGATGTTAATATAATTATTAAGGTAATAATACCTGTTTCGAATAATTTGATACAAACATATTAAGTTTATAGTATGTAATCAGAAATGCTGAAATACCTTTATCAATATAATTAATGACTAATTGGTCATTACTCTGTAATTGCATTTCATTGTTTTCCGATACGAGTCAAGCGGTTTTCAGAGCAAATTACGATAGAGCAATATTGTTGTCTGAATTATTTCCTTTTTCCTTGTCTCTTCATATTAGTATCATAATTACGACTGTCGCAACAAATTACTTAATACTTTACAATCAATATTTTACAAGACTTGAAATTACAATTAAGGTAAGGTTATTAAGTAAAATAATTACCAAATAATTTATTAGGGTTTATAATTTGAATGTAAAATGGATCATAATAAATTAGTAAAATATGTTTTTTTACGAATGTCAAAAAAATGAGAAATATGTACATACCATTTTTCCTCAAGCAAAACAGTTCATTTTAATGCAGAACCGATTGCAAAGATGTAGTTGAAACTTGAACGAGTTTCAACTTTCACCTGAATTGTGCGATAAGAGGGTTACGACCGGTGAAGTAGTTTGTAGTTATGAACTTTAAACGTTACTTTACAGTTTTTAATTTGTAAAGTACGATACAATTAAGTAGGTACTTGAGTAAAAGATATTGAATATAATATAAGTTCATTTGCAAACATATTGTGTTTTAACGCAAATTTACAGAAATAAAGGAGAAATTAATAAATAAAAAAAGCTTTCTCTCAAAAGCTCTTTGTCTATAAACACCCTTAATTAATTAAAATAGTGAAAAATAATTCAAGCAAAAAATGAAACAATTTTAAACAAAAAATGAAGCTTCATAGTTCTTTTGTTCATGCGATCTACGCATACAATTTTCAAATGAAAATACCGTTGAAATGAGCGATCCCAAACAGATAGCAATGTATGAATGTGAATCGACGGCATGTGGCATGTGTGCATGTTTGCTGGGAAATGCAGGCATGCCGCATGCCGGAAACATGCACTACAGTTCTAGCATGAACGTGAAACAGGGCCGGATTTGAATGATGGAATTGAAAGCCCCAATTTTTTTTATTATTTAATTTTAGGCTGTTTTTTTTTTGTTGAATGTGTAATGTTTTATTTTATTATCTTAAACTATGACCTATCTGACTATGCTGTTAAGTATAAAAGTATTGAGCTTACTAATTTCGGTAAAATAGGTCCAAGGAAACTAATTGAAAGGTCTGATTAATTAAAGTTCTTATTTTCAAGTGGTAGCCCTTAGGTTTTATCTTAAAAGCGGAGAACCAAGGTATAAGGGGATAATGTAGGTGAAGTAGAGCTAAGAGATCAGTTACTTTTTGCTCACTAGAATCAAGACACGTTAAGATTCTTTTGTTCTGTTCAATGATTATGTCTCTTGATCAAAAAATACGCGAGCTTACAATTATATGAAATTATTTATTAATCGTTTTGAATGGTTATGTTTAAATTATTTTTTAAGCTATTGCATAGCTTCTATCGCGGGCCTTGAGCGCGGGGACCGAATCGAGAAATTCCGTAACGAAAAAACCTCACGGTCCCCACTCCGACGTGCGGAGGTGTGGCTTAAAGGCATAGCATGCAATAGCTTTACCGCGGCAGTCCCCGAGTGCCACACGTATTTTTTATTTCTATGGGTAATCTAGTCAACAAACACGTGTAGACAATATTGTTGGAATCAGTTAAACCTATGTCCACGAGACTGACGGGTAAATAACATTATTTTCTTATTTTCCTTAATCTGGATCTTGTGACATTTTCTTTTTCATTAATTATATTTGACCACTGTACTGTTTTCCTCGACAGTTTAATAAAAAAGGGCTCCAAATTAAATGAAAATGTCGAGCAATTGTTTCCAGACGAGAGAGTTAAAAAATTAAATTCGGTTTTCAATTTATGTCTACCCACATCACTGTTGATTAAATTGGTGAACTAAGACATTGTGACAATCTGTATTCCTGGAACCCTTAATTATTGATATGTTTATGACATTAAAAATAAAAATGCACACACATTAGAAAAATTGTAAATAATAGAAAATTCGATCATGAGACGGAACTGTAACCCACGCTTTTTTTCCTAATGGTGGCGATGTCTAAGCGCTCTGTAAACCTAGATCGAAATTTTCAAATATGTGACATGAGGTAGCTACAAACCAGCAATTACCGACCGGAGTAGATTAAGGTCTCGACCCTAATGGGAGAACTGTATGCAATGAGGACAAAAATAGCCTTATAATAATAGGTTTGATCATAAATAGAGTCAACTAAAAGTCACGACATATTTAAATATTAGGTATTATTACTAAGTAAATACATGGAAGCACGGTTTCAAAATTTTCCTTGTTTTTTTTTCTGTCATGCAAACCTTCTCTGAACAAAAATGTACACATAAAACAAAGATTTATCCAATTTGGTGCAGTCGTTTGGAAGTTATGCACGTACAAATATTACGAGTAATGTTAAAATATCCTGTCACGCTATTCAAATTGAAAATATAAAGTGAAAAAACTAAAACCCAACTACGACAATAACCGGCGCTGAAAAAGTATAAAACAAGATTTCAGAATACTGAACTGAACAAAGTTGCTAATGTAGTTTCAAGTAAAAGGACACAGTAGACTCTACCAAGATGCCTTCGTTGTAAATTGAAAATAATGTCATACAATACTATTCTGAAGTATGCAATATTCCACTATGTAAAGATAAATTTTCATGTTTGGAAAGGCGTAGTCACACGTTACATAATATACCTATCTACCGTAGCTCTTCAACAACGTGTGACTACGCCTTTCCAAACATGAAAATTTATCTTTACATAGTGGAATATTGCATACTTCAGAATAGTATTGTATGACATTATTTTCAATTTACAACGAAGGCATCTTGGTAGAGTCTACTGTGTCCTTTTACTTGAAACTACATTAGCAACTTTGTTCAGTTCAGTATTCTGAAATCTTGTTTTATACTTTTTCAGCGCCGGTTATTGTCGTAGTTGGGTTTTAGTTTTTTCACTTTATATTATTTGTACTTTTTGGTGTTAAAGTGTATTTGGGGGCATAATATTAACAAAAGTTAAACTGATGAACTAATAAAGAAGCTATGGACGAAAAGATGTGAATTATATGCAATCAGCCCATGAATACAGGTAAAGTCACGAGCAAATGCTAGTAATATATATATATTCAAAATGTACAAGGAAAGCGCTTTCAAATGATACTAAACACGGGATATTTATCTTAACTTTATTTTTTTACTTTGTATGTTTTGTCCGATAGAGGACGCCACATTAGATTTTGTGAAACCCCATATAGCCTATAACCAGCGGACAATTAAGACGCTTCTAATGATATGTCATTTGTCAAATTCTGATAAGTAGTTTAGACGTTACTAGGGAACAGATGAACATACATACATACATACATACATACATACATACATACATACATACATACATACATACATAGCCTGTCAAAATCATAACCCTCCTTTTGCTTTGCCGTAGTCGGGTAAAAATGGAGGCATTACAGTAGACTAAGTCGAAACAAAGAAATGGTACCAATAATTCCACCCCAAATCACACGGACTAAAAACTACAACGGAAATTACGCAGTGAATATTTAATCTGACGTATTCATGTTTTAAATTATTTAAACTGCAAAAAGCTTTTATGCATAGTGACGGGAATTTCCTATTAAATTTCATTAAAAGGCGTCCAGAGAGTTCCACTGGATATTAATTACGAAATATATTTTAAAGAGAGCCGTAAATTGTAATTAATTTCTATGTATTTAGATGGTAGGTACTGCTTATAATTAATATAATTCATAATTAAGTTGACATATTGACTAGAATTAAATTTATGTATTCTTACTAACATAGTTATAAGAATATTGTCACTAACAAGTGGACCAATGATGTTACAATAAATAAATGAATTATTATTATTATATTATTATTATAATTTGAATACGTAAAAGTGTCCGTATCTTCCATACTCCAACTTTATTGCATTTTTTAAATAAGTTAAGGTAAGGCTATCTAGAAAGACAAAAAAACTGAAAGATACGATATGTGCAGAAGGGAAAGGGACCTTACAATTTAGGCAGTTTAACTTTTATCACATGTTTAGTATGGCAGATACAATATACAGTATTATTACACTATTTTGTGATAAGTTAAACATTTTTTTAAATTAATAGATGTAGTTTAAATATTCAATATCGCGTGTCATATCTGTGAATAATTAATGACTTAGAACAATGAAGGAGGCGAAACTTTTCCCTCGAGTTATTAAACAAATTATATTCTGTGTGAGAGAATGTCGCTATATCACCATCGTGACATAATCCATACTAATACTTATTATAAATGCGAAAGTAATTCTGTTTGTCTGTCTGTTACTCAATCACGCCTAAACTACTGAACCAATTTGCATGAAATTTGGTATGGAGATATTTTGATACCCGAAAAAGGACATAGGCTACCTTTTATTGCGAAATATGTACCGCGGGCGAAGCCGGGGCGGACCACTAGTTTAAAATAAAGACATTGAAACTTCAATACCCCTGTATGATATTCTTGTTGGTGTTTATATCCCCCTATCCTAGAAAAGCGTATAATAAATATTTTCCTAAATATCGTTTGCGGAGAAATGGAAAATATATCTATAAAATAAATTAGTCCCTTCCATAACTTGAAATTTGCCTCGAAGGCAAATTAAGATCATTGAGGATTATACCGTGGTAAGATAAGCATCTAATTCGATACAATCATTGACATTAAGCAGCTCAAGGCAATAACATCAAAGTACCCCCTAATCGGTCGTCAGATACAAATAACAAATAAGCTATTTAAGGAAAGGTCACTCTCAGACCTCAGTGGAAACCTCCCCGAAACCGACCGTGGGTAGATCAAACAATTACTTATAATGTTGTTATTTGTTAATAAAACACTCGTAATTATTATTTTTGGCTTTAGATAGGCTCTTAATCTCGATGAATAATAAGCGTAATTAATGAAAATGAAACAAAGTCTTCATTTATATAAGTAACTTTAGGAATAGAAAAATTTATGAGATTTTTTAGTTATAGAAATGTAATTTTAATATGAAAATATTGTTTCGTTTTTTTAAGTTTTAAACTCCGTGTGCACCGCACCAACCGTGATATGAGAACAAAAAAGAGAAACAAGTAAACTCTAGATATACAATATACTTACTATCTAATTGAAATGTGTTATTATACTTCTGCGTTTCTTTAAACTATAACTATTGAAAATGTTATATTATATTATAAGGATAATATTAAAACAATAAATCTATATGAAAAAGAATACAAATTGCACATTATTAGTATTTACAGCCATTATGTTCTTGTCCTACCAATAACAGAGATACACGGGGAGCTTATAGGTCACATATTCTAAGCGAATGTCCAGCTATTACCTACCAAACTCTAATGGGATGTACAAACTGCAATCCTATTACAGTTTGGTAACTTCCAATAACCACTTTACATGCTGGCAAATACTGATGTCAGTATTCGATAGAGTTACTGAATTATAAAGACATTAGGAATACGATCATATTTACCTTCTAGTGGCATATTATTTATTCATTCTAAAACATACCAATATCGTTTGTTCGATAATTATCTAAAAAAGATCTCAATCAATGGATAAAGATAATAATCCTTCTTCACAAATTAGTCTTTAAGGATGGTTAGTCCATTGAATAAAAAGTTCTAGAGTGCGTGAGTTAGTAACGTAAGATGTTTCTTCGGAAACATGTCAAGAGTCCCTAGGTTATAAACATACTAAAACCCCGGGACACTAGGAGGAGCCCTGGAGTGGGAGGAGGGGGGAAAAGATCCATTTTTTTTCATTTTTCGCTTAAATCTCAAAAACGGTACATGTTAGAGAAAAACTTTCAAGCAAAAGTTGAAAGGCCATAAAATTATCTACAAGTTGTACCTAGGTCATTTTTTTCTATTCGCAGCCGTTTTCGAGCTACATCCCATGAAATGTGAAAAATTCGAAAGCTTTTTATTTTACCTAACTACTCTAATAAATTCAATACCTCCTAAACGCCTCCATGGTGGAATCTGTTTTTTTTTATCAATGATAGACCTAATTATGAGCAATCTATCTGTACCGGTCACAAGTTGCACTTTTGAGTTTTTTGGAAGAAAAAAAAAAGGTCAACTTCAGTAACTCAAACTACCCTAATATAATATTTTGACAATCGATTACTCCTAAACGCCTCCATGGTGGAATCTGTTTTTTTTATCAATGATAGACCCAATTATGAGCAATCTACTGCGTGTAACTCAGAAACGGTAGGATATAGAAAAAAATGATTCGGGTACAACTTGTAGATAATTTTATGGCCTTTTAACTTTTCCTTGAAAGTTTTTCTCTAACATGTACCGTTTTTGAGATTTAAGCGAAAAAAGAAAAAAATTGACCTTTTCCCCCCTCCCCCCACTCCGGGGCTCCTCCTAGTGTCCCGGGGTTTTAGTATGTTTATAACCTAAGGACTCTTGACATGTTTCCGAAGAAACATCTTACGTTACTAACTCACGCACTCTAGACCCCCCTTGGAGGGACTCATTCAATGGACTAGGTTAGCACGATGTTTGTTGTTCTTTTACGCGAAAATTAAAGCTCGGATCAGTGGCGTAGCGTGGGCTTTCTCTTCTTGGGGCGTAGGTACTGAAAATATGCCGCCCCTTGTTTTTTTATAATAATATGTACTTCATGTAATATTTTATACGTTATTCATACATCATAAATCAGAAATGCCCAGGAAGATCACCTATAAAACTTATTATAAATATTTCCAATATCTAAGATTATTATTTTATTTTCCGAATTAAATTTTGCGCTTTCTGTTCTCCTCTTAATGCTGCCCGGGATTAAGGCCCCAAGAGTCTTACAATTGCTATGTAACTAGCTCGGGTTTAAATAAAATTAAGCCCATACTTTCATTATACTCTTTATTACAACGAGAAACTGTAGACAGTTAAAATATGTTGTATTATTTAATAGTGTCATGTCCGGCGCCTCTCAAGAACCGGGACTTCGTGCTGCAGCGCTCGTGGCTGGATACAGGAGAAGAGAAGATGATCCTCAACCACTCTGTCTTCCACAAGGATTACCCGCCGAGGAAGGGATATGTTCGGTATGTTGTTGCCAATAAATCTACCATAGTATCACAGATACTAAAATATTATATGTTGTAGGTAGTATGAGTACTGAGTAGGTATAAGTATAGTATTAGTATATATGTATAGGTGTTAGTGTGCATTATTAAAACGTTGTGTGTCATGTGTGTTTGGTGATTTGGCGACAATAGGATTTCCTGGAAACTCAGCGACTTGAGTCTTGACCGATCATCTTATATTTGGATATCTGTTGCACTTATAACTTTTTATTGTTTTAAGCTTTTATTTTTTGGTTTCTTTGTTTGTTTTTATTCTTGTAATCTGTTTGGTGAGCATAAAAAATTATAGTTCTTTCTTTCTTGTCATTTCAACACCGTTTATATAGAATGCGGTGTAATCTATGATTAGTGAAGGGAAAATTGATCATAATATGTAAACCCATATAGTTCTGAAATCCCACTGCCAATAACTTGTAGTTACTGGATAAATTATTAATAACGTATTGAACCAGACATCAGCAATAAATAGGTTGCCTTGTTAGTTATTCATGAAGAAAATTTATTCGTAGGTATGTAATGAATTAATTTCGATGTTTTCATTGAATTGTATAACTGTCATGTATTTATTTTATTTTATTTTAAACACTTTATTGTGCTGCAAAAATAACAATAGTAGGCACAATAAAACTTAAGCTAGGACATACAACACAGAAGGCGGCCTTATTACTAACAAGTAATCTCTTCCAGGCAACCAACAGATTGTTTATGATATAGTATTGTTGGATGATAAGTATGAAAATACATAGTTAAAAAGGACGTGTGGCACTCGGGGACAGCCGCGGTAAGCTTAAGCTATTACATAGCATGCCTTCAAGCCACACCTCCGCCCGTCGGAGTGCGAGCGTGAGGTTTTTTCGTCACGGAATTTCTCGATTCGGTCCCTAATATTAAATATAAGGTAATATAGAAGCTATGCAATAGCTTAAAAATATTTATTCTTTTCGTTTCGCTTAAATACTACTACAAGTCGCATAGTTAAATTACCTGTACAATACGTAAGTAGTACTTAGGGGATGTCCTAGCATACTAAATTAGCTCTAATCGTTAAAGTTTACATTAAATACGTGTGCAGTTTCCGTTAGCTTTCCCATTAACATGAATTTATTATCGTTGTGTAGCTAACACTATAAATACATTATAATGATTAGATTTATTAATATTTTATAGTAGTTTGCAATATAGGACAAAGTAAGCACATCGTTTATGATTTTCCTATTACATTTCATCACTATATCTAGTAAGTACGTCGAATATTTATCTAAAATTTACAATTTCACTATGCGGTTAAAATTATGACTCTGTTCACAGTATCATTTAATTAAAACAAGAGTGTAAAAACCATCGAAAAATTACTTCCTTTTTAAATTGGGTATATTATGATGATGTTTAAATTTATTACAACGTTAACATACATCACACATAATATCGTAAATAATATATAACATTTTAGTACCTATCATAAAAGGATGTATAAACAGCCAAATTGCCTATAGACGGGAAAGAATAATCAGTTCTATAGCTTTGATTGAGCTCATAAACACAATTACTCTATCCAATAATAAATATTTTTACTGTCAAGCCACTGTTATGAAAACAATTGAATAAAAAATTGTGTGGAAAGAACCTTACTAGTTTTTCGACAACATTATAAAATTAAAAGACAGATTAAGTTAATAGGATTACAATTAAATGATCCTTCCAGTACCTTCAAGTTTTGATTTCTTTTTAGCCAATGTCATCAGTCATATCATCATTCAATATGTAAGCTTCATCTTAATATAAATCTCGTGTCACAATGTTTGTCCTCAATGGACTCCTAAACCACTTAACCGATTATAATAAAATTCGCACACCATGTGCAGTTTGATTCAACTTGAGACATAGGATAGTTTAAATCTCAAATCGTTTTAGAGAAAGCAGGCGAAGCCGTGGGCGGTAAGCTAGTAATATAATATATTCCGATTTAAAATACTTTAAAATCGGTAATCTCTTCATTCACTTGGACTGCAAAGGATATGTATCTTCAGAACAATCAAAATTCACGGTTTAATCTAAAAGTTCATATATTTTAGTATAAAAACTGGATAAACAAAATTCTACGAAGGACAAGGTAATAATAAACAATTTGTTATGAGTTTGATGATAAAATAGCGATTCATTTTGCTTCTCTTTGATTTTTTGTAGAAATGATCATTCAACCGGAAAACGAAGTCATAAGAAACGTAACATGATCTTTTTTATGTAGATTTACCTTTTATTTACGTTTATCGTAGAGTTAAGAAATTACAACATTTTTTTCTACCAATTTATAAAAGAAGAATAACAAATTACTAAGTATTGCTAATGTAAGTAGAATCTTAAACATTATTAAAAAAAAAATGCGTGCGTGTACACACGTACGTACGTACACACGTACGTACACACGTAAGAAGTGAAACTTCTTTATGGCCTTATTTTTCAAAAAATAATTTACTATAGGTATGGAACTTTACAGAAATACGTCGCATCACGCGTGGTAGGGATAAGAAAAAGATGGCGCGTAAGGGAAAAATGTCACGCATAACGAAAAAATGTAAATTTTTTTCCAACCCCGATAAAGAAGTTTCACTTCAAAAATTACAGATATCGTATCTTTCATTCTTCATTATTAATTTCCCCATTAAATAAATTCAATTTTGAATTCGTCATTTCATCATAATAATGGTTACACCTTTCAAATTTACTAATAATTTTCCGGTCGGGAAGGTAATTTTGTACTAAAAACCAATCAGACTTAAATTCTTAGATTCTGTTACTCGAATACCCATATGCTTTAATGTTATTTTTTTTCACCAACACCAAGTTGAACTGAAATTTTCCATTCCAATGCTATTATAAACATTCAGTTTTCAGATTCAAAAGTGTCATTGGAATACCATTGCATTGGCTTTAGAAAGCTTTCAATGCGAAAAGCTTTTTTCGAATAGGGTCATTCGCATTATTATCATAAGATTACCTATAATGTAAACTAAATTATACCCTTAAAAACCAGCTCCTTAGGTTCATACCGTTACGTAGCTTAGGGACTAACTACATTTCTTACTAAAATAAATCGCGTTTTTTATCAGCATTTCTACTTTGTGGGTTAACAATCTCTCAGATACAATCTACAATTCACAACATTTGAATATTCGCTACACCGTAATCGACGCCTATACAATCTGCCAGCTCCCATTTTCTGAACCATTAGATGACGCGGCCAAACCCTGCTCGTAGGCGAAGCGATCTCATCTCATTAACATCACTATAGATAAGATACCAAATGCGTCAATACTTAAGTGACCTTGGTTACCTGGAAATAGGTTGCAAAAAAGCGTATCTATCATTTAGCTGTGACGGTTATACTTTTAGATTGGTTAGGCAGAATTTTCGAAGATAGGTTCAGTAGATTTTTGTATTCTATGAAACTTTCGCGTTGTCAGTGTGAACAGCTGAACCAATTTCGATAATTATTTTTTTAATATATTCCTTGAAGTACGAGAACGGTTCTTATGTAGAGAAAACGTAAATATGTACCACGGGCAAAGCCGGGGCGGACCGCTAGTATTTGATATTTTTAAATAACATGGTATAGAATGAGATATAAGGTGAACTTTAAACATGTAATTACGAGATAGATTGACGAATAGAAAAAAATACGACACAATTTTTACCAATTTAATCTAAACACTATGAAACATTTAGTTATGGTCTACGGAAATTGTATTTTCGCCAATAATACGATCTGACGTTTGAATAATACATTATAGTCAGTGATTTCAAAGGAAAAAGACATTAATTCCAAAAATTTTCCCAAGTTTAAGTTTTGTTAAGAAGGAAAAATAAGGAAAAAACATTCAAGAGGAAAATTTTGACAGTTTACGTTATGAGATAGAACCGGCTTAAATATTAATTTGCTCTGAAAGTACTTTTATTTTATTAAAAAAGTTTTGTTGATGATGAAACTAGTTCAGTTTTGTTTGAGAACATTGGGAAGATTCCCTTCAATTTTCTCATTAAATGAAGGTATCTTCATTTAATTTTCTTTTGGTTTTAATCTTAATCTATACTAATATTATAAAGACGATAGGTTTATAATTATGTATGTATGGTTTTCACGCATAAACTACTGGACCGATTTTGATGAAATTTGGCAGAGACAATCTTTAGACCCTGAGAAATGGCTACCTTTTATTGCGAAATATACCACGGGCGAAGCCGGGGCAGTTTTAAATATTTTTCTTAGCTGTGAGTGTATGATCTTATATTAAATATGGAAGTTGTCGAATATTATTCAAAAATCTATTTGCCAATCCATTATACATTCAGATTACATAAAGTTTCAATTATTACCTATTTTGTTTTAATAAAATTTGCTAAAAAATTAAGTAAGGCGTTCTCTTTCTAGTCACTATTTAACCATGTTTTTATTTAGACATAGATATCTATAGTTGTTATATCATATAAAAATAAGCGATAAAGCTTAAAACACACGTGTGGCTTTGCTCATGTGGTACATACTCTAGATAAAAAGTAAGCATTTTGTTATTCCGCGCTATATTTTTCTATTGCAAATTGCGTCTTTTACAGTCGAAGAACAGCAAACATCTTGGTATCCATAAAATAAAAAAATATTGTTAGACACAGGCGAACTAATTCAAAATATAAAATGTACGTTTTTAAATCCATACTATATAATATTATAAATGCGAAAGTAACTCTGTCTGTCTGTCTGTTACTCAATCACAACTTAACTACTGAACCAATTTGCATGAAATTTGGTATAGAGATATTTTGATACCCGAGAAAGGACATAGGATAGGTTTTATCCCGGAAATCCCACGGGAACGGGAACTATGCAGGTTTTCTTTGAAAACGCGGGCGAAGCCGCGCGTGGAAAACTAGTAAATGAGGATTGGCTTGGATTCCCATTCAATTTTCAGCTTGTTAACAACTATTAAAAAGTTATATTATATGCAATAATAACTAACTAATCTTTCCATTTACCAGGGCACTTTCTTTAATGACGGGGTTCGTGGTTCGGACCCGCAGCGGGCCCGGCAGTTGGCTGGGGTACGTGTCGCGGTCGGACCCGCGCGGCGCGTTACCTGCTTGGCTAGTAAATAGGTGAGTACAATATAATATTATAGTAAAAATATATTAATACCATGGGATAGATAAATGACTCCTTTCACATATTGTTTTTTTTTAAGTGAAGCTTCTTGCGCGCGCTGAGAGTAGAATTTATAGGTCACATCATGGCAATGGCACGCTATGGAGTAAGGCGATTTTGGTATCTTTGAAAGTTTCACTTCTGACACGTGAGTTCGGCTCTTTTATTTATGTACGCGTAGGTGAACTATCTCCCATGTCAAACGAAATATTGTAATCAAAACAATGCTTGGGTAAAATCAAGAATGAAACAACAGCAAAATAAAAAGAGTCGAAATCCTGTGTTGCACGATTCATCGCAATAAATAAACGAACCTTTACCTGTAAGTGTCTATCTTCTTCGCAATGATATGATGAGATAGAAAGAATAAATCATTTACGCATAAGCACAATATGTATCGAATTGTATTTGAGGAAAGGTTGGATATAAATTGATCATAATGGGCCGGAAAATTGAGGCGGGTGCGTTTTTCCAAGAAACAATATAACATAATCTTGGATGAAATATGTATTCAGTAGAATTTATTTTACTGTAAGATTATTAGGAAAATAACTTTGTCGTGTCGTCCACCTGTAGTTTCTGGAATTTTGTACCGCATAGATTATTACATTTTTTCTTATATAAAATGTACTTATTACCATCTGCCACTGCACTGTGTCTTTAAAATTTATCAGAAACGGTTTAATGTTTTGTATTTGTGATATGTACAGATTTAATTTCGTGTCATATAATCATAGATGTGTTTAATGTTATTTAATTATTAAAGTGGGAAGGTACAGGGCTTTAATTAACAAAAAGGATTTCTGTAGCGAAAATTTGCCTCGTAGCAATGACGTAATTTAGCGTTACATAAGATCAAGAAGCTTATATCTAACATAAGATTCATGCATTCATTTATTTCATAGTGTAGATGTTGAAACTTGAAAGATTTTTTTAGATGAACACATATGTAATATTATTAAACCTAATATGGTAGTTTATATACATAATCACCTCTTTTATTTTTAAAAGCTTTGTAACGGAAAAAACTTCTGTGAGTTTAGCGATTAATTATGGGAACATCTACAGTGTTATGTTGGCCTGGTAGCTAATATTATTTTATTTCCGATTGTGTGTCACAAAAATATATCATTCTGAAGATATATATTGAGGCAGTAAATGTTTCTCTACGAGAATTGTTATAGCCGTATCAAAGCTGTGTAGAGCAATGGATTATATACGCTCGTACCAATATGCATTTTTACTTTAAATGAATTTCGTTTGAAATAAAGTCGTTTTAATTAGTTGAAAATTTATCTTATATAATATGTATATAAAATGAAACCCGTTTCGCGTTGTTACGCCATCACGTGTGAACGGCTGAACCGATTTCGATAATTCTTTTTTTATTGTATTCCTTAAAGTACGAGGATGGTTCTTATTTAGAGAAAACGTAAATATGTACCACGGGCGAAGCCGGGGCGGATCGCTGGTTGATTTATATAAATCTTACATGTTTCACAAGCTCTATCAAAAATTGCTAAAAATTAAGAAGTTTTGAGACTTATATAATAAATCTTGGGTTTGCTTGTCTGGTTGGTTGGTCGGTTGAACACGCTAATCTAAGAAACTATACAGTCCAATTGAAAAAACGTATTCATTTATTTCGTAAGCCTACAAAACATCACGCATGGCCAATGGGAGCGGAGCATCTATAGCAATTAGCAAATATTGCAAAAAGCAGAAAAAATCCTTTTCCAAGCAGACAAAACTGCAGGTCTCAACTAATTACCATATTCTTATTTCTTTCAGAGTGACAGCTCAACTGGCGCCCCGTCTGGTGCACCAGCTGCAAGCAGCCGCCAGACGCTACCCCGGGTGGAAAGCGCTTACCGACTACCCTTACCATAAGCCCTGGAGACACCCGGAACAAGTACCGACTTATCGGATTAAACTTGAAGATGTAAGTGTTGTATATTGTTCAATTTATTTCGTAGTCAAACATTTGTACAGGACAGTCTTTTTGTCATTATTATTAGTTTATACCGTTACTTTGATAATAACATATTTTTGCAAAATCTAAATAGCATAAAGGTTAAAATCCAACACGTGAAAATGTCATTACAAGAGCAAATTATAACTTGGCGCGTGTAAATAATTTTATATACCTACATATATCTGTTTATTTAAATATGGATGTTCGTGTTAATGTTAATGGTACCATATTATAAATCCCATCCAATTTAATTTCGTTTACTTCCAAACCACGTTAATTAAGTCCCACATTTACAATTTCTAAGTACAGATTCTTTAAGCTATATCATTTCACTAGTTTCAAATATATACTGATATGGAAATATAGAGACGATTTATATTTATGTAACGTCGAAGGTTTTCTCTAGATTCATGCTTTTAATACTTACTGAATATTAATGCTCACCTTCGCTTCTATATCTTCGCTGAAATACTGAAAAGTAACACGTCAGTGAATTTAAATTTTCATCTGCTTCGCTCTAGATAGCGGAATATATATTACGTTTTACCTATAACATATATTTTCTCTGTCAGAACATATTTTGTATAGATTAAGTACATATTTTATAAATGTTTCTTATCTAATAATAAATGATGGATTAATGGCATTCCTATAAATAAACTTACTGAAACCAAAGCTTGAAAATCTATTAACCAAAATACGAAAAGCTCTATAGAGCATGAATATCCCATTAAAAGCTGAAAATAACTCCGAAACTTCACTCTCAATATCATTCCAATAAACCAATACGTTTCAAAGAAGTTAACTGAAATTTTACAGGGGACCACAATTTGTAGAACTCTATCCTATTACGGGCCACCGAAAGTTAGGATTGTGAATATATTTTACGTTTGTGAACCCAACTTTTCCGAGTGGAATCCATTAATTTTTTGTACGCTTCGTTTATCGTTAACGACATTTCTGTCGAGGCAAGTTTTCGTTATTTATCGGAAAGTTTTGAAGGGTTCATTTCGTTGGGTTGTTGCTTGATTTAGGTTTACCTTTAATGTTTGAGTATTATGACCTTTCGAGTTGTTGAGTTACTTTAGAAGCTGTCTAATATAATTTTGCGGGATATATAATATTTTTTATTTTTTAAATTTTGCCAGTTCTTACCGCCACGCCTGTTACAATAAATTCTTTTGACAAAAATGTCCCTTTTTATGAACAAACTTTATCAATTTGGCTAACGGTAGGCCAGATTGCTGTCATTAAATGTAATTACCACAAAGTAGGGCTGGCATTGTTTTATAAAACCCAAGCACCCTTTTGTGAAAAACCATATTTTGTAGAATTGTACTCAAATATTATTTTTATAAAATTGTCAAATAATCTTCACATAGAGGACAAGGTAATTGAATCAATTACGTACGAAAAAATAATTAATGATGTGTTTTATTATTTTCAGTGCATAGATCCGGACGCACCGACACCACCTCCCCAACCTGAACCAAAACCAAACACTTCGAAAAAGCAATCAATCCCGCAAGTTCACGTGAAAGAAGTGGAGAGCCAAAGCGTCGAAGATTTAGGAGACATATCATCAGAATTCAGCGTCGAAGTCGAAGAACTATCAGAACTAACTCTGGATAACACTAAGAAAAAGGGCAAATTTTATAAGCTAGTAAAATCCATGAAGAATAGACGAAAAAGCGTCCAAGTCGCCAAGAGCGCTGATAACCTCGTCGATGGAAAATCAGAAGAGAAACAAGAAAAGAAGAAGCCCTTCAAATTCCATCGCAGATTCAGCTTCAGTAGAGGCCGAGAGGATTGAGATTGCGTAGTTTTAATGGTTGACTAATAATAGAAATGATGATGAAATTAGTTTTAATGGTGTGAAGCTGTTTTGGGGCATGTTGGGTATGTAGATGTGGCACCGAATTAAGGGCAAAATAAATGAATATTTCAAAAGTTTATAGCTTTGAATGAACGCACAAAACTGTTAAAGAAATTTCACGAATGACATCTTGTCTTCGATAAGTCTCATTTTTATCCAACTCCCGAATAATTTGTTTATAAGTAATAAAATTTGTCCATAGCTTCGATTCCACCATGTCATGACAAAATTCTATGTTCGATTACTATGTTATCATATTTTCTGTGGAAATCTGAAAAATTCCACTGAATCTTGTATTTCACTGCAGTGTGGTGTGTTCGAATGTTTGTAAAGGGTTTCTGCCATAACTCGGCAAAATAAGTAGGTATATGAAAGGTGTTTTACAAATTTAATAGTTGACCCAAAATAAATTGAAATAATGAAATATATAAATAAATTGATGAATTCAAATAAAACGTTTGTTATATGGATATACCCACGAGGGTTCTTGAGTAAGATGTTGAAGTAGCTAATGTATATAAGCGTTTGTAACATTTACCTATATCTTCTTTATATGTACTTCTATATTTATTCGTTTCGCTTCAACTTTACTATTTACATTGTATCAATTGCTGACTATCTACTATTGTATATTAATGCGTGATTAAAATATATTAAAAATATTATTACTGAGCTATGTAAAAATCAATAATAATGAAACATAAATGCGGAAAAGTGTTTTCTGTTTTTATTTGTATAGACAATCTCACGAGGATTTGGTTAGCGCTTTGGTTAGCGCCAAATGCTATTTTATTTTACTTAAACTGTTTTTGGAGATAGTATCTTATAAATCCATTATTTGTATATTTTATCTGAATTTGCTAGTACAGAATTCGAGAATACCGGAATCGGCGTCTTGTTTCTTTATTGAATTTTGGCGCGAGTACAATAGAATTTAATCTGTGTTAAAACTAAAAACACAGGTAGCAATTGACAACATTTCAAAATTTTAAGCTACTTGTTTTTTTATTTTAATGAAAACTAGATCAAAAATTATGATACACGTATTTTTTGCTTTTTATAAATATTGAAGTTTTCATTCATCTTTTTGAGTTTTAAAATCATCTCATTCTAAAATGTCGTAATCGCCAAATGACGTCACACATACGGAGGAATACATTTTTTCCTTTGCTACTTAGCTAGTTTAAATAAAAAAAAAAAATCTTGACAGTTGACATTTTGGCACATTTGTCACTTTGATTCGTCAAGCTTTGTTTACATTGTTATTTGTTATTTGCTGATCCAAATTTTGAACAAAAGAAACTTATTCACAAGTACTGATGATGATGACTTAATGCAGGAATTGTTAAGGGGTGCTGAAAATTTCTGGGAAAGAAATATACTATCCCAAAAACGTTGGAAAGTGTTAAATAATTATACAACATTTAGTAAGTAAACAAAGTCTTTTATTTCAAGAAAATTATGTACAGTATAGGCACTATTTGTATAATATAAATAAATTGGTCCAACTCCAATCAAACAAACACCACGTTAATGAGATTAAATTAGAAAACCAAAACACAATAACACGATTTAAAAGTTTGTTGACATGAATAATTCACAAAAATGACATTAATATGAAATTTGACACATGCCATACCCTGTAAATGTCAGTGATAGTTTTTTTTTTTTAATTTTTTAAAACTTAGGCTAAGGCTCATTTTTATTCCTCCGTATGTATGACGTCATCATCACATTTATCGTTTTTATTTAATTTCTCTTAAAATATGCGATTAAAAAATGAAATACATTTTTTTCTGTAATCACAAGAGCAAAAGAAAGAAACGGTTTTTTTCTTTCATGGCCTTATAAAAAATGAAATGTTGTCAATTGTGTAACTTCATTACTTTTTCAGTTATGAAGTTACACAATAATTATATTACAATTAAAAATGCATCGTATTGAATAAAACAAATAATATGTTGTCTTAAATGTTGATATAGTATTATATATTCGATATGTATTTACTGTATTTAAATATATATTTGAGCTTCATATTCCCATATCGTGACTGTGAAAACACATATCAGGGATTTTTCATTTTTGTAAGCAAACTCTAAGGGCAAAACTTGACAATATTTACGGATTGTGACGTAATAAAATTAAACTCTAATTATGATAGTAATAGTACAAATAGAAACAGTTGACATCATAATATATTTCTTCATGATCTTAAGCAGCTAATATTGAAGTAAGTAGATTTTAATAATTAGCCGATAAATGTCAACAAAATTGTGATTAAAATAATTAATTTTAATACTCCTTAAATTCATTTTTCACGCCTTTCAATTGTCACTGAATTTGTCCAAGCTCCATTGTATTTTCTTTTTACTTTATAGTAGAGTACTTCTAGATATTTATAGAAATATATTTATACTAGAATTTCATGTTCAAAACAAAGTAGTCAAATATTGAATGTCTTTATAAAATTCAGTAGTGTTGATGTTTATTGATAAAGTGAATCATCATCTTATAAAATCATCTTTATAATTTATTTCTTTCTTTCCAGTACTTAGTTACATATACAGTATATAAATTACATTAAACAGGTGTGGAAAGCTGGTGCCTATTGTAGGTGTAAACCTGTAATACAGGTCACCAGGTCTCCACCACTCGGATGAACAGAACATTATAATTAAGACAAAGAAAGCAACAAATCAAATTACTTTAGTTACATTAGCAAGAAAGTATGAAATAAAATGATACAAAAAACTATAATTAAACATGCAAAAGTCTACCCGGATGAAGTGTAAGTGATTATGACGAGTGAGTGAGTGTGTAGTGTGAGTAAGTGTGAGTGAGTTTGAGTGCGTGTGGTAAACATCTGAAATCTTAAATTGAACGAATTAGGCAAATGAGTCTAAAAAGGTATCAGTCTCTGCGTATGATATTTTATGTTCAATCAGTATACATTACATTATACACATTAAAAAAAGTATGTTATGGCCATACTATTTCATACGCCTTTGTTATTTCACAAAGAATTTAATTTACTTTTCACTTTAAGCGTAGAGTGAGTGTTTCTCAGATATAGGTACCTAATTTGTTTCTTTTCATTCATAGAATAATCACAATACAATAAACATAGTATGAATCTTTTTAAAACATTCATTCCATACGTATTTTAAAGGTTGTGAATATATTATGAGAATATATAAAGAATTAACCATGACTTGAAATATCCTATTTGCGATTGACAAAAAACAAATTGATACAAATTGCTTTACTTACACGGAATCAGTGGAAAATGTAAAAAAGCGATTGAAATAACAAGAAACATTTATACAAAGAGCTGTTTAGTTTTTACTACATAAGGGAACGTTGAGAGATTAGCTAATAAAAAAGTGCAGGCGGAGCCATTCGCATCTAACACTGAAGCACATTATATAAAACCAATACGGGAATATAGGAAATTAGTAAAATAGGAAGCCTTGTAAGCTGACTGTAGCCGAGCGATAGAGCGTGATGTATATTGTGTTGTTTACAGAAACCTGATGAAGTAATACGATCTTCTGATGGAAAAATAATACCATCATCGATAAAGTCCTGTTAGGATTTATTTTTACCACGCGTAATTGATTTCTATTATTTAATTATTACAACAACGGAATTATTTTGTGATTGAAGATCAAGTTCAACATGACAAGGGAGCGATTGGTCATTAGTGAAAATCGCTTGTTGTCTAATCGTTCACATACAACCGATATTTTTGGCGAATTGCCTCATTTTACATCGCATTTGTTTGGCACGGCTCCGTCTCTACTTTTTTGGTGTTCTGAGGAGATTAGTTAATCGATTGAAAGGAAGTTTTTGTCCCTTTGTACTGCTTTTTTCTCTGATCCTTCAAGGTTGTCGCAAGAGTGGGGTGTGATTAAACGTAAATTGTAAACTTTTGTGTATAAATAATTTACAAAAAGTATTTCAATACCTAGTTTTTATTGGCTCTTAATGTTTTATTTTGAACGTTACATTTAGGACATTTAAAATTGTAAATTCGAAATATGTAGAATATTCAATTTATATGCGTGTTGATGAAATTTAACACTAAGAATTTAAAATGTTTAATGTTGTATTATAAATGTTCTAAAAATTATTATACTAATAAGTTGGCTACCTATGTATCACGTTATAGTACCTACTTCTGTGTTTAATTTAAGTCTGCTTTCGCATTATCTGTGCCTTTCTCAATCTATAAACTGAAAACTTTTAAGCTTGCCTTCTTTATAATATAAGAATATATTCGTGTAGTTTATTGAATAAGCAAATATATTATCTTACAGCTCTTTTCCATTTCTGCAAATAAATTTCAAGGTGTTGGTATATTAAAAAATCTTATTATTCATAGAATTTGGTTGCATGTAACTGGGTTATTAATAAATATCGTTTTATTAAAAGACGTATTAATACTTTTTTATACCATATTTTTTAAAAGCCCTAGCACAAATAGACGGTTGTGAAGTCTTAACCGGGCTACTCACCTACCTGCTGCAGGGGCAATATTGGGAATCTACACTTATTTGTCTCCTTAATTGTGGTGTGTACAGGCAAGCAGGGGCAATTTAGAGAACAACTGATATTGCTCCGACCGCCGACTAACCGAGATTATTTCAATATTGCCGCTGCGGCAGGTACTTACTCGAGTTGTCGTGTGAAAAACATTTCTAAACAAAGATCATAAATTTATTTAACTCAATGCATATTTAAAGTTTACACTTTAGACGTAAAACATTGTACACACAACACTTTGAATAATCTATTAAATGTTTGCTGTTTCATTAGCCGATGATTATATCAAACAAAAATTATTTAATATTAAATTAAGATTTTACAATCTGTATTATCTATATGTTTATATACTGCACACTATATTATTGTATTATATTTACACGACTGCCCAAAAATTCATAATGGTTTTATTCTATGTAATTACCTATGTATATTGTCTTCGGAGTGTGCATTTTAAATGTAATAAACATCATTAGAATTTTCTTCAGCTCGTTAAGATGAATAGATTAATTTTAATTTTTTCATTTTTTTTAAATTAGCTATGATTTATTTTAAAACTGTTCTATATTATTTACAACTGCTAGAAGCATAATTATAATGAAATAAAAGAACGTGAGCGAATCACGGACGTGTGTTAGTGATATTGTCATGTTAAGTGGTTCGATTTGTTGAAGACTAGCAAATAAACATTATTACAATTATTGTAAAAATGAGTTTTATTTAGCCCACCTTTTGCAAGAACCTACCTAATATAAAAGTATGATCTTAATTAAATATAATTAGTTTGTAGAGCTTAGACTTAGAGTATCCACAATTTATATTTTTTTCCTTTTTATAACATAATATGAATATTTGATTGTTTAAGAATGAGGGTAGCTGAATATTGCTAAACTTCTCCATAATATTTGATATGAGATTTATTTTCATGTATCACAAAATTGATTGTTGTTTCAAAACGTAAACTAACTGACATAGCCTCGTCTTCATAAAATTTTACAAAAATTTTGTGTAGACTACTACTTTTTAATATAAAAAAAAATTAAATCATAGGTAGAAAGTAATAATATAACAGTTACGAAAAGTTTTTTGTTGACAAAAAATGCTCCACGTCTTATTATCGTGGAAAGATTATGAATAATGAGAAGATGTATGAAAGGAACATTCATAAAGGCACTATTTTACTCTTTATATAATTTACCCATAGAAATCTAAATAACAAGACACTAAAAGTCGTAAGCGCGTGACCATGTCGCCACTCAGGTGACTTCCAAGCCACCAGTGCGTTCGTCGCTGTTCAGTTGCTCTCGAGACATATGCGGGTAAGGATGATGTGTTTCAGCATTTCCCATAGCGGAAATTCTTCCATAAGTTATAATTAGATATACTAATAAAGAAATATTTTTTTTAGTAAGTATTTTTTTTAGAAATAATGCTGATTTTCCTTAAAATTATAGAATATTTACAAGTATTGAATGTCACCATAGAAATCTAAATAACAATGAATGTCACAGTCGAACGTTCTGATTATCACATTTTACACAAATATCAACCTTATTTCTATGTGTTTAGGTTCAAAGTTATATCTAATGAAAATTAACGCTATCTGTTGTAGAAAAGCCGAATTTTTCGTATTGGAGGTAAAAGAAACAAAACGTCTCATGTACCTAGGGATGTTATTCTAAAATAAACCGTAAAACGGTGCGTTAGGATACATATTAAAAAGCTGAATTCATTTTTAAGTTAGTTTTTACTAAAATCAAGCTGTCCAATAAAAAGCATAGTTTACTTGTGTGTACTGTTTAGCTATCGGTTTAAATGTGTTTGATTTTGGCGACAGTGGTTTTCATACTAATTATGACATTAAAGCAGTTCTAGTGTCTTGTTATTTAGATTTCTATGAATTTACCTATTGGACATTGAGTATGGATGGCATGTTTCTTTGTACTAATAGTAACAAAAAGGTTTGAGTAATCTTTTTTTGTTTACCAAAAGTTACTTAGCATTATGAAACTGTATAAAATTGTTTTCTGACTAAGTGAGTGTTGGACTGACGACGAAGACAATAAGTTATTATATTTTACATGCTCCCAAATTTATAATTTTAATGTGTTTGGAAGTGCGTATATACCTATTATGTATCTATACTAATATTATAAAGCTGAAGTGTTTGTTTGTTTGTTTGAACGCGCTAATCTCAGGAACAGGGTATTAGTCCGATTTGAAGAATACTAGATAGCCCATTTATCGAGGAAGGCTATAATATTATACAGGGTGTCCCAAAAAGTAGTGATGAACGGAAGCTGGGAGGTAGAGGACCTAGAGGGCTATCCGAATCACCCCCATGTATGTTATGCGATTTTTCGTATTTTCGGAGTTATGACATTTTTTTCAATTTTTCATCTATCGCTGAGTACGATGAGATTTTTATTTATGGTGACGTGAATTATTGCGCTAGATGCTCGTTTTTTTTTGTGAGCTAAGCTGAAAGATAGGCCAATTCAGAATAGTAACATTTACTATCGTTAGATCTTCGAATGGAATAAAAAAAAGAATTAAATGCCAAGAAAGATAAAATTACCCAGTATGTTCACAACTTCAAGGGCCCATAAAAAAATAAAATCACATAAAAAAGTTTTCCATTTGGCTTTTAAAAACTTGCTCTATCTATCAGATAGCTACCCTAAGAATTTCATTTTATTATTCAGAAGGCTTCAAGCGAAAACTTGAAATCTAAATGTGGTAAGTACAAAATTTTTATTAACATGATGATCATTATAACCAAATTAAAACCAATGAATAGGTGTTTAATTACCAGAAATTTTTAAAATAACCCCACTGTTGCTCAATTTTAGTGCGACATCACCGTAAAAAGTTGTCTTTTAAAAGTCTGAATGCCCTTTTATCATTTTTAATGATTTCTTCTGCTACTATGAATTTCCGGGTTATTTCGTCCAAATTATGGCATTCTCTCAAGTAGCCGAGGTATTTTTAGTATCCCCATTGAAACAAATCATGGGGCTTAGGTCGAGGGACCGTGGAGGCCAGGCTTTAAGGCTGGCGTCACCGGCGCATGCGCAGGCTGCAACGACCAATCCATCTTTCAGGGTATCTTTGCCCTTTAGCCTGGCCTCCACGGTCCCCGGACATAAACCCTATTGATTTTTTCCCGTGGGGATACTACAAAGACGAGAGACTGTCACAATTTGGACGAAATAACCCGAAAATTCATAGTTTCAAAAGAAACCATTAAAAATGATAAAAGCCCTTTTATTATTCAGACATTTAAAAGCAAACTTTTTACAGCGATGTCGCACTTACATTAAGCAACAGCGGGGTCCTTTTTAAAAAATTCTGGTTATGTTTAATAACCTTGTTATTGGTTTTAATTTGTTTTTATTAATCATCATGTTAATTCAATTTTTGCACTTACCACATTTAGATTTCAATTTTTCGATTGAAGCCTTCTGAATATTAAATTGAAATTTTCAGGGTAGTTACCTGATAGATAGAGCAAGTTTTTAAAAGCCAAACGGAAATCTTTTTTTGTGTGATTTGATTTTGTTACGGGCCCTTGAAGTGGTGAGCATACTGGGTAATTTTATCTTTCTTGGCATTTAATTCTTTTTTTTATTCCATTCAAAGGTCTAACGATAGTAAATGTTACCATACTGAATTGGCCTATCTTTCAGCTTAGCAAACAAAAAAAAATCAAGCATCTAACGCAATAATTGACGTCACCATGAGTGAAAATATCATCGTACTCGGCGATAGGTGAAAAATTGAAAAAAACGTCATAACTCGGAAAATACGAAAAATCGCATAACATACATGGGGGTGATTCGGATAGCCCTCTAGGTCCTCTACCTTCCAGCTTCCGTTCATCACTACTTTTTGGGACACCCTGTATAACTCGCTTAAGACCAACAGGAGCGGAGCCACGCGGGTAAAACTGCGAGGCACAGCTAGTATTAGATAAATAGATCCGAGATTTTTAGACCAAATCATTTGTACTTATTGATTTATGCTATGTGTTTTAGTTATTTTCATGTCATTGTGCAAAAGTGCATAATTAAAGGATCACGAGATGTTTAAACACGAATATTTGTCAAGTAGTATTTATTTGACCTACTTTACGTACCTATTGATTTTAAATATAACAAAATTAATACATGTATTAATTTTTGTGAGCATATGCTCACACCAATACTGCAGAGACGAGAATACTCATCTCTGCAGTAGGTATTGGTGTGAGCATATGCTATACAACAAATAGGTTTAAAAACTGAAAAAAAAACACCCTTTAATGATAGAATCACCTAAAAATAAAAAAATTCTTTAATATTTTTTTTATTATTCAGGATAGTACCTACTATTAACACGTCATGAAATTATTGTATTGTCTAAAAAAATAAAACCAACCAATAAAAAATGTCACCGTCGTAAAAGGACAAGCGAAGCAAGCTTCGAGTGTATACTTTGACTGATATGTTGACTATGTATTTTTACATGTATTTTTTTATTCAATTCTAGATGTTATAAAACACAAAAAAAGAATACCTACATATTTTATTCACTTAAAAAAATTGGCAAATTACGTAGAAAACTTCGCGAACCACTTTTAGCTACTTGTGTGCACGCCTGTGACGGTTACTATTTTTAATTTAATTTTGCGTAAATGAATAGGTATTCCACTATGCTGTATGCAACAACACGCCATAATAAAATAAGGAAAACTATTAACTCACCTATACAACAATTTTCCATTCCAATTTGATATTTACCTATAGCTGGCAGGCCTTATTATCATTTAAGGGCCCTTAGTAGGTGAAAACGGCAAAATGAACTGTTATCTATGAGCTATAATAATTGAAAACATGGAAGTTTTTTTGCACTGAAATTTCTAATATGTATCTATTACAGAACGTATTTGTGATGGGATGACTGGACTTCATATTGGAAAAATTTTGTTCGATAAAAAAAATCCTGAAGTTACCTTTAAAATATCATATAAAATATAAATCCTCATTACAATTTACAACCATATTTTACGATAATAATTCGTATAAAATCACAAATACATAGGTAGGTATTTATTTACCTTCCCGATTTCGTGACTGTTTTAGATTTAGAAAATACTATATATTTTCATTCACTTTTTGTTAAAAAATGTGAATAACGCTTAGAATTATTTTTAGTTTCGAGCACGTTGATTCCATACTAAACGCGGACCCCCTCACCCCTCACCTAAGGCGCGAATAGCTGAATTTTCGCTGATCGCCTAACCCCTCTTAAGATATTATATGCAATATGCGTGAAAACCATTAATGAAAACATACCCTGCATTTTCCGTGAAAGGTAATGAATGGTCGTACTACGTTGCAGCCAGTAGCAAAATATAAACTTTATTTATAGTGACCATGAATCGATCGTCCTTTAGTAACACTAAGGTTTTGTGTCTAAACACAACGTAGCGAGTGTCCGTTTTTTGACTACGCGGCCGAGTTCCCGCGCAAAAAAAAATCAAGTGACATTTTAACTTTTTAAATTATCCAGGCTGTGGTATTGGATTTCTGTTTGGAGTGTTTAAAAAATTCCTGGTATGTTATTTTTTTTATAAATATTATGAAATAAAGCGCAGGTTTTATGAAATTAAAAAAAATAATAATTTAGATGTTCATTCACGTATTTTAAAGATTTTGAATTAAATAGATTAATTAATTATTTATGTATGATTTTATCGTTCCTTCATGATTGTAATTTGTATGTCATGTCCTTGAAAGCCATATTTTCAGAGGCCTTGCATATTACAGTGTTATGGTAGAGGATTCAAAAAACAAAATACCAGATTGTTAGTCACGCGATGTGACATACTAAGCAACAGCTTTTTTATAAATTTTCTTGTTCTTTTTTTGAATATTTTGTACGTAAATAAATATTGCAAATTACTTTTCCAAATCCGTTTAAAGGCTTGATTATATTTTTTTTCTCACAATTTTTTGAAAGATTGTCTCGAAATTTTTAACAACATGAAAATTAATTAATAATCCGGTCATTAAAATTTACATTTCTTTATATTTTTGAGTAAGTATTAAATAACTTACACTTTTCAACTTACAGTTTTCGTAATCTAACTTATAGATGAAATACCTAATGGTCTCTAGCATCTATTTTTTATTCGTGCCAGGTCAATAATATTCACCTCATAGAATAAAATAAATTATAGTTTTTATACGACATGAAATAGACACAAAGTACTTTCAACGAGCTAATAAGATCACTAATTATTGAATAAATAACAATTCATAACTTAATTTCCCCCTTCAACATAAAAATGACTATCAGTCGATACTGAAAATTCACAAATTCGAAAACAAGAAAATTCCTAGATTTCTTAGAATATTTATAATTATAGGTATTATCGGCAATCTCTTGAGGTGGCTTATAAGAATAAAAATTATTGAGGAAAAAAAAAATTAATTTAACTACGTGTTCGCGATACATAGTTTATACTTAGGTACTAGATTTATTAGGTTTGTAAATTGAATTAATTTTATGTACTAGTATATTAAAAACGGCTCCAGGAACCGCGTTTCGCGTTTTATATTTTACTGTTATTGTTATAATTTTAAACCTTATTATTTCTTGAGTGCAAAATTACCTGCTATTTTTTAGTGAAGGTCCTGCTAAAATGAGTTTTTCAAGATATAGTCTGTATAAAAAGACGCACAGACACAAAATATTGTTTTAGTATAATATTATGTCATAACGTATCGACAGTATACACTTTGATATGCAAGCATAATAAAACCTGTTCCTTTTCCTTACAGACGCTATAAAGTGTTTAATGTCGTATAATAAATTGTATATTTAAATTAAATATGAGCATAATATTTTTGTTATATTTATAGAGTCGTTAGTGCAGTAAATTTGTAAATATATTTTCACAAACCTTTGTCAATTTTTTAACCGACTTCAAAAAAAAGGATGAGGTTATCAATTCGGCCGGTATATTTTTTTTTTTTTTTTATGTATGTACACCGATTACTCCGAGGTTTCTGAACCGATTTACGTGATTCTTTTTTTGTTCGATGCAGGATGGTGTCGAATTGGTCCCATAAAAATTTTATTCGGCTAGGCCCAGTAGTTTTTATTTTATGAGCATTTTTGTCTGTACTCGATGACTTAATTGGAATGTAGCAAGTAACTTTGATTCACTTCCCGGTAACCGATTGAGCTGAAATTTTGTATAAGTGTGTAAATTGGATAGCGATGAAACATTATCATGACATAGAGCTGATTTGATGATGGAATCGGAAGGTGGCCATAGGAACTCAGTAATATATTGACTCAACTTTATCGAGTTTGGGCTCGTTTGATTCGTGTTGAAAATTACACTAAAAAGTATTAAATAAAATTAACTGCGTTAAAAACAACCGACTTCAAAAACGGAAAAGTAAAAAATAAAAAAGATTTGATATTATTAATTACTACATATTATTTAGATGTGCTATTTATTAAATAGGTTTGAAGTCGGTGCCAAACACTAAGCACTTAGTATTAAGCCCGTGCACCGACATCAAACCTATTTAATAAATAGCACATCTAAATAATATGTAGCAATTAATAATATCAAATCTTTTTTATTTTTTACTTTTCCGTTTTTGAAGTCGGTTGTTTTTAACGCAGTTAATTTTATTTTTATCATGGTCCTACCAAATGCAATGTTTGAAAATTTGTTTTAAAAAAATGGGCATACTGCTCAAAGACGTTTTTATATGATAAAAATCCATAGTCCATACGTGGTGAAAATCATAAAATCAATCATAATAAAACATGAGCCATTGCTACATAATGTTACATAAAATATTACAATGTCTCGGTCATAGGAATCGGTCACGCAAAGGAAAAAGTGTAAAAATCAAATCAATCATCAAATCATTAAGTTTTAATCAATATAACAATTAATAAGAATTTAATTGTTGATAATCATACTCCAGGAAGAACTTTGACAAAAGATTGCAAGAAGACGGAATTAAGAATCAAAAGATGGGTCCACAGTCCACACAGAGCATGCATCCTTGCGAAGGATCGTCCCGCCAGGCGGTTCGGTCAGTGTGGATGTGGCGAGGAAATCATGTGTTCCGCCGTTTTTCGGCCGAGGAATTTCCACAGACTATATTGACCATAGAAATTAAAATACAATTAATGATTCAGGATCAGCTGCTTTGCGCAGGAATTGCTTTGCGGGACAGCTCGCTCTGTGTAAGCTCTGTGTAGATGCGCTGAATAAAGTATGGATTAGTAATTAAGACGAATCAAAACTAATTAACTATGAAATATTCTATAATCTAAATAAATGCAAAACGACATTGTATTTTAAGGTGCAACTAGAACCCTATTTATTACTCACACTCTGCTTACCATTAATTGTCCGTGTGTATCTCATGAAGCGTGATATTAGCATTTTCATGATGTGTTTCGGTAAAAAGTACCAAAACAAAATATAAAAAACGACGTGTCACGTGTGGCACTCGGGGACTGCCGTGGTAAAGCTATTGCATGCTATGCCTTCAAGCCACACCTCCGCCCGCCGGAGTGGGAAGCGTGAGGTTTTTTCGTTACGGAATTTCTCGATTCGGTCCCCGCGCTCAAGGCCCGCGATAGAAGCTATGCAATAGCTTAATAATATTAAATAAATATTCGAAAAAGGTGATGTTTTCCGTTTTGAGATAGTACGGAACCCTTCGAGCGAGCGTGAATACGACTCACACTTGGTCCGTTTTTAGGGTTCCGTAGCCAAAATGGCAAAAACGGAACCCTTATAGTTTCGTCATGTCCGTCTGTCCGTCTGTCCGTCTGTCCGTCTGTCACAGCCGATTTACTCGGAAACTATAAGTACTACAGTGATGAAATTTGATGGGAATATGTGTTGTATGAACCGCTACAAAAATATGACACTAAATAGTAAAAAAAAGAATTGGGGGTGGGGCCCCCCATACATGTAACTGAGGGATGAAATTTTTTTTTTCGATGTACATACCCGTGTGGGGTATCAATGGAAAGGTCTTTTAAAATGATATAAAGTTTTCTAAAAAACATTTTTCTTAAAGTGAACGGTTTTTGAGATATCAGCTCTCAAAGTCGTAAAAAGTATGTCCCCCCCCCCTCTATTTTTATAACTATGGGGTATAAAATTCTAAAAAAAATAGAGGTGATGCATGCTAATTAACTCTTTCAACGATTTTTGGTTTGATCAAAGTATCTCTTATAGTTTTTGAGATAGGTTGATTTAACTGTAATTTATTATATTTGCTGCTACGGAACCCTTTGTGCGCGAGCCCGACTCGCACTTGGCCGGTTTTTTTATGTTCTATTTGTTTCTAGAACAATATAAACTAAGAACGATCCAGAACAGGCAAATAAATTCGAATCATTGTATTCAATAGATATAGTTTAGTTTCAATACTAAACAAAACATCTACTCGATTATTCGAATTAGTTTTTACTTGATTTTCTACAGCTAAGGAAATTGTATTGGATAATACAATTGTAATTACCTCATTAATCATTACATGTTTTTCTGTTAGCGTAAAATAACAAAGTTGTCTTAGTAACAAAAAAAAATGAATATTATTTTTTCATTTACTCATTACTAAAAAAATGTGTATGCGCTGAGTTGATTATTGCAAACTAGATATGACGCCAGCGATTTGTTTCTGATAAACAAACCATTGACCTTATACCTACATCTACGTTTATGGCAAATTTCATGCAAATCGCCTCAGTGGATTCACATTTATTGTGTAAGTAAACATTTATCGCCTTTATCTTCGTAAAAATTTAAGGATTGTAAATAAACAGTAGAATAAAAAAAATAAAACATGTGTTATAATCCTTCAAATATTTAGAACAGTTGTTTATTGTACCTACATCAATAGTTACCTAAACGTCAAACTCAAAAACTAAGCAGTTTCTGACTTGTAAAAGTTTATTTCAATGAAACCGCAACCCGCTTATAGATTCTAGCTTTTGAAAATTTAAGTACTTCAAGTTGTTCAGTAAACATTCAACAAAGTAAATTTTTAAAGTAAATTTTCGTTTCAGGTTTATGTTCTGCATCGGTTTCGATAGGAGACAGTTTTTTTTTTTGTTCTATACAAGTTAAGAATAAGTCGCTACTCGCTGCAATCATCGTCCGGGCTAAAATATTATATTTTTTTGCAACTGTCATAATAAAGGACGAAGTAAAAACTTGAAGATCGCCACACTATTTAAATTCTTCTATCATCCATCATAAAACTATCTAAAAATGCGTTAAAATGGGTTCAACATACCTATTATAAAAAAGTAACATAATTACAATGACATCTTAGAACCACAAGGCTATTTCCGCGACGAGTGATTTGGAACTTTCTCGAAGGAATCGATTATGTAAATTGAAATCTAAATAGAGTTTTTTAGAAGGAAAAGGTTTTTCAGTAAATCGCTGATTTCTTTTATTTCTAAAACGAAGAAAGGGTTTCAATTCTTAGCATATATTTTATATTATTATTAATAGAATTTATCAAGCTTTGTACTATTTTCCTCCTTTATCCGCCTTTAGATGATATAGTTATACAAATAAAACTATATTATCACTCCCTAAAATGTCAGAATATGAAGATTTTTTTTTCTTTCCTTTTTTAACTAACTTAACTGGTGAAGAATTATTTATAAAGAACATTTGAATTTGATATGCCTTATATAAAAATCAATATGCATACCTACGTAATTTTAAACAATGTCGTCCGACGTGAATTATGCAATAAACCACGAAAAAAATAAAATAAACATAATACATTGATTGATTAAAATGATAGGGACAATTTTATTTGAATTTTTTATTTTACCTATATAATATTATATTACATACAGGGTTAGTTTTCAATGACCAGCCAAAATTTAAAATTAAGATCTAGATATTAAACCAAAGGTACATTTGAAATATTATTGTCGAATAAAAAAAAAATACCTTGCATTCATTTGAAAATGTCTTAAAAATTTCCTAAATCGTAAACACGCGATAATCAATGCACTTTTGTGCGTGCGCGCATCGCACAATTTATGTGTGTGCTAACTTCTACCTATCTAGGTTGTTGAACTGAATTGTGCTTTTGTAATGTCCACACGTTCGCTTTCAAGTGGCGGACAGGAATGAAATCTAATTTAAAAAAAAACGTTTTTTTTGTCATTATATCGAAAATGTTATCGATTCTGAACCATTTCTGAAAATTTGGCCGGTCATTGAAAACTAACCCTGTAGATTTATATACCTAGACTGGAAGAAAAACCAAGATAGGATACTCACTTGAAAAACTTAACATAAAATTTAGAAATCACAAGATTTCGGTATAGAAAATATTTAAAATGGTAATAAAATTCACTTAAAACAAAATAAAAAATTGATACTTTAGTATGACCTGGTTTTGGTATTTGATACGATCGCATCGTGAAGGACAAGAGGGCCTAACTTAATAAAACGTATCCAGAATACCATTACGTGAATTATTGGGTGAGATGTATTGGATTGGGAACTTACATTTGACATGTTATTTTTTTGTTTTCAATATTGCTTAACTTTTCGTACAATCGTGAGTTATTAAAAGTCATTAGCAGGACGCGGACGTGGTCTAACAAAATATTTCGACATGTGACACTGAAATAATTTATATAGGTAGTTATAACAAAAAAAAAATTTTTTTTCGGATAAGAAGATTTTGAGCTTAACAATAACAAAATTACGAAATATGTCTTTGAACATCGTTAACCTAAATACCTTAAGCGTAGTCCTTCGATCCGATATACTTATTCATATATTCGTGTTTTGCAATATAGTCAACAATAAAAAGGTTAAATGTTTTTTGGATACAAATAATAATTCATGTTAATATGTTATAATTTTTTTAGCTTCAAATTATAATATTATGTCTATGCAATCCTTATGCAATCGTTTATCGTAATCGTTGTAAGTCGGGTCTCCACAGATTGAGCCGCTTCGCCCCGCAATTGATTCGAAAGGCTGATCAATATGTGGAGACCCACCAAATGTTTTACAATATTCTTTGTTATACTGCGTTATCACTATGTAGCCATTAAAATTAGGGAAGTTTAAGTCGAACTATATAATATAGTTTACATATAAAATTATATTTTTTCACATTAACTATAAAAAAACATAAATAAAAAATGTTTTTTTATTCAAGTACACTGTTTTATAAAAGCAAATTTGTCAAAAAAAACACTGTAGTGATTTATAGACATATGATAAATATTTAAAGAAAAATCGGTTTGTATTATGAAGTAATCTGTTAATATTGCAGATATAAAGACATACAGATAGAAACGCGTATAATTTTCCACATATTATGTAAACAAGATTAAATCTTATGATTATGATTTATCTATAATCTATTGTGTGTATTTATAATGCATTTATGAATAATAAATAATAATTGACGTAGGTACGCTATGATTTAATATTATATCTAGTTTTTAAAAATATGCGCTTGTCGTGTTAGCAATATAATATTCTTGTTTGGGATTTTGCTTGTGCATATTTTTAGAATAAACTTAGCACTGTCATTAGAATCAAATAATAGTAATTTATTCAACTGATCGTCAATTTATCGAAACGATTATTTTTTAAAGATTTTTAACATTATGGCAAATGTACGAATTATAAAAATTCCGTTGAAATAATTACGTTATCAATTATTTCTACAAGGATGAGGACTTTAAGGGTCGACCTTGGAAATATTTAAAATGCATTGGGTGGTTTTTATACCTGCTGATTCTTGAATCTTGGGATAATTTATAGCAATACTAATACTAGCTTATCGCCCGCTGCTTCGCCCGCTTTCTCTAAAACGATTTGAGATTTAAACTATCCTATCTCTCAAGTTGGATCGAACTGCACATGGTGTGCGAATTTTATTATAATGGGTTAAGTGGTTTAGGAGTCCATTGAGGACAAACATTGTGACACGAGATTTATATATATTAAATATGACAATATAAAATAATAAGTATACTCTCAGTGTAGTGTACGTGTGTTTGAATTTTTCTTTTTGAATTATTTTCCCGTTTTGATTGATATTAGGTATCAGGGCTAATTTCACTGCATATTGGTAATATTACTGATAGCCTAGTTTTGACGTTCATCTTTTATAATATATTTTAAGCTAAATAGAAAAACACAAACGATTAAAATATTTTAAGATCTGTTCATAATTTCAAACTAGTTGGTGCTTGGTAAAACGTTTAAGAAAATATTAGAGTTCAGAGAACTTTAAATTTAAATCGTTTAGTTATGGCTTAAATTAAACGATTTAAACAACTCATTAGTGTGAAAGGCGTGTAATTAAAATGCATCAGTTAGGAAAATCGAAATCATCAATGAATAATTTATGAACATTTATTTTGGATTCATATGATCCATTGTCCCAACTGCTCCCGATTAGATACGTAGGTAATAAAAAACAATAAAGAATCATAATATTATAAGCTCAGTGGTGAAAGATGTTCAATATTGATGTAACCGTTTCAATACATATTATATTAACTTATCATAGTATTACTTGGGGTACATACGTACAAAACGAAAAAAAAACGTCGCTTATAATCTTATTCCTACATAGACTATAACATTATAAATATTAATTTTATTAATTATTATTAGTTAAATCCATATTATATTATTAACTACGCATATTGTGTTCACGACAATTTTAATATAAATTGATTATGCGAATAGATTCAAGTGTAAACATAATCTCGATTTCCAAAGCTCCCTTAATCAAAGACGTTAAATATAGGGAAATAAAGTGTAAATAATACTAAGTAATTTGTAAACGAAGGTATTGATTTGATGATAGAATGCTACGATAAGAAAATTATAGACTTGAATCGTACACAATGGATTGAACCCTCAATGTTGAACAACTTTGAAAAATGTGCTTTATGCTGTAACTTTGTGTAAAATGATCCTATAAGGATGATTTTCTACCAATAATGTGTAGCGACTAGCGAGGAATGTGTTTGTAAATAACAAAATATGATATCACTTTATTTAGTTTTAAGTTTGAAGCACAGAACAGTAAAAACAAACAAAAAACAGTAAACTAGTGTTTATAAATAGAAAAATTACTTGCTTTATGTGGAAGAGATCCGTTTATATCCAAAACATTATTAAGTCTTTATTAACTATCACGTTTGATTTGATTCGCTTCAATAACTTCTAAAGAATTCATTCATACTTCTATAACTAAAACATGAATCCAATGGGATGAATGGAATAGGTATACAGGTGTCCCACTGTCGGTATACTAAGCTGTATATATTATGCCGGCTGCGCGAAGCTAGAGAAGAAAACATGTTTTCAGGAAACATTTAGCAAAAATTTTTGAACTGAAAACTTCTTTAGCGGCGTTGAGCACTTTTTCTGTAATGGGTATAAAATCTTAAACTCGCGTCAGGACACGTGACCTGATCGAAAAAGCGTTAAGACGAATACCATTCCAAAATATCAAACATGTTCAACGTTAATAATCAAGTTTTCACTTCTGCCGGCACTCCCGGAGTGCAACCCGTCTTTTTTTTAATGTAATTTTGTTGTTTTTAACGTGTTAAGTATTTTTTACGTGTTCAGTGTATGCAAACTACAAGTCCCTTCGCGCTAGTATACTAATTAGTGTTACACCCTGTATATTCCATTCCCCATTGAATTCATGTTTTAGTTAGAAGTATGAATGAAGGTATTATATGAACTCTTGACTATAATAATACATATTATCACGCAAGCATATATTTTGAGTTTTGAGGAAAATTTATGTGGCAACATTTTTATTTTATTTTTGTAATGCACAACTGAGTTATTGAATGTTTTAATTATTATTTATCTATGTTTTATATAATTTAAACAAATGTTTATAATGTATTTTTATTAAGCCACTATCACAGTGGAATAATTATTAATTTAATTTGGTTTAACAAGGTTTTTTTTTTATTTTGTTTTAAAATATCGGACACCAACTTTAACCGCGCTCACTCGTACCAGAAGTAAGTTCTAAATTCAAATGAGGGTATGTAAATTATTTTCAAATATTGTATTCTTGTTTATCAATGTTATTCATAATTTCATCACCAATCTCAGTATTTATTTAATTAACATTAAAATAATGTAATATTTAAGTGAAAAGTGTAAAATAATCATTTTAAGTGTTATGTTTATAACTTGGAAGTGTTTGTATATATTGCGGTTAAAAGGTAAAACAAAAGTTCTGAAGGCTTGATACAAAATATTTCTCACAATACCAAAAATAGGTTAAACTACAATATAAATAATTCTCAGGTATGATTTTCCACTCTTTTTCTTCTAGAAGTAATGTATTATTATGAATATTGAATTTACAAGAATTTGGCACCACTATTCCTAGTCTACTAATGCTTCTTATATTTTCATTATGATGAATGTGGATGTAACTGTGTCTGTTTCCTTATCTCTCTCCCTGTCTCTTATTTCAATAAAAAAAATATAGATCATTTGTACGGAACCCTTACAGTCGCGAGTCTGAATCGTACTGCACCTAGGCATTTTTTTTTAATTGCATTCAATATATATCTAAGTATAATTAAGAACTATAAAGGCTGCGTTCCATGGTTAGAATCATTGAAGTAATGGAAAGGAAACGGCTATTTGACCAGTGTGCTACGTAATATTTTTTTATAATAATAAACTCTGTGATAAACTCTAGAACCCGGTAATAATCCCACAATCCCAAATAAATATCAACCACACATGTACCACACACATTAAAAATGTAATAAGGAAAATATGATTTTTTTCTAAGTATTGAAACATGATTGAAACATTATGTGCAATATTATGTAAGTACATATCCTTATTTGAATAATGACGTATAAGTAATCTGTGAACAATAAAATAAATTTCTCTGGTGCAATAATTACTCGTGCCATACCGCTCAAAAGCTTAAGGACGCTATCACATATCTGCGTTACTCAAATTTACTAACGTTCGCGGCAACATCACGCTCACGTAAACATAATATAATGATTGATGAATTGTTTTTTTAAGACTTTCTACAAAACTGTAGTTGTTAACGTTTTTGTTATTTTATTTAAGTTTACTTTAAAGGAGTAAAAAAAATATACCAAATTATCGACGGTAACTTTGGGGATTTGTTAATAGCTGTCTTGTCTTAGTTTTGACCTCATATTGGTTAATAGGTACTCAAAAAACCATGAAAATGACACCGATGACGAAAAGATGTAAAATTTTCGTCGACACATATTGGATTTTAGTTTCGACCCCATATTTGTCATCCTCATAGAGATCGACTAACATCATAATACTTTACTGTCTGTACATCTGTCTTCCTACTAGTCTACTTCAAAAATTGCCGCTATTCCTACCCATCCAAATCCTAATCTTACTAAGAACTGCTTTACCCCACCAATCTATTCAACAACCCATAAGAAAGAGGATCTCAGGCAAGGTAATTTTTAGAACATAATTTTAAATTACAAATAATTGGAATATGAAACTTAAACAGTTTACTTATTAGTTATTACTTATAAAGTATCAAATATTTCAAATCACGAAAACGATAGTGCACGCACAATAATCTTTTTTATTTCGTATTTATTTTTGGCACGAGGAGCGATATACCCATCCTTCCAAGAGCGCTTCTGAGCGTGGTCTACCCGTATATATTATATTACTCTATGGCGTGGTCTGACGAACCGCGAGAGCAAAATGTATGAAGAAATCGACAAGTATTTTTAATTTAGCTCATAATTTATTGAAATAAAATTTTGATTTAGATTCATAAAAATTCCCCCATTTTCAGCGACAATTTTGTATGACGTCGTACAATTTTTATAAGATGAACGTAGAACTGAATATACTATCTTTAAATTATTACTATGTTCTCACGTGTAATTACTTTAAGTTAAAATGGTACCGTAAAACAGCGTTTTTTGTAAAAAAAAAACGTAATAGCGTGCTTAAACAAAACACTAGATAAAGCGATTATGTTATGGCTAAAAGCCATTAACATAATCGCACCCACTTAATATAGCTATATAAAGATAAGCCGATTGTTATTATCCCATTATTATATATCTTCATAATTAACAATGAATAGCTCCAAAAGCTTAGGAATTTCCAATATCGAGTGTGGTTGAAATCGAACGATATCTGTCACTTAAACAATACACAATAAATAATTACAAAATGGGAACATTTCAAAACGTAAAAAAGTTATTCGTAATAATAAGCGTAATAGTGTTGTTCGAATATAAAAAAGTAGAATCGATCAGACGAAATAGAATAGACGAATAGAATTGTGTCATACAAAAGTAATTAAAATTTTTCGCAAAAAAACTCAATTTAAAAGTATTAAAAATACTTTACAGATGCCGCCCAATGGCACAGAGAATTTGCTGCCTCAAAAAGCACCGATTCGTATTGAAAAAACAATAAATGTAAAACTTGAGAAGAATGAACGAAACCCTGAGAAAGAGGAAGCGATCGAGCCTCCTGTTTCTTGCTCTTGCAAGGAAGTTGGATTCGGAGCAGGTAATTTATGTTCATATTTAAATATACAAATGAACTGAATACACAACCCAAAAAATAAGAATCACTTTTTTAAAAAAGGGCTGAAAAATTAATTTTAGTTCATTAGTGTGAGATGCCACAAGAAATAATAAAAAAATATCTATATTGAAATAATTTGAAATGACTGTATGTAAAATTAAATATAACTAATTTAATAATAATAAACGAATTTAAAATAATATATCTAAATCTAGCAAAAGACGTTTTAAAAACCCATAATTCATAATTATTAACAGTCTTTCTGAAGGACGGACTAAGGCGAGGTTCTTAATTCCTTTTTTTTTGTCATAAACAGATTTTATCAACAAATCTTCATATAAATTTCAGGTGATGCAATATTCGCGAGCGTGCTGGTAGCCCCCCTGGTGGTTGGAGTGTGGCGGGGCACCTGGGGGGTGATGGAACTGCACCCTCGTATGTTCCCCCACGCACAGATTTACTTGCTGGGGATGCTTATTCACGCATGTTTGTCTGTTGCTAAGTGAGTATATTAATAGAATAATGCCCCAATATAGTACACTAGCTGCACCGCGCGGTTTCACCCCTGTTGCTCCTCTCCTGTTGGTCGTAGCGTGATGATATAGCCTATAGCCTTTCTCGATAAATGAGCTATCTAACACCGAAATAATTTTTCAAATCGGACCAGTAGTTCCCGAGATTAGCGCGTTCAAACAAACAAACTCTTCGGCTTTACAATATTAGTGTAGATAGATTAAGAGGTGATAGTCTGAAAATTTAAATTATTTCAAGATTGAAAAAAGAATTCTCGAAGAAGTATTCAGTCATAAAAAAAGATGTCATAAGAAAAAATGTGTTTTTTTGCTTCAATTTGACGAGATTGTAGATGATAACATACTCCAGTAATAATTATAATTACCTATTAACTGTGCGCTACTTTTAAAAGTAAAAGAGTGTAGAAATTATACGTACCTAGGTAGTAAAAAACATTCGTTTATCGTCTTAGCCTTATCTTGTCTCAACGTAGCAACTCTTAGCAACTATTTAATCTAAATAAACTAACACGACAATTTTCACTTATATTTGTTTCGCAAAAAAGTAATAAAAAGCAGTCGAATTTTTCTCTAAATATTACAGTTTTAAACCGAATTTTCGATTCATTTACTTAGTAATTTTTTAACTCAAATAGTCATATTCCTATTCAAATGCTTATTTGCTGAAAGTTACTTTAATGGTAGGTACAAGTTATTAAAAAAATCTAATTGATGTAGTAACAAAAAAAAAATCATCTTTATTTTTTTTTTGGTTCTCACAACATTAAAAGGTTACAAAACTTAATTATACTACACAATAATATAACATACATAGATTGGTACAAGTTATTAATCTTACGGCTTTACTAATAAAAAGTTAAACAATGGATAAATTTCTACCATTTTCTACCATAGCTGTGACCTGCTCTTGCTCACATGAAACGTCAATCATAAAAAAAGACAGGTTATTGCAATAACTAATCCATTGCATAGCGAATGGTAACATTTTATTAGTAAGACCGTTAATGTTAATCGTCACTTTTTAACCGACTTCAAAAAAGGAGGAGGTTATCAATTCGGCCGGTATGTTTTTTTTATGTATGTACACCGATTACTCCGAGGTTTCTGAACCGATTTACGTGATTCTTTTTTTTCGATGCGGGATGCTGGTGTCGAATTGGGTCCATAAAAATTTTATTCGGATAGGCCCAGTAGTTTTTATTTTATGAGCATTTTTGTCTGTATTTGTAAATGTTGTAAGTGCAAGTTTGAAGTCGGTTGTTTAATGTTTTTAACGCAGTTATCACTTGTCTGTTATATTACAGAACGCGTCTCTTCGCCCGCTCAGCGAACGCGTGGCGCGAAGGCGGAGCGGGGCGGTGGCTGCGCGAGCGACTGCTCACTTGCTGCTATACATACATATTCATCCTGGCCTGCATCATGCATTGGAGAGGTGGTTGGGGACTGATTGATAGCTTCGTTGATGTGGTTTTGCCGGATTGTAATGATCCTCTCAGGTGAGTGTCCACAATTCAATTAGAAAGGTGAATGGCGGTGTATATTACTTACTAGCTGCTCCGCGCGGTTTCACCCCCGTGGCTCCACTACTGTTGCCCATAGCGTGATGAAATATAGCCTATAACCTTCCTCAATAAATGGGCTATCTAACACTGAAAGAATTTTTCAAATCGGACCAGTAGTTCCCGAGATTAGTGCGTTCAAACAAACAAACAAACAAACAAACTCTTCAGCTTTATAATATTAGTATAGATTATTTTCTGAACTACTTATGAGCATTAGTTGACATTCTACAGGTTCTAATGAAAAATCAAGTAAACTAATCTCCTATTCATTCATGAATATAGCAATAGAGTTTTTGATATTTTCGAATATTAAGATATTATAAGGTTAAAAGTTATAACAGTGAAAATAAAACACCCAAGAAAAGTTGTTACAAAAAGTTTTAAAGCCGTACTGATAACAATTATATCATATGCTTACTTATGGAATATATTTCAAAAATCTAGTATAAAATATTATCTATCAAACTGATAACTTTTACACCTCATAATCATGTACTTTTTTAAATACTTACAGGTAAGCTTGAGAGATAGGTACTATCAAATAAATAAATTAAATAATAAATAAAAAATGTTGTGTGGTTTTATGAAACCACGGTAAAAGTGAAACTTTTTTTCACACTATAGACATTTAACTAAAAATTATTTGTACGATAATTATCGTACGTATCGTGCGTCACTCGACATGCGCTACACAGACCAAAAAGTTTGAGACGATGTAATAAAAGTTTCACTTTAGTAAAATTAATTATGCTATTTAATAAATTGATTTTATCTAATTGTATTCAATCTGTTTCAGACCAGTAGTAATAGCAGGCTACGTAGTGACCTTCTACATAACGATAACCCTACTGCGCTCGTCCCGCAACCTCCTGGCCACTCCTTATTTCCTGGTAACTGATGGGAAGGAAGCTACCTACATGTTTCAGACTCGATTTAGAATGGTAAGTAAATAAAAAAAAAATAATGTTTATTAATTTTTTGGAAGTGTCGAAGTATTTGGTAATATCGTCATCAAGGAATGATTTGATTTTTTTTTAAATATGCCAATACCTTCTATCTATACTACTATACTAATATTATAAAGAGGGAAGGTATGTATGTATGTATGGTTTTCACGCATAAACGACTACTATCGATTATTATGAAATTTAGCACACATATAGAGGGTAACTTGGATTAACACATAGGATAGGTTTAATCCCGGAAATCTCACGGGAACGGATTTTCCCTTACGACCTCGGGCGAAAAGCTAGTGAAAATATATTATAAAGAATAATTAAATATAATATGCTCGGTTAATTATAACATTTCATACTTATTTAATACAATAACAACTAGTTACGTAGATATCAATTTTAGTTACATTTTAGAATTAACCCATCATCTGCAATTTTTCCAACAAATCTAAATAATATGTTAATTATTTAAATAAAAAGAAAACAAGATTTTTCAACCATGACCTGTGTATTATCGCAAAACGGTATACTGAAAACATTGACAGCAGATTAAGGGCAAATACTAAATGCAAGTAAGGTTATATGTCAAGGGCAAAAATCGAGGGCAATTCTAAGGCAAAATTTATAGAATCATAATTTAAATTGATAATCAATAGAAATTTAAATATACACGAATACAGTGTAAAATCACTTGTATCTTTTATTCATTGTGCGCAGTGCATGCAATTTACTAATTTCACATTCAACAAATTTTGCATTAACGCCACCAAGACATAATTTTTTTACTCAATTGAAACATTCCATTATTTTTTAAAATAATGAAAGCTATTTAAACATGTCAGAATATTTGCCCCTAAATCACCCTAAATTTGAATTTTTTTTTATTTAAATGTCAATCTGTACTATTATTTAATCGATTGTTAGGGTCAATAATACGAATGATATCTTTATAACAATTTTGATAAAACAAATCGAAAGAAAACGTATGTTATGTTCCTTAAAATAAAGGAAAATAATAGATGTTGTTTTATTGTTATATGACTTTAATTTTGTACAATAAAAATGTTGCAGACTTTTTATATTTCTCCCAACAAATTTACTTATTCGGACACAATAACTTAACAACATAATTTAAATAATTACGAGCTATTATTTCTAAATAATGCAAACTACGAATCAAAGTTCTTTCCTGGTTATTAACCAACTGAATGTCCATCTAACATCACCTTGCAAAAATTTTTCTCTATACAATAATTCCAATTCTACAGGCAAAGTCTAATCAGCAGTCAAGTCTGATGATGATTTATGAGCAGACTACAAAAGAAGTGCTAGAGTTAAAACGTTAAAACTCGTGTCAATAGTAATTGGTTGATTCTATTTCAGTCGGCCTTTATCAAGAGTATAAAGAGATATTGCGTGTAAATTGGATTGGAACACGTTCATTTATAAGCTGATACAACGTTGCCTTCCTCATTCCTAAGCCTGATCTTAAACGGTTTGATGTAAGTAGAGGTTTATAGATATCTATACTAATAAAGCTGAAGAGTTTGTTTGTTTGAACGCGCTGATCTCGGGAACTACGAGTCCGATTTGAAAAATTCTTTCGGTGTTTAGATAACTCATTTATCGAGGAAGGCTATAGGCTATATTATATTATCACGCTACGACCAATAGGAGTGAAGCCACGGGGGTGAAACCGCACGGAGCAGCTAGTAATATTATAAAGCTGAAGAGTTTGTTTGTTTGAACGCGCTAACATCGGGAACCACTAGTCCGATTTGAAAAATTATTTCGGTGTTAGATAGCCCATTTATCGAGGAAGGTTAGGCTATATATTATCATCACGCTACGACCAATAGGAGTGGAGCCACGGGGGTGAAACCGCGCAGAGCAGCTAGTTATTTATATGTTACTAAAGCAGTAGACTTCCACTCCTAATTTTGTAAGGTATATTGGTACTATTTAAGGTATGAAGAATATATTTAATGCAGTCGGTAAATTAATTTTTATTTTGATTCAAAAAATAGCCATACGCACGAGAAGTTTTAAATGTTGGTATTTTAAAGTCATATAAAATAATAATTAATACATATAATATAACTATTATTTACTTATCTGCAAAAATACAGTACGCTACGAGAGTGTGAAAAAATTGGCTACGCCTTCTACGCATCATAATAAGTATTAACACAGTAACTACGATACATTCGCAAGCGTAACTCGACGTCCCCCGCGAATAATCCGGTAATGACCTATTACGGGGTTCTTCATGTTATGCGTTTTTCGGCATCTAGAAGTTAAAATACACCATGTAATTTTTTTTCAGAATTTTTCTATCTTTATTTACGAAGATATGAAAAACTACGCGTATATTCCATAAAATAATATTAAAATGTATTTTAAACGAATAATATGGTTTTAGATCTTTACGAAAAATAATATCAATATGATTTGACAGTAAACATTGTTACGATATTATTCAGGTAAATAGTTTTCTACATTATTTAAGTAAGTGCTAGTACAGGCTTATTCGGGGTTTTATTAAGAAATCGATTTCCAGTTACATTCATTATGGAGTGCAAGTATGCAAGGTATTTTTTTAAACACTCTTTCTATTACTGAGCAAATGATTTACACGGCCTTAGAAAAAATTAGAAGAGATGAAAGTTTGATAGATAAACGAGGCAGGCATCAGAATAGACCACATCGAAACCTTCATCTTCATCTTCATTAGATGCTGGTCGTCCGACTCAGGTTCTACCTGCTGCCCAAAATAAGCCCCCATCAGTATGGCTTCATGCCACAGAGGAGCACCGAGGACGCCCTCTATAGACTAGTGAGCCACATCAGAAATAAGAGGGAGGAGAAGAAGATTTCTGTTGTGGTATCTCTGGACATAGAGGGAGCCTTCGACAGCGCCTGGAGGCCAGCCAGGTGCCAGCCAGGTGCTGTTAAAGTTGGGTGTCCGGGGAACGTAAGGCGGGTGTTCAGCAGCTACCTGAGTGGAAGAGGTGTGAAAGTTAGGTATGCGGGTGTGGAAGTGAGTAGAGAGACCAACAAGGGGTGCGTGCAGGGTTCCATAGGTGGGCCACTCCTGTGGGACCTCTTGCTGGATCCTGTGCTATGGATGTTAGAGGAGATGTATGTGTTTTGTCAGGCTTTTGCCGACGACATTGTGCTAGTGTTTGATGGAGATACTGCTTTAGAAGTAGAGACGAAGGCGAACTGCACATTGAGGAAAATTGACGAATAGGGTGTCAGAAATAAACTAAAATTCGCGCCACACAAGACATGTGCCCTGGTCTCGACACGAAAATTAAAATTTGATAGGCCACGACTTGTAATGGGGACATCCAATATTTCGAAAGTATTAAGATACTGGGCCTTACTATTGATGGCGGCCTGACATTCAACACCCATGTCGGAAGCGTTTGCAAAAAGGCAATCAGGGCAAAAAGGCCCGTTATAAGCTATTAGCAAGAGCAGCTAGAGTAAGTTGGGGGCTTAACCCCCAAGTAGTTAAGACTCTATATATCGCAGTTATAGAACCGACTATCTTGTATGCATCAGCATCGTGGGCACCCACAGCGGAAAAGATGGGGGTACAAAAGAGGCTTAACATCGTTCAACGGGGTTTTGCCCAGAAGATCTGCAGAGCATATCGGACTGTCTCCCTGAACTCTGCGATGCTGTTGGCTGGGATTCTCCCTCTTGATCTCAGAATACTCGAAGCTGCGAGGCTTTATGAGATCAAGAGGGGTGTGTCGCACCCGGCGGTGTTGAGGGACAGGGAGGTGGAACGAATGGCACCCGCGATTGAGGACCCACATCCGGCAGAGCAGGTAGAGCTGGGGTTCGGCTTGATAGATGAGGACACCTATGCCAACGTGGTTAACAGCCACGTCCACAGGGTCTATACGGACGGCAGCAAGATTTAGGGTCGAGTCGGAGCCGCCCTTTCCGTATGGAAAGGTGAGGCCGTGACACAGGCCATTTAGCTTGCGTTGCCACCGTATTGTACCGTCTATCAGGCTGAGCTCCTAGCGCTCAGAAGAGCAGTAGACATAGCCTGCAAGAGTAGAGCGGCAAAGGTCAGTGTCCTCAGCGACTCCAGATCGGCGCCCCAGGCGGTTACCCTGAGTTCCCCTCATCCCCTGGCTATGCAAACACGGGCGGCCCTCCGAAAAGCTCTATTGCAGAGGCGGGAGGTCTCCCTGTTTTGGATTAAGGCGCACGCAGGGCTTAAGGGGAACGAACGGGCAGACAAGTTAGCCAAGGAGGCCGCTCTGGGGTTGAGGAGGAAACCGGATTACGATCTGTGTCCTGTTTCATTCGTCAAGCGTATTTTGAGACAGGATACGATCAGCGAATGGGATAGGAGATACGATGTAGGAGGAACGGCAGGAGTCACGAAGCTCTTTTTCCCAAGCGCTGCTGCTGCATACAAGGTAGTCGGGAAAATAGACATCACACACCACACCACACAAGTACTGACTGGTCACGGCGGATTCGCCTTCTGTGAGATTCTGATTAATTTTTTAACTGTAATAGGACCATAGTATAATTTTCATGATTGTGTAATCATGTGTAATGGTCGTGTTTTCAGTGCAGTGTCTATTTTTTATGATAATAATAACTATCGTGTTTTGTGAAACAATCCAAAGTTGTTTCATTTACTAAAATGTCCTGTATTTCATAAAATATACTATAATAATCATCAAATAATACTGAAGTGAACTATTCGAATAAACAGTAATAGTTATAACAATAAAATGTACGTTACTGTTAAACAATCGAATAACCTCATAATAGATTTTTACAAATGTTCAGTATACAAAACTAAATAACACGAATATTAGCGCAAAAAGATTTTACTGTTGCCGTCGAAAATATAAATTTACACGAACAATATCGTAAGTGACATTACTGACCAGAGCTTGACCTACACTAGTATAGTAAAATGCATCCAGCTAAATTATAACGAAGCCTTTGGGACTACTTAAATTTTGTTGAAATAACCAGATAACTGAAAAAATTAGCTTCCATATGCGATATTAAAAGTCTCTGATACTTGTTGTATAATGGAGTTATTAAGGAAAAACGGTTTTTTATTTTTCCTGAACATTTACACTTTTACGATTACCGGATTATTCGCGGGGGGCATCGAACTGTATATTTTATCGTAAATAGCATGGAAATTTCCGCACCTTACTATTTGCTTAGAGCAATAATCTAAACGTAGAACTATACAAATCCACGCGCCTACTACGAGCGCCTCGTAACGAGTGATAACACCCATTTTAAACCGCTACAGCAGCGCCTACGAAACGGAAAGGGTGCAATAAAAAGCTATTCAAACAGACGTTATCGATAAGAGCCGTATCAACAAGAGAAGAGAAAGTCGCTGGGAGTCGGGCGGGAGAGATCCTAGCTGACATACGTCACGGCGAGGGACGCGATGATAATACAATTATATAGAAGTAATCTGTAGTCGTTCGGGACTCGTGGCTGGGCGCACTCGTTCAGCAACATGCGTGGAAGTACGGCGGGGCTCGCCGACACACTCGCGAGCGGATCTCGGGCGCACACCGCGCTGCTAGAATTCGCCGACGAACTTTTCGCCAGTATCGTGGTCGGTCCGGCGGTCGTGACTTACTGGAAATCGACATGGTCGCTCATGGACCTTTACGTGTTGACCGAGGACCAAGTGAGCAGCGCCGCGTCGTGCGCTCTGTTCGGGCTGTGCTGTAGCTTGTTGTTTAGCGTGTTCCAAACGCAGCTGAGTAAGCATTTGAATCCTGATAAGGGGAGGCTGACGTACTATGTGCTGTCGAGGTTGTACACGTGTGTGGCGGGGGTGGCGTGCGTGGGCGCGTGGCGCGGGGTGTGGAACCTGCTGAACGAGTGCACGGGGGACAGCGCCCGCACGCTCATGTCCACCACGGCGGCCGCCACGCTGTCTTTGGCGGCGTTGAGGACGCTCAGGAACGTGATCGCGGCGCCGTTCGCGATCGCCGTCGACTCGCCGCGGGATTATTTCGATGTTCCTACTATGTTCAGAACGGTTGGTATATTGTGATGAGAGGTCTTGTTAGAAATGCTTAGAAGTAGTAACTTACAGCTAATGAAAACGAAAAATTTACCATGTAACATACACATAATACGTAGTAAAAGTAAAAAAATACAGATAAACCAACACCTTTTCATATTGTAATACCTAAACAAATTTATAGCTATGATATCTAATATGAGCGTATTACGCATACGTTATAGGTACATTAAATGTTACTATATGAAAATTTCTAGGTTAACCGGCAATTTTCTTACCAAAAGTTGAGCCTTTGATAAACGGTACTACTTACATAGAAAGTTAATATTAGTATCTTATGAGGCAATATACAAAGATTCCATACAAAAAAAATCCATATACAAATATCAAACTACACAAATAACATAATATCCTAAAATCTAACTATCTATTATGAAAGTCAGTTATTGCACGCCTCATAAGCGAAGCGTTGAGGTGGGTACTACTGTCACTTCGCGCAAAACATCTGATTTTTCAAACTTAAAATGTCTTTATGTATCATACATTGCACTTGTAAGATAATACATACACACACACATATTAAGAAAAAACACTATTTTTAACATTCATGATATTTTTGATGTCATTTTTGTTATTTAAACTAGTTAAAAAACAGTTTAAAAAAGTTCTGTCTTGGACGTCCGTGTGTCTGTATGTGCGGAGGATTTTCTTGTTAACACGATAGCGACCGAAATACTTAACTAATCGAGTCTTTTTTTTCTCTTACGCTTGAGTATGCTCAGGAATAGAACCCTTTCATTTTTCAGGGTCTGATTCGATGTGGTTTAATTGTTATTAAATAAACAAAAAAAAAAAAGTATCGACTGTTCTCCATAATTTTAGTATATCTAATATATTCTTTATTTTTTTTTTATATTTATAGTGTACTCAAAATTCACCATTATAAACTCGATTCTTTATACTATAAGTCAAGGTTTAAAAAAATAAGTTGGTAGTCAATCCCTTAAACCTGCGCAGTTTCACATCTAGGTGGGGCCACAAGAAAAATAGCTCAATTATTACGGTACCGCTTTCTTTACTTTTCCAACTGTTTTATTTTATTTCTTTTTTATATTTATAGTGTACTCTTTATAAATAATCAATTTTATTGTAAAGGATGAGATTATGAGGCGTGCACTTTTGGATTTTCCAAACTATTTCATTAATCTACCTATAAAATAAAACATCCAAACATGCATGCCAATTCGATAGAACGTACGTTATCCAACAGTGAATTATCCTATTGGAGTCATTACATACGACTCCTAGCAATTGGTTACACGATAACGTTCGCGCGAATTGTGTTTGTAAATAATAAAAGATTTAAGAAACATTGCCGTTTATTGTACTGCTATTATGCTTTATTATTTTATGAGGTAATTAGTTTACTTAAACAGTAGAGAGATTATGTGAAATTTTTGGTAGCGCATCAAAGTTATATAAAGAGGCAAACTATTAAAATTAAAATAATGCGTAGGGTGAGATGGTCAAGTAACTAAGTAAGTAAATTTTATAAGTGTAACAATACATAAAATGCATATAGAGAGATTTCGCAGCATGTTTTTCTATTATAGTAATACATACGAAGGCTAAAAGGCGATGTTGGTTCCTACATCGCTAACAATTAATGTTCCGATTTACTAATCAAAATCTTAGATCAAAGCTTATACCTAGGACCTATTCTGTGCTTATTTTAGATAGAGATTTATTACGAGATTTATTTGAAACAAATTCGTTGTTTGTTTTGTTACCTCTACAAAAAATGCAATTCCACAACATAAATAATAAGTAATGTAGTAAGATTAACAACAACAAAGTATTGCTAGTCCTTTATTTTTAGTTAAAATTGATGGAAATAATTTACTTAAAACGTAATAAATAGTCCTAATAAGAAATAATAATTAATACCTAGGTATTTATTGATAATAATAATATAGGTAGGTAGTTACAATATTAGAACAACATTATTTATATTTGACAATTTTCAAACATTATTTTTAGATTCAATTAAATGAAGTGTTGGATAGTTGAATTAATAATATACTTAATATTATTTTAATTCACACCTAAAATATTCCGAGTTTCTAATCGATGTCGGAATATATTTACAATCACAGAGCTTTATTGCTATCTACTTAAGATAATCTCATTCTAATCTTTGTTAATTTTATAAACATAGATTATATGAACATATTATGGCCAATATAATAAAAATCAATCACTAAATATCAAAATCAAAGTCGTCGGCCGTATAAGCCTGTCTGTTCGCGATAAACTAAATAATTAATGTTCCGATTTTCATTATATTTTCACCAATGGATAGCGTGATTCGTGTTAAAGATATTTGTGTATAATCTGTTAAGTTTTAGATAAGACGGTCGTGGCCGCGGCCTGAAACGCTACTTATAAACATATGGCCATGGAATTTTAAACAGAAAAGTTAGTATAAAATTAAGGTACTTAACTAATTTATAATAACCTGAATATTCTAAAAATAAAAAAATCTATTATATTTTTATGAGAGGATTTTTTATCATTTTGTACTTATTTATAGTTTTATTAAATTTTTTTAATAGTTCAGTTTTAAAAGTAAAAAATGATAATATTATGATGATAATTTTTGTTAGCTTAAATACATTAAAAGACACGGACCTTTAATATTCGGCTTGAAATTCTGTGCGATTCATTGACGTTAATGTATTTTTAATACCCTGTTGTAATTGAATGAAGAATTAATTATTGCCTGTGTTTATATCAGAGAAAAAAAAACGTATTCGCTCAATCAAATGATAAACGCTACACGTTGTCTATAAGATAATTTTTATTCACATTTCTGAAAGGGAAAACTCAGACTATAACACATACCCCACAATCAACTTAATCATCCTACATATATCAAACTGAATCCGGCTTGAGCAATTCGTTTTTTTTATTATTGGTAAGGCAGAAAGAAGGTTTATATGGAAAGTAAAAAAAAAAATCTGACGAAAATAGTAAAAAGAATCCTTTCATGTTCTCATATAAACCACTCTGTTCCCAGTAATATTTAACGTCAATCAAAGCAATTTAAAAGTGCTATAAGATTATCTTGTATTTGAATAAAACTAATAAAAAAATTGGCAAAACGGACAGAAAAAGGTGGACCCAGGTGAAGCCGTGAGAGGCAGCTAGTTTTAAATGTAGTTTTGTAGTGTTTCAGACTAAATTATTGTATAGTATGTAAAATTAAAACAATCTAGAAATTTCAGACATCTTGCCTTAATTTTTTATCGTTTAAATCATAATAACCTAATCAAATTATATTATTCAATTAATTGTTACTATAGATACGCACACTCGAATCAACTCTGTCCATCGGGTAACATTGGCGTTTACTAAGCTGAGTCAATTTTACAATGATTTTACCCTTGCTCTAAAATATGTATTAATTCGAAATTATATACAATACTTTAATGATTTCTGCTGCTTTTAGCCAAGAAATTTTAATTTAATTGAAAATCCTTCTCATTCAAACATATTATGTATTGTTTTAAAAATTTCAAAATGCTTTACGTTGATAGAATTAAATATTAACTAGTTTATGAACAAAAATATAACTATTCTTATACTATTAGATTATATTATATAGAATTATATGTCAAGATGCATCGATGAGTGCTAAATAAATATTTATTGAATTCTATTTCAAGCACATGCGACAATTTCCTACTTGATAGTAAGTATTTATTAGTTCAAACATTTCTTAAAATAAATAAAAAGTTCATTTATTTCTTCAGAACTTAAAACTCAAACTCATAAGCATTTTCGTTGTGAAGGACTAGTGTCTGAAATAGGTCTAAATCTGTACACAAGCAATTAATCAGTCTTCTCTTATATTTAACTATGTTTTGATATTAGGTATATAAATCATATCATTTTTTTTAATTAAAACTTATTATTCTAAAAAATACTAAACATTTCTACCTGTTATTATATATACATAGAATGGTGATAACAGAATACATAATTACTTGCAAAAAAATATATATAATACACAAATTAAGTAATTGGGATTGGGTGTTATTATTATTAATTTGTTAATTATATAATTAGGGGACTTTACTTATCTTTTCTAATTATGTACGGTTCGCAAAAAAAGTAGTAGTTGGTTTTTATGTAATTTTCATTTCGTCTGTGGTAATATTCTAACAACGCAATAAAACTTTTTTATTAGAGGTACCTATTATTTTATTGTAGGTACATATTTTTTTTCATTATGGTTTTAAATAAAAAAGGAATTTAAAAAAAATGTGTTAAGTATTATGTAATAAATATATAAATATATTTTCGACGTTTTATAGAACGGTATGTTTATGTTAGAACTAATATTTATGACAAGTGAAACAAAATAAAATAAAAGTTTAAATTTACCAGTTTAATACATTTTATGCTGCTGGTACCATACAAACATCCTAGAATAAGTTTGTATCGCATGCCGATTTGATTACACTCATATCTCGAAAATCGATTTAATGTCAAAAAATATAAGCCACTGGGGATTCCCTTCAAAATCGCAGTCGTATAAATAGCTTGCATTATTTACAAGTGCATTATTAATGTTACTGTAACATAGTGAAAAAACACGTCAAATTTGGTACTCTTCGCTTCGTGTACCGATATCTCAGACTATCCTCGCTCGTAGGTACCGTGACGTAAATACTAAATAGTACCTAATCCCTGGGGTTAGCAAGGCTTTCTTTGTAAACACAGTTTTTATGGCGCGTTCGTTTAAGTACCAGCGATCGCGGCCAGAGCGAAAATTTGATGCAAACGCCACGGAATGTGCAGACGACCCTCCCACCGTACTGTGCACGCCCTGACGCATACACAATACACGCACTCGATACATCGATTATCTGAAGAAATTATCGTCAAATAATTTTAGATGAAGAGATAAAGGTATAAACCTTCTATTGAACCAGTTGAGTGTGAGCGATATGCGCGAGAGCATTTTCTTGAACGCGGCGCTCTTCAAAGAGCACTTTTCCTCCGTTCTCGAGTGCTTCGACGTTATATTCACAACTAGTGTTGCCGGTCCAGTGATCATTATATATTGGCAAGTGACATGGCATTTAATGGACATCTATATTTGTCCATGGAACCCGTTTTTGAGTGCAGTTGTGACCACCGCGATCGGTCTCACTTTTGGATTGATTCTGTGCATTTTTCAACACTATATCTGTCAAAGGGTGACACCTGAGATAGGAAGGGTGAAATATTTCGTGATTACAAGATTGTACACGTACATAGCTGGTGTCGTCAACATCGGAGCGTGTCGAGGAGTGTGGAATATTCTGGATTTAACTGAAAAAGATCCATTAACAACCGTATTCACGACTGCATCTTCGATAATAGCGCTCATATGTTTGAAGGCATTGCGCAACTTAGAGGCGGCTCCGTTCAGTGTAGCAATAGACGACGACGAAGGATATTTTGACGCTTCGACATTTTATAGAACGGTATGTTTATTTAATTTAACGTAATATTTGTTTAAAATTAACAGTTTCTATTCGGTTATAAAGTGTGATAAACGAATAGGGTTGTGCCTTGTGCGTTTCTTAAGAATTTAATAGTCAAATTATTTTATTCATATGTAAATATAATTATGTAAAGATATAATAATATTCGCATAAGATTTGCACAAACAAAGGTGTGGTGTGGCTTCGCATCACGTTCGTAGAGCCGGTGTGTAGCGCTTCGTAGCTCAGGCTTGTCACGAGGCTGCTACGCCTACGAATACGCCTACGAATTATTAATAAAAATACTTGAGTGGTGATTGCATATTCTTAATTATAATATATAACCAATGTTTATTCTACTTTGATAGATTATTGGACGATATTATCGATAGAAATTACAAATAATTATTTTATGTCTGTGAGGCAAATTTTTGTTTTATATATTTAGAATTACATAGACGTATGATCTATCGATGAAAATATCAATTAAGCCAACTTGGAACATTTAATACGTAGTTACAAATATGTGGAAAAACAATATATTTTTTTAAATTTGTATTTAAGGGTATATTTAAAAGAAATAAATTACTTAGCTTGTTATCTATATCTTTAAATTTTCAAAAGTATTATATATTTTGACATAAATTGTGACAATACAGGAAATGAGATGAGTCATTGTGACAGTGGTTGATAAGACGAGAAAATATTGACTCGAGTAATTGATAAATCATATATTATTTACAAAATAGCACATTGTTTACAAACACAGTTCACCTCTGACCAAAATAACAATAAAACATATTTAATTGAGTATAAAATTAAATGTTATTAAGTATTAATTATGATATAATATATAAATTCTTATTTACTTATTGCATAAGACATCCTTTTAATCATATTCTTAGATTACAAAATAAAGTACAGATGGAGCATGACAACCGCCCGTCGCCCTTGTCAAAGAAAATACGAAATCAAAAACAAATACGTCGCTGCACCAGTGCTATAGCGCATATAGTGTCATGAAATACGTCAAAAAGGGTTTGCAATTTTAGTAAAAAAATGCTGTCTTGTGATAATAAAACGCTGTAAAATTTGTTCCCGAAAACAAAAAAAAAGATGAAACATCGTTTCACAGGTTTTCTGTAGATTATTTGGCTGATTTATTTCTATAAACGAATAATAATTTTAGAGATATGAAGGAATACAAAACTTCAACGTATGTTGCCAGTATTTTGAAAATGAATTTGCCATTTTTATTGGTAAAACGGTAAAATGGTTAAAAGATCTTCAGGGTAATGCTGTTGGATTTTTCGATCGTGAATGTGATTATTTGTATAGTGCACTAAAGGTTCATGATCATTATTAGATTATTTTAATAAGCATAATACATTATTTTGTTTTTACTTTTATAAAGCTTAAAAACGTCATAGTCATTTTCGCTAGCGATTTAATTTATGTGAACTCCATGATGAAAATAAAATGTCCCGTATTCTCGACTAAAAACTACCGCTATTCGCATTCATTTATTTGAAAAATAAAAAATAATTTAATTATTATAGTTAATATTGAAACTTTTTTTTATGTGATTTATTTAATTAAAAATTGAATATAATTATTTTGTCCATATAATCATATATAATATAACTTTAGTAGGCAGGTACTTTATATAATAAAAGAATTTTTACAATATTATAAAAAAAAATATCATAAACCCGAAATTATATTAAAATAAAAATTGCAACTTGACTGCTAATTTATGTGTATAGCCTACGTCAATACCGCCACTAACATAATAATTCAGATGATTGCAATGAAACCTCACATCTCAAAATCGGTCCAACGGTTTATACTGCAGGGCGTGTCAAAGAAATATTAGGGTATCATTTAAGCTATCACCAATTTAATTAGTTTTGTGTTTCTTAAAATAATAGGGTTTGTCCTCAAAATAGTAGATCTGTCACCAAAATGTAGTCACCAAACAATGCAAAATCAGTTCCACAATAAATCACCTAAAATCCTGAGATATAAGGTCTAGTACCAAATAAATGTTTTTGTATGTATTATAATAGGTGTGTCCTAATAAGTATTTAAGCAAACTAATTTAAAGAGATCACCAATAAATCATTTTATGTTACTAGAAAACAATTAAAGTTAAAATAATCAATATTTATTCTTAAAAATAATAACCACTGAATAATCAGCCAGCTTTAAGCGTATGGCTAATCCAAGGCTAATCCAATAATATGTTTTCACATAAAAAGGAGCCGCAGTCAGGGATCGATAATCGATTTATTTGGTGACAGATCTACCATTCTGAGCACAGAGCTATTATTTAAGTAACAAAACTGTTATTATAAGAACGAAGTTTATATTCATGTAATGCAATATAATTTTATTGGTTATCGATCTCTTATTTTACACACATATTAACATTTATTTGATAATTCATACCTGGGAACAATTTTTGTTTATCTGAGAACGAAAATATTTCGTGGTGATAGATCTATTTATTAGGTGATACAACTTGATGACAAATATAAATTTTGGTGATAGAAAATATAGTTCCCGAAATATTATACATACATACATAAACTCGAAAAACATAACCCTCTTTTTTCCGTAGTCGGGGAAAAATTTGGGAAATTTTTCAATATCCGGTAACATTACACGCACACAGAAGCACCGTGTACGTACAGTGCAGCGGCGAAATGACAGCACACATAGCTTTATTGAAAATGACGATAAATCATTCGGTTTAGTTCGGCAACGCTCCATCTGTCTTTTATTTTGTAATCTAAGATCATATTATGTTCTTTAATAATAAAATAAGCGTATACAATGAAAGTATCCATAACACTAATCTTAATTAACAAAATATATATTAAGTATTCCAATTTTGACAGTGTGGTAAAAAACTTGCATGGGTATGATAATAATGTGTTTCCCCATGGTTTCTTCCGATAAAAAGTTACTTTTTTAACTCTAACATATTCAATATCTTAAGAGTCCGGTCACAAAAATCATCCGTTGCGACGTGAAAAAATATATTAGTAAGAATTTCCTATATAAAAATTGAACTTACATTTCGCTTACAAACACACAAACACACTTTCCCAATAATACGGTAAGTAAGGATAATCAGATAAAACATTTCAATGAATTAAGGAAACATCGGTTATCAGTCAATAATATTGATAATCTTTAAATCACAGTCTACAGGTTATCTTTATAAAATTATGTCATCTTTGTTTTAATATTTGGATCATTATTTGCTTGTGTATTGAAAGTATACCTAATTAATGTTTATTAATAAATATTTCTTTACCAAAAAGCAGCTTTAAAAAAAAGAATTATCGATTTCGATTCACTCAGTCAAAAATTCTTAGCTAATAAACCTCCTCCTTTTGTTAAGTTTGTTGAAACAAAAGAGACAATCTATTTTTAGCTTATTACGTTACAATTATCAAGTTATCACACAATTAAACGGTAAATATATAGATAAATATATAATATACTCAACAAAGAATGAGCAACGTTTTGTCAAAATTATAAAGTTATCATCATGGATAAAGTTTTGTTGAAAATGTTTAATTGTAAACGTTTTAAAATGCGTATTTATATCTGTTATAGTGACATGATTAGTAATATGTTTTGTTTCTTTATCACAAAAATAACATTTAAACCCTATGTACATTTACCTAGCATATTTCGGTTAAACCAATGATATCTCATTATTTGAGAATGTTTTAGTTAATGCCACATCAAAATGTGCCGAAAGATGTTATCACAAAGCCGTTGTACATAATTCATTTTTATTATTTTTAGTTTCTGTATGTTGCTATACGGAATTATGCGTGATATAAACTTTATGAGCGTGTGCCATCATACTCATCACTACATGTATAAAACAAAGTAGCTTTTTCTGTCCCTATGTCCCTTTGTATGCTTAAATCTTTAAAACTACGGAACGGATTTTAAAAAGAAGTTTATTAAGAATTTATTTAGAATACATAGAGTGATTCAATAGGAAGGTTTTAGTGTATAATTTATTAGGTTTGAGACAAAGCGGGCGAAGCCGCTGGCGGTAAGCTAGTAAAGAAATAAATCATTATCATTCTTATGAAATCAAACACGAATTGAAATATGAGAGCATCTGAATGTGCTTGAAATATCGCTTTACTTTAAACATTATTATTTCGACAAATGCATTTTAATTTGGATATAATATCCACATTAAAATGATTAATCTTAATATAACATTAGATATTTCTTGTACATGTGAGCTTTATCACATTGCGAAAGTAAAAAATCCTAGATAATAATTGAAAGACTTATTTTGAAGTAAATAACTTACACTCACTAGTGTCTCTTCTATTTTAATACATTTTATCTGTAATAGACTCGCAATAGAGATACATTCATCAAGACTTGACTGTTTTACTCTAAATTGAAACACAAAACTTTAACACATTTTTTTTTATTTTTTTTCACGTCAGTAAATTACAAAATACAGTAACAACCGTCCCGTAAATTATTTATTTACACGCAAAAATAAACTATAATTATTTAATGATAATATTATCTTGTTACAGAGTAGTAGAGAAACAGCGCTTTACATTTTGGACTGCGTTTTCTCGGTCACGGTGGTCGGGTCCCTCGTCGTCTTCGTGTGGAGAGGATCTTGGGCGCTATTGGATATATTCCTGTTCCCGGATGACCCAAGCAAGTCATGTTGGACTTCTCTTGTAAGTATCACTACATAGTATAAAACAAAGTCGCTTTCTCTGTCCCTATGTCCCTTTGTATGCTTAAATCTTTAATACTACACAACGGATTTTGATGCGGTTTTTTTAATAGATAGAGTGATTCAAGAGAAAGGTTTTAGTATATAATTTATTAGGTTTTGAACAAAGCGGGCGAAGCCGCGGGCGTTAAACTAGTTTTATTATATTTGATAATCTTATAGGACAATAACTTGTTGATTGTTTTAAATAATGTAAATAAAAAATTATGTTTCCAGCAAGTAATATTTCTTCTTGATTTACGATCATGATACTATTTTTCTACTTTGGGATTTTCTTTAAATATATCTAATTTAGACACATATATTTTAAGCATTAGAGGAAACTCATTTACGAATTGTTATTAGTTTTTATAATAGTCATACATGATACATCAGTACAGGAAAGTCAATTAAATTTTATGCGACTTTTCAACTTTTAAATACAGCATAATATGGTTATACCAACAAAACAAGATTTCTTAGATGTTGGTATAGCGTCTAAATTTCATAATCAACAATTAATAATCAATAAAAATAACTGCGTTAAAAACAACCGACTTCAAAAACGGAAAAGTAAGAAATAAAAAAGATTTGATATTATTAATTACTACATATTATTTTTATGTGCTATTTACTAAAAAGGTTTGATGTCGGTGCATGGGCTTAATACTAAGTGCTTAGTGTTTGGCACCGACTTCAAACCTATTTAATAAATAGCACATAAAAATAATATGTAGTAATTAATAATATCAAATCTTTTTTATTTCTTACTTTTCCGTTTTTGAAGTCGGTTGTTTTTAACGCAGTTATTTTTATTTAATACTTTTTAGTGTATTTTTCAACACGAATCAAACGAGCCCAAACTCGATAAAGTTGAGTCAATATATTACTGAGTTCCTATGGCCACCTTCCGATTCCATCATCAGATCAGCTCCATGTCATGATAATGTTTCATCGCTATCCAATTTACATTCGTATACAAAATTTCAGCTCAATCGGTTACCGGGAAGTGAATCAAAGTTACTTGCTACATTGAAATTAAGTCATCGAGTACAGACAAAAATGCTCATAAAATAAAAACTACTAGGCCTAGCCGAATAAAATTTTTATGGGACCAATTCGACACCATCCCGCATCGAACAAAAAAAGAATCACGTAAATCGGTTCAGAAACCTCGGAGTAATCGGTGTACATACATAAAAAAAAAAAAAAAAAAAAAAATATACCGGCCGAATTGATAACCTCCTCCTTTTTTTTGAAGTCGGTTAATAAATCAATACATAATAATATTATCCCTTGCTATTAACTCAAACTCAAACTCTAACATTTATTTATTTAATTACACTGCTTGTAGAAGCACTTTTGAATCGTCATAACACTTTAATTAACGGCGTCTTGTTTTGTGAAAAGCTCCACTAAAACAATCAGTCAATGTACTTAGTTTAATTTTATCTACAATTCTTGTTCAGACAGAAAATACATTTTTTTTAAGATTACGTATTTTAACGCTTAAATCAACCTTTTTTTTAGATATCATTGCTTTATCATTGATGCATTTGTGCAAATATTTATTAAATAACCAACGTTGTATGTTTAAATCAACCAACAAATACAATAACAAAAAATATTCTAAACCACGATTTCTCATACAGACGTGACCATAACCATATTATACAGTGTGACTTGTTATAGGTGTAATAGTTTGAAAGAGGTGAAAGTTATCCCGAAGAATTTGGCTTATTTTCAAAAAAGGTAAAATGGCAAATATTTCTGAAACTAAAAAGTTTCGGCTAGGTACCCCTTTAAAACTATTACACTATATAACAAGTCAAAAAGCCTTTAAATGAAAAAATTCAAAATAACCTCCGAAAATGTAAGATGTAAATTTTCTAGGATTATAAACTTCACAGATGGTAGGTATCTTATTGGTGCATGTTTCATTCTACGTGACACATTATAATTAAGTAAGGCAATACAGACTGATATCTTCTTTTTTAATGGATTTTAAATTAAACTAAAATTTGTATTATTATTTATCATTTGTTTTATTTGTCGAAGTTTCGGACACATCACAGTGAGCGTAGTCACAGGGAGTCTGAAAGAATCTTTGTTTTCTAAGAGACTGAAAGAGTATTTATTGTGAAAATTGCGTAAAATCTTACACAAGAAAACACATCACACTTACAGTTACGTAATTCATAAGAAATTTGAGTACAACCATGGACGAATATAATCTAAAAGGACTGATAATGGTCATACTAGAGATCGTACCCCGTAATTTCAGACTATTACTAGATGGCGCTCTGATTTGAGCTTATTATTTAATTTGCAGCTTTAAAAGCACTACTAGTGACCAATTTTAGAACTATGGAAACAGCAAACTATCGATTTTCAATTATTACATCTAGAGGGCGTTGTTTTAAAAACTCCGGTGTTTTTGAATTATTTTAGTTTTTAGTTATGAGCGTTCATGCTCCTCACAGGGCTTAGTGCAGAATTACGAATTAGAATTATTAATTTTTTCAAGCGTTGAAATAGTTTTGCTGAAATCATCATATCTGCTGTTTATAAATGTGATACTGTCTTTTAAACTAATAATTTCTTGCTTTATACAATTTAAATCTGACGAAATCCTATTCATAATAATTGATGATTCCAGTGAGCGCCGCAGCTTTTCCATCTCTTCGGATATAATCTCTCGAATAGAGTCAGCTGATAATGCATTATTATTCACAGCGATAGGGGATTTAAAAGAAGATGTGCCACCTCTACGTGTTGTAATGTTATCAGGACTTCGTTGTAACAATTGAGCGCATGAGCGTACTGGGGTATTTTCAGTATTCAGAGATCTTGACTGATGAGTGGAACATTCAGGGCAAAACCATTTTTTTTAAATTCGCTTGTCAATTGTTTCTTTTTGTCAGTTGGGAACAAACATGCAATATGATAATTTCGTTTACAATGAGGGCAAGATAAAATCCCAGCGCTGCCTTCTGTTGTAGCTTTGCAACAGGCAAACTTCATAACGATTGGAAAATTTAAGTAATTAAGAAAAAAAAAATATAGTAATAAATTTCTGATAATATGACCCCTGTCAGGATCGATCTTCCTACTAACTGTAAGTAAGTCCAGTTCACTTTGTACAGAGCTACGAGTGTCTTGTAATTTACAACGAAATTATGTTTCTTATTGTATCTGGTAAATCGTCACGATAGATGACAATGTTAATTTGTAACTTTTGTTTTTAATATACCTACTTTTATCACTTTTACGCAAAAAGTTTCCAATGTTAATTTTAATAATAAATCGTGATGTATAACGCGTATACGTCCACAAATCAGATTGTTTTTGATAACTTAGGCACCACTAATAAAAACTTCCAACAAGATATACTATTTCAATTAGATTTGAATTTAATTTGTAACCCGCTTGATCAAACACGTACGCTTCACACTGACGTAAGCGACTGACTGTGTTTGTGTTATCAAGTTTGGGTCGCTGGCTAAGACATGCTGGACATTTCCAAGAAGACTTCTTTTCAGGTAACATGGCATAAAATCTCTTATCGTTGGTTCCAGCGCACTGCAAGTCATACGCTAAAGAACATAGGGAGCATCTAAGGAAGTGAGTACCTTTAATAAGGTTTCGACACCCACTACAAACATTCGACATAGTGATCACTGATCAGAGTAGTGTATATATATTCTTTATTTTCTGTTAAAAAAAATGTCTATATCTTTTTTCTTCTTAATTATTCCCTTGTAAACAGTATTACATATTTATATGAGCAAAAAATACGGGAAAAGAAAAAAAAAATCTAGATGTACGGCGATGATTTCAACCAGCGTCCATCAGTTTGTAAGTACGAGACTGAGTCAATACAGCTACAGACACTTATACGTCTTACGTTGAAATTTATGCTCTAATTGTTCGAGTAATTCTTAGATAAAAACAGTTCATAGCAGCGTGGTCCATGATGGTGGTCACGAAGTCACTCTCGAACAGCGATGATCGACAAGCGCGCGACGTTGCCAGTTGCCACTCCTATATTATAAACAAACAATAAAAATACGCTCGCGAAAGCAAATTCGGGGATTTTCTAATTATTAATTGATAATCATTGAATTCGTTTTGAAATAGCCTGTACTTTATAATTTTTAGTGTTTAAATAGACATTTATAATGTGGTGCTCATTTTTTTTTGTTATGAATTTACTACGCTACTGTATTTTCTTTGTTTTAGTTCAATAATTGAACACCCGTACAATATTGTCACGAGCCGCCTCTTGCCTTTATAATATTTTACGTTTTATATTTTACGTTATAGTTTACGTTTTTTGCGTATTATATTTTACGTCAAGATACCATATGATACTATTTGGCACATTGATTTTTTTTAGAAGCGACATCTAGTTGAGACAAGAACCATTCAATTATAAAAAAATGCCAAATGATACTGCGAGTGACATCTATCGACTAAATTGGGAACTGAGAAACGAATTACGCTGTTTACTATGGCTATGATAAGTCCTCTAGATATTTATTGGGTCCATGGTACAACACAGTTATTTTTCCGCATATGGGTCATATGTTCGCCATTGAGTCAGTGACCACTTAGTCAATTGGCGTATCCTCTCCCGCGGCCCTCGCTCTATTACCGCTAACCAACTTCGGATTTATAAGGTCGATTGTTTTAATGTAATTAATGTGATTGGCTTTTTAATGAACTATAAAATAGCATTTGATAGCTTTCATTGATAGTTTTCAATATTTATAACTTACTAGGTTTCCGCCCGCGGCTTCGCCCGCGCAGTCAAAGAAAAACCCGCATAGTTCCCGTTCCTGTGGGATTTCCGGGATTGCGTCATTGTCCCGGGATAAAAAGTAGTCTATGTCCTTTCTTGGGTATCAAAATATCTCCATAGCAAATTTCATGAAAAATGGTTCAGTAGTTTAGGCGTGATTGAGTAACAGACAGACAGACATACGTTACTTTCGCATTTATATTATTATATTTATATGAGTATGGATTTTTAATGTATTTTGTTTCTTAGTGCTGTCAATCTTAATACTCAAATTGATAAAAACAAAGATCTATATAGGAACTACATTAGTTTATAATTATATATCAAAATATTTGGTACTATAGCCGCCTCGGCCAACTCGACTTGACCGGGTTGTCCCGGGATAAAATATAGCCTATGTTCATTAGGGATAAGGAAAGATTCTAATAGTAGGTAATATAATTTTTTAAATCAGTCCAGTAGTTTTGAGCCTATTCAATTCAAACAATTAAATCTTTCCTCTTTTATAACAGTAGTGTAGTGTAGTGTAGACAATATATTTAATCGGTTCGTGAACTAATATGAAACATACAATATATATTTTGTATTTAATAAAATTTCCGTTTATTCATTACGATATTATCTTGAACAAATAAACAAAAGGAGGTCATTTTGTGGGAATATTTTGTTAATGGAAAACATTTAAAAACAATACAAGATTAAGTTATGTATGATACATCATTTGACATTAACAGCAACAACAGTTTACGTAGGCCTTTCATTAATAAATTAAACGTTTTATTAACTTTTACTTTCATGTTAAAATAATTGTTCTTAACTCTATGTCAATCAAATTGAAAGTATGTATGTAGATAATTATATGTAGGTATGTATTTTAATATTGGAATACATATATTCCTACAAAAAATTAAATTAAATCATTAGAAAAGTTTCAATACAGCCTGTATCATTAAAAATACTTTTTTAATTTTTATAAAAATAAGCCCTGAACACACGTGTTCATATCACATATCCAGTCATAAATTCCCGTAGTTAGTGCCTTAAGTCCTCAGCAATGACATTGAGGATCCACGTGGGCAGAAATAGTCGTAGAACTGCTCGAAACCGCTCATTTTACCTTATTTACTCATTTCCTCGAACACAATTGGATAATTCCCTTATTTTTAGCAAAGCAGCTTAATGCAGAGCACTTAAAATGGCTTAAATGATGCTTACTCGCTTTTAAATTGGCCAAATTTGATTGTAACTGATCGTGGTTGGGGTAGGTTATCCTCTGATTAGTCGAAAAGTGACCGTTCATATTGTTTGAATAATAATTGGCAGCGGTGCAGTGGTGGCTCAGTGGTGAGACCTCGGACTTCGAATCGATAAGTCCGTGGTTCGAGACCAGGCGAGCGCGCAGGAAATAAATTGATTTTTCAATTTATCTGCGCATGTTGTAACATCACCACTGCTCGAACGGTGAAGGAAAACATCGTGAGGAAACCGACATGTCGAAGAATTAAAAAGTTCGACGACATGTGTCATCCGCCAACCCGCACTTGGCCAGCGTGGTGGATTATGGCCTGTACCCTCATAGGAGGCCCGTGTCCCAGCAGTGGGAACGTATATGGGCTGATGATGATGATGATGATGAATAATAATTGTGATTAAGTAGTGATTTTTGCATTTGAAGTCGAATGACAAAATATATTTGATTGTGGTAGTGGTCCTGTAAAGGACTCAAATATATTTGTCTTATCCAATTGTCTTCCATAATTAAAGCAGCCAAACAATGGAATTCACTCCCTACCACTATTTTTCCTGAGCAATACAACCTGGACCTCTTCAAAGCTAGGGTGAATAGGCTCCTCCTAGGCAGACGTGCACCCAAGTAGACCACATCGCCGCTTTCCATCAGGTGGGATTGTGGTCGGTCACGGATGAATTCTACACATACCCGTGGCCCTGTCGCTGATGCGGCTTGACGGAACACAGTGGGGTTTTGGTCGGTAGGAATCCGACATAACCCACGGCCTCTTCCCCGGAGACCGTGGGTATCTATGCAAGATTTCCCCACTAAAAAAAAAAAAAAAAAAAAGGTGGGATTGTGGTCAAACGTCTGCCTATCGATTATAAAAAAAAACACATTACATATATACAAATTTTCAAAAAAAAAAATTATAAATGATATCGCTCAAGACTTTTCAGTTTACGTAGGTAAAGCTAAAGTTGGAAATACATTTTTATGGTGTGTTATCAATATTTTATTTAATCAAGAACTTTGCTCTATAATTAATTAGTAATAGGAGATAATAATATCTACACACGGAAAATTTTAAAGATTAAAAATGTTATTCATAGCGAGGAACGTATTATTTTTCCCATGACTCATATATACATAGTTGGTAATATTGTTCTTAAAGCTTTTAATTTAAAGTTTCCACTGTAGGCTTTATCATTGAGATTGTCTTTCTTCTTTTATTGATTACTAGATTTCCGCCCATCGGCTTCACCCGCGTTTGCAAATGAAAACCCGCATAGTTCCCGTTCCCGTGGGATTTCCGGGATAAAAACTATCCTATGTGTTAATCCAAGTTAGTAGTTACCCTCTATATGTGTGCTAAATTTCATTGTAATCGGTTCAGTAGTTTTAACGTGAAAGAGTAACAAACATCCATACAAACTTTCGCATTTATAATATTAGTAGGATTATATTATATAGGAAAACCCTTTAAATGTATTTACACGACCCGTGGTAAACAAACACAGTTCGCGTTAAATCCTTATAAACAATATCGGACCGCAATAATCTAAGGAAATCCGAAAACAAAAGTAGATCCTTCTAGAAAATGACTCACATACCGTCCCTAAATAGTTAAATTAATTTATAAATACATGTCACCCGGCTGTTTCCACCGTCAAACAAACGTTTACATATAATTATAATCATTAAAGTTTTAAGTTAATTGCCCGGCTTATCCGTCTGTGTGTCGTCAAATAAAGATAAAGGTGTTTGATGTAGAATTAAACACGGCGCCGTTATAATGTACCCTACTGTACTTATATTGTACTTGTTTTCGTCTCGGATTTATTATTGTTTGTTTATTTAATTATAAGTTTGCACGTGACGCTGTTTGTGTTAAAAATACATTCACACTTTTTAATGTGTTTCTGTTTACTTGTAGTATAGAATATATAAATGTATCTATATAAATATTTATCTATAATATATTTTGGTGGATCGAACTTTGATTGAATTGCGTCAAGGAAATTGATTTCTATTTTGAGCGTAAACAAATAAACACTACTGATTTGATTATATTTAATTTAGAATAAAAAAGGCTAAATTTATTTTCATTTGTCCACAGATAATGGGCTATTCACTTGTAGTAATAACGTTTTCACTACAAGTTCCTATGAGATGGGCAGCTGCGAAACTTCAGGGGGCGGGGAGACTGCTCCTAGTTGACGTTTACCACCTCGTGTCGTTTCTGGCGACCGTCAATGTGTGGAGGGGGGTGTGGGGTCTACTGGATATATACTTCTATCCCCGTAAGTTTGATTGATTAGTAAATTGTGGAGATTCAAACGTGTTCTGTTTTTTTATCCTATGTAATGTAAATTATTCTTGTAATTTTGATGTTAATGAACATTCATAACGAATACAATATATTGTGCTTTTAAGGGGAGTCCTTTCAGCGAAGCGGAGTAAAATTGGTTTGCAAGATCAAATTTTTCATGTATTTGCAATTATATGACGCTTCTAGAAAAAATAATCAATACACTTCAAGATATTTCCTAAAAAGTGTGCTAATTTGTTACACAACCACGTGTATTTTGTTCGATCATATAAAATCATAAAAATAGGCTAAAATAAAGATCGAAAACGAATTATTTATTAATGAAATTTCTGATTTTGGAAATAATTTTTATATAAGGATATGTATTTTGATGTACTGCAGAAAACGTGCTAAATTTTGGTTTTCTACTGAAGCCCTGTAATTATTAAATACATATTATATCTCAGAACTTAACGTTGCCCAGCGTTTTCTTTACAAACCGCGCTGCCCGCTACCCCGCCAGTCCTGATCAGGCGCTTGCTAACGTAGGACCTGTGTCAAATTATCTCCGCTCGATTTTAAGTTTTGAGTACTTAAAGATAAATTATTGAAAATGGGTAACAAAACAAACAAAATTCGGAAGAAAGCAGTGTCAGTATCACAAAAAAGGACAGGAAAAGAGAACTAGTATGTAAATTGAGTAATATGATAAAAACGTAGTTACTTGATGCCACAGAATAAAAATATCAGTTGGTCATAAAGTTTCACCTCGTATGCTTTTATTTCAAAACGATAAAAGCTGCGTTACTGTGAAATAAGAGTTTAGTTTATAATAATTTGTTTTATATATATAATACTAGTGGTCCGCCCCGGCTTCGCCCGTGGTACATATTTCGCAATAAAAGGTAGCCTATGCCTTTTCTCGGGTATCAAAATATCTCTATACCAAATTTCATGCAAATTGGTTCAGTAGTTTAGGCGTGATTGAGTAACAGACAGACAGACAGAGTTACGTTCGCATTTATAATATTAGTATGGATTATTATTACGTAATTGGTGTATTATTTGCATAATTTTGGGGTATAATTATTAATTACAGTTGTTTATTTTAAGGAAAAAAACAATAATGATTATTTGTTAAAAAATAATTGATAATAGTCAAATAATAATGATTATTGACTAATAATAATTATTAATCACTACAGTAAAAGTTCCTTATTGGCGGGGTATATGTTCCATAAAATATATGCCTCGAATACAGAAACCGTGAATACGGAATGGTAATTATTATATGGGATTATAGGTTCTACGTTATACGTTCCTAGGTGACGATTGAGATTTTTTTCGTGTCTCATTTTTTTTAGTTGACATTATAAATTTATAAACTAGGAAGAGTGCAGTAGACGTTACTCGATCACAATTATTTTTGTAACGAATGTGAAAGACGAAACCTATAAAACACGCAAAGCGGCTTTTACTATAAACGGAACTACATTTAAAAATATACTTTATTTATTGAGTTATAAGGTTGCTTCCATTCTGTTTATTTACATTCTCAAAAACATCAATCGCGGCAAAGGCGGCTTGCGACAAAGGCGGCTTGGGTCAAAGGCCTCGGCGATATCATTAATTAACAACATAATATTATGTACTTTAGGCTAACTTGTAATAAGATCTATTTTACTTTCTTATTAGTCCATTTGACAAGGATATTGTGTTAGATACCTATTGGAATAATTTTATTATTATGTATGTACTTATTAAATCCGCGAATAAAAAAATTTTTAGTCGCGAATATAGAAATTGGGTCGCATTTTTTTAATTCCCGAATAGTGAAAACGCGAATAAAGGAAGCGCGAATAAGGAACTTTTACTGTATAATAGATGATAATAGTTAGTTCATAATCATTGTTATTATAGTTCATTGAAAAGTTACATTTGGGGTTGCGTTTTTTAGGAGGACGCATTTTATTTTTTTGATGTATAGGGGGGGTTAGTGTGAAGCTATCACCAAGTTTGTGGGGTCGCCACCCTTGTCCCACGGCCGCCATCTTAAAAATAGCGCTTAATATGGTTTTTATGATATATCTCTTAAACTATTAATCTGATAAAAAAAAATTGTCAACATTATTTGTTGCAAATTAAATTTTCTACAATTTTGGTCCAGTAACTTTTTGTCATAGAACTATAAATAAAAATGTTATGAGTGAAAATGTTCAGAAATTAGCGATATTTATATTTTTCAATAAAACTTTTTTTTTTATAATTTTACGAAGAAATAATATCAGACCATTTTTGTAGATTGTTGTAGTATTGTAGTTATATTGTAATACACGCGCTCTATACTATTCTAATATAATACTCTAAGCTTCTACTGGTAGCAGCAAGTAATATTTATTAGTTACACCAAGTACTTCCATAATTATGTTGTGCTAATTAATAAATTCCTAGTACCTACTTATCTCAGTTTATAAAGTTGTAAATGATTTCTTTATTTACTTTTATATTTACAATCTGACACAAACACTTTTACATTGCTTACATAATAAAAATTGATCACAATTTACTTTTGATATAAGTATTTTACACTGTGGCATAGCGCTAACGTTACGAAAAACAAACGACGCGAGGAGCGCGAGGAGCGCGTGTCACGCGAACGGCCCCGCACACCTCACCTCCAATCTTGCCTCGCGTTGAAATACCTCGCGTTAATTTTATCTATGGAATATTTTCATTTATCAGCCTATTTGATCGATCACGGCTGATCACGTTGGCGAACTGTGGTTGGTAGAATATATAGATTAGAATGGTTAAAAAACTTTAAAACTTGACGATTTTTCATCACGGCTTTTTTGTTTCATTCGTAAACTTTTTATGTGAATAATGTTCATAAAATGTTCTCTATTCTCAAATCTTCGACGACTTTTTAAGTCTTATTAATATCATCTTAATATATATAAATCTCGTTTCACAATGTTTGTCCTCAATGGACTCCTAAACCACTTAATCGATTATAATAAAATTCGCACACCATGTGCAGTTCGATCCAACTCGAGAGATAGGATAGTTTAAATCTCAAATCGTTTTAGAGAAAGCGGGCGAAGCCGCGGGCGGTAAGCTAGTAGTCTTATAAATAAGAGACAATAATTATATTTCGTTACAGAATCACCGAAACTCAGCAACTGGTCATCACACGTCGTCAGTCTGGCGCTGCTGATTCTGCTGAACTGTTCCAACTCAATCCTGGTCCGCGGAGTGTACATAGACGCAGAGGAACCAGCAGGAGACTGTGTGATCTTCCCCTGCCATTACCTCCGACTCTTCTTCCACAAAGAGAGAAGCAAAAAGAGACATAAGCTCGCTATGGTCGCAGCTGCAGATAGGAAATTAGAAGAAGCAAACGTTCCCTTACAGACACCTGAAGAAAAAGTCTAATGAACTAATAAAGTTGATAGACAAATGGTCTTATTAACCTCATGGTTAGGTAGAAGGTTATCGTTGTGGAGTGAATTTAAAACTTGGCATATTTTTATATAAATGACTGAATATACTTCTAAATCTAGGTTGTGAGTGCCTTAAATGAAGTACATTTGGTTGCCCAGTATTTTGTATTTTGTTCTATAGTTGTCACAAGTGAAATACTCGTTAAACTATACTCGATCAATCCTCATTCAAGAAGGAATGTACAAAGAGATCTTGAGATTATATTAATTTATGTAACAGTTCAAAGAGGCCTTATTGTAATTGTGTTAATATTGAATACGTATACAAATTGTCTTTATTGTATTGTATTGAATTCAAATGTTAAAACTCAATTGTATTTTATGATGCATTTAATGTTTATTTTTAAAATAAGCACAATATGTTATAAAAATAAAGTATTAATATTATAAATAATAATGTGGACCAAAGATTTTCAATCGTTTTGTATACATATCAATATATTTCCATCGTGTGGTTTCCTTATAGTTTTACCCGATGTGATCAGAAAAGGGGGTAATGTTTTTACATGCGTTACGTTTGAGGAGGTAATGAAATCTAAGTCAAACTTCGAGATCATTCCATCTGTAATATAAACGATAGAGTTAAGTTTATGTAAATAAGATTGTTTTTAAGATGAATACAATAAAATAGTTTCATATTCTAAACGTTTATTTTATTTTTACTTTTCATCATAATCTATAAGTTCTACAATCATACATCATCAAAAGAGCGTTTACTTCCGTTACTGTTATATATACTTAAACAAAAGTAAAATATAGTATCTAAATGTAATGTTACTCAGAAATAATATTATAGCTTTCTAGAGTAGAAAAATTTTCAATTTAGATTAAGCAGTGTCAGAACTTTATTTGCCTTGCTTCCTTGCTTCCATTCACTTCAATTCCATTGAAATTTTCGATTTACTATTAGAGCATATAGAATAATATGAATCTCCCAAGACATTTCCTGGTACCGACCAATATGGTGATTTCGTACTTATGAACGGACCATTTTGCCTTGTTTGTCGTAAATAAAGCTTATTTTCGCAACGAAAAGCATCGAATGTATGATTTAATTGGTCTATGTTCATCGTATCTCATTATCGTCACATCATCTTATTATGTTGTGAAATATTTAAGACTAAACGCAGGGCTAATTTTTATTGTTCTGTTTTAATGTGAACCGAAACGAAATCCTCTTAAAAGTTTTTTTTTTTGTTTTCAAGAGAGGGATCTCTTAAAAAAATGCAGTGATGTAATAGATCTTATTAATTTGAATATGTGCACTGATATTATAAATTATTTATCAATGCAGGTGTTAATTAAAATCCAGCTATAAATTAACCTACATATTTAGCTATTATCTTGACTAATTAACGCTTAAGATAATTAAAATCCCCTAAAAAGGGGAATTCCTTGACTGATCTTTTCATGTGTTTGGGACTTGGGTGTGTCTGAAATCTATGAGATAAGAATTTTGTACTTAACAAAGCAGAAATCATAAATAATTAACATACCTAAATAAAAATATTTGAACTACTTGATCGATTTTGAGATGTATGTCTGGATATTTAAGAAGTATCTGCTTTAATTTTCTACAAAAAACTATTTAGGACAGTGATTTTTCAAATTATTACACTAGTTTCATGAATCATCTTATTTATTGAAGAATTTTTACTGCTACTACAAATGACATAGTCCGGAAAATGCTGGAACCTTATTACTACGAAAGGTTATAATTATATTCCTTTAGGCATTACTTGCAACAATAACCAAAATATTTTTTTACACGAAACCTTTTTGTGGAAAAATTATAATGACTGAATGGAATTACCTACTTACTGGCTTTTAAGCTTTTTTTATCAATGAATTATTACAATGTTTTGTATTTTTCGTATCATTTTCCTCATTCTTATAATATTATATTAATAATTAATAAAAGAAATGATGTCTCGCGCCAAATTTAAGTTCAGAGGCTGCAGTAAAGCGCCCATTTCAAATTGACAATTTTTTAAGGAGCGTAAATACATTTATTTTTACAAATATCCATTTATCCACTAACTATTCTATGACAGGGCCTCTAGAGTTAAGACGACCCTGCGATATCTTATTTTAAATCCATTAATTATTATTAATACGTCTAAATTTTTAATACTCACATAATATTATTATATAAATAAAACAAACACAAGCAAATCACTTCTACGTCTTTAATAGTTTTTCATTATCGACCTTTAAATGTAATTATAAGTTATTAATTCGGGACTTCACAGTGATTATCTGTTGAGAATCAGAACTACACAAAAACAAAACTGTCTTTATCTGTGAATACTCAAAGTGAATTTAATTCCGCATACCTCATTATCTTGTATTTTTATCAATTTTATCTAAAGATTCTGTAAATGTATTGATTTTCAAAGTAATTATTAAAATTGGAATATTTCCAATTAATATTATTAATATAGTAGTAGCTATAAAAAATAAAAATAAATAAATAAATAAAGCTTTATTTGATCCCTATGATACAGTTACAGTTTCAATTACAATTTAAGTACAATATTAGAACAGTTTAGATACTAATCTAGATAATACAATTTAATAAAGTTAATTTAAGGACTAGGTAGGTTTCTATATGGACCCCGTACGAGTAAAAGCGTTTTTTTTTAAGTAACTATAAATAGCTTAATAATATTTGTAAACAAAATTTTCTAAATAAATTACTAAAACTTAATTTATGTACCTACTTATTTTCGGGTACGTAAAATTTCCTATTTGTAAAATAATAATATGCCCTTTTAAGGGTAGGTTATACCACCTATTATCACCTCGGATTAACCTAGTAGGAAACTTTAAAAATCTTTCAATAGGTACCAAATGTGCAAAACTATAGTTTAATTTACTACCTTACTACTTATAATTTTGTTATAATATGTGACCATTCAAATGCATGGTAAAATTGGAGATTAAGAGAATTAAAGCTACTCCTACTAATATACACACCGGCACAATTAGCGGAACAGAAAAAAAAGTGAGACTATGAGATAATAACGCATATATTTGACGAAAATGTAATTAGACACAAAATAACAAATTGATTAACATCTTTTAACAACGACTTTGAAAAGTCTTCGTTATTTTTTATTGAAAAATAAAGAAATTTTGAAATAAGTGAAATTTTTAGATGATTATGAACCATCACAAAAAATAAAAAAGTAAGCATTTAAATGATTTTACAATAAAATTAAAGCAAAATTAATAACGAGTGTTTCCCCCTCTTGCTCTGATTACGGTTTCCATTTGTCTGGGCTTGCTACAGATTATGTTATCGATTATTTCTTGAGGCAACCGCTCTCACTCCTCAAGTAATGCGTTTCCAAGTTCATTCAGATTGTTGGGGGGTGGCATTCTGGATTTAACCCTTCTTTTTATCAAGTCCCAGACATGCTCTATCGTATTCATATTGGGGGAATTTGCTGGCCACTGCATCACCGGTATACCTACGTGGCTCAGATATGCCTGTACCGATTGTGCACTATGAGCACGAGCATTATCTTGCATTAGAATAAAGTCGTCGCCAATAAATGGGGCAAATGGTACACCATGTTATTCTTAAATGTCTCTGATGTATCGATCTGCTGTCATGGTCCCTCCTGTGACTATCACTAACTCCGTGCGAGCTCCCAAACATATCCCTCCCCAAACCATAATCGAGCCGCGACTATAAGCCACTGTGTATTCAAAATTAGACTATATTTGGCTTTCTATTTTGTGTCTCCATATTCGCTGTCTCCCATCGATCTGTTTTAAAAGAACTCTGCACTCATCAGTAAAGAGAACCTGCTGCCATTCGTTCAAATCCCAGACGATGTTCTCGCGTATAGGTTTCTGTTCCGCTAATTGTGCCGGTGTGTGTATTATTATACATGCGAAAGTTTGTATGTTTGTTGGTTAATTTGTTACTCATTCACGCAAAAACTGCAGAACCGATTTTCATGAAATTTGGTACACAAATAGAGGGTTATTTAGATTAGCAATAGTATAGTCTGCATCCCGAAAATCCTACGGGAACGGGTACCATACGGGTTTTTCTTTCAAAAATTCAAAAAAAAAAATCAAATTATTTATTTGTCAGAATTGTGGTGATACAAGGTCACATGATTTAATTAATAAAATAGTCCACACAATTCGCCAATAATTGGCATACAAATTTTTCACGAATACATTACCGATTATATAAATATACATACATTAAAATATGACATTAAAATTAACACGTTTTTATTAATATAACTATTTAAAAAATTCATTTAAGGAATAAAAACACTTTGACTTTGACTACGTAGGCAAAGCTGGGGGCGAAAAGCTAGTAACTATACATTCAAAACATTACTCAAAGCGAAAACTAATACAACACCTTGAAAGTCCGACACCTTGAAGGTAACTTACGAAATATTCTGGTCTACAATATTTTGTTTTGCTATCATATAAAAGCCTTAAATAGATTTGCAGAACTGCGAGTTCTTTGCCCTAACAATGACGTTTATTCAGTTTAGCAAAAGTGCACCTAAATTATACCGCAACAAGGTTGATTTAGCAATAAACTGTGACGCTCTATAATTCCTTCCATTCAGTTTGGACTCTTATCAATGAGTTATTCCGATATCACGTGCTTTAAGCATAAAATGACTTACTCAAGTTAGGAGCAATGTTTGTTAATCATTATAGATGTGTGTGATATGAAGTCGGTATCTTACTACGTTAAAATTAATCTTTTTGAACTTTTCCACTACACAACAAATTTATTAAATCAATAAATGATTCACGTAAGAATTTTAGTAGATACGAATAGCTGGGCGGGACACGCGGTAGAGTCGTAACCGTTCCCGCAGTTCCGTCTAAAGCAGCGCGATGGAACAGATTGGGGTTTTAGTCGGTAAAAATCCGACATAACCACGGCTCCATATTCCCGGGAGCCGGGGGTATCTAAGAAGATTTCCCCACTGTAAAAAAAAGTAGATACGAATAGCAAATAGCATTGGATATCACAGGCGACTAGTTAAATCAACCGTTACATTGATAGCCTAGGCTCTTAATTAAACGGCGCCGATAAATTAAACAGGTATCAAGGGTAATAAAGAAATATCTGATCTAATCATCTGATTAGTCTGCAAATGCAACTGATATTCATATTAATATCCTCACATTCCTGATGACCTTCGGCCACAGTGGCTTATATTGACTATCTAAATAATTATATGTATTTCTTGATACAGTTATTATTTTTAATATTATAAATAAGTATAAGTTTATAACCCTTACGAATAAATATTATGTAACCCTAAAAATCGTTCTCATAATGCGATGCATTGTTAGCTTTATGCACTTTCCGAGAGAACAAGAAACAATAATTATAAAATAAAGACTATGTGTAATATTATGTGCGATGGATAAGAATATAAATAAAGAAGATAATTTACATTTTTATACAGCGATAAGACTATGTCATATTAATAAGATGGGCATGAATTGTATTTTGTAGATACCGTATCAATGCATCAGAAGATGTTATCAAATGGGAGTAATTTTTCAAGATCAGTGTCAATTCGTAAAACGTAGAGCTACATATATAGAAATAAAATCAAGATAAAAACGTCTATAAATCACAAATTTGTGAGATAATCAAATTATAAGACAGTAATAAAAATAATGCATCAACATAATGTGATCAGATAAAACGTTATTTCCTTTGAACATTATCAAAAAATATTTGCAAACTGACGGCTTTTGTATCAATCAGCAGTATCTTTATCTATGTAGAAATTGCATATTTATAATGATTTTCTTATTAAATTGGAAATGATAATTCATACTATTACTGACTCTATCTTTTTCAGATCAGAACACATTAAAACTGGAATAAATAGTACTTACTTGTAATCTGTATTTCTTAATTTAAGCACTACATTATTGATTATACATTGCTATGTTACTTTTAATAATGAATGCAAACATATTTTTCTGCTAGATCATAATATGAGTATATAATCCTTATTCTAATTATAGCCTATAGCCACCCGATAAATGGGTTATGTAAGTTACCGAATGAATTTTTCAAATCGGACCAGTAGTTCCTGAGATTAGCGCGATCAAACAAACAAATTTTATCAGCTTTATAATATTACTAGCTGCTCCGCGCGGTTTCACCCCCGTGGCTCCACTCCTGTTGCCCGTAGCGTGATGAAATATAGCCTATAACCTTCCTCGATAAATGGGCTATCTAACACCGAAAGAATTTTTCAAATCGGACCAGTAGTTCCCGAGATTAGTGCGTTCAAACAAACAAACAAACAAACAAACTCTTCAGCTTTATAATATTAGTATAGATAAGCTTAGATTTAAATATGTATGTACACTTCCTATAGCCAATTATATTATTGTAATTAAAAGGCTATATGTACGTATATATAGGCGCTCCGGAAGTGGCTAATTATTATTATTATTAGCCACAATTTACTTCAGTTGTTTCTTTATCTCTCGCGAAATTAATTGAATCATACCTTTTTTAATGCTCTAAGTCTTTTTAATTTGGCGTTTAATCGTGTGTAAACTTTTTTAAAGATCGAACCTTTTTACTTATCATATCAATAGCATAATGCAAGTGACTGCCAAATATTTACCGACTTAGATTTTCAAATAGAAATGCAGCTGTGCTTATTATGAAGATCAGCATCGAACATTCTATAATCTCTAGCAACATCTACATTGCATAAAATAATAATCCTCAATCAATATTATGACAACAATATCTATTCTATGAATAGACTCCAATATGAATTACGTATTATAAACGTCAACGATACAAGATAAGATATGGTTAAAGAAATTAAACAGGTAATTACGGAAGCTTGCAATCCCGAGAAATGTTAATATCATTAAACAATAACATATAATTGTTTATTATTTGTCTTTTACGTTAGTTTCTACGTTATATAAAACACTACAAGTGCATGTCATGCTGTTTCTTACTCGAAAGGTTGAAAGATGTCCCGTGTTATGGGGCAAATTCATTTCAGACGAGTTCAATGACCGTTATTTGTGTACGGGCTAATAGATTAGGGATTAAATATTGTTGGAAGAGGAAAAGTTCATCGATGTTTAAGAAAATGTATCTGTGGTATTAAGCATGATTTATCATGAAGTATAATAGCCAGAGGGAACTAGGTTGTTATCTATACTAATATTATAAAGCTGAGAGTTTGTTTTTGTTTGTTTGAACGAGCTAATCTCAGGAACTATTGGTCCGATTTCTTTCATAGCCCATTTATCCAGGAAGGCCTATACCTATATCATCACGCTAAGACCAACAGGAGCGGAGCAATGCGGGTGAAAGAGGGGCACAGGTAATTAATAAGATAAAGATGGTTGTATAAACCAGTCTAATAAAACAATATAAAATATAAAAAGCATTTATTAAAAAGATTAAAATCGTATGCTAAAGTTGTGAAAAGCCAGTCGCGCCACATATTCAAAGTTTGATAAATCACACTTCTCTATCTTGCTATCTGGAGATCCTTTTGTGCTCAGCCAGTCGATCCTGTGAACAAAGAAACACAAATTTTAATATAGCTTAGAAAAATATGTGAAACTGTGCACTATTTATTATAGGGAAACTACTGCCTAGCAACAATTTGAAATAGGTAGGTACCATACAAATATAGGATTTTAATCTTATGGTAAAATTTTTAACTAACCTTAAAAGGAAAAGCAATACCAATATTTAAAAAATAGATCAGAAATACTAGAAATTCCGCAAGATGCAATTCAGCAAACAAAAACAAAAACATTTCAAATATATTTTTCGTGTAAAATCATCTTCCTAAAGCGCGCTACAGACGGTAAAGATACTATAATATACCCACAATATACCGAAACACTGACACAAAATTTCGGGTCATTTGTATGGATGGCGGTTCTACAGGGGTCTTAGTACGCAATGACAAAAAGAAAAATGATGGTCAGAACGCTGATACCGGATACCTTAAGATACTGTAATATTTTATATTAGAGAATCTTAACATATAAAATTAACTGCGTTAAAAACAACCGACTTCAAAAACGGAAAAGTAAAAAATAAAAAAGATTTGATATTATTAATTGCTACATATTATTTAGATGTGCTATTTATTAAATAGGTTTGATGTCGGTGCACGGGCTTAATACTAAGTGCTTAGTGTTTGGCACCGACTTCAAACCTATTTAATAAATAGCACATCTAAATAATATGTAGCAATTAATAATATCAAATCTTTTTTATTTTTTACTTTTCCGTTTTTGAAGTCGGTTGTTTTTAACGCAGTTAATTTTATTTAATACTTTTTAGTGTAATTTTCAACACGAATCAAACGAGCCCAAACTCGATAAAGTTGAGTCAATATATTACTGAGTTCCTATGGCCACCTTCCGATTACATCATCAAATCAGCTCTATGTCATGATAATGTTTCATCGCTATCCAATTTACACACTTATACAAAATTTCAGCTCAATCGGTTACCGGGAAGTGAATCAAAGTTACTTGCTATATTCCAATTAAGTCATCGAGTACAGACAAAAATGCTCATAAAATAAAAACTACTGGGCCTAGCCGAATAAAATTTTTATGGGACCAATTCGACACCATCCTGCATCGAACAAAAAAAGAATCACGTAAATCGGTTCAGAAACCTCGGAGTAATCGGTGTACATACATAAAAAAAAAAAAAAAAAAAAAAAAATATACCGGCCGAATTGATAACCTCCTCCTTTTTTTTGAAGTCGGTTAAAAATATTATAGTATCTTCACTGTGTTTGACGCGCTTTATTGTTGATTATTTCCATTCAACAAGTATTACATATAATTTATGTAAATCGTTTCGTTCTCAGATTACATTGTTTAACAACAATATTAATTAATTACTAACAGCTTTATACTGTTGGCATTGAGGTGACAGGCAACTAACTGGAATACGGAACTGCTTGGCTGGTTCCCAATAGTATAATTAGTGTGTTATAGGTTAGATTGTGAACAAGGTTAGGTTTTAGGCTGAAAAATATTTAAGAGCTATGCTATGTGTGATTTTTTTCTTTTTATTTCACAGGAAAAATTTAGTAGAGATTTCTCTTGATGGACTGTTACGCCCGAGAAAAGAATTCTAGGAATGAGTTTTTTGTATCCTCAGAGACTTCTTTACATTTTTGCCTCTAGTCTTTTGATAATATTACGTCTAACGCATTTTACTTCTGCGATTTGGATGCGAACTCAATACAGTTTGTGAGGATTTTTTTTATCTACACTAATATTATAAAGAGGAAAACTTTGTTTGTTTGTTTGATTGTAATGAATAGGCTCATAAACTACTGGACCGATTTTGATGAAATTTGGCACAGACAATCTTTAGACCCTGAGAAAGAACATAAACTACTTTTTATTGTAACATACGTACCACGGGCGAAGCCGGGGCGGACCGCTAGTATAATATAAAATAATGTCAGATATTTATGATTCACAATTCACAAATTATCAAGATGAAAATATGTAAATAATATTTGTACTGCGGAGTTTCTCCTGCGGTCATACTCGCGTAAGTTTTTCTTTCGCTTATTTGATATTCAGTACATAATCTACATGACTGCCAAGTGCCAAGTAGGTATTTGTTTACATCCATACATTCATAAAAATTTATAACATTTAATAGTAGGAAGTAGGATTTACCCAATTTTCTTCCAAACCCTCTCAGTTACAACAACTGATGAAACTACTCTTTCTTTACGTTTTTTTTTTGAGAGTTAAATAATATCACTTCAATATTCGTTAATAGATTCATTAATTTACAAACAACTAAACGAATGTATAAATAACTCACTAGAGTCGTGATTTGCGATTGTTTTATATCGGATTTAATTGTTATCATGGAATCCAATACAAATCTATTGCAGATATAGTCACGGGCAATTTGCCCGCTCTTGTTTTATTTCTAGTTCCAACGACCCCCTTCGGCTTTTGGCGGAACTTTTAAGACATTTAAAGGCCCGATTTTATTTCCTCATCTTTAACAGTTCGTTCCTGTATTCCCGTTGCAATCCTTTCCTTATTCCTTATATATTTAAAACAAAGGCACCACCTCTGCACATGCTTTTTTTAAAGGCACCCGTCATCACAGTGTTTTGTCTCAGCCTACTCTGGAAGGTAGTCCAGAGACTTCTCTGCGCATGTTCATGGCTGACAAACCATAATAACAAAATATTAACAAACAAATTAACAACGCGCGAAGATATGATATTACGGACGCAAATGGAAAAATTTTATGACCTTCGAGATTATAATATAATACTTACATATATAAAAGATAATAATATTAAGCTCTACATTTTAATGTAAAGCTTTGATGTTAATTGTTGATATAAGTATTATTGATATAATTGCTTACTTTACGTTATCTATTAATAAAATCAATCACTTAATATTTCGTGATATCAATCTACACTGTTAACGTCTGCTTTAAAACTTATTGTGTAGATAAGGTTTTAAAAAAATAAAAGTTATCATAGATGTATATCAAAATAATTATTCCGACTCATCAAACATCGCCATTAATCAGCCACTACCTGCAATTACTTACTATGGCTTTGTTCGCTAGACGCTAGGTAAATCTATACTAATATTATAAAGCTGAAGAGTTTGTTTGTTTGTTTGTTTGAATTCGCTTATCTCGGGAAATACTGGTCCGATTTGAAAAATTCTTTCAGTGTTAGATAGCCCATTTATCGAGGAAGGTTATAGGCTATAGGTATATTATCACGCTACGGCTAACAGGAGTGGAGCTACGGGGTTGAAACCGCGCGGAGCAGCTAGTTCAAATATAAAGTAATCGGAAAAATGTACCTAATCTATTTATGTAGAAATACCATAATGGTAAATGTTAAAAATACTTATGTAATGACGATTCGAAAGTGCTACTAAAAAGTAGCCTATTTGAATAAATGAATGTTTGAGTTTGAGTTTGAATGCAGATAAGACCTAGAAAATTTATCAAATAACTATTCATTGTTTTAACCATCATTTATATCCATACAAATTCTGAGCCTTATATTAATTGTAAAAGAAGAGGGTTCTTCGAATTCGAAAAGAGATGAAATACAACATTGATATAAAACTTTAAAATTTTCTATGCTTACATTTTATCCAAACTATCTTTAGTGCCTTGTATCCTGCCAACAATGGTCCCTTTCTTGGTGTTCTTCACCCAACCACCGATGCCCAGTTGTTCCGCCATTTCCTTGCAATATTTTGTGAAAAAACATCCTGGAAATGGTAAAGTTTTTGTAACAATTTTATAAAGATAGATTATGAGTATTTATTTATTCACAAGTTAAGAGATAGAGATATAAATTGTAATAAATAAGCAGTATAATAATGTTGAGAAAACACTTGAAAATGTGCAGTTCATAAAAAGTTTACATTATTACCTATTTATATGCTCGTGTAAGAGCGAAGTTGCACGAAGTGTTATTTAATATCCTAATTCCTAACCATACAAGATACTCAATTACTCATCTAATTTTTACAATTTATATGGAAAAGCAAGACCAAGCTATTTTCATAATATCGGGATTTAGACAACCTACATAATATTTAAATATTTTAAAACAATTTTATTTTAAGAATCTTTCAGTACATACAATAATTAAATGACTTGTATGTATTTCCACATTACGATGTGAAAAATAACAAAAGGATTTTTGAGGTACGGTTAAAAGTCCGTTTCGCATTTATGTGTAATTTTTTTTAATTAAGTCTCGCGTTGTGGCTGTTTTTCCAGAAATGTTCCTGTCCCGAAATATTCTGAGAATCTGACTTTGCACGATAGATATACGTTTTTGCACGCGGGTTTATCTGCGGGTGAAAACCTGCGGATAGAGCAGATAGAGCTTTTATATATTTTTCACACCGGCCTTTCATTTTGAAATCCATTTCAATTGCGTATTATGAACGCTATTTATATATTGAAAGACAATAAATCATGGCTAACCCATCTCTCGTTGACCCGGTATCGACCTATTTTTGGTGGTTCAATCAAATTTATTTTAAATATGACTACGTTTTTATTAAGCTATTGCATAGCTTCTATCGCGGGCCTTGAGCGCGGGAACCGAATCGAGAAATTCCGTAACGAAAACACCTCACGCTCCCCACTCCGTCAGGCACGGAGGTGTGGCTTGAAGGCATGTTATGCAATAGCTTTACCGCTGCAGTCCCCGAGTGCCACACGACTTTTTTTGTACGCTCAACTCTTATTAATGTATTATCACATTCATAACTCTTATTAATATATTTTTATATGCGAAATTATGTTTATTTTTTTGTTGGTGTGACATCAATGGAACAATAATTATTATATTTTTCAGTTTTTGAATTACTTTTAACGCAGGGAAAAATCTCCCCGAGCGCGGAAACCGCGGGCGGAATTGGGCGGAAAGCTCATATTATTATATGAAGAAGATCAATGTGTAATTAATTACTTGTATAATTACGCTTATCTGAGATCAAGCAATAAAATATAAATGTTTTTATATCTAAAAATAGATATAAAAACATTTATATTTTATTGCTAGGTTTCTTATGATAAATTAGTTTCTAGAAGCGTATATAAAATTCTCAGTCTTAAGCCGGAATAATTCATTGAAACAGATAAATTTCTATTAAAATTTACTAATTTATTGTTAATTAATCACCCAATTATAATGTTTATTATCTACACTTCGACCTTAGTAATTTTGCCGCGAATACAAACACTTTCATTTTTAATAACCCACCTTGAACCTGACCGTGAACTTCAAATTCCACAGACGCCAAATAATTCGTTTCTGGTCCCATCTTCACAAAATCACAAAGAATAATTTCACAATTATTAAAAAAAATATATTTTACACAGCGTCTGGTAAATAGGTATTGCTTTCGATCGATGTTCCTGGCCACTGTAACGCCGGTAATAGTCCGCTGCCAGAATTACTTTTATTTATATATATTATTGACTTCAAGTGCTATGATAGATTCGAGCTCGATGTTATTGGCAATAAATACGAAACACTTTCAGCTTCAGAATATGATAGAGCTATCTCAATTCTACGTTTCCATTACCGTAAACCTCATTTCACTACTCTTATGAAAATATATTGTTGATTGAAGACTATTTTAATTACGATAGGGGCATGTTATTACCTACGTTATTACCTATAACGTCATAAAAATTACAATTACCTACTTGAATTTTATATTTTTGGTTTTATGGCATTCAAATGCTTTAAACAATTACTTTTTCCATTATTTAACCCGACAAGTATTCTGTGCCGACATCTTCTTCATTCTTGTTATTTAATGATTGTACATATTACAATAAAGTATAATCGTACCTACCTATCTAATATATAAAAATCAATGCCACTTTTCGTTGTAATTCCATAACTCGAGAACGGCTGAACCGATTTCGATAATTCTTTTTTTATTATATTCCTTGAAGTACGAGGATGGTTCTTATGTAGAGAAAACGTTAATATGTACCACGGGCGAAGCCGGGGCGGACCGCTAGTATAATATAAAAATGAATCGCAAAATGTGTTGGTAAGCGCATAACTCGAGAACGGGTGGACCGATTTCGATAAAAAAATTTTATTATATTCCTTGAAGTACGAGGATGGTTCTTATGTAGAGAAAAGCTAAATATGTACCACGAGCGAAGCCGGGGCGGACCGCTAGTAAAAATATAAAATGGCAACGATTGCTGTTTACGTACTTTGTTTATCTACACCCTTACCTATAATTCCCGATACACATTTCTCTTATAATTATTTCTAATTAAAATTATACTAGGTACAAGTAATTATTGCTCTTATCGTTAAATGATTGTACTTTCAGCAACAATTATGCGAGTCCAAATTAAACCTCTAGGGGCTAAGTACGTACCTAATTCTGGCATGGCCATGGCCATGTCAGACATATCTTTAAGTACCTATAGGATATCCTTCGTCTATGTACTGTTTATCAATTTAAAAACACAGCAGATAAGTGCATATGTCCTGAAATACAACTAAAAGACCATGTACCCATACGAATTAAAACGTTGAACGGACGTCGAAGGGGCAACCCCAGGGGCGTGGAGTGGTCGGTTCCGGTGTTGCAATTACAAAATACAATTACATGATTGGTCACTGATTGAAAAATCAACTTCCTAATCAACGGACCCTTACGTCACGTTATTCTTTATTATGAGATACGCCCTTTCCGTATTTAGTTCGCTTTATTGGGACTCAATCTCAAATATTTTTTTAATAAATACGTTTGAAATTTTATGGTAAATCATAATTGCTGATCCAATGCTGCTGTACCTACACATAATAATTAGCATGATTATATTGTAGTTGATATTCTTTATAGAACGACTAGCTGTGTCTCGCGTTTTGAACCGCGTTTATGAGTTTATGCGTTAATGAGTCAGACACCCCAATTTTATTATTGGTTTATGTAAAGCGTTTAAAATGTACCTATATCTGCGTTTGGACATAAGTTGTATTTTATAAAACAGTTTCAAACTCGAATTTCCCAAACATTTGCTTTAGAAATTAAATTGTTATGGATTTCTAAATGAGTACTTAGTAGTATTTTTTTACGGAGACTCTCAAATACATAGACGCCTTACATAATAAAATAGCAATAACTCGTAAAAATAATATTTAACTATTTAAAATCTTTATTTAATAAAATTATCGCTTTGAACGATTTTAAATTAAACACTGGACATAATTATTATAACGAAGATTATCTAACTAAACTTTACAGTTTGCAGTATTATTATTGAATATGAGATTGATTTGAATTATAAATAGGTCTTGAATTGAATATCTCGAAAACTTAAAAATTAAAAGAAGTGGTATTATTAAAATGCTTATACACTGTGCTTATACACATGCTTTAACTACCTACCTAATGTGCACGAATCCATGAGTCATAAAATTAAAAATATATATTTGTCATTTTGACAGTGACAATAATTTGTAGCATTGACATTTGAGTTTTGACAAATTGACAATTTGTATTTTGTCGGATTTCTTACCGGGTGGTTCAAATAATATCGAGAGAATTTTATTAGCTCCGAATTGTTATTAGTTTATGTTACATGCTACGTGATATAATTGAGCTCTAAAAGTGATTAATATCGATAAACGTATTATATACATTGTAGTGTGAGCTGACGGGGCTGTTATTTTTCTTGTATAAAGTTGTTTATGAAAAAACAATCCTAGTATCACCTTACTACACATATAACGTACCGAGTTCAAGGAAATATCGAGATACTACGGACATTATCTATAAAGAAGATTATTTGACGTTAAAATTTATCCCAATCTGGAGTAACGATGTCTGCGTGTAAAAGTGGTGATGTAAAATTAGACACAGCAGTAGAAAGTTGGCTAAAGCTTGACAAGGTATGTTTTCTCAATAATTTACTAAGCTTCTTGGCGTTTTTGATTCTTTTGTTTACAATTAAAATCCTTGTCTCGTTTGACTTTCACCTAGTTTATTTAGGTATATCCTCGACTTTCAAATGTATATAAAAAACAGTAATAATGATTTCACACATTCAATAAAAATATGGGGACTATATTGTTCTTATTAATTATTCACCATTTCGAGTCTTATGCTATCTGTTTCTAGTTTGATTTTTTTTAACAGATACAAGGCTGTAAAAGTGTTTAAAAGTGGAATTAATATTTATTGCTCATTTCCATTCATTAATTCGTAGCATGCAACATTGCAAGCTGACCCTATTACTTAATTAAATTGATTAGAATAATCAAAAGGTAATTCCTATATTGACAAAAGAACTGTTTAAATTATTTTGTGCCATACAAAAAAAATTGCAGGCCTATAACTACTATCATTGACATACAACATATTAAATTTGAGAAATCTCAGTCTCTCCCTGTAAAGTGTTCGAAATGAATAAATCGTGTTTAAAATCAAACACTAGAAAATACTACTGTCTTGAGTCTTCCTATTAATATTGTGCCTTTATATTATGTTTTTCTATATTTCAGAATCCCAAAACAAGAGAAGAAGTGTTGGACGATATAAAAAATGCACGATGGGACAAGCTAAAGAAGACAATGTTGAAACGACAGAAGTTTGGCACAGCAGGCCTGCGGGGGAGGATGGGCGCTGGGTACATGTGCATGAATGATGTTGTTGTGCTGCAGACTGCGCAGGTAAGGGCGGCCGTACATGGACCGCTTCAAGCAGTTGAGACCAACGACTTAAAGCCGCGATCGCTCGGTGAACTATGGACATTCATTCACTGCCGTACACGGACTAGTCGAGCCGTCGCGAGCACTTCATGCTGTCAACTGCGCGGTTTGTAGAAACAGCTCGAGCAATCAACGACTGACTGCTCAAGCAGTCTGTGTACGTCGCTGAGCTGTTAACTCACCCAATCTAAGTTTGAATAGAAAGATAATTGGTTAGTAAAATAAATGATAGCCTAAAGAAGATACATTTATTACCTGGATGATAATAGTACTACAATCTGGAGGTCTTCAAGAAAAGAATGAACAGGTAACTTCTAAGTTCTAGGGAAGTGTGCTCTATCTTAGGCCACATCTCAGCTTACCAACAGGTGAGATTGATGACAAGCAGTGATGAGGTGTTGTTTCTTAAATGGTAAAATCTGACTGACTTAAAATTACAATTTACAACATTAAACTTAAAAATACACAGATTTAAGATTACAAAATATTTAATATTAAATAATAATTATTATGTAGATAATTGTAAACAATATTTATTATTGGACAAGTAAGTAATTAGCTTGTTTAATTGTTATTTTCAGGGCCTGTGTTCTTACCTGAAAAAAGTCTGTTCCAAGAGACAACTAAGCAATGGTTTAGTGGTTGGATTTGATGGCAGATATAATAGCAAAAGGTAGTATAATGAAAATAAGAACACATACAGACTAATAATATATTTTAAATATAAATAATAAAATCATATGAAGGTGAATGTGAAAAATATCTTTATGAAAATTAGATATGTCATATGATTCAATTTGCAGGATATTGTTTAAGTTCTATTTTAAATCTTAACGTTGAATATGCAAGAAAATGAATCATTTGAATAACATTTCTTATCAAAGAATAAGTGCGTATTAGGTGTAATGTTTTTTTTTTTCATTTTTATTAACATTGTGTATTTAAGACCAGAAGAGGACCAATTGGAAAGATATAAAAAAATCTAGTTATAATAATAATTATTATATTCACATCTTTTATTCAATCTCTTTCATTCTGATTACTTTTTTAATTGGTATAATTCATCATAATCATATCATTAATTTTGTGTTGAGATATAATCTTATATATAAAATTTCCGTGTCACAATGTTGGTTACCAAACTCCTCCAAAACGGCTGGACCGATTCTCATGAAATTTTCTGTGCATATCGGGTAAGTCTGAGAATCGCCCAACATCTACTTTAATTCATACCTCTAAATGATTAGAGTAAGGCAGAACAACGTTTGCCGGGACAGCTAGTCTATATATCTATATCTATATTCTATATTATATATATTATATAAAACTCAAAGGTGACTGATATAATGATCTATCAACGCACAGCCCAAACCACTGGACGTATCGGTCTGAAATTTGGCATGCAGGTAGATGTCATAACGTAGGCGTCCCCTAAGAAAGGATTTTAGAAAATTCATCCCCTAAATGGGTAAAATAGGGGATGAAAACTTATACCATGAAAACTTAATTTTTTCCACAAGCGAAGCTGCGGGCAACAGCTAGTATGTTATATAATTGTAATTCTCCTGAATCTATACATATAATAAATCTGTAGAAGGGTCAATTCTGTACATTGAAAATATTGAAAAAATAAATAGCAGGGGGTGTTACTGGATCGATACCAAACCCAAATATGTGATTAAAAAAATTTTTGTCTGTCTGTCTGTCTGTATGTGAAGGCATCACGTGAAAACTAGCTGTTCGATTTCGATGAAACTTGGTATAATTATACCTTATTATCCTGGGCGTAAAATAGGATACTTTTTATCCTGGAAAAATACGTAGAAAAAAATTAATCTTAATTTTTCAGGTTTATCCATAGACGTTGTTCCGTAGAACCGCGAACACACGTTGCGTATTATTATAGGCCTAGCCGTATTTGGGAATTGGGTCCAATAGATATTTATAAGATTTTATTGTCAGTACCTACTCAAAATGGAGAAATAAACCATCCACGCGAAGACCGACATCCGCGCGGACGGAGTCGCGGGCGGAAGCTAGTAATAAATAATTCTTAACTACTAAGATTAATATTACATCATACACTACATTACAAATAAATACGTAATCAAGTTGTATTGTTATCAGCAAGAACATTGACCTTAGTCATGCCATGTCTTATCGATATTATTAGAGACTATTTTGAGGTAAAAGTTGATCTTCAAACAATATAATTATAAGGAATTTTCGTAAAAAATAAAAATGAAAAAATACATTTTGAACAACCATGATAGTGAAAAAAAGTGTCTGAGACCTAATATATCTATACTAATATTATAAAGCTGAAGAGTTTGTTTGTTTGTTTGTATGTTTGTTTGTTTGTATGTTTGTTTGTTTGTTTGTTTGAACGCGCTAATCTCGGGAACTACAGGTCCGATTTGAAAAATTCTTTCGGTGTTAGATAGCTCATTTATCGAGGAAGGCTATAGGCTATATATCATCACGCTACGACTAACAGCTGAGTGGAGCCACGGGGGTGAAACCGCGCGGAGCAGCTAGTCATAGATAAACGTGAAAGTTCGTATGATTTTGCGTATAAGAATGACCTTTTACGCGAATAAGCTGAACGGATTTTGATGTTCTTACCGCATAAATATTTCAATGAAAACTTTAATATTTTTGTATCACCAAAAGTTACCTTTAATTTTATCTAATAAATTAATAATCAATAAAAAATCCTTTCAGATTCGCGGAACTCACAGCTAAAGTGTTCGTATCTTCATCAATACCAGTGTATCTCTTTTCGTCCGTCTGTCCCACACCACTCGTGTCATATGCGACAATATTGTATGGAACGGCTGGCGGTGTGATGGTAACAGCTTCCCATAACCCTAGGGAGGATAATGGATATAAGGTGTACTGGGGAAATGGGTCGCAAGTTATAGCACCGCATGATGATAATATTTTGGACGAGATATTGCTGTGTTTGGAGTAAGTTTTTTGTGATGTGGTAACTCTTTTCTTGGTAAAAGTTTTCATTTATAGAAAAGTATGGTGGAACAAAGTCATATTTTTCAACAAAGGTTTCCTGAATATTATAATATTAATTGACCTTGTATCAAATACCTTTAATGCTAATGTGCTTACAATATGCCAAAATGAATATTTACGTCTTCTCGGATATAAATGAATGAATAAATAAATAAGTTAGCTGTTAGATAAAAGCCCGTAGTAAGATTATTGATAGTGAAAGATAAAGTCACGATTAGATAATATACTTTTGCTTAATCTATCAAAACCTACATGCGATAAAAAGAAATTCAAAATTTTCTAGCTTAAATATTATAAATACCTCTCATTTCTAGAATTCCCGAAGACCACTGGGATATAGCCAACATCCGGAACCACGATCTAGTCACAGACTGCCAACAGGATGTGACGACACGGTACATGAAGTACATACATGACAGTCTGTCTTCTGATGTAAGGGAACAGAACAAGACTGCAGCTATACCGATTGTGTATAGTGCGATGCATGGAGTTGGCTATGAATATGTTGCAGACGCTTTTAAAGCTGCTCAATTGAAGGTTGGTTGTGTAATAAAACTGTCCATAAAAGGTGTACGGCTTACATGGTTCATAATCTCTCTGGTTAATCTCTTAATATTGTGATCGCCAAAAATAGGATCTATTTTAATTATTATTTATAAATTATGCGGAAAAGACTAGAAGAAACTAGTGTTATTTATTTTAACTGGCTTTCCTAAAACGCGAAGATAACTATATTATTTACGAAATCAAAAAATCGTCCCAAGCTAACCAAGACAAAAAAATGGTCTTTATAATAAATTTCACACGATATTTTTTTTTTTGTTAGTTACCAATCAGCGTACAAGAACAACAGTATCCGAACCCAGATTTTCCAACTGTTAAGTTCCCGAATCCCGAAGAGAAGGAATGTTTGGAACTTAGCAAGCAATTGGCGGAAATACATGGTACCAAGTTGGTGCTGGTCAACGACCCTGATGCTGATAGATTGGCTGTCGCTGAGTTTGATAATCGGTGAGAGTTTTTTATGTGGTTATGTGATCTATATATCTCGTGCTATCGTGTTATTTCCAGTATGGCTTTTATTGTTCAAATAAATGTTTGCTTGTATCCAGCACTGCTTCTTTGACCTTATAAGATAAAACAGAAACGACCATACTTTATTAATTAACTACATATATTATAATTTATACAAGTTCTTTTGCCTCAGTCGAATTAGACTAATTCTGGGATAAAATCACTATCCTTTGCTCATTTTTCTTAGCAATTTCAAGAGTACAGAACGAAAATAAGTGATTGGGCTAAATTCTACCACCTTAGGTAAGTGCGGGTTGGTTGATATCACATCGTCGAACTTTTCCGTTTTTACCACTCCATTTTCATCACGACATTTGATAATGATAATGAAAAATATAAAAAATCAATTAACTGTCGTCCTTAAGTTTTCAGTTTTAAGAACTAAGATACCTCTACCATTTCCCAATAAAATAAATTGTAAAAAACAATGCACTTAAATATTGCAAACCATTCAGATCATGGAAAGTGTTCACGGGCAACGAGATGGGAACACTTCTTGGCTGGTGGATGCTACACCAGTTTGAAGCTAACAATACAACGGGCGAAGACAGGTGCTACTTGCTAGCTAGCTTCGTTAGCTCCAAGATGTTGAGCGCCGTGTGCAGGGGGAAAGCGAGGTTTGTGGAGACCTTGACGGGTTTTAAGTGGATGGGTGAGTTAGAATTTTTTTTTTTTTTTCAAAATTTGTCTTTTTTTAAGTTTATGTTTATGTGTAATAGTTATCGGTCAATTAAGGAAAGCTGGCATGTTCACAGTACTCACACTTATGCAATTTCACTTACAGTATGTTCAAAAATAAATGCGACTCTAGTTTCATTTTAGACTTGAATTGTAAAATGGGTGCGTTGTAGATAAATATATGCAAATATAATTATGAAAGCTCTCATAATTTACCTGTAAAATTATAATTTAAAAGTAAATCAATTGATGAACTTAATTATTTATTCTAAAAATAATCAATTGGATAAAAGTATTTAATAATCATTCAATTATCAAATAATAATTAAATTTCAGGTCATAAAAACAATACAAATAACACGTGCGCTCACTCCCAAGTCCCAACACACGGATGGTTGTTTTGATAATGATTTAAATAACGGACGTCTTCTGCAGTTGCGGAGCAGTCTTGTCCTGACTTAGGTCGAGTAAAAATATCTAAGAAATATTATTGTAGCGACACCTCGCTCTGAATCGCGCAAACGAAATGTTTTCGCTACAGAGCTATATATACAACTTTCCGACATCATCCATCGGGGCCTTTACGGCCGGCCAGTCGAGTTGACTAGTCGAGGATCCTCCCTTTTTCGATGGAGGAATTCCACCTTCCTTCCTCCACATTATATTTGTAGTAAGTACGTAATACCTACCAATACGCGCTAACAAATATATGTTACATGTTTATGGTATAATTTTCACACTATTGGTTTTAAACTCAAACTCAAACATTTATACTATTAGACTTCTTCTAGAAGCACTTTTGAATCGTCATAACAGTTTAACAGTTTTAACATTTACCACCAATTCAGAAAGCAGTATCTATAGAGAAGAAGAAGAATCTATTTAATCATAATCGTAATCTTCTACTTCACTGAAACTTTCATCGCTCGAAGAACTCGATGTTTCGCCGTCGGAATTTCTTAATGTTATTATAAATGAGTCAGTGTAATTATATACTTTTGGTTCTAATTGAATATATTTTTCCTCATGTTCTCGCGTCTTTCTCCAAACGTCACTAAACATATCCAGACTAATGGCATTTGCTTCCTTTCTAAATAATTCTTCCACAGTTTTCAAGTTAAAGTTCACATTTTGTGATGCTACTTTCCCTTTAATTATGCCCCATAGTAACTTTATTGGGTTGAGTTCTGGATGGTACGGTGGAAGGCGCAATACACTATGTCCATGATCTTTGAGGATTGCATCAAGTAAAAATTGTGTATAGTTTGGCTTATTTTTTTTTATAATGTGGATAACTTTGATTATTAATTAGTAATTTGATTTTTGAAAAAAAAATGCCGATTTTAGTCAAAATTTATATTTTTCTAACAAGATCCTTATCATTCCAATTTCCACCTTGGTGAGAAAAATTGACATTTCTAATGAAAATGAACAAAAAATTAAATGATTTTATTAAATACTGTAAAATAGTATATAATTCTTCCATTTACTGTATCACAAAATTCTTCATAGATTTTTAGATATTCGTACAACACCAATTACATCACCCTGTATTTATAAACAATTGCAAAATATGACACATATATAGGCCGGGAGATACTGACACAAAATTTCGGGTCATTTGTAACAGAATCGCGGTTCTACAGAGGTCTTATTACGCAATGACAAAAAGAAAAATGATGGTCAGAACGCTGGTACCGGCGGACTAGTCGCGTGGGCGTAAGTCACACTCGTCGGATAAGTAAGACCCCTCTAGACCGCCATCCTGTTACAAATGACCCGAAATTTTGTGTCAGTATCTCCCGGCCTAACATGTGCAATGTGTAAATGTGTTGACGTTCCAGCTCTTCTTAATATACTTATAGTTCTGCTGTATACTCTAAATACATAAACAGATATATATGAATATTGAATATATCACAACATCACACATATAAAATGACTAAGAATTTCCTTAGGCTGGTTGCAGAGCTTGACCGACCGACCATCAGTGCGTACGTCAGTCGCGCTTGTCATATGTATGGAAATTCATAAAACCGTTCATAGCTAGACCGACCATACGCACGCGTATTGTCATGCGCATTAGTGTCATAGTCATACACATTGTTGATGCGTATCGTCAGGACCGACGGTACGCACTGACGGTCGGTCAAGCTCTGCAACCAGCCTTAATCATTATCATTAGAATCATAATAGTAGTATCATAGTAGAATTTTGCTTAATTTGCTTATAGTGTTGTATCTTTAAATCTCGTTTTGTTTTAATCTTTCTGCCAAATTAAGCCGTGACTATATTTCTGCAGTTTTAAGAATAATATTGTTTATTTTTTCTACAATATCGTCTTAATTGCAGGTAACGCAACATTGCTTTTAAAGGAAAAAGGAAGAGTGCCGCTATTTGCGTTCGAAGAGGCCATCGGTTACATGTGCAACTCTGAAGTGCCTGATAAAGATGGAGTTTCTGCCGCTGTTCAAGTAATTAAAAAAAAAAGAAAAAGAAAAATACCACAAATCTTCACTTCACGTTCAAATTTATTGGATACAATAAGTGTGATCTTGGTGTTTCCAATTTCATGATATAAATTAATATTGACATTACCCAATTTATTCTATATGGACGATCACCTTGTTGCTCACTGGTTTAAAGCTGTGAAATTAAAAAATTGGTTGTTTGTAAAGTAGGTTTACGATCGAGATGTTTACGTGATAACGTCTCTCTCTCGTTATACCTGCGATCGCGCTCGTGAGGTTTTGGTGTGACACAAGTTTCTGAACATGTCACCCGACTAAAACGATTTTAAAGACGTTATCACGTCAAAAAAAAAACGACGTGTGGCACTCGGGGACTGCCGCGGTAAAGCTATTGCATAGTATGCCTTCAAGCCACACCTCCGCCCGTCGGAGTGGAGAGCGTGAGGTTTTTTCGTTACGGAATTTCTCGATTCGGTCCCCGCGCTCAAGTCCCGCGATAGAAGCTATGCAATAGCTTAAAAATACAGCAGCAGCATTTGCAGCCTAAATAACATTTTACCAACGTTTCGCTAATGTTAACTACTACATTTTTTTATTTTTTACAAAAAATCTTCCAGGTGGCATCCCTAGCATCACATCTATACAGCCAAGGCACAACCCTAGCTGACCACTTGCAAGCTTTATACCGCGACTTCGGCTACCACGTGTCGTACAATGGATACTTTTTATTCGACGACCCGGCTGTTGTTCAGAAGATTTTTAATAGGATTAGAAAATATCAAAATGGTGGAGTAAGTTCAAATTGTTTTTTTTTTTCTGTTTTTTGTATATTTAATATTTATATTAAATACATATAAAGTTTATTGTTACGATCTTTGTTTCGTAGTTAATATGTTATTTGTCAATTTGTTATTTTCAGTACCCCAAGAAAGTTGGTCAAACTGATGTGGTGTATATAAATGATTTCACGGCTGGTGTGCAAATACCAAAGGAAAGTGATGATGATAGCAAAAACAGTGAGTAATTATTCAAATTCTACTTGAATTAGAATTAAATATTGATTAATTGTTGATTAATGAAAAACAATATGAAATATGTTAAGATGCTTTTATAGTCGAGCCAATTTAATAGGCAACATTTGACGTCTATCAATTTTATCTTCGTAGAGAAGTAACCTGCTTAAAAACATCGATTAAAGTGTATTAATCGATACGGATTTGAAACATTTGTCAATCGAATTTATTAATTTTAGTTCAGGATACATCGCCCATTTTTGCAAGTGACTACTATCAAGCTGATTTTCCGTTTGTAGCTTTATTTTGATGAGACACCGAATAATTTCGTGTACGAAACTCTCGATTGTGGTAGCTAACAGAGATAACAAGGATAAAATTTTTTGATTTGATGGTTCTCAAATATTTATTACGCAATTTGTAGGACAATATGTCTGTTGAATTATATAAACATTAACCAAGTGAAAACAAAAAAATCAGCTTGTTAGTAATCATTTATGATGACCTCGTTATCGATACACTTTGGAAAGGGGGACTCCTTGAACAAACCATAGATTTTGTAGGACAAATATTTTTTCGAATAATTTAGGTAATTATCTTGAGATTGAACAAAAAAAAATTCATTCAGGTAGTAATAAATATTTGAGAACCATCAAATCAAAAATTTTTATCCTTGTTATCTCTGTTAGCTACCACAATCGAGACTTTCGTACACGAAATTATTGGGCGTCTCATCAAAATAAAGCTACAAAGGAAAATTAGCTTGATAGTAGTCACTTGCAAAAATGGGCGATGTATCCTAAACTATTTATGATGATTTTTATTCACAAGTAATCAATGCATTCGATTCTAGATGTCAGATTTCGATTTTTAGAGTAACGTCTCTAGTATTTAAAAAGAAAAAAGGTTTATTGACACAAAATTGTAGCGACGTCAGTTCTTCAATTCAGAAATTGTTTATCATGTTTAGGATGGTTTATCGGTAAAATGAAATCTTACAATTACTTGTATCGGTCCTTATTATTATAAATATGTAATCGTAATTGAAAAAAGTTAAGCAAATGTGCAGTTCTAACAAAACGAAATATCATGTTATTCTATGTCGTCGTTACTAGGTTACGTTGTTGAATTTTGTTGAACTGTCAAATGTTGCCTATTAAAATGGCTCTACTATAGTGTACTTGAGCTTTCACAATAAAATGTAGTGATATCTCCATATTTTTTTTAATAGGGCAAACTTTTTGGTTGTAAAAAAATTTATATTTTCAAATATGTATTTTATATTGAGTTATTTCATTAGAATTCGATTGAAATTACTACTCCGCCTCTTAGAATTGCTTCGAATCGATCGAAATCTATACATATCAATAATAATCAGTAGAATCGAAAGGGTCAATTGTGTATCGGGTGTTACTGGATCGATACCGAACCCAAACATGTGATTAAAAAAATTTTGTCTGTCTGTCTGTCTGTATATACTGACATCACGTGAAAACTAACGGTTCGATTTCGATGAAACTTGGTATAATTATACTTCATTATCCTGGGCATAAAATAGGATACTAATCCTATACTATCCTGGAAAAACACGTGGAAAAAAAAATCTTAATTTTTCAGTTTTGTCCATAGACGTTGTTCGGTATAACCGCGAACACACGTTGCGTTACCCGCAGTGGATTCTTTTTTTTTTTTACAAGATGTCATTGTCCATACGAAGACGGACATGCGCGCGGATGGAGTCGCGGGCGGAAGCTAGTAATATAATATTAGGTGTATTTTTCTTCGTGTACATACTAAATTAAATATTTATGAAAAATTACAGAAGTCGAAGGCACTGGTTTAGACCTGCCTTACACGAGCGGCGAAATGATAATGTTCAAGTGTGCGAGTGGACTCAACGTAGTGTTTAGAACTAGCGGCACTGAGCCTAAGCTTAAGTACTATTCTGAGCTAGCCGCTAACAAGGGGCAAGGGTAAGAATTATGTAAAAAACGCAAAAAAAATGTTCCGATTGAAAGTCAGAATCGCATTTTAAGATCCACAAAAAGTTCCGAACGACGATGTATATAAAACATTTAAAAAACATATATCATGGAAGTGAAACCTTAAGTAGTAGCAGTATTGTTCAAATTCTGTTGTATACTCTGCCTAACATACGCGTTGGCAGAGTTTTACTTCGGACAATTATTCAGTGTGATTGTGAGTTTAGTGTTTATACTACCTAAGTCAATGGTTCTTATTATCTATATTATGCCTCAATTTAGTGCTTCGAAATAGTGGAACTAATTATTATTTTTTTCCTTAACAGAGAAGAAGAAGCGAAGGCAGAACTGGAAAGCATCATGAAGGAATTTATAAACGAACTTATTCAACCGAAAGAAAACGGCCTTATTGGTTGATACAAAGAATAATAGCCAATATTTTTATTTTTTATATTCCTTTATCGTCGGATTTTTTATATTTTACTCCGGATATAATTATCTTACTAATGTAATGATTAAGTTTATTATTGAACTAGTATAATTATTTATTTTTAAGAAACTAAAAGTTTCTCATACATTATTCCAAACAATTTTTGTTACCAATATTTAATATTGTAGAAACGTTAAAGGCTAAATTTGTGATGCATTTCGATGGTTATTTATTTTTTATTATTATGTGTATACAAATGTTAAATAAATAAATAAGTAAGAAAATCCATTAGTTTCAATTTCAGTTTTTGCTCCTTCGACCATTACAAACCTATAAAAAAATTAAACCGTCCTCAAATGTATTTCTCCATATTCTAGCTTCTTTAACGCTCACTATGGTAATATTTTACCAAATTATTTGAAAAGTATCAAACATCGAACAGTATTTAAAATTATTTATTTAACACACACGATTAACATCAATTCCAACAGTAAAATTACGTCTAAAAGTTATACAATTATACTCAATTCAAGCATTGTGTTCAGCTTCGGCTTCAAGTCTCAGCCTTTCCTTCTCTTTGAGATTCTGTTCAATTAAAACATCCAATTCTGGACTTAATAAAACGGATAGACCGGCTGTTATTGGCACCTAAATGAAAATAAATTATTAAAAATGTTCTTGAATACTCAAAAATAAATTTAAACCCCAACCGAAAGTTTGCTTATACAATAGTGTAATTAATAATTAAATATACCTACCTAGTATTTTCAATTAATTCTATGGTATAAGTAAGGTACCTCAGCAAAAACAGGTTTCGCTGCGTCCCATCTCTCCATGTGATTCTCAAGGATTTTTAAACATATTGCTGCTTTTGGTATAATTCGACCCAAAACCCTGGAAACATCGATTTACCTCAAAACATTATAGAAAATTCTAGATCTACACCGAGCATAAATAAATTAAAATTTTAAAGAGGAAATTTTCTCTAACTATTTCACTATTGTGGTAATTAAAAGTCTATCAAGCTGTGTACCTTAATGATAAAGTGTCAATATATATAATTTTTCGTTTCAAAATAACATTTATCCACAAAAGTCCCAAGTTACAAAATAATTAAAAGAACCAAATAACACAATAAACAAAACTCACTCAAACAAAGGTATACAAGTGGTAGTCAAGAACTGTATCTCCAAATCCGGTATGAAGCATTTCTCTCTATCCATAATGCTGGGGGGGAGATCCCCCCTACTCTTCTCTACGTCACCTTGTTTAAAGAACTCGCTTAATACCGCTGCCTGATTTTAAGAAAGAGTTTATTGCAAGAACGAAAGACTATCATGAAAATTATAACTACCCTCATAATATTTTTAAAATTACTATATTACTTGCTCTGTGTTTAAAATAATACGATTAGATTTTCGATTCGTGTATGATATTGTATTTTCGTATTAAAATTTAGATTTTTATTTAATATCGCATCGACATAATGTAATGTCAGATAAATAATCCCATAAAACTAAGCCTTGACCACAGAATACTTAATGGTACTTAATTGAGAAGCTCGAAATAATTTTCAAAACCAAACAACCGATTAATCAATAAAAAATAATTGCAAACCTCCGCAAAATAATAATAAAATATAGACTCTCACTCACAGCAGTTTTCTTAACGCAGCCCCAATCCTTGAGCTGATCGCTGAGGTCCGCTGCATTTATCAGGAGCGACTGCAACGCGCTGACGTGACTACGGTTGCCCTTTTGGAAATCCAACGATATCGCTCGATACTCGTTCAGGTTTCTAAAAGTGCTTAAGTTGTGACTATGATGTAGATATGTTATAACAGCAAGCATTGAATAATAGCTATTTGACTGAAAAGTCAATAGGTACTACTGTGTTCAAGGTAGTAAAGCGTTTAAACGATATTTTTCGGTACAGTTAACTAAAGCAAATTACAGATGGCATCATGAAAAAGCAAACAAAAAACATTTATAAAATAAAACTGCAAAAAAGCACTCGAAAATGTCCTACACATGAATGATTAATACCATAATACCAAAAAAATATTAAAATCGATACACTAAGTGCACATCGAAATGCCAAAACAATATCTTAACTTCTACCAAGGCTACCAGCCAAAATAAAAAAGGAAAAGCCAAAAAACACTCAATACTTGAAGTAATTAGCCAAATCCGTAGCCAGAATATAGTCCCGTAACATCATGATAGCCCTATCGTAGTCCCTTCGTGGCAAAGCATCTAGAATGTCGCACCCTTCTGTGTTGAGCACACACATCGCTTGCGCGAGATGGTGCCGCTCCATGACGCTGCCCTCGCTCGAGTAGAGCGCGGCTAGTGTCGTTTCTATCGATTAATGGAAATATTTTGGATTTTGTTCTAAATAAAGAAATGGTGGTTTTTCATTTTTCACCCTTAAAAATCTCACATTTTCTTATAACTAAAGCAAAAGCATAGAACAACACGTGGGGGTATATGTGAATTTGTATACGTATGCGTGTAAGTCGAGTTGTTTGCGATATCCGTATAATATAAATGCGGTACGGACATAAAAATGCAACATTTTTGCTGGAAAACGAACTTCGGTCTTTACAAAAACCACTTACTATTGTTCCATCTCATACCAACTTATTTTTCACATAAGAATCTACCTTTTCTACGGGATACATAGAGATTATATCATACAATTTAACAAAGAATTGAACTCACGTCCCTGTATTTGAAAACTGTTAGTTGTACCTCTATGGTCCATATCATGTACAAGACAGGCTATTAAATACATCAGGCCTTGTAATTCACTGAAAAAGTTATATAAACGTCATATAAAAAGTTGATCTGTAAAATTTCAACTATTTCCGACTAACACCGAAAGGTTTATGTCAGACTTACCTAAAATACCCCTGTTGGACCAACTTATAATTAACCAACGCGGCATAAGCCCATTGCGCTACGTTGAAAGCGTGCAGCCAACTGTGGTAGGGCACATCTCTATACCCTTTCTTTACGTGCAAAATGAATCGAGCCAGTTTGTGTTTCTTCAAGTTAAACCTGAAGAATTTTACCACCTTGGTATTAAATTGTTGGAAAAAAATAGAGCAGAGTTTGATGCATTTTAAAATACAACCGTAAATGTTTCCAAATTTCATTTTGATTTTTGAATTTTAGTTACTCTACTATCTACTTTTAATCGATTCTCAAAAAGGAATAATGTGAAGTCATTCGTTCCCGTTTCTGTTTTTGGTTCCTAAGCTATTTTTATTGGTCTTCGGCTTATTGGAGATAAATTCGGAATTCAAAGAATATTTTTTCACTAAAACTACGGAAACCTAAACAGTAGTCCTCACCTGCAAGTATAAAAGTGAACTCATTCTACTCTACCTTTTATCATAACCAAGATCAGAGAACATCTTCAACACATAGCACGGCAACTCTCGTAAGGGCAACGCTCGGATATTAAAATGCAAGCTCGTGAGATGCGGGTGGCTGTGGAAACCAGAACATTCGAGAAGTCGAGCCACTTCGGTATCACCAACCTTGAAAGGAAATCTTCTTTTTCGTACTTTTGTAGCAAAATTTGATGTTTCAATAAAAAAGTTGTCTACAAGTTTTATAATGTTTACAAGAAAAACGCTACGTATAGAGAAAAATAAACTTAAATGGGAAATACGAGCTTTCTTCTACCATAGTGTGACTACAACTCAATATTAAGCCGGAAGAATGTCCATAGTATACACAATATAAATGCACCATAGTCTATAGTGCCTACTCAAGAAACAGGTACTTACAGTTTTCAAATACTCTAATATCAAAATATCACTTTTTTGCTCTTCTTAGAATTTACTAAAACTGGAGTACCTATACCAACAAATAAGACCCAAAAGACCCACCTTCATATGGTACATAACCAGTTCATTAGCTAGCGCATTTCTAATATGCGCTTCCTGTATCTTCTGATACACCACAGAATGCATGATACACACACCACAATAGATACTGAACGCTAGAGCCATTTCCTCGTCCATAGTGTCGAAGTATGGATCGTTGATTTTATTTATTAGCTGACCGACACCGATTATGCCGGTTTGTTCACGGATTGGGAAACATAGGATCGATCTGAGATAAAGAAGGAAAGTATTTTTATGGAATAGTATACATACTAGTTATTAGGAAATAATAAATATCGAATAAGGGCAACTACTACTACTACAAAAAAAATCTATGGAAGGCCTAGCAAAGTGACAATAAAAGTTCCACAAGGTAAAACTACTGCTCGGCACAAATGCTCTTTTTTGCTGACACGTGTCAGAAGTGAAACTTCTTTAGCAAGATTCAAAGATACCAAAATCGTCGCCTTATTCCGTGATGGTATTGCCATGATGTGGCCTTGAAATTTTCAACGCGCCAAATAAGTTTCACTTCAAAAATACACCGTTACATCGACTATTCTTGATCTTTTCAAGTCTAGTAGTGTCTTAAAAGTCGAAAGCGAACCAAACAGAAATATCAACTGATAAGAGCCAAATTTTAAAATACAACAAAAACTGAAAACTAACTTGCATTCAACACCAGGATAGCAATCCACTTGCGGGTTAAATGCTGGGTGCTCTTTACCATTTTTGCAATTAATAAGCGACCCAGTACTTATCACTTGGCCAGTTATTCCTATGTTCATGGGAAAACGACGCTCTGAGACCTCTCTGTCTTCCTGATAACATGATATTTTGTAGTTAAATACCTATTGATTAATAGATAAAGTATCTATTTTAAGTCACTTGGTGTGTTTTTTATTAAGTTTTATAAACATCATGAGATAGTGTCAAACTCATTCCTTAAAATGATCTCTGTCTCTTAATTATTCAGTCCCAAGTTATGTATAAATTTTTCTTTAATGCACATTTACATTTAACTACCTATTGATTTTTTTCTTGACTAAAACATACTTTGAAGTTGGAACCATACCTCAGTAGAAGAATTAGATATCCTCTGAACCAACTCCATGCGTTCCATGTCGATTAACAAAACTGAACAATATTCAGCTTTCGTCAACTGCTTCGCTTGGTCCATTGCTATTTGGAGTAACGTCTCTAAAGACGCGACCTATCGAAAAAAAAACAGATTTTTTATAATTTTTTCACAATATCTTAAGTATTTGTAGTACCTACCTACCTACTTAGTTAACTATTTTTTTTGTAAAATAAATAATTCTAACACTAACTTGAGTGAACAGACGTCGCGCAACACGTAGTAGTTGCTGACATTTTTGTTTCAGTGTGCATTCGTACTCCAAAGCTATAGTTTTCTTCAGAACTGGCCAGGCGAATCTGAAGAACAAATACATGTTACAAAATAACGATAAAATAAAACATACATTTACGTAAATATACACGTACATAATAGATATTTCATATTATGATGAGTAACATTAAGAACAATAGTTACGTTCTAAAACTATAACACCTTACTCGACTGCGCCAAAATTGATATGACGTCATCAAATTCTGTCATGCAATTAACGAACTGCATTGTATAATTATTTAAACTATTTGTCCCAACAAAATACCCACAAGAAACACTCATGAATGAGCACAGCGACGTTTTCTTCCAGAACCTTCGCGGCGATCACACACACCACCACCGAGAAGGGCTTATCCGTCACGGGGAACATTATCACGCGTTTCTTGGTGTTATCTCTTTGTATGTACTGTAATTTATATGTGAAATTATTTTAATAAGGCGATATCTAATAATCACAGCCAAATAGCCAAACTTTTAACTTGCTAAGTCGCTAACAATCATGGGCGAAGCCACGGTGGGGCAGGGTGGGGCGCTTGCCCCACTCTAGCTTTGACCTGGAAGGTAGGTCCGCGAATGCCTTCGCAAATGCCGGCGGTACGGCCGCCGGCATTTGAAGACCTGGATATAACTTTGGGTACATACTTGGTACATACAGTTGCTAGTTACATATTATTTTTTATTGTTGCCCCACCTTGAGCCCATGGCTAGCTACGCCCATGCTAACAATATAACCCAGGAAGCAGCGTTAGCATTTTTGCTACGAAAAATAAAGACATCGTAAAAAAACAAAAATATTTAACTCTGTACAAACTATTCAGAATAATTTTACGAAGCTTATAGGTATTTGATTCAAATGTACCTAATATGGATTTTTACTCACAGGTGCTACAATTGTCTGAAAGTCAATACCAAAATTTGTTAGCAAATCATTTTGTTCAATAAGTGATTTTAGAGCGTCCGTTAATTTTGGCGTCATCTGAAAATTTAAATATCATTGTATCGTTATCATTGCGTACATTACGAACGTCCATGTAGGTAGTAAAGTAAAGTGTTGCAGTCAATGAACAATAATTATTACGTGTCTCGTATCCTTAGAGCATTATAATGCTCTAAGCTCGTATCACAAGGATACAGTCACAGGACATGACATATTTTATATTTTAACATTGCATTGCTGTTTTATAAGCCACGTCTTACCTCGTTTTTCACTCTCACGCGTTAATAGATTACATGGCACATCTCATTAGCTGACCAACAAGTCGTTTTTTTTTTTTTTTTGTAAGGTGTTTCTCAATGTTAGCCAGAAGGGCTTCTACATTTTAACGCGGACGCGGGGGTGAACTGAAGGTTCACCCTGGTAGCGACATGCACAAGGGCGTCCCCCCTTGACGGGGACCACGAACCTCGGCTTGAGCTGTCGCTTGAGTGGAGGAGGCCAGAAGGACGGGCCAACAAGTCGTGTACACCACAGGTGTACACAGAGCAAGTAATATAGTAGTGTAGTGTGTGTGGTGTGTACTGTGTACACTATTACCCGACTATCCCACTACCCCACAGACTACCCCAAATTTGTATAATGCCCTAAATAATATACATATTCAATATACCTACATAATATAATGCTAATTTAGAACGTACACTGCAACGTATCAATGTATTTATTATTTTAAATGCGTCTGAGATTTACTTACGCAAATTTTACTTTTCCGTTGTAACACTACAGAATCAACAGCGTCTATAGAGGCTTCCATACCGGCGTTATGTACAACAATTTGCAATACCGCCTCTGCATCACATTCTTCATGCAACTATTAATGACCAAAGTATAATGTGAAAGCCTACAGTTAATAAACGAATTGATATTGTTGAGAGCTTGTTTTTTATTAGCTTACTCACATACGAATTAATTTTCACTTGTAGTTGCGCTCCGCCGTCATCGGTTAAACTCATGACTAAATCCAAAATCTTTCCTGGATCACTATTTTGAATACTTTTTCGTCGACTGTGGCGTTTTTGGGTACTCATTGTAATAGAGCTGTGCAAAATTTATGTTAAAATCAAATTAAAGAAAATGTTTATATTCAAAACTCAAAATATGAATAACGTTATGAATCATTTCAAATTTCGCACCATTTCATAAAGTCATAGCCCACAGATTATATCTAACGTTCCTCTATTACACAATAGATTGTCTGTTACCTATATATAGAAAAATAATTTAAAATAATATTCTGGAAAAAAATGCGTTATTGATCACAGTAGGTACTTATAGGTAAACCAGAATCTGATGGCAATTAGGGAAATCAAAATTTTGAGTGTGCAACCCTAGGGAAAATGGACTGAACGATCTTGATACTGCTTATTTTTTATTTTGTCCTCAATATCATTAGTCACATTACATAAGTGGACAATACTGTACTAAATAATGAGATATCCACTTAATATTATGTAGGTACATACTTACATGTATAATATACAATTATACATATTACTTTTATACAGGTAATACATATTATTATTTACACATACCTATATTTGTATATTCATTACCAGTATGCCATGTGAAAATATCGATATAATGATAATGTAGATCAAAACTGCTTATAATTTTTTATAAATAAAATAAAAATAAAATAAAACTATGTTTATTTTCGTAAGTATTAACAGATAAACACATTATAAAATTGACTTGGACAGCTTGGACTTGACAAATAGCCGAATTGGAAACTCCTGTAATAAGTTTTCATAAAATTATATTCTAATCAACAAACAATATTATTATATTATTATTTACCTAGATATAATATTTCTTTAATTTAAAGTATCAAAACGGGTAAGTCCAATTTACCAATAAAATCTTCAAAATTGAAAATTGTGATGTGTTTGACCCTTCTTCATCGAATGTTTTTCTATACACATTATAAACAACACCTCTTGCTTGTGATCGCAGCGGCTTTGTCGACATTTTCGAAGATTTTTTAGACAAAATCCTAAAAATTATTCATTTACTGCAAAAAAGACAAATAATTTGACAACCAATTTGATAGTTGTCAAATAAGTTGCCACATGAAAATCTTTGATTTCTTAAATATAAATATGCCATCAGATTCTGGTAGACCTATACTACTAAAATTTTGTAAACCCGTAATAGAATTTGAATAGTATATATTGTAGTCTCTCTTCGGCTTATAATAATGTTTGCGAAAATACTATATTTATACATGATGTACAATTTTTATATACATTCTATTGAGAGACACAGAATTCGAATCTCTTACGTTGTTATCTTGATTTATTAATAATTAACATTGATAATGAACACAATTTTTGTATATTTTAACTAGGAAAAAATTATTATTTTATAATCTGTAGTTTTCATCAGCTGTCGTAATTTTTTATCTATGGCAGGAATGATACTGACAGATGATTGATGAGTTTGATCATTGTCCATTGATGAATTTTGCCGTTTGAGTGATGAAAAGCGATTATTTTCATTTTCTTATAGCATATTTGTGTATTTATTTCAAGCAACTATAATATAAAAATGGCTGAAATACAAACATTGATGGAAATGGGTTTTCCCAAAGAAAGAGCGTAAGTATTTTTTATATATTTAAGTTCGTTATTCGATTTAGGGTTATTAACATTGTTTTGTTTATAGAGAAAAAGCTCTGGCGGTAACAAATTATAAGGGTGTCGAGCCGGCCATGGAATGGCTCCTGGCTCATGCGGACGAGATTGATGTAGGCCCTGGACAGACAATAGCCGGTAGCTCTAATGTTCCAGAAGCTACTCCCGCCGCACCCGCACCCGCTGCACTTGCACCCGCTGCATCTGCAGCTGCATCATCAGCTGAGAGTACAGAGCCTCAGACTGCTGGCGCTGAGGTGGAAGCCAAATCGTTCAAATGCGAAGACTGCGGGAAACTGTTCAAAAATCAGGACGAAATGGAATATCACGCAGCTAAAACTAATCATAGTAATTTCTCTGAATCCACCGAGGAGAAGAAACCATTGACTGAAGAGGAAAAGAAAGCTCAATTAGCGTTACTCGAAGAGAGGATGAAGCAAAAGAGGAAAGAGAGAGAGGAGAAAGAAAAGGTACAATTAATTATGTAAAAAAAAATTGATAATATCATCAAAATATGGTCAATAATTAAAATTCATGATTTCATAATCAATTCAATGCTTTATACAAAATTACCTTCTATTAACCTCAAATGATGCAATCTCTAGAAATAATTAATCACATATTAGTTACATAAGTCACCTATTCTTAAAATAATTTCAGGCTGAAGCTTTAGAGCGAGAAAGACTGAGGATTAAGTCTGGCAAAGACTTGCAAGAAGCCAAACAGAGGCTTCAAGAACAGGAAATGCAGAAACTTGTGGAACAGAGGCGAAGGGAGAAATTGGAAGATCAAAGGGCACGGGAAAGAGTCAGGGCACAAATAGAAGCTGATAAACAGGCTAGAAAGTAAGTTGTGTCATATCTCAGCATCCTTTACTAAGTCTTAGCAATGTACTAAAGAAACAGTCTATCTTATCTTAGACAAACTCATGACAAGTATACTATTGTAACAATATAGACAATACAGTATCTCTAGTCTTTGCAAAATATATAAGTTTTTGAAAGGTTTGTAGATTGTGGAGATAAAGCTCTAATTATATTTAGATTATCTTTATGCCTCTTGCCTAGTTATATAATTAACTAACTGTGCCGCGCGGCCGCTCCTGTTCGCCTTAGCGTGATGATAAAATATAGCGCATAGCCTTCCTCGATAAATACCGAAATATAATAGATACCAAAAGAATTTATCAAATCGTACCAGTAGTTACTGAGATTAGCTTGCTTTACCTTTAAAATATTATTAGTATAGATTTAATAATGTAGTACAAGGCAAAATATGTGGATCATGTCCCCATTTGGTACTTATAGGTGCTACATAATATTATATAGGTGTATGAATAAGCAGAACTGCATCTTGTTTGTGTGTTTCTATTTTTAAACTAGCACATTTAAATTTATTTATGTATTAGATATCTATCTTTCTATGATTGTCTGGCATACAAATTTTCAATTTTCAAATTAAAAGAAACTACCAGAATATAAAAGCATTTGAAAAGCAGACAATTTCTGAATTTTTATCTATACATATAATAAATCTGTAGAAGAGTCAATTCTGTACATTGAAAATATTGAAAAAATAAATAGCAGGGGGTGTTACTGGATCGATACCAAACCCAAATATGTGATTTAAAAAAATTTTGTCTGTCTGTCTGTCTGTATGTTCAGAGTTCAGACATCACGTGAAAACTAACGGTTCGATTTCGATGGAACTTGGTATAATTAATTATACCTTATTATCCTGGGCATAAAATAGGATACTTTTTATCCCGGAAAAATACGTAGAAAAAAATAAATCTTAACTTTTCCGCGCGGACGGAGTCGCGGGCGGAAGCTAGTATTAAATGTAAGTCTTGCAACAAAATTTGATAGCAAATGTAATTAATTATTATGTATTTTCACTTTAATAATTAAGTGTTTCATGGTTGTAGTTATTTAAGTTGTATAGCTTGTAACTACCATTCTTAATCCAAATAGGTATGGCCACTGTTGAGGGAAATTAACTCACAATGTTATATCGTTTTAAAAGTTAAATTTATTTTCCAGGCTAGCCGCTTCAGGCCAGCCAGCTCCAGTCGCTGCACCAGTGCCTCCTCCAGTCAATCCTAATCCAGCTCCGAAGGTGTCGTACGAGCAAGCTAGGATACAGCTGCGTCTGCCAGACGGACAGTCGCTCACACAGACGTTTGGTTCTAAGGAACAATTGGCTGCTGTTAGGTGAATATTACTTTACTAAACTGTACTTACTGTACCTAAAAAAAATATTTTATTTTAGTGCTTTAGTTTCTTTACTCAAAAAGGTATCAAATATATTAGATGTGATACCTTTTTGAGTTATACCATAGTATAGCAAATGTATGATAATTGATTTATTACTACTAATTATTTATTACTAAATAAAACTATTTAATCTTTACATATCATAGCCACAGAATACATAATAGTAGCTAAACGATACAGAACGGACACTATCCGCCTCCTGCCAAAATTAAACACTTACCTCACCCCGCACGATCAGACATAAAATGGTCCATATTTTTCTACAGGGACGATACGCAACGAACATTGACAACATTAATGACTTAAAGTAATTTTATTATTTTGGATTTGTGATTATCGTTTTTTCGTAGAAAATGGTTAGATATTGTGCTGTTTACGGATGTATTGCATCAGAAAAACGCGAATTTTTTTTTACGCTAGTCAAAAATGTGCCAACCATAAAGCGTTAACACACACATTTGCAGTCTCTACAGTGTGACTGTCAAAACGATAATTTTGTATGGAGTGTCCGGGGTGTGTCATAGCTTTTAAATCACATTTCACAGGCTATTTACATATCATAATAGCCAGCAAGAAGCTCTCGAGATACTCTTCAAATCTAATATCTTCCATATCAATCATCAATTATCAATATCTTCAAGCTTTATTTAAAAAATGTTTAATTTATTCTTTTCAGGTTGTTTTTACAAGTAAATAAGCCTGAATATGCTCAACAAGATAATTTCAAATTCATGACCACATTCCCAAAGAAAATATTCACTTCTGAGGATTATGAGAAGCCACTAGAACTTTTAGGTGAGATATTTTCTGTAATATATATTATAACGTCTTGTGTTTTTATCTTAAAGTGGTTTCAGACTATCATTTTACACCAAGCGAGCGTATAAAGTCGTTTTACGTACCTATAATATGTAGGCGTGTATAGGCGCGCTTTATGTCATACGCGCAACTCGTACGAGCGTTGATGCACTTCTTAGCTCGAATAGAATCTCACTCTCAATCAACGGTGAATGAGTAGTGGAAATAGCAATATTTTTTCGTGGGATTCCATGATTCAAGTGACACGAAATTAGGCTTTGCGGCACTATATTATGACATAGGCATGTTCAAGAAGAAAGCATATTAATTCCTGAAAGGCCAACAAATCACTCGTAATCATCATCATCATTCCAGCCTTTCAGGTCGTCCACTGCAGGACATGATAAGCCTCCCCCAAAGATTTCCATAACGACCGATAGTCTCCGACAATTTGAATTCTCATGGTCGGCGACGAGCACAGAAAGTGACTCGCTTGCTCTTTTGTTGGTGATTACATAAAAAAAAATTATCGTTCACTTTCTTGTAGCATGTATGTTGAAACGCACATAAAAATACGCTAATCTGAATCCGCCCTTAGTCACGTGACCGCCAGTATGATGTCATGTTTCGGCGCTCTAGTATCGGGATAACACCAAAGGAACAAAATATCAATTTCGATTTATCCTCCAGTAACATAATCAATTACGGGTTTAAAATTCATTTAGTGTCATTTCGAAAAAAAAAACAGATAAGTGATTATTATTTATTATTAAAAATTAATTAAATATTAAAAAGGAATTGAAATTAGTCTATAGGTACGACATAATTTAGATAGCGTTGCGTGACCATACCTTATGTGGCTGTGTAACAAGGCATATTTTTTAGTATTATTGTTGGGTTGTTACATAAAAAATTTGTTGCAGGTTTGGTGCCATCCGCCGTAATAATTGTATCCAGAGGTCAAAATATGTAATTAAATAATTACTGCAAAAATATTAAAATGTTTTCAGTGGTCCTGATAATTTATTTGTACAAATGAACTTTATATTGTGTTGATGTTGTCCGTTTAAACTATGTTATTTAATCACTTCCATAGGTAACAGAAATTTTGTGGAATTAATGAATGGTGGTACAATAAAGGTCTCAAAGTGATCGCATTAATTTTATTCCAAATAATACCTACATTTCGTCCGTTTCATTTTATCCATATCAGTTTAAAACTTTAAACAATACACTGATACACTGAACTAAATATGACTTGGGGTTTTATAAAATAAAACAGTCTTTCTCCCATACTTTAATATTTTATTAATGCATAAAAATTAAGTACATAAAATTTGTAAACCTGTTGTAGAATTCATCTAGATAAAAAATTATAAAGATAAACAGGAAGTCATTAATAGGTACATTGTATTATATCTATTTGCCACTTTTCATTAGTGTTGGAATAAATAAAAAAATAATATATTTTAACTGTGCATTATTGTGCATATAAAAAAAATAAAGCGTATCAAGACAAGTTCATAAATAAAATTGAAAAAGACAGTTTCATGGCAATAAGGACTAAAACGAAATAAAAAAGATAATTATCAAAAGTCTTATCTTATAAACAGTAAATAAAAAATGTAATCTACCCAGTAGTACACAGTAAATTCATTTGAAAAAAATATGGCGGCCACAATCGCAATAAGTATTTATGTTTTGGTAAATAACAGTCAATAATTATCCTTACGGAAAATCAAATCGATTGAAAACTATGTATTTTATCAAAAGGAATTTAAAAATTGATAGTACAAGCCTCATAATTCATTATCTATACAAAACAATGTAAACATTGATAGTAAAAAATTACAAATTGATTTCAACAAAAAAAGCATTATAAATTCATAACTTGAATTTAAAATGAGGTACATTTGTGTTTTGCCTTAATTATTATGTCTTATCATGCTCAACGACACTACCAATAATAGAATTCAATTATCCTTAGTTCCCTTAAAACGTGAACCATTGCAGCCAAGTGACGAATTTATACAGCTGAATGTAGAGACTATTCTCTTTATAATGGGGGTAAACTATATTCTTGCTACCGTCACAATTAGTGATAATAGAATCCTGACCAATCGTCCTCCTTCCTAATACACCATCACAATCTGACAGTTTCAAATCCTTCGTAAAACAAATACGAATTTCTGTTATGAAACTCTGTCCGTCAATTTTTCTACACTCAATCGCAGGGTCAATGTTAAGAGCTGATTTGATGGCATTGTTGATTTCAGTTATGTGGTAATCCTTACTGTTTGATGGCGAGATGTTTGCGTCATTTAGAATTTTACCCATTGAGTATTTTTCTAACCAATCCAGGCCCATAGAGAAATACTTAAATTCAGAGCTAAGAGGTTCCAAAACGGCAGCACAGGTGCCGTGTTTATTCCATTCATGAGCCCACAGTGCATAATTGGACGTACCTAAAAATAATATATTTAAAGTCATCAACCATTGTTACAAAAATTGGAAGTAGTTTCGTAATTATAATTATTAGACAGGCTTTACATTATATAACTGTAGGTGCAGAAAGTAGCAGTACTGATTCAAATTAACATGTTACATTACATCTCTAGTTTGACCCACATTATTTTGTTTTTTTAGGGCCGATTTTTCAATGCCCAGATAAACAGCTAGATAGACTTTATTCTTCAGTTAACAAAATATTCAATTTTTCAATAGACGAATAGGACTTATCTATCGAATAACAACGTTATTTGAGGAATAAATCTATCTGCTGCTCCAACGGCCAGATAGCGTGCTATTCGACGATTAGACGTTTGAGTTGACAACTGACGCGTCAAATTTGGGATATTTTCGTATGTAATAACATAGAGCGTAGAATTTTTACAATAAAGCCTCTTTTTATAAAATAATTATCAATTAAAATCATATTGAAATTGATGTTTTTGATAGTACCTACTGATGATCATGCCATTGAAAATTTGCCGGACGCTGCCTTTATGTCGTTTCCATCGTAAAATATATAAATTTTAACACAAATTTAATCAAAACTCTTTACTTGAATCAAAACAATAATCAACAATCATAGAACACAAGATAAACTTAAAATGCACTCCTGACGTGAGTCATAATGACGGTTGTTGACATATTGCAAGTTGACTCTATCCCGCTCTAACCTGACTAATTTAATATGTTTGTTTCGCCACTCCAAGAGCAGACCTGCCAATATGGAAATATTTGGTCAGATAGTTATTCATCAAATAAATCACGATTGAAAAATAGGCGAGCCGTTATGAGTTAGATAAGCAATTGAATAAATCTATTCGAGGGGTAGTTATTAGACTGTTTATCTGGGCATTGAAAAATCGGCCCTTAGTATTCTATAGGTTTGACATAGCTAAGTTGTACAATTTAAAAAGAGCCCAGTTAATATATTGTTCATTCTTTATACAATTGTTTAAAACTTTCCGCAAATTATTTACTGAGTAGAAAGTTTTACATAATGTAAAAACTGCCTACTTTTATATGCTTCTATAAAAAACTTAAACCTTGTTTTGGTTAGATGCTCTGTAACTTTAACATAAATATTTCACAAAATTTATTTTAATAAGTACTTTTGACCGCCTCCTTGGTACAGTGATTAATACGTGAGCGTAGAACCGAGGGATCCTGGGTTCGATTCCCGGTGGAGATGAACAAAAAAAAATGTCTCGGTCTGGCAGGACACAGAAGGCTGATTGCCTACTTGTCCCTAAAGAAAATCGATCAATGAAACAGATGTATAATAAATCCATCTGCCCCGTACCCCACTAGGGGACATGGGACTTCACTTTTTATTTTAATTTGAATGACTTGATACTTGATTCTTAACATCTTAGTTAATTGAAATAACTGGTTAATTAGGTAACGACAATGTGTAAGGCGAACTGGTAAAACCATTATTTACAAGGTTGATAATATCAACTTTCACAACTTAATATGCTAAAATGATTTAAACATTTGAGTTTGTGGTGTACGTTATAACTTTAATTATTATTAATTATTATTAAACAAAAGTGAAGTCATCCATTCCATCTAGCTTGACATCATTAAGAAAATGAGTCTACTCATTATTACTATGTAGTAGTCAGTCTGGTATGCTAAACATAACTGAACAATAAAATACATACCATTGAAAATGTTAGTCCACTCTTCCAGTAGTTTGTCCTCTATGGGTCTTATCTTTTCAGGATCGAAAAACCATGTTCTATTACAAAATGCAGGACCAATAGTTCCCAATTTTGTTGGCCAGATACCGTGAATTGACCATGCATCATTTTTACGTGGCATGGAGCATTTATGCATGGGGTCCATTTTCTTCCATTCCTTGCAAACTGTTGCTGGCCAGTTTTGGGTGAATATCAACAAGTCGAAATCATGGTGCGCTTGTTGAGACAATGAAACGCTAAAAAATACATAAATCAGATTGGTTTGTAACACAAAATAATACTATTGATCTTGTCTAACTACTTACCATGTAAACACAATAGAAAGTATTACATAAAAATTCATGATTGCAATAGAAACGCAAATTCATTTATTTATATACAAAAATTCATTAAAATGTAAAAAATGTCAATAAAGATAAAATTATATTTTTAAATAATTCATAATTCATTAAATTTGTGTAAATTCTCGACGTTCACTTTGCTACTGACGTCTGAACTCTGAATGTTGACATTTTTGACCCGTGTCAAACCAATGTCAAACATTGAATTGTCAACTGTCATAGCTTGACGTATAAGGTTCCTTGATACGCAGAATTTTACAAGTTACAAATACGAAGGTAGTTTGTCAAAAAATTATGTAAATATGTAATATTATTTATTTTATCTACAGTAGGGGATCTTTCTTCAAATGTTCATAACATTCAGCCATTCTATAGATACATTTTTACGTATGATTTCGTTTCTTATTTTTCTATTCGAAACACCTCATTTTAATGCCGCTCAGTTAAAAAATCATAATATTATGCCAAATATTGCAAAAAATGCAGGACATCATTGCAACATAATGATTTGGTCACTCAATCAAATATCAGGCCGCTCAAATATTATTATTTTTATATTCATATCTCAAGTTAATGTTTGTAAGTTGGTTATTTAGTTTATTGATTTCTCGTCACTTGCAGTTACTTACACTTAGTAATTCTATAACCACGTGCTCTTTATACTATCCCACTATTCATTATTTTTGTCTCTCAAAACAGCTCAAAACTATAATAATTTTAGAGTCATCTATATGCTACCTATTATTAATAATTTTATTATGATCATGCACCACGACTAGTCTATTATAATGGGATCATATTAAAATAATTTATCTTTAATCGATCCACCCCCTTTCATATGGATAGCATTGTTTACCATGTTAGGTACTTGTAATCGCAAACACCGTCCTTTTGAGCTAGGTCATGATCGACGGATGGTTCTGCACATGCGCAAATTTAAATAGGTACACGGTTATTGAGTGCAGCAACTAAAACGTCCGCGTCGTAGAACGTAATTTTCCATAATATTTTGATAGGACCTTACAGCATGCGATCAGTAATTATTGTTACGGGATTTTACGTTTTGCATACTGCCTATTGTACTGCTGTCTGGCTGGCCGCAGTGGTTGCATTTATTAGTGCGCATCTTATCTGCACAGGAAAATATCTTTAATTTAAAGTCATTTTTTAACGCGTAATTTTTAATCTTTTGCCTTTAGATATATCCATCAGACATACATTTTTTATTGCAAGACGTTTTTTTTGTTGTTAAATAGGTGCCAGACGCAATTTTTATTTCAAAATAATTAAAATATCATCGAAATAAGTGAAATTCCATCAACATGAGTCCCCGTGAAGGATAAGCAATCACTGTGTTAATTATACTAAGTATATATAAGTGCTGATTTACACAGGGTTAGTACAAATTCGAGGCAAATCAGTGCTGACCCGAAAAAAACCCTGTGTAAACAGATTTAAAGTCAGTACAGAGGCTTGAACTCAGCGCTGAGTTGAATATTCGGACACGAATATTTTAGAGTCAGTTGGCGCCCCCCGCTACCCGCGCACCCCCAAGTCAGCCAAATAAACCCCGTGTAAACAGACAAGTCAGTGCGTGGTTAGTCATTGCTGCTGCGTTGTAGAGTGACCACGTTTGCGATAAAATGACCCGTAAGCGAAGACGAAACCTTCAAATTGTTGCAATTATATGGCAAAAACGAGTGCCTTTGGGATATTAAATCCCTAAATCCATTTTCTTAACCATTGTCGTTTATTTTTAGTTATATCTCATTTTCTACAATTTCTATTAACTCATTCAACAGCAAAATTGATAAATTTTTCAACAAATAATTAAATCGTCGTTTCAGTTGTTTTCGCGAATTCATTTTTCCCACTGACTTCACAAACGTGTGGTCACCGTGAGAAACGCCAAACGCACCACTACTACTTACTTCATGTAAACAGTTAAAGTCCGTCGCGGCGCCGTAATTGGCGCTGCGACTGAGTTGTCTACTGACCCTGTGTAAATCAGCACTAATATTAATTTTACTATTTACAATTTTTTTGCAACAATCTACCATGGTGCCTCCTTTTCCCAACGAACCTCAAATAAGACGTTAAATGTAAACTTGATAAAAACCAAATACATATCATCAAATTCATATTAATACCCAAAAGTGTAATAAATATGAAAGCATCTATTAAAAATATTAGTTTACTAATTATTTAATATAAGTATTAAAAAAGGATACTATAATATAAGTAATAAAGTTATTAGTTACTTATCTTTTAAGCGGACTCATGTTGATGTAATTTCACTTATTTCGATGACATTTTAATTATTTTAAATAAAAAATTGCGTATGGCACCCATTAACAACGAATAAAACGTCTTGCAATAAAAAAATTATGTCTGACGGATCTATCTAAAGGCAAAAGATTAAAAATTACGCGTTAAAAAATGACTAAAGTTAAGTATATCTTCCTGTGCAGATAAGATGCGCACTAATAAACGCAACCACTACCGCCAGCCAGACAGCCCGGAAGAAAACAGCATATCAAAAACCCAACTATACTAAAATGACTTTTTTTTAAACGTCGCGTTGGTAGCTCCCGTACCATATATGAGAATGAAAAATAGCAGAACAAAAATAAAAAACCCTTACCTACTATCCCTTAGTTTCTAAAATAAAAATAAAACTCAGCTCTTTTAACTACTCGATTTTATTTAAGAAAATAGACCGTAAGATTTCGACTTTCGTTAGATGTTCTTACGTTTATGAAGCGTTTATGTCTTGTTTGTATACCTACTTAATCACGGATCACCTAAGTCCTAACTAATTACATCATTAATTTCATTTTATTTTATGCTCTTGATAACTAACTACGATTAATCTATACATATATAATAAATCTGTAGAAGGGTCAATTCTGTACATTGAAAATATTGAAAAAATAAATAGCAGGGGGTGTTACTGGATCGATACTAAACCCAAATATGTGATTAAAAAAATTTTTGTCTGTCTGTCTGTCTGTCTGTCTGTATGTGAAGACATCACGTGAAAACTAACGGTTCGATTTCGATGAAACTTGGTATAATTATACCTTATTATCATGGGCGTAAAATAGGATACTTTTTATCCTGGAAAAATACGTAGAAAAAAAAAATCTTAATTTTTGTGTTTTATCCATAGACGTTGTTTTGTAGAACCGCGAACACACGTTGCGTATAATTATAGGCCTAGCCGTATTTGGGTTCAATAGATATTTATAAGATGTCATTGTCAGAGTTAGGTACTCAAAATGGAGAAATAAACCATCCACGCGAAGACCAGCATCCGCGCGGACGGAGTCGCGGGCGGAAGCTAGTTATTAATATTAAAACAGACTTATTAAAGCAGCTCCCTTCACAACAACTGACCTTTACGTGGGTATTTAATGTACTGTATTGTTTTAATATCTTAGATTTTCCGTGGCTTTGCTAATTGCTTGTATGCATAAAAAATCGCATGCACGCGTGCTACTGTATGGTCTGTATGTGTAATGTAGACGCATACTGTATGTGTAATATAATCACTTCTAGTAATAATTAATTAATAATCAGCTTTAGGTACTGAATAAGAAATGGCATAAATAGCAGCAGTTAATTTTGTCCGTACCTACCTACTTCAAAATGTAGTTTACTTACAATCTAACTTCAATCTAACTACTTATTTATATGTATAGTAAATAATAAGAAATTGCGTTCTTTTTGGCTTCAGCTTTACTAATACCTACATTAAAATTAGTTATTGCAATATTGCAAATGTACTTAGTTACCTACTTACATTAAAAAAATATTTTTGCAATTTCAATGATAATCATCCTTTTAAAATGGAAACCAATCAAATGTTGCGTTCGGAAATTTAATTTCAACACAGATATGAAAACTTTTTATGAAATGTGCTAAAATTTGCCATTGCAGAGATATACCTATCTGTAAACTTGGGATTTGAGTTGATTTACTTCGTCCACAAATAATATTAATTATTTGGGTGCGTGGTTAGGGCTAGGGCACCTTGCCATGTCACCGACTCGCGGACAATGACATCGACCTTGCGAATCGTGACCCTGCGTAAGTACAGACAAATTAGGCGGGGAAACGTAAAATAGACATAGATATACCTAATATTTTTTAAGTAGGTACTACATAATAATTTTATGGTCTTTTCAGATGAAAATAGTTTTATGTTAAGAAGCATATATAACGCTTAATCATAATATATCTACGTAAGTAGGTTTTATAAGACATAAAAAAGGAGATGTGTACATATATTATCTATTACTGTTTTACATTTTTCAAAACTTGACTGAATAATGAGTCAATTTCGTTAAATTGTTAATTTCGTCTGATCAAAGGTGCAAGGTTGTATATCTGCAATTACTATCAACCTTACAAAGTATGTAATTTTAGACTTCTGCCGTTGCGCACGTGCAATAATTCCAACGGGTCAATGTCCAATAAGTTGATCATTATTTTTAATTTTTATATTATAATTTAAAGTCTAGAATTTCATATTAACTACCTAAATCTGGTAAAAGTTAATGTAGTTACGGGTTCTTGATTTGTCTGGAATAGAATATCTACTTATTAGCGATAAGCCGCCCTTGGAACAAAATATGGTAACTTTTGTATTTTTGTAAATTGTTAATAATAATATGTCAACGCTTTTAATTACAAAAAACGCGTGTGGCGTTTATAAGATTCAGACTTCAGAGACAGTCGTGCGACAGTCGCTGATTAAACTTGAAACGTTCGCAAAAAAATATATAAAATAATATTTCCTATGTTACCAGAGTTTCACCCGAATTATCGAGCGTGTTATCCCCTGTACACGGGCATTGCTCTCAATATTATAAATTAATTCAATAAAAAGTAGAAACCGCGCGTGCGCTTCCGGGCGGTATGCGGGCGCAAAAAACGCGCGGTTTGTGCTCCGTGACGCGTTTTTCTCATTAATTAACTGACTGTGCACGCGATGAGATGCCTCGCGACCGTAACGAGGATTTATTTGATCGGTTTTTAATCTTCCGGCACTGAAAGCGATACCTTCATGATGAAGGGTTGGTTTAAATGACAACCATACGCAGTAACCGAGGATTTGGAAAATAAAACAGTTATTTGTGTACCCACATTTTCATTAACGAGTTGGGTTAAAATTCTATTTATATTTTGCTTATTTTGTTATTTGGATGTCAAATGTCAAAAATATATTATAAAAAAATGATTTGAATAATTAGTGTATAAGCTGCTTTATTTGCATGTTAATATATGCGTCAGAGGTTTCCAAAAAATAGATAAAGGAGTGAGTGGTTGCTATTCGTATAAACTTTAAAATATATTTTTTAAGCACTTAGAATGACGAATACCAAAAATCGTAATTTAACGATGTGTTAGGTATTTCTTTTGCGGTATAAAAATGTTTCTCCAAATGTGTAAGCGCAAAACTTGAAAACGGCTGAACCGATTTCGTTCAAAGTTCGAACTTTTTATAATATTCCTTGAAGTACGAGGTAGGTTCTTATGGAGAGAAAATGTAAACATGTACCACGGGCGAAGCCGGGGAGGACCGCTAGTATCAATTAAAAAATAACTCTCACGGCGAAAATATTATAAAACAACAATTATTTCAGACGCAGCGAGGTCATACCTACACTTATTAATTTACCTTTACTATAAAACACTTCAATTGCCAACAAAGTGAAAGTAAAATTTTGCATATTATATTGCCAAACAATACGTGTGTGTGTTGTGAATCACACCCGAAACTTGACGAACAAAACATTCATAAGCTTTTTGTAACATACTATGCATGAATCGAATAAATATTGATGTAAGGTGACGTGACGTGATGTTTTTAAAATATAATAAGATCGAAAAGGACAAGTCCTCATCATTAGCTTTTAGTGGCAAAAAACTGTCCTAAAAAATATGAACATATTAAATACTAGCTTTCCGCCTGCGGCTTCGCCCGCGTTTTCAAAGAAAAACCCGCATAGTTCCCGTTCCCGTGGGATTTCCGTGATAAAACCTAGCCTATGTTACTCGTGGATAATGTAGCTTTCGAATGGTGAAAGAATTTTTAAAATCGGTCCAGTAGTTTATGAGCCTAATTCATTACAATCAAACAAACAAACAAAGTTTTCCTCTTTATAATAGTAGTGTAGATTATGTTTGAAAAATCGTCACGTAAGATAAATTTTATCTATCGTGACGATTTTTTTCGCTTAGGTCCCAAATTATTAGTATTTCAGCATTTATTTTTGAGTATCTTATATATTTTGTATTGTTCTATCATAGGTCCCTATACTTAAAAAAATCATCACTTTTATTCACAAATTCCAATCCTATCGAATAACTAAATAATCTAACTAAAATCTTTTCGAGTAAAGCTCACGCACCGCTATCCACGATTGCATGCAAGTTTGTTACTAACAATTCAAGTCTAAAAGTTTTGACAGCAATTTTCCTCATACCATACTGGCAAGTGGCAACACGAATAAGGCATTGCTAGATATAGCGCGCGCGCACCCTGTGACGTCAGCAGGAATTCTCACCGGAACTGACTCACGAGTGACTCACTCGTCGCAGGAATGTTACGGCCAGCTTAGTTCACTCACATTTTATTGGCTGTAATCGCTCAGTCACTGTTTGTCTTTTGCAGAATTTGAATTTGGCATTTATTTTGAAATTGCAAGAACGCGAGTAAATTGTTAGATTATCTGTGGAACTGAGATTATTAATTGAACTCCATAGAGCAATACATTGTAAAGCTTTATATAGACTATAACGTTATGTCAAGGTAACTAGATTCTCCCGCGAATTAGAATTATCTTTATCTTTTATTATCTTGCTATTTTCAGTACATTTTGCTTACTTTTAACTAAAATGGAAGGAAATCCGCGAAACCATTACGTTTGTTAAAACTTTTAAAGAATGAAGAAGAACACAGTGAAACGTTTTGACTGACAAAGGAAGATTAGCAAAAATGAGGTCATTGTTATTTATTTCTTATAATGTGGGAGTCGAGCACGCGTCAGTATGATGTAGACCAGCTCGCTCCGAGGAAGTTACAACACCATAACAATCCTTGTTAAGGGCGGTGATGGTCGCTTACCATGTGGGTGAATCTCTATCTCGGTTGCCCGCTCCGCGTCTAAAGAGGCTGTTGGGAATGTGTGATATTAAAATGTTTTGGAGGCTTTTGTCCTTTGCCATATAAATAAATTGTACAGCGTTCATACTAGATCATTTTTTATAAAAAATCAACCCTTTTCTTTTAATACGGTACGATTAATCATAAAAACACGATACTATACCAACGTGGCATCTAAATTAGCGTCCTATTAATTTTTTAACGTATTTATCATTGCGACGGAAAACATGTTTCATAATGAGTGCCTTCGTCCAATTAATGGTGTGTGTTAAATAAAAAGAAATTGTTTTCTTGTGCTCGAATCATAAGTGAACAAGCATTCATGCAAAAAGTTCGTTGGACCATGAAATAATTGATGTAAGCCTTCTAAAGATCTTGGAGATATTGTTACTCGACTTTAAAAAGACGCTATGACGCTATATATGACGATGCTTTCGCTACACTAACCAAAGTTTCGACAACTATATACTTAAAGATGTTTAACTTAAAGTTCGTTCACTAATGTTTGGTTGCAAATTAAATAAAAAAAATGTGTGCGTGTACTTGTGTACACACGTAAGAAGTGAAATTTCTTTATGACCTTATTTTTAAATAAATAATTTGTTATAAGCAACTTTACAGAAATACGTCGAATCACGCGTGGTAGGAATAAGAAAAAGATGGCGCGTAGGTAATAGAAAAATGTCACGCGTAACGAAAAAATGTTACACTAAATTTTTTTTCAACCCCGTTAAAGAAGTTTCAACTCAATTAATAAAGGCTATACTTTTATATTATTTAGCTATTTCAAATACATTGGGAATAAGTTCGACAAAAATTAAGTCTCCAAATAATTAACAATGATAAGCTAATTTTTAGAAAAATGGAAATTGGCCATGATCTCAAAAAACCTATGGAAGCTTTTATCAACTAGATTAAGTTCCTAGATTCTTCTGAGACAATGAGCGAATGTCCTGGCTCTCACTTTCTCCACCAACGCCATCAAACAATGATACCATGTGTTAATTTGATTCAATACTCTTGGCCGGATGAGCGTCCGGTCACGTCAGGTGCCTCGATGACAAATCTGCATAAACTCGGACTTGCCGCCCAAAAAATATTGAATAACTATTTTTTATATTATACTATTTTAAAGATATTTTCAAAATATAACTCATTTTTTGTAAATGTATACCGATTCAGAAAGTCATTTTTACGGACAACAATTATGAAGGAAATCGGTTATTACTCTTTCATATTTATTTTGACCTAAAAATCATAGGTCACAAGATGAAGTAACAATAGTTTGGAAAATCCAAAAGTGCACGCTTCATAATCTCATCCTTTACAATAAAATTGATTATTTATAAAGAGTACGTGACTATAAATATAAAAATGAAATAAAATAAAACATTTGGAAAAGTAAAGAAAGCGGTACCGTAATAATTGAGCTATTTTTCTTGTGGCCCCACCTAGATGTGAAACTGCGCAGGTTTAAGGGACTGACTACCAACTTATTTTTTTAAACCTTGGCTTATAGTATAAAGAATCGAGTTTATAATGGTGAATTTTGAGTACACTATAAAAAAAAAAAAAAAAGTCGATATTTTTTTTGTTTATTTAATAACAATTAAACCACATCGAATCAGACCCTGAAAAATGAAAGGGTTCTATTCCTGAGCATACTCAAGCGTAAGAGAAAAAAAAAGACTCGATTAGTAAAGTATTTCGGTCGCTATCGTGTTAACAAGAAAAAGGATCCGCACATACAGACACACGGACGTCCAAGACAGAACTTTTTTAAACTGTTTTTTAACTAGTTTAAATAACAAAAATGACATCAAAAATATCATGAACGTTAAAAATAGTGTTTTTTCTTAATATGTGTGTGTATGTATTATCTTACAAGTGCAATGTATGATACATAAAGACATTTTAAGTTTGAAAAATCGGATGTTTTGCGCGAAGTGACAGTAGTACCCACCTCAACGCTTCGCTTATGAGGCGTGCAATATACCTATTGTTATATTATAACGGAAGTTTAAAGATAAATGAAAATTTACGAGAACTAAATTCCATAATGGGGCACACCAACACTGGATGAATTTGAATCAACATTCGACAAAATAATGGCAACATTTTAGCAAACTTAATTCCGCGCACGTAGTCTATAGTCCATCGGATACTCTATTATGCTTTAACCATAGACATCAAAGAGCCGGTAGCTGGTCAAATTGGCAGTCGACCAACGACATCGGGATAGATTGCCTATGGATAGACTTATTTGGGTCTTATAATATAGGCATCGTTAAAGGTAAGTATAACATTCGGAATAGCTGATTGTGTTACAGCCTTCTTATTTGAGTTGAAATGTTGCGCTTTCTACATCACTTTTTTCTGATATAGATAATCACGTTTATATGAGTTCATTGGGACTGAAAAAATAAGGTTGTTAGCGAAAGACTTCTGAGTTACTATAAAGCTAAACAAAATATGTCCAAGCGTTAAAAATGTTTCATGTTGACTTCATGAGGACAATCACACAAACTGAATAAATCAAATTTTTAGTAACTAAAAGCAAAAGGATCACTGAAGCAGATGTAAGGCATCTGGACAGGTCCTGTCCTCTTGTTTGTACATCGTGAGATCTTCAAAATCATTACAAATATGGTGATTTATTAATTTTAGAACTTGATATACATATAATATGATTAAATTTATTAGTGTTATTTAAAAATTACGATGTCAATTAATAACTATATTTTATTGATAAAGTTTGAATTGATTTAAAATAAATCAATGCAGAAAAAAGCATACATACAAAAAGACGATGTTTTGAACAAAACATAGCACATTTATTTATATCACCCAGTACAGGCCAGTATAAAACAGTCAAAAAAAATACAGATTAAAAGAGCCAGGCGGTTAAAACTTACATAGACCCTCTTCTGTATAACGTAGGTACTTAGATACTTTTCGAATAATGCAATAATGTGCCAGAAAACGAGGGTAGTTACAAAAAACATGCGTTTTCTACTCATGTGCCCCAAACGACTGTTTCATGCTTACCCACAAAGCCTACATTAGCAAATTCACGTCTGAAATAAATCAATTAAAGACGTAGCAATAATAGAAAGTATTTAGGTTAATGCGATTCAAATTTCGCTTTTGGGCGAACACTAATGATCTGTTCGCGATCATGTTATTTATTTTAGGCTGTTAGACTGAGCTGAGATCTAGAAGTAGGTTACACGAGTTGCTTCTGACGTCAGCGCGCGACACGCTCGGTGTTCATTATTTTGATTATTTTGGGACTTTTATAGTATAAAAAAATCACTTATTAATATGAAACAAAGTCGCCGTCTGTCTGTGTTACTACTTCTACAAAGCTACTACATACTTCCTTACGTATGTAACGTAGATACCCGCACGCAGTGAATTTAGGTACAGGTAGAGAGGTTCTCGAAGAAGTATTTATTTTTAGACAAAACGGGCGAAGCTACAGACAGAAAGCTAGTAGGTTTATTATAAAGAACGGAACGGCGGATATTGGGTTTATCAATTGTTGGTTAGTACAACTATTGATATGACAGGGAGACCATTAGTTCATAATACCCCAAACGTCTGCACTTTAACGCATCAGATGACGCATTATTTTTTACTTTCTTATCTTGATCCACATTCAATTTTAAACCTAAATCGAATATCTCTCATAATCATTGATAAAATAAATTTTAAATATCGTTTTCAAGTCGTGCATGTGTAGAATTGGATAATTATTATGTTTAATTTAATAATATATTGATTCAGCATGTCCGCACCATGCCAGAATTGACAGTAAATAAATATTGCAGATGCTACATTTAAATTAATTCATTCCTATATTTAAACAGCTGCTTTTGGTATAATTACCATTATCGTACACATTACCCTGATATTTTTGTATTTCAGTGTAAAACAACAGAATCAACTGTTTTACTTGGTTACGCTTCAGTTAATCTCCTGACTCATATATTATATGGTATACCATATTAGTGGTGAAGAAAATAGCTTTGTTTTTCTAGATCGGCATTAATAAGCAGTTACTTTTTTGTAGCGTGATCATTCCTATCTACTAGCCTATAAATATTTTATATCATACACTTTAGGAATAAGCTCTTTCACGCAAAAAACTGGAAAGATTAAAATTAATTTTGATATTATGCAGAATATTGTTGCGGATGGTTGTTGGTCGGATATCTCTAAAGGCAGGCAAGGTACCTAATGCAATATTTTTTTATTTAGTAAATAGTTATCTACCTACAATACAAATTTGATTTCTGACTTTGAATTTTATGGGAATTATCTGCAAATGAAACACGCGATGGTAACCCTAGCAACCACTGAACTCAATCGCACCAATTTAAGATACAATACAATACTCATTGTAAGCCTTTTTCATTGGATCGAATATGTTAAAGAGTAATTATTTTGGTAAGCGATGATTTATTGCCGACATTTTAGTATATTTGTTAACATTTATGTTTAAAAATGAAGTACTCTTGTAGAATTTCATAACAATAGCCGAGTAAGGTGAAATCAAGTTGCAGCAAAATATCACATTCAATATATTGGGACTTTCATATGTAGCGCATATTCAACGCGTGCCCACGCGAAATGCATCGCTTCGAAACTTGAATATGTTGAACATTCCATTTCCATATAAGTTAAATTATATTATACTGTTAAAGAGATTCGCTGTATATAATAATACCTTGTAATCGGTAGCAACAGGAATGAACCGGTTCTACTAAAGTTCCACGAAAGACTCACGTAGGCATTTTAGAAATGAGCTCTCTTGGTCTTATTGCTTGAACAGTTTGAAGTCTTCACCTGCTTGCGCCACGAAGTGGAAATCATTTTATTTTCTATCATGGCGGATATTATCAGTAACAACCCGTTTCCTCCTACGACAAAAAACAGACGAAATACACAGGAGAAATAAAACATCCCCACATTCGCCTCCATAATTTAAAGATCAAGTATTAGCAGAAAGCTTTCGATTTATTATGTTTAAACATCGCGTTTAGACTTGAATGTGACGCATCTTCGCGATTAAATATAGATATTTGGAGCATTGAACTTGGATCGTAGTCGTATCCATACATGTTTTAATCGTTTTACTCGTATTTGCAAATCTTAGCAACAGCCTGGGTTTTAGCAAATTCACTTTTTGTAATTAATCTGCGTCATATCTGGACTGCGCATCACTCGGATTTTAGCGTGCCAGAGTAACAGTAGAAGATAAAGAAACTAAGTATATCTAAGTATAGAATGCCAGTAAAATGTTCTCAGATTCTCGCACTTTGCATATAAATTCGATAATGTACATTCTAGCGATATAATGATCAATGTTTTCAGTTACTAATAATTATAATTGTGTCTTCTTACTGCTCTTTAAGTATAGGATTGATTTAATTGTGTGTTAGGTATTAAAAAGTTACTTATATAACAAGTTTTTTCATGTACCTAATGTTTCATTTATTAGCTTACGCAAATTAAATTTTGTAAATGCTATTAGTTAGTATACAGTATTGTATATTTTTTGGATATATTTATTATTTATATTTTTTGATTAGATTGGGCCTTTTTTGAATACTTTTTCCACCTTAACCTAGGTTAATTAAATAAAAATGTTAGAACAAATGATATCAACTAATCATTTTTATAAGTAGCAGCAATATGCAAATGACAGCAAACATGGTAGGTATGTACTATGTAGTACAAAACTGGATCGTAGAGGATGTGTTCTTATTAAACACCAGTCAGGTAACAAAATCAAGTTCATATTATAAGATGATATTAAAAGTTGTATAATGTAAAAATTAGGAAATGAGAGAGATCTTTCAGTAAGCATACCAGCAATAAATAATATTATTCGTAGTAACAACGGTATCTGAAGTTTGAATTTGTAATTTCTTTTGGTCAATTGGTGTCAGCTGTTGTACCATCTTTTTTGTTAAAACGCAAAAGGAAAAAGATATGTTTAGAAACTGCCTTTCGATCTCATAGAATTACTAATCTTCATGTGTTTTTAAAAGTATGCATGAATGATGATGAAAAACCTAAGAATCCGAATCACCTATCAACAAAAAAATAATTGTTCGGTGTCAGTGTTCAAGTACCTACCTATTTCTTTAAAAATAATAATTGAGACTCAAAATGAACAATGACGAAAGATACTGTTGAATACAAGCACTCAGTGAATAATTTTCGTCGTACTGTAAATTACTTATCTGTAGTCTTGTAGACACATTATCATAAATCATTTAATTTCCTTTTTCTGGCAAATGTGGCATAAAAATCTATACTTAATATTATAAACAACGAGTTTGTTTGTTTGAACGCGCTAATCTCAGGAATTACTGGTCCGATTCGAAAAATTCTCTCAGTCTTAGATAGCCCATTTATCGAGGAAGACTATAGGAGTATAGGCTTTTATAATATCATCATGACCAACAGAATCGGAGCCATACGGGTGAAACCGCGGGGCGCAGCTGGTGTGGCATAAAAATTAACTGATTGCGTAAAATGATTTTTACAAATTACAAAAATGAGTGATCTCTTCATATGTAAGTGTACTTAATTTCTTTAATTATAATCCTTGCTTAGGTATTTATAATTCCAACATAATGTTCACAAATACAGCCTAATTTTAATTAAATGTTACAAATTTAACTGAATAAATATTGTTTTACGTCACTCAAAGCACTCAGTTCCTAGTTTATGATCGTATCTAGGAAATCTAAAGGCCACTGGTTGAATGACCTAGCTTAGATCATTCTTATCTTAGATAGCCGCACAATAAGGCTACCAAGGTTTTGTAAGAAAAATGAGGTGTGTTAAATGGGATATTGTATCGAAATAAAACTAGGTATTGAATTTTCTTAACTTTTTATTAACGTTAGCTGTATAAATAATATAATATGAATAACAATATTTCATGTACATAAATGATTTAAACTAAAATTTATAACAATGTTCAGAGGCGGTACGAATTTTGAAATTTCGTTCAGAATGAACACTGAATTGTTTTATTATTTACATAATTCAATGTGGTTTATTCTAACTATGTCTAATTGGACATAGCTAGCAATTAATAATAGTTGTGATTGTATACCTGTGTTTTAGGTCTAAATGTCTATAAATAAGTAACATAATATCTAAATACAATGTACCTACTTAATACAATGAATTTATATTATATATTTTAATGCGTATTAACAATTTCAAATAGTGTTATTTGCAAATTATTCTTTCTAAAATATCTAAGTTAACTTTCCTCTATCAAACTTAAGTCTACACTCCGTCTGTTAACATTTATTTTTATTCACATGTACAAATACCATATTTTAATTCGAACAAAAATCAAAACGACGCATTTCAATCATTTCTGATTTCACAACACATTTTCATCCCCTAATCTTCATCTATATCTTCATCTATATATATATATTTATACATCTATACATATAATAAATCTGTAGAAGGGTCAATTCTGTACATTGAAAATATTGAAAAAATAAATAGCAGGGGGTGTTACTGGATCGATACCAAACCCAAATATGTGATTAAAAAAATTTTTGTCTGTCTATCTGTCTGTCTGTCTGTCTGTCTGTATGTGAAGGCATCACGTGAAAACTAGCGATTCGATTTCGATGAAACTTGGTATAATTATACCTTATTATCCTGGGCGTAAAATAGGATACTTTTTATCCTGGAAAAATACGTAGAAAAAAATTAATCTTAATTTTTCAGTTTTATCCATAGACGTTGTTCCGTAGAACCGCGAACACACGTTGCGTATTATTATAGGCCTAGCCGTATTTGGAAATTGGGTCCAATAGATATTTATAAGATTTTATTGTCAGTACCTACTCAAAATGGAGAAATAAACCATCCACGCGAAGACCGACATCAGCGCGGACGGAGTCGCGGGCGGAAGCTAGTATATAATAAATCTGTAGAAGGGTCAATTCTGTACATTGAAAATATTGAAAAAATAAATACCAGGGGGTGTTACTGGATCGATACCAAACCCAAATATGTGTTTAAAAACATTTTTGTCTGTCTGTCTGTATGTTCAGGCATCACGGGAAAACTAACGGTTCGATTTCGATGAAACTTGGTGTAATTATACCTTATTATCCTGGGCATAAAATAGGATACTTTTTATCCCGGGAAAATACGTAGAAAAAAATTAATCTTAATTTTTCCGCGCGGACGGAATCGCGGGCGGAAGCTAGTAATATAATAAAATAACCTAAATGAACATTGCATTGCCAAATACAGTGACCTTTTATTATATTAATTAGATACCAATAGTTCGTAATGTGCAAAACAAGACCAGCCAACAATTGATTTTATATGTGTGTGTGGGCGTGAACCCTCAACTGCGAATAATGGAGGTGACATTTGTGCACTGAGTAACAAAGATTAATGTAGCCTATTTCTGGAACAGACAAAGGGTGATTGTGACCAGTGGTAATGGAAATTATTGTTGAGATGACGCATTCTTACCCCTTTCTTCCTTATTTGTTTGGTGTTTCTTTTTAAATATTATAAAGATGAGAGAATAACAGTTTTATTAAAAGACGATCTCAAAAAACACAGATTAGTAAATAGTTATTGATAGAAGTAAGTATGTATAACCATGTATAACCTAAAGCGTAGGACTAAAGTGGAAAATAACAGAATTGTAGCTGTAGTACCTACCTTAGCTTAGTACAATAGCAAAAAAAAAGATAAGCTTCGTTTCTGAGTGTATTATCCAATAAATTGAATTGGCCATGGTGCTATTAAAACTTACGTCTCTATACATAATATTATGTTAGTGAATATTATACCTACCTACCTACATTTCAAAATACTTTACATCAAATAAAAAAAAAACTTAATTGTGTTTTTTATTAGTTGCATCTCGTACTTATTAATTTATATACTGTCGCTTTAAATAATAAATTACCTATATAAATTATTTACTTGGACCTTTTAAGCACTTCCTTGACCCCTGAATTCAGGTTACAGTCGGAATAACTTCTGATACCATTTTCAGTGCCAAAACTATCTAGACTTGAATCGCTTCAAGAATCAAGATTATAGAGTCAATGAACTCTTTTTACTCGTGTATTTATATTTAGCCAATATAAAATACAATTATGCCTCCTTTGAATCTAGAAAATTTAATTTGATAACGAATCATTCTAAATTTCAATATTTTAACAATATGCATGAATTTCTATACACATGTTTCTAATATAAGCTTGTTAATTACACATAAACGCCGTATCAAACTTGATTCACACATCCAACGGCGAGTCGTTGAACTTATCACTGTGCAAAATTGGCGAGTGAGGCGTCGCGCGCGCTGGCCTCCCCACCACGCCACACGCGGGGACCACTCCCGCGCAATGTACCGCATGCATCGCTGCGCCAACACCAAACCTGGAACACGCATACAATACCAAACACGCAATGGAGCGGGTATTGCAAATGAAGCGTTAGTATTGTGAGCAAATTTGCCGCGTTCTATAGTTGGACTGTCTCGGACACAAGGTCGCGTCGTCCGACGCCTACAGCTATAAATACACAGACATGCAAAAATGTAGTATATAAACATTTATACGGCCTAATGTTTAATAGTGTGCAATTTATTGACTGCTTCAAGTATTTTGCAGGGCTATCAAATATTTTAAGTAAACATGATTTTGTTATTATGTTTGGTATGCGTACGGAGCGCAACGTAGGTAGGTAATAGGTATGTCTGCTTCACCTAAATTGAACAGATTTTTAAACTAACGGAATTTAAAAGTATAAAGTAATTTCGTGTGTTCTTAAAACATACATATTTACATACATAAGTACTTATATTTAATTGTTTAATCGCATTTGCCATTTTAAACATAGGTATTTAAATGCGCGTTCTTACTTTAATCGTTTTCTATTTTTTTAGTTTAAAAAAGAAAACAAAAAAAAATTGATGGTCTAGACTCTAGATGCCTTAATTTCGAGATTTATAGCTTTCTATTTAGTTAAAAAAAATTGTAAGCTTCGAAGTTAATTCCCAAAGAAATATCTATTGTGAATTGTGATGACCTAGTATATTCAGTCATTCCACAAAAAATGTATGGCTATTAGTATTAGCAAAAACGCAGTTTTTCTGGAACATTAGTTTAGCTAGACAGTGACGTATTAGTGATTATTGGGGCCCCAACAGGGGACCAATCACGGACATATAGATTCGTGTTTGTCAATAATATATATACAGGAAAACGTTGTGTGGCTTCTCTTTTGCATTTCATGTTTAAGAGAAAACCCTGAAGTAAATCAGATAACTAATTGTGATTTAAGCTTTAGGTACAGTTTTATAATTTAATGTAAAAGAACTTGTTGTATCGAATTAAAATAATAACATAATCGGAGAGAAAGATTCGCATAAATAGATTAGTGTGTTATCAACTTTTCAATCAGAAATTCAGAATTTAGGATAATATGGAGGTCGGTATGACGAGATTGTATGCAATTAAAAAGCTTCTTTTAATAATACCTACATAATATTAAACTATCATTATACGTGATAATATTCTGTTGTTTCATGCCGAATGGTTTTATGAATGGAGTAATAAATGTCGTATGTCAATATATTATGTATACTTATTTACAGATACTTATGTAAAGACAATATCAGTTACAATTAAGCTAGTTGTTCCGTCATATTTCAAGATACATGTTACGAATAACAGTATGTTTTACCTTGTTCCATTTTCCCTGGTCATCTTTGTGGAATATCGAATAAGGACACAGCTCCAGACGAGTGGGTCGGGACAAGGTCGTGGGTGAACGGACGGACGACCTGATCCGCTTTTCAGGTAGACATGTCGTTTTATTGGCCTTCAAGCGTTCGTCCACTTTTGTATAATCTGAGCAGACGCTGTGTTATACAATTTATTGATTATGTAGAAACAGCAGTGAAATTTTGAAACAGTTGAAATCTATCGAATTTACATATCTAAGGTTCGACTAATTATTATTACAATTCATTAATGCTAGTCCAATTAATTATATTATAACAATTTAATTTAAATTATAATCCAATACAATATAGCACTACATTGTGTATTTACTATTAAACGTTAACAATAACTATTACTCTATGAATTTACAATCGTAATTCTAATTTTCAACAATGTAATTTTAACGAGGCAAGTTTCAAGTAAACGGTAGAAATTTAATAGAAACTAAAATTACAAGTTAAGTTTATATTAAACTAGCTTACAAGACAATGGCAATTACTATTTACCTTCAACAATGGCAAATTTAAACGGGGCCCTATTTCCCCAGAGGCCCATGGTCATTGGCCGTATATATAATTTAGGTTCGTTTATGAGAATAGGCTGGAAAGTCAATTAATTTTTGCACGTTTTGTTGTCAAGGCCATTACTGTATGTATTAAACTATTTAGTTCCTTTATCTTGGATATTTTTTATTCAATTCTTAATTTATTCGTGAGCAAGTTAAGTCTTCAATCGGCATAGAAACAGAATTCGTTTTTAAAAGGAAATATATCAAAAGATTTTTTGTCAAGGTTCAAGGAAATTTAGTCAAGGTGATGAAATATTCAAGTTTATTTATTTATCTTAATTAATTTTTAAGTGGTTATAAATTTATAATTGAACAATAATTAGTATAACGAATAGATAAATAACAAAAGCATAGCAATTAATAATGACACAATATTTCAAAATCTAGGTATCAATATATGGTTTTCCGCGGGACACAATAACTAGTATTTAGTATTATTAATTATAATTATAAAAAAAAAAAATATTTGTATTGAACATGCATGAAAAACTGTCATATCCACATTCTACATATATAGCCATAAAAATTCTGTCTGTCTGTTTGTCTGTCAAGAAACGAAGAACTGATTGCATGAATGTCGATGACAGCGCGAGCGTTGAGAATGTGGTTGAGAAGTACAAAGCAAAATTTTTCTAGACAGATATAAACAAACCTTAGTACTTAACAATATAATATTAAATAAAATTGATAATTAATACAATAAAATCAAATTATTATTAAATAGTTATATGTAACATGATTGCGCACTAACCTTTTTAGCCAATTTTTAGCGTCCTTTGGATTGACTGTCCATACTGACATAAATGCTAAACATCAACTTCTTTTTCTTATAACCAGTGTAATCTGTGAAATTAGAGGTTACATTTTCTGACCATTATAGGTCCAACCAATTCGTATATATAATATCATTGGGTCCAACACAAACAAAATCTATTACACATTGCCCAAGGGGCCATCCATAAAGTACGTCACACGTAAAGAGGGGGGGAGGGGGTCGACAAAGTGTGACATGGTGTGACAAAGGGTGGGAGGGGTCCTAAGTTTCGTGACATCACATTTCAAATTCTAGAGTTACCTACTAATCGCGTAATTTGAAATATAAATTATATAAACTTAAAAAATATGTCCAACTCTATCTTTAGGTCAATACGGTTTAAATTGTTTTGTTGACAATTTATATTTATTCGTTAGGTAGTTTATTTTTTTGTTATTGTTTCAAATATTTGATATTATGTAGATTTCATAAAAAGTACTTAATTTAAATGGAAATAAAACTAATCTCGGAACTGCTGTTTTAAGTAATTTAATAATTTTTCGATGTTAAATTGCAAAACATGTGACGTCACACTAGGGAGGGGGGGGTCTTAGAAATGTGACCACCTGTGACAAGCACGGGGGGGTGCCCAAAAACTCATGAAATTAGTGTGACGTACTTTATGGATGGCCCCCAAGTAGCAATTAAGAAGACACACATAATTTTATGACGAAATTAAAATTATTTTACTCATTATCAGTTATCACGGAAAAAATATGCATAAAATTTAATAAACTAAACTGAAAATATAGGTATGTACATAATATATCATGACAGTTACAACTTACAAGAGCTTCCAGACGTGGATTGGTTCTGAAATCTGAATCAGGTATCTACTACATAGTATGTATTATATTATATTCTGTGGTATCTATGGCATACTTTGTCTGTGAAAAATAACAATTCATAGATTTATCTACTTTTAAATAATTTTAAATCTATTTTCTTTGCAATCACGTGTAAGCAACGTGAAAGTTGTGTATCTCAACTATTTTCGCAGAACCATGATATAATCCATGTGACTACATAAGCTACTTGAATTACAATTGACGTATATATAAATACATTCGATATATTTATATTTGTTTATTGTTGTATTGAGGAAAGTTGCAAAAAATGTAGATCACAAATATCTAATATAAAATTATCATTTTATGTAAATGTGAGTTTTCATGTAAATGCGAAGTTCTAATGACTAGCAAAAGGCATCGTTACATATTTAATACACTATTAGTTGTATTGATCAAATGTTTAAGAAACTGTAACAAGTAGGTAACTACAGCTGTTTCCAATAAACAAATATAATTTTATAGACTGCAGATATTAATTAACAATTTAAAACAATTAATTACACATGATTTTTTAAAGCAATTAAATGAATTTTCACAAACGACGCTGACAAAATATAACAATATCTGTTTGTTTTCTTCCTTATTCCTTATAAATATGAAGAAAGTCTTTTTGTTGCGCAATATTGCTAATATTAAACAAATTAATGCTAGACTAGTGTTTATATCGAACATATATCAACATACATCGGTCATCGACACCAAGCATATAATATACATATAAAATTATTACTAAATCCTCACGTGTAGGTACACTTGGCCTGAATTAAAATTGCGGAAACATTTAAATATCTTGTTAAACAGCCGACCATCACATAGCTATCTTAAAAGGCAATTCATTATTGTCACATTAGAATAAAATAATGGTTTAACACGTTTGTTAACTTAACATTATTATTATTTTAAAGACGTTTTTTGTCTATTAATGCAAAATAATCAAGCATGTTGGCCACGCTGAAGTAGGAGAAAATAACTAGAAAACAAATTCAAGAAAATTGGAATTAATATTGAAAGTAAAAATATTGTAAGTATAAAATTTTGCGCTAAGCTGTCTCTGTGACTTCATTATTACTACGTTTCAGTATTACAAACTAACTAGGTACCTACCTACCCACGTTGTTTAAATTAACTTAATAACTTCCATTAACGTAGTTTTAATTGTTTTAATATATTGTTAAACAGTATGTGTTAGGAGAGATTAATAATTTAACCTGATTTTAAAAATAGCGTTTGAACTAGAGAGCGTAGCGAGTAATGGTTTCAATACAATCATAATGCTCTATTTTGCTCAAATGATAAAGATGGATCCACACGATTGGTTTTCGTTCACGTGTCCGCACGCACCGCTATTCCGCCAGTTTTTGCATTAGAAAAAGAAAATTAAACAAAATAGAAAATAGTGTTTTTTCTTAATATGTGTGTGTATGTATTATCTTACAAGTGCAATGTATGATACATAAAGACATTTTAAGTTTGAAAAATCAGATGTTTTGCGCGAAGTGACAGTAGTACCCACCTCAACGCTTCGCTTATGAGGCGTGCAATAGATATGAATATAATTTTGATTCAATGAAAACTGTAATTTCATGTTTACGATAAATAATCACAGCAAACGCATTACTAATGAGTTGCTGACAAATGAAATTCGTCATCCGAATTACACACGACATTACATAATACATATTTACATTAATCTCGAACAGCAATATAACAGATAAATTTGAAAACAAAACGACCACACCGATTCGCATTATCATAAACAAAAAGACGCGTCTCGACGCAAATAAATATGAAACAAGTCGATCGAACTCGTTTCTAAGGGCATTTTGAGGTTAGTTACAAAAATCCCCGTCACCCTCAGTAGGGAAAGGGGAGCGCCCTTCGTCTAGCCCCCGACCTTACTCAAGACCTTGTGGGAGAGAAGGTCAGACACGTAGACAGGGGCGTTCAATTATTATCCTAAAACTTTATGACTCTGTTACTAGGCGATTTTGTCTATAGCGCAATTTTGCGCGTTTTTATTGTAACCTTACAATTTGAACAAATTGAATTTGGAATATTTAATTAATTATTTTGGAAAAAAAATAATCTGAAGATTGTGGCGTGTTTATCTGCGAATGTTTGTATTCACACATATAAAAAAACAACCTACGTTTCCTTTCAAAAAATAACCTTTTCCACCACCTACGCTGACATTTGTTTATATATGTATGGCGTAAAAGGAATAATCTTAATTTATTTACGTATATAGAGAATAATAAATAATTAGAGTGCAAAAATAACTTTACTCGTGGAAAGTGGACAAAGGAATTATAAATAAGACGTCCGCCCACATATTTATTTCTCGCACCAAAGACTAGCATTTGCATGCAGCGATGTTTTCATTTTATATGGCAATAAATTCTCGTTTTTGTGATAATGTTGTTGTCTATACTGATTTTATCGATAATATAGTACCTACCTATATTTTGGTATTTCAAAGTGCTTTCTCTTAGAGATCTGATTGTAATGTCTTAGATTTTTGTAAAAGCTTTCATAAGAAAAAGTTTAATAAAATCTTAAAAAAAAAAAAATCAAGAAGTTTTTTGATTCAAGAAAAACGTAAGACATGTAAAATATAAATCCAGTCTTCAGCTTGACCTACAAGGACAATTTTATCTATAGCATTTACACAAAAATTTTCTATATCGATCCTGTGAATTGTGATCTTATAAAGTGACCCAGAAGGTCATGTTTTACCTATAATATAGCAATGTTACTAATCCTACCCATAGGTTGCCTGGTAGAAATCGCTCAGTAGCGATAAGGCCGCCTTTTTGGCTTAACATTATAATATTGTCTTTTTATTTCTGTTTTATTGTCTGTTTTTTTTTTATTTGGTGCTAAATAAAGTGTATTTATTATTAATAATGTTATTAAATAAATAAATAACTAGCAGTGTTGTTACTATAGTTTACAATAACAAGAATAACAAGACAATTCATGTTGACAATGTTTTAGAAATCCAATTTTACACAACAATAATAATAAAAATTTAATTAACCTAGGTATATGCAACACCCTCGCGATTTTAATTTTTATATATTTTCTAAACATAAGGCAGCCCTTCCTTCACCTTAAAAACTGTATTGACAGTTCAGAAATTTTCATTTGCTCAAGTTACATAGGTACATACAGGAAGTAGGATTTGAGGTCACATGATAAGACTGCTATTATGCTAAATGATTCACCATCATGGTGGTTTCGGCTCAATTCGACATTGAAGACATTATAGTAATATTGTTAGTTCATTAGTGATACCTGACCAGAGAAAGACGATTTTGTTCGCCCAGAAGAAAAAAAAACATGTTTATATTGCAAATACAATTCGAAATAAGATTATTTATCGACTACCCGCACCGCGTCGCATCGTTATTTTTGTGCTCTTAAATTATGTAAGGCCTCATCTATAAGCGAAATTGTATTTCTCAGAATAAAGTAGGTATCTCTAAACCGAAATTAAACAAAGTCTGCGATTAAAGATGTCTTTATTGTCCGTTTGTCCGCGCTTATCTCTGTAATGCTGATGCGGGTTTAAGACATGTTATTTTAATTAACAAAAATAAAGCAAACATTAATAAGAAACGAGATACGAAAAACTAAATGTTTGGAAACTCGTTGCAAATTTCAAGATAACAATAAATTGAAGGTGTACGTAATGAGATAAAATACCACGATTAATAAAACAAGAAAGATTGTAGAATCAGTACATTCTGTCAATTTAGATTCATTGCCAAGATACATTAGCCTGATAATATATTTAACTCTGTAAATATATCATGAATTCAGACAATGAATTGACTGGAATAAAAATAACTTTCGATATACGAAGCATAAAATTATATTAGACTGTCTGCGTCCTAAATATTTCGACGATATGAAATTGGTACTTTGGAGGTCCGAAAGCTTTAGGGATGAATGAATAAACGTTCTCTTGGTGCCACTAGACACAACATACATCAATCTTTTATGTACCCGGTTCTCCATTTACGATTAAGCCAGCGTAGGTAATAACAAAGTTGTTAAATTTTGTTAATGCTAACAATGAGTTCTTGAGACACTGATTAGAATCTTGCCTAAACTTTAATTCATTTTATGTATTTATTTGAATATAAAACTTGAAACTTGAAAATTCTGGTTTAAGGTTTACCTTAAACATAGCAAATTGTTTTTGTTTGAAGTTCTGAGAAATATTTAATGCACGACCGAAACTTCTCGGTATCTGCGTCAGCCCACTAAGTTTGAATCGATGTCTTCAAGTCTAGACCATTCACCCAATGACTCAGATCAACTGAGCGTTCAGAAATCAGAATAAAGATTTAAACGATTGCTATATTTTGAAATTAAGTCACAGACTTTAAAAACGTATCGGAGTTGACAACAAAAACATTGAAATTTTCTAAATCTCTATACTGACTATTTTTCGACGTTTGCTTTGTCGAACAGTCAGTTTTTTATCAGTCTCTACTCGCTTGGGAGCAGCAAAAAGCGTTTTTGGTCGTTCAGTTGACTAAATTGAACCTGCCATTGTCACTTGATTTAGTTTCACTTTAAATTGAAATCTAACACGAACATTCTTTGCCTTCTCTTCGACAATTAGACGCATTCCAATGAGTCATCCACCCGAGACGTGTACTTTTATTGGTTCTTTGCATTATATATTATCTACAGAGATGATTTTTTGCACAAATGGAGCAAATTCGTCTCTGCGCCATGGAAATAAAGTCTCAGTTTAGACCGAATTACACTTTTTAAGATATCGATGAAAAACGGGCACATTCTCGAAGCCGCGACAACCATTTCAAATCGTCCCAACCGCGACTCCCGAGTTAATAGAAGCAATAAAAGCATGGACGTATCGTCCGCGTGATGTCCGCAAATTTCGTTAACTAGACATTAATTTTATCTTCCATTTTTGCCCATAGTTTCAATAATGTTTTTGACACGTATAATTTAAAAATTGCAACATATGGCTTAACTATGCATATTCTCGATCACCTTCGATTTCACTTTTAAAGGGCCTTCACGCAGTCTGAAAATTAATCACATTGCGCACACGACGATATACTCATAAGAATCGTACAGGAAAACGCGTCAGCGGGCGGTCGCCGACCAAATATACGAAAACCAGTTTGGGCTGCCTTTGTTCAGTTCTAGATAGGTTCGATGACCAGTGCAAATGTGATCTTTGCAAAAATCGCGAGGGTGCGGCCCAAGGAGGGGGTGTCTGCAGGTCATCAACCGGCGACCGACGCGTGACTCACGGGCCCTCGTCGCTTACCTTGCTGCGCGGCCACGTGCTCTCGAAGAAAACCGCCGACACGGTAAGTGTACTCCAACAAGCGCCTGGAACTATTATCACCAGAGCACCTGATGAAGTACAATGGGCGTGCGGCGGCCGGCGTGCGGTCGGGGCGTGCGGCGTGGCGCGGCGAGCGCAGGCACCGCGCGCTACTTCAGGTACCTGACTCGGATACAGCCCCGGCGCCAGAGTAGCGCGCGGCGTCGACGCTCGTTCCTATTTATAGCGCGGCGGGGTCGGGGAGACGTGCGCCTCGGCCGGAGCGCGCGACTCGACTGCACCTCGGAGCCGGCGGCTCGTCCCCCGCGCGCCGCCAGACGTCAGCTGACCGCTGCACCGGCCCTGACATTGGCGCGCCCGAGCCGTGCGGGGACGGGTCAGCGACCCGCCCGCGGAAGCCTCCTTGCGAATCTGTCGCGCCTCCCGAGCCGCCCTGCGCCGCGCCACCGACACCGCCGCGCCGCTGCGTGCCTGCCGGCTGCGTGCTGACTGCTGACTGCTGGCCAACACTCCCCGAATTATATCTGTAACATTTTGAAAAATAATAATTTATGAAGTTTGACAAATTAATTAAATGAAACTTAAATCTTGACTACTAATACTATTATAATTTATAAGTATTCTAATCAAATATGAAATAATTATAATATACCTAACTCACACACAGTCACTTAGATTTAGACAATAATATTTTAAATCTTTTTAAACACAAAGCATTATAATGTCCATAATATTACGTAGGACACTGGACATAAGTACATAAAGTCTGGAACAATAACAATTAATTTCTTTTGCGATCCCCTATCGCGATCCTTATCAGGTTCGCACATTTTCTTACGAAACTACAAGGATATAATATCACATACCTAGGTACATTGCTATTCTAGCATTGACCAGCCAAAGGTGAAAAATGGAATAAAGGATACGAGTAATAGAGTAATATTTATTGAAATTGGATATACGTATTATATTTATTCATGTAAAAAAAACAGAAAAAATCTCTTAGAATGTACTTTAATAATGCATCTACGCTTTTGAGCTTTTATGTAATGACTGTAACTTGTAAGTAAATGATTTCTATACAGGGTGCTCCACTATTGGTATACTAAGCGCGAAGGGACTTGTAGTTTGGCATACCTACCCTGATCACGTAAAAAAAGTTAGGTGCTTAAACAACAAAATTACGTCAAAAATTAATTGCTATATTTTTCCTGAAAATCCATGTTTTTTTCTCTAGCTTCGCGCAGCCGGCATATAGCGCTTCTCAAATGTGAGCATTTTGTCTATGAAAACATTATCTTAAACGATAGCTCACGTGCTGGTGGCAAAGTTGAGCGGGTTGCTTGTTATGGGTGTACACATAGAGTTCTAAGAATTCATCTATTTGAAAAAAAAAATGCGTTTGGAATTTTATAAGTATTTATTACGTACTCAGCGTAGGTATGCAAAACTATAACCTCCTTTGAGTTTAGTATAGGCCTACCAAAACGGGGGGCACCCTGTATGTTGGTAAATTCATTTTTTTAACAATTTATCAACAAACATGAGAAGAAGATAGGAGGAGTAAAAGTATTGTAGGTATATACTGGTGTTTCTCACCTGTTAAAAATTTCGAAGATCTACCTCTGTCATCTACGTGTCACGTGTGTTTGTGTTTTCTTTAGGTGTGACTTCACATAACTAAAACAGACAAATACCCATAATAATACAAACTATACTATATATAATAAAATCTAATGATAAAAAATTCTTTCAATAATCTAATGATAAAATATTTTCACGAAAAGTGTCTAATTTTCTACACTACCTACGGGTCAGCGACCCGCCCGCGCTCCAGAAGAAATTATAAAAAAAATAATTCATAATTATTTTCGCTACAGCAGCGCGGCGTAGTAGGTAAATACCTGATGTGTGATGATATTATTATATCTTATCAATATTTGCTATGATTCATATATGAGTGAATGTTTCCGGTTTCTTTCATTACTATTTATAATCTAATCTGAATTTAAAAAGAAAATAACACCCCTTCAAGTAAAGTTGCAGTTGTTGAGTTACTGCGGTATAGGTATTGAAGATTTTTCGAAAAATTATTCTTTGTTTGGTTTCTAATTTCTATTAAATTATTTTATTTATTTCGAAAGATATGTGAACGCACTCTAAGCTAGAGCTAGCTACCTACTAGTTATTATTCTATGACTATAGTCAATAAATCAACTAGGTAGGTACTCTCTTAGGCTATAGTTTGTACCTGATCGACTTTTGCTTTATATTGGACTTTTATACTACCTATCTATAAAATGAAAAATAATTATTTTCTAGCACCTAGAAGGCTTTACTACTAATAGTCTACAGAAAATTAAAATTGAATCTAGTGTTCACAGGTTAGTACGATAAGAAAATAACATATTTGGTTCCATACACTCAAATGTAAAGAATTCCAAATTAATATTACCGGCTAGTTAAGTTGAATGATGCATTTAGATTCACGTAATAAAATGTTTTATTTCTTAATGAAACTACGTACGTGGGAGGGCCATTAAATACAGATCTACATCTTATGCATTATAGATGAAAATCTTTAGTTTATCAACCGGTACCTACCTAACTCAATAATTCCTAAATACAATATATTTTATTATATATATAAAACTTAATAAATGTTGTCATTGTATTTATTTAAAAGAACGTGTTAACGACTACGCAAAAGCTATAAAAAAGCTATGTTACTGTCGTCGACATAACCTTAGAATATACTAATTTTGAGTTAGAAATATGTATTATTGGGTTTTGTTTTAGTCGTGGGTTTCTATTATATTATATATATTTATTTATTTCTATACTAGCTGGCCCGGCGAACTTTGTACCGCCCAGTCAATGAATGTCGTGTTTGTTACCTTTGAGCTTGGAACTAATAAGTAATTTAGGCTATGTTGAACGGAATACAATGATACAAAATAAATATAGATATAGGTATAATGGCTTTTTATTTCGATGAATAACACATAGAAATAGAATAAACAATAATTACTTAAAAACTTCATACCTACACGTGTCAGAGAAAAATTATTGAATTGAACTACGTTTTGCAGCCTGGGATGTAGAGTCTCTCGAGTCTTTATACTTAAGAGGCTTGTGTTCCTGCAGTGGGAACAATATGGTATGGGCTGATAAAAAAGGATTTCTAAGGTACCTATCCATTTTACCGCACATCAAAAATGCACGTATATGCTACGGAAACAGCATTATCTTATCAAAACCATGACGAAGTATCATCTAACAATCACAAACGTATTACAATTTAACTTATCTCGAAGCTATTTCTAAAAATGACCGCATTTAAGTACACCGTTGGTGACGATAATATCTTGTTTCGGCTTGATAACATTTTTTCATCGTCCCTGTAATTTTATGATCGTAAAACTAAAACGGGTTATCCTTTGTTTGTGGAGGCACGAAGTGTTTAATATTCTAGAAGCATTAAAGCTCGCAGTAAAATAAATAGACCTTACCTATTCTTGCTACTTGCCTACGCCTTGTCCCTTTGCGATTTCGTCTGATGTCCAAATAAGTTGATCGGTAACGAATAAGGTACTAGGTACTCACTATAGGTATAGCTCAATTTATTTTTTGTATAGGTAAGTAAGTATAAGAACAAAAACAAAAAAATAAGATTGACCTTCTAACTCGTTTGTTTTATTCTAGTTAAAAACCTGCTTTTGAAAAATCTTTCGACATAATTTAAATTAGTAGGTAGGTACCTAACTTAATTGGTATTTAAATTCATATTTTATAGAATCTTATCCGTATATATTGCTAAGGTGAAATCGTTTCATATTTAAATTATTATGTGTGGATTATAACGCTAAAGATACATTAATTACCATCTCAGAATAAGCACGTTGGAGCTTCTTCATGGATTTTATTTCTATTTCGGGTAAGCCGTGTTTTAACATAACTATAAATCATATTCAGAATTTTCAATACACACTAAACCGGAAAGTTTGCTGTGGCTTCAATTGGTAGATTAGGTTTTATTCTCTAGTTCATAAATTCTCCATTAACTGAACCTAAGGTACCTACAGTTAGGGCAATATAGGCTTTCGTTAATAATATTATTGTAAATAACTACAATATTGGGGATATATTTCCTATATCTACACTTCTTTTATACAATATTTCATTATACGCATCCCAATTGGAACCGAAACTATCTCACTAAACTCACATTGCATCGAAACAAAAGCTCTCATTGTAACAACGCGTCGCAAGTATGGAAAACGGAATAAAACGTCGGTCGTTAAGTCTGCGGTCTATTTACGTCTTGTCCTGTGAATCACCAATAGAGATTGTCCGCTTAATTGATCTCCAAACCGATTACTGATGCCTCGATGCGCTTCGACACGCACACTCGTATTCAGATTACGATCCGCACTGTTTTACATTGATTTCTATTGGAATACCTTTGGGGTACAGCGAAGCTTGCACATTAGGTACCAGACTTAATGTGCAAGCTCCGCATGGATGAAAGTGCGTATAACGTATCCAGTAAACATTTACTTATTAGGTCTGTAATCTGTACAAGTAATTTTTGGCTCTATATTTTCGCTAGGAGCCCAAATGATAGAAAAATATTTACAGTTTCTTCTAAGGTGAGTCGGGACGGATTTTAGACGTATTGAAATAATCTAGCAAAAGCCCGATTTCCTCAGCACTATAGTTCAAGATTTACTACCTACTTACTAAACTAAACTGATATAAATGACAATTCATTTAGCATCGCTTTGCTCTACAATAAGTTTATTCTTATAAACTCAACAGTTTCTGATTTTAAGGCGTTTAAAAACAACACTTACTTTTTTTAAGACTATGGTAAAAAAGTACTCTTCGGGGTAAGTTCGGACATGCTTTTAAATGCACTTCTATTGAATATAGCATAAGGTCGATAAAAAAAATATATCCGATCTTTTACGCTGTAAAATGATTTTTTGACGATTTTTTTTGAAATCCACTTTACAGGCGCGCGGCTCGTTGGAGCCACGCCCAGAACCTGACGTCTGTTAAGCTAGCTAGCAAAAAAAAATTATGAAAAATCTGTTTGCTTTTCGATTTTTGAAAATCTTCGATTTTCTTACCGAGCAGTTGAAAAATGATTTTTTTTGTAATTTTTCTGGGTTTACCGGTAGCATTAATTGAGCACTAATTAGTAACTCTAATCAATTTCACCACTACCGATTCTAAAGTGATCTTTCAGCTCTATGATTGCTCGTATGCGTATCGTTATGTTCGCAGTTATGTATACTAAAAAAACTGAAAAATAAATTTTTTGACAAAATCTGTTTGCTTGTACAGGCAGCACTAATTGAGCACTAAATTATTAGCAGATGTGCCCCTCGCTCCAAGTTCCAACCGTATCATAGCGCGGTCACGAATGGTGCACTGCTAGCTTAATGAAAAGTTAGCAGTGTTCTCATTTTTAAAAACTGATAAATTTTTTTTGAAATATCTGTTTACTTGTACAGGCAGCACTTATTGAGCACTAAATTATTAGCAGATGTGCCCCTCGCTCCAACCGTATCATAGCGCGGTCACAAATGGTACACTGCTAGCTTAATGAAAAGTTAGCAGTTTTCTCATTTTTAGTCCTCCTATCACAGCACCAAATATCTGTTATCAGCACTAAATTAGCACTAAATAAGCACTAAATTTTGAGATATAATACGAGTGATTCTGCTGACTTGACCTTTCTAGAATGATTTTTTTTTTGTAATTTTTCTGGGTTTACCGGTAGCATTAATTGAGCACTAATTAGTAACTCTAATCAATTTCACCACTACCGATTCTAAAGTGATCTTTCAGCTCTATGATTGCTCGTATCGTTATGTCCGCAGTTATGTATACTAAAAAAACTAAAAAAAATTTTTTTTTTGAAAAATCTGTTTGCTTGTGCAGGCAGCACTAATTGAGCACTAAATTATTAGCAGATGTGTCCTCGCTCCAACCGTATCATAGCGCGGTCACGAATGGTACACTGCTAGCTTAATGAAAAGTTAGCAGTGTTCTCATTCTTAAAAACTTACAATTTTTTTTGAAATATCTGTTTGCTTGTAGAGGCAGCACTAATTGAGCACTAAATTATTAGCAGATGTGCCCCTCGCTCCAACCGTATCATAGCGCGGTCACGAATGGTACACTGCTAGCTTAATGAAAAGTTAGCAGTGTTCTCATTTTTAAAAACTGATAATTTTTTTTTAAATATCTGTTTGCTTGTACAGGCAGCACTAATTGAGCACTAAATTATTAGCAGATGTGCCCCTCGCTCCAACTGTATCATAGCGCGGTCACAAATGGTACCTACACTGCTAGCTTTATGAAAAGTTAGCAGTGTTCTCATTTTTAGTCCTCCTATCACAGCACCAAATATCTGTTATCAGCACTAAATTAGCACTAAATGAGCAATAAATTTTGAGATATAATACGAGTGATTCTGCTGACTTGACCTTTCTAGCTTAACAGACGTCAGAACCTGAAGGTCGATGCCAAACAAAATGAAGTCGTACAGAATTTTGCCCCCGTAAATAAATATGCTCATATTCGCCGAATTTTTGATGTTTACGTTCTTACCCCATGTCCGGACTTACCCGTACTCACTATATTTGAAAAATAATTTTATACACATACCTACATGTATTATGAACAAGTTGTTTTATGTTTGATATCCACTATTCATATAGAAAATTCTAATTGCTTCAAATTGGAACGATAAATGAAGGAACGAAGAAGTGTAAGTTTCATCATCATCAGTCCATATTATACGTTCCCGCTGGCCTCTACCGAGGATAAGTTTGAACAAAAAATTAAAATTGTTGAATAATAAAATAACGTTTTTTTATAACGTTATGAACTATGTATATTAATTAATGTAGGTAGGTAATTAACTTCAATATTAACTTATAGCTGAGATAATATTCATTTATTCCACAAAATTAAATAAAAATTATAGTAAAAAGCCTCTTCTTCTATAAATGTTCTATTTTTATCTTATTATATATGACACCGTTAATTATTTCGCAGTGAATAAACTATTGAACTCTTTTTTCATATTTATATGATTGCGAACAAGATAAGAGAATTAATTATATTTATATCAACATTTAACTGATTCTTACAATCAAGTTACTAGGTAATAAAAAGATAAAAAATAAAATTATTTTTGGAATGTGAGACAATGTACAAATTATTTATTTATTTGTAACATGCTACAGTATTATTTATTTTCAGGGCGTAGGTATTGGCATTGTTATGTATATATATTATTTTATTAAAGATAATTATGAAATAGTACCAAATTTATATCTATAATTCCATGTTTATTTATAACAAAAGCTAAACAAACTTACAATAAACTTTTTAGCTTCGTTTCAAATAGAGCTCTAATTAGTGCGAACTAAAACTACTGTCATAATTAAAATATATTAACACAAAATAGGTAAGTCACTCACGTAAAACTTAATAACAGCACATTCGATAAGGATACAGTTACTTTCTTGCACGTCAAATGGGTGATTGACACAATAAACTTGGTGAGTCCAGTCCAGTCCACTCTGTAGAAACATATTTCACATCACAACACATATTGTCACTAGTGTTTCAGAAAACCGTGCACTTCGAACGCGAGAGCATTTTGGAATAAAAAGACAAATGGTGATGCTTCGTTACTTATACTGGGTCGATTTGGGATAGGGTACGTGAACGGTCTCGTCCCTTCAACCTTACGCCCTGATCGGAGGTCAGCTACGCGCCCTTGTCAGGCATTGTCTTCTCTGAACCTCCTTGTGACCTCCCCGTTTTATTAACCCCGACTTATTTTTATTTGTTTGTTTAGACTATCGTTTTATCTTGGAATTCTTTTATTTTCGTCCTTAATTGGGAATTACTTTAATGTTTGCGAGTTACGTGTTTTGGGATAATCAGTATGATATCTATCGTGATAAGTACTTAAATTTTATTGGCTGTTTATTCAAATGAATTTAAAAATAATAAATATATTGCATTGAAGAACAAATTTATAATATCTTAGTTAAAAGATAACTAATCAATATGGGTGAGTCCCTATAGTTCCTAATTATTGCTTAACCACCTATAAAGCTCTTCGATTTAATTCGCCACAATACAATTCTTATTACATGACTACTAGCACATATTTCATTCGTTTTTAGTTATTGCCTATTGGACTTAGTCTTGTTATAACAAACTTCTTATCTAAAGCATAAAGCGAAAAATTGCGAAATCCATATCAGTCATTCCACCTGATGACCTCGGAAACGCAGTGACGTGACACATTACGTTGATAAGATGATCATGTAATTAGCCTTGCAGAGGCAGACCATCTCTTATGCCCTATAATGTATGTACCTATATGGTCAAATATTTGGTTATTGTGTCTTCGTTATCCAGGCCAGAAGGAGGTTTCTTGACAAGTATATTAAATGGGATATTGGCTGCTGTTTGGTATTAAATATTAATTGGTGTTATTATTTAATCATTTCATGATACATTTATGCACAACTCGTCTCGGTACTCCAATAAATAGTATATTTACATACAAATTGAAAGCATCAGGTTCGTCCAATTGTTTTTCTTTGAAACTTCATAAAATCATAGCTTCGGTGGAGTCCTTGGTCTCGCATCGGAATGACGTGAGTCTTGAAATATATACTTTCTGCAGCTCAATTCGCTAGTTTCTTTTCAAACTGACCAACTACATTTTTTATTTATTCATTAACCATATTATGCTGCTATTTAGCAACTGGGGCCGTATTATGACCTCTTATTTCCAAACAGTTTACGCCGGCCAGTGTTCGGAACCGTACAATAATTATTGTACAAACACGATAATTTTGTGCCTACGTACGATGTACGATAGCATAGTATTATCGTGCGATAATTTCTATCATGCAAAATTCTCGAATTTATATTATTTCACCCATACAAATATGAAATTTTGACGTGTTTCATATCGAACTTTCATGGGAACAGTGAAATTTTGGGTATTTACCCAATGGGTTTCAGTGTCCTGTTGATTTGACAGCAGTGGTTTAAAAAAGATTAACTGTAGAGAACTTGCATAACATAACTATCAATATTACAATTTATATGATTTATTTATTTATAATTGACTTTATCCTAAAAACACAATAATTTCTATCCAAATATGCTAAATTTACGATAATTTTACGCCCCTGGTACAATAATCGGTTCGCTTCAGGTTGCTAACACTACGGCCTCAGGATTAAAAATAAACGCAACAATTCTTATTGAAATATCAAAAAATAAATTTTAAATATATCTACCGCTATCAAAATGCATTTTAATAATTATTCAAACCCTTGGGATTTCCAGTAGCCGTTATCGAAGCCACCGACCGCATCTTTTAATATCACTATCCCAATAAATTAAAAAGCATTAGGTATTCATTAGCTTTTAACTTATTTATTGTTTTTTATTTAATTTTAGCACAGTAATATCTAATAATGAAATATTTAACAGTTAAACAAGGGTACAAGTAGAAATAGAAATACGACATGGAATATTACTAAAAGAGAATATTAGGACTTTGCAAATTGCAGTAACGTTAATCTCTACATAAACTGTATTTTTATAATAACTACTTGAGAGACTGTTTCTAAGAAAAGAAAATCCAATATATTATGTACTATGTTCCTAGTTATGTACCTAAGTAGGTACAAATACCATTTTTTCTATTCTGTTACCGAGGAAAATTCGAGTATCCACCTAAGTCCTTGAATACGGTCTTTCTAGACAAACACCATCAATTACCTGTCACTAATCGGTTTGTTGTTTAATCCATATTATTATTATAGGTAAATGCGAAAGTAACTCTGTCTGTCTGTCTGTTACTCAATCACGCCTAAACTACTGAACCAATTTTCATGAAATTTGGTATGGAGATATTTTGATATCCCAGAAAGGACATAGGATATGTTTTATCCCGGAAATCCTACGGGAACGGGTTTTTCTTTGAAAACGCGGGCGGTAAGCTACCTAGTTATTTATAAATCCTTGGCGGTAAGTGTCTCTGGACTTATTTCAATTGCTGTCGATACCTATACTAATACCTACTTACATTGTAGACATAATATTGAAATGATTATAAGTATTCAAGCAAATAAAGGTATTTATAATATTCAATTTCTTTTAAACCTATTTGAAAAATAGAGTGAATATAAATATGCTATCCTCGAAATATTGATATCTACTTATTTCGCTCATAAAATTGGTCGTGATGGTAGGCTATTCACCATTTAGGTATTAAATCTGTCCCACTTGGAATATTCACATACGAGATTAAATAAAGCTGACATAAGATGGAGCCGGTTATTTCGTAACCATACGAACAACTGCCATGAGAAAGTTGTTGTTTTGCAATTAAATAATTTTTGCATGTGTGATACAATGTGTGATATTGGTTTGTTGGGAAATAATATTTAATAGTAGGTATAGGAATAAGAATTGTAATTTCGCGTCAGTCCTATTTTTGTTAATCTGTTAGGAGATACCTACATATTTTGAAATAAAATATATTATTCAAACATTAATTTAACATTATAGCAACGTTTTAAAAAAAGTCATTTTAGTACAGTTGGGTTTTTGATATATACGAATAGTATACGATAAGTATTGTTTTTTCTAGTAGAGGTAGAAAACTCGTCTAAATATGTAGTATGTACTACGTATACCCTGTTTTGCCAACATTTCATACCCTTTAAAAAGTAAACTGTTTTTGCTGAGAACCATCAAATTAAAATAGAAGACGATACCGCACATTTAATAACTAATATAAATTCCACTGGATTATACACAGTAATTGTGAAGCAAAAAGCGCTTCTACACGCTGTGTAAATACAATTTTTCTATCATAAAAAAGTGCAACGGAAAACGCCACGCGAGTTGCCATACCTATATGTATCTTACTATCTTATATATGCATTGTGGTTATAAACGCATGAAAAGTGCATTGGTTATGGTTATTAGAAGCTTATTAAATTGATATTGTTTGTTACTAGCAGGTGATAATGTCAGTGAACTTGAGATTATGCGAGGGGCCGTATGAGCTGGAACAATATTAGAATTGCATACATATTAAATAAGCATACCTATGTGTAATAAACAAGATTTTTTTCTAAATTAATAGTTCATTATTGTTTACCTAAAATGTTTATAACAATAAAATTTAAACAGTAATATAATTATATAATAATTGTTAGTGATTTCATTTGAAAATTTATTAACTAATAAGCTCTTGCGTTCTTAGCTACTACAGTTACCTACCTATTACATAAAGCTTTGAAGCTTTACACCGACTTAATAATATGTTAATTATGCGACTTCAACGTGATGAAAATTATGTATGATTAAATAAACAAGATTAACAACTCATTCATACTTTAATTTGTTTTTGCATAAATATGACTTGGCATTTGTAATGCGAACACTTTTAAATTAAATTAAATAAAAATGAATAAAATTAACGAACGACTTTTCGGTAGAGTCGTAAGAGTGAGTGAAGTCCCATGTCCCCGTAGTGGGGTAAGGGGCAGATGCATTATGCATACATCTGTTTCACTGATCGATTTTTCTTTAGGGACAAGTAGGTGATCAGCCTTCTGTGTCCTACCAGACCGAGACAGACAGATTTTTTTTCATCGTCTCCACCGGGAATCGAACCCAAGACCCCTCGGTTCTACGCTCACGCGTCAACCACTGTACCAAGGAGGCGGTCAAGAGTCGTAAGAGTACCTACCAAGATTTTTTTTAGCTATCAGTTACGTTTCTTGCTTTAAATTTTTTTGTAAAAAAATCGTCGTTCTTTGGGACAGTAATATCTTCACAAAACATATTTGCATCTATAATAATACTAGGAGCTCCAAATATAGAGCAGATAGCAGTAAAATCTTTTCTCCATCCAATTTCATCTCAAATTAGTAAATAATCTCTTTAACGTTAAGTATTTTTCCGTACCGTTCTATTTATTTAGAAAAACGAAACAGCTATGTATAAGCTACACGCAATCGCGTGGAGAAGCAATGCGTGAGCCTGAAGAATGTTAAACCCACGGTGAGATGGACAAAATGACATAGATATTAATTGTTTCATTACTTTCCTAATGCAATTTATTCTAAATTATTTATCAGCCTAGTTTTAAATCGATTAATATAGCTTGAGTGTGGTGGAAGTTGGGTTAGATTTTTAGTATGTAATGGATAATGAAAAAGGTGTGTAATTTATTGTAACTGACATCAAACCTATTAAGTAAATAGCACATCTAAATAATAGTATTATACATAAAATGTAGTAATTAATAATATTAAATATTTTTTTATTTTTTATTTTTCCGTTTTTGAAGTCGGTTTTTTAACGTAATTATTTTTATTGGTGGTAATTTATATTAAGCTATGTATTTTGACAGTTAAAAAATGCTACCGGAGGTCTAGTTGAATGAATAAATGTTTGAGTTTTCAAGTATTTGCCAAGGAGTACCGTAAGAGAGTATTTGCCGCCCAATCCCACACATTATAAATGTGAGAGTTGATAAAATACTTATTGGCATGAAGATAATTTAGAAGATGGCGAATGATGTCCCCACATATTAAATCTTTAGGATGTAAAATTGGAAGCGAAATTGTGTATGATAAAAGCTATGTACCTACTGAAAATATGAAGTACATCCGAGCGAAGCTGCGGGTGTAGTAAAGCCAAATAACAGTAACTAAGTATTTCTAAAAATAATATGTAAGAGACAAAAAATGTTCGTTGTGATTCTATTTAACTTTTATTCATCAGTGTTTTACTAGAACCATTTCATCATAAATGAAATAATAAGAAATCCAAAAATGATAATTGTATTATTTTGTACGTAACCACGTCCGACTCCCACTTAGATTCATTTTGGTATTAATTACATACCATTTCTGTTATTTTAAGGTAATTGTATTTTAAATAAAACAAACATTACAATTAAAATAATTTATTGCATGCTTAAACTATAAAGTCACATAACAACAAATTATCAATACATCTAAATTCATCATAATATTAATCATTGAAAATATATACATCGAAAATTTGAGTAAAACGTATGATACAAATATTTACAAAGAATACATTACTTACAAAAGTTATTTACTTACTTCCTACTTATACAATTCAAAGTTTAATAAAATCTAATACATTTGTATAGGTACCACTTATTAATTTTTATTTATTACTAGCGGTCCGCCCCGGCTTCGACCGTGGTACATGTTTACGTTTTCTCTACATAAGAACCATCCTCGTACTTCAAGGAATATAATAAAAAAAGAATTATCGAAATCGGTTCCGCCGTTCTCGAGTTATGCGCTTACCAACAAATTTTGCGATTCATTTTTATATATAACGGTCCGCCCCGGCTTCGCCCGTGGTACATATTAACGTTTTCTCTACATAAGAACCATCCTCGTACTTCAAGGAATATAATAAAAAAAGAATTATCGAAATCGGTTCAGCCGTTCTCGAGTTATGGAATTACAACGAAAAGTGGCATTGATTTTTATATATTAGAAGATTATTAAATTTGACATTTAATCTATTTAGAGAAAAACAATAATTAGTAATTTATCTCTGTATCGATATTATATGCAAAATATTCTAACAGAAAATTACAAAAAAACACATTTTATTCCCATTTTTGCGATTGCGTCACACATCCATATATTTTATTATAATTATAGATGCGAAAGTAACTCTGTCTGTCTGTCTGTTACTCAATCACGCTTTAACTACTGAACCAATTTGCATGAAATTTGGTATAGAGATATTTTGATACCCGAGAAAGGACAAAGGATAGGTTTTATCCCTGAAATCTCACGGGAACGGGAACTATGCGGGTTTTTCTTTACTGTGCGGGCGATGCCGCGGGTGGAAGGCTAGTTTCATATAATTGACTTATTAAGTAATTAACTCTAGTTTCTGAACACTAGTAATTGTCAAACAACTATTGAATCGGAAATAATATCTTTAATGAAATATTATTTAAAATAAGTAATAGTAAGTGAATAAAAACTCCCATTTGGTATCGCTTTGAGTTTAATTCCTTCGACAAACGTTAAGATGACGCAATACACAATGAGCAATTTAAGTACACATTACTTTCTTTAGCACAGGTATTATATTAATTACAACACAAATTTTAATGTTAGATGTGTTCAATACTCAGACGCTAAGATGACACCATGACAATGCATATTACAATTCGCGTGAACAAAAATATAAAATAAAGTGACGGTAGGTCGTAAACAGTAAGTATATATCAGAAATACATTCTTAGAAACCTTACCTTAGAAATGTGTTTGTAAATTATAAGTAAGTATAACCTTATAAACGGATACACTTTTCTGTATTACAGCTATAGGAAAAGAGATGAGAATAAATAAATAAATAAATTACGATAATTAATATTATAATTAGTAATAAATATTATATTTAATAGAATTACGACTAACTTTTTCTATTCAACAAGTTTTTTCAAGGAATTATGAATTATCACTACATAGTATACATAAAACAATTAAATCGCTCTCTCTGTCCCAATGTATGCTTAGATTAAAAAAAAACACAAAGCAACGAATTTGATTGTATATAATTTATTAGGGTTTAGACAAAGCGGGCGAAGCCGCGGGCGCAAAGCTAAAAAAAATAAAACATCGAATTACTTCTACACATCTATTAGAAATCCGTCCGTAATAAAATTTTATTTCATTCATGTCTTCCTATTCTATATTTATTAATACAGTATAAGGTATTATATACAGTACTATAACATTATACAGTCAAATTCACAGAGTAATGAAAGGTTTATATTTCCACTTATAATTTTCATCTAATTTCCATCTTATTTCACACATAGAATAAAAAACAAAGAAAAAATTAATTAAATCAATAGGACATTTAAACCAATTTGACTATCTGTGCAACTGATCATTGACAAATGTATGTTTTTGACAGCTGAAGCTAAAATTAAAAGATAAACATTAGCCTACATATAGCAGAATATAAACACCAAATATATTTTTAATTTGCTCGATGTCCAACCATCTTTTGCAGACATATCAAACGTCTGCATTTGACACCTATTTCTAAAGATTTTAAATGGAATTCCGTCCACCATATTGGATTTAAAATGGCGACATAAAGAATCCATTGTTACCTCTACACTTTAGAACTAACTAACATATTATATAAAGATAAACATTAGCCTACATATACCTGAATATAAACACTAAAATATTTTTAATTTGCTCGATATCCAACCATCTTTTGCAGACGTATCTCAAACGTCTATAATTTACACTTACGTCTAAAGATTTAAAATGGAATTCCGTCGGCCATATTGGATTTAAAATGGCGACATAAAGAATCCATTGTTACCTCTACACTTAAGAACAAACTAAAATATTATACAAATATAAACATTAGCCTACATATACCAGAATATAAACACTAAATATATTTTTAATTTGCTCGATATCCAACCATCTTTTGCATACATATCAAACGTCTGCATTTGACACCTATTTCTAAAGATTTTAAATGGAATTCCGCCCACCATATTGGATTTGAAATGGCGACATAAAGAATCCATTGTTACCTCTACACTTTAGAATTAACTAAAATATTATACAAAGATAAACATTAGCCTACATATACCAGAATATAAACACTAAATATATTTTTTATTTACCCGATTCCAACCATCTTTTGAAGACGTATTAAACGTCTGCATTTAAACACCTAGGTACATCTAAAGATTTAAAATGGAATTCCTTCCGTTTACCTATTTTTTTATCGAATTTCTACCTTATTTCATAGATGTAATAAAGAACGACGAAAAACCATAACCAAAATGAACTAAAACAATTTGACATTTAAAACCCCTTGGATTAACTGTACAATTGATGACATACTACTAATGTCTTTGATATATTTAGAATTAAAAATAAGTAATTTTTCCAGACTACAGTTTTCAAGACTAAGCTTAAAGTTCCTAATTAAATTACCACACATACGAATAGAAAATAGGTATGCACTATGCACCAACAAATACTACGAACAGCTCTATATAACGAATAGATAAAACATAAGCCTACATATACCAGAATATAAACACTAAATATATTTTTAATTTGCTCGATTTCCAACCATCTTTTGCAGACGTATCAAACGTCTGCATATGACACCTATTTCTAAAGATTTTAAATGGAATTCCGTTCGCCATATTGGATTTAAAATGGCGACATAAGGAATCCATTGTGCTACTTTACTCTACACTGTTAAGATCTAACTTACAGTAATCTTTCGTGAATCGTACTGTACACAGCGTTTAAATCTTTAATTCAAAATTTATGCATGAGATTTTTTTTACCTATTATTTTTATCGAAATTCTACCTTATTTCATAGATGTAAGTAATAAAAAACGAAGAAAAAAGTAATAAATAGCCAAAATGAACTGTATATAACTGATGATAGACTACTATAACTATGTGTTTGTGACACTTACGAATAGAAAATAGTCATGCAACCACAAATACAAAGATTAACATTAGCCTAAATCTACCAGATTTACCCGATTTCCAACCATCTTTTGAAGACGTATCAAACTTCTATATTTAACAACTACATCTAAAGATTTAAAATGGAATTGTGTCCGCCATATTGGATTTTAAATGGCGACACAAATAATCCATTGTAACCTCTACACTTAAGAACTATAGAAAATATTATATTATAAGATAGACATTAGCCTACATATTATATCAGAATATAAACACTAAATATATTTTTAATTTGCTCGATTTCCAACCATCTTTTTCAGACGTATGTAACGTCTATATTTTACACCTATATCTAAAGATTAAAAACGAAATACCGTCGGCCATATTGGATTTAAAATGGCGAAATAAAAATCCATTGCGCCATTTTACTCTACTCTTAAGAACTAATTTGTTTATACATATATCTTTAATTTAAAATCTATTTATGAGATTTTTTAACCTTATAGCTGACGAAAATGTCCTACCATGTTATTTTTTATATTATTACCCAAGATTTCTTGGCATCATAATATAGATTTACGCTCACAAACTTACAATACTCAACAACCACAATTATCTTATTAGTTATATTTCCTTATAATAATTAATATACACATTTTTCGTCATTGAAACCAGTAAGATATTAAGATCTTATTTAACCATAGACTTATTCTTTACCCTTAAATATATACATATACAACATACAGACAAATGCACGACAAATTTATGTTTAGAATATTTATTTCTAGAACACCTTTCCTTTTACGTCACAAGAAACTATATATGTCGTGACGTCAAAGATCTCAATTGGCGATGACGTCTAAGCTATAACAATGCATCCATTGAAATAAAAATAAATATAATTTCTCATAAAAAGTTTTAAAAACATGCAAGTCACCATAAATGCTAAAATAAGGTAATATCAAGATCTACGCGACATTGCGAAAAATGGATGTGGCATATTAAATGAATGATTAATTTTGAAAAATATCTTGATTTACGCAAAATATATCGCAATTACATTATTTTTAGTTATGACAATACTATGTAGATTACAAAATTTAAGGGAACACTTCATTTTCTTTAATTCAATAAACACAATTATTAATATCCTTATTTACGTACAATCCCATCATATAGTACCTAGGAAATAGTTAAATGCATAGAAATAATTGACTTCCAACACAATATCCTCCGATTGTCCATACTAATCCAAACTGTAACACTTTCCATATAATTGTTGTAACACTGCTGAGAGTTGAGTTTCGTTGAGTTAAACTCAAGTAAACAATGGCGTATCTCGATTGTACCTATGGATACAAAGACAATGGTTTAAAACATAAACAAAACAAAATAGCTGCAAAATTAGGAGGATTATCCAATTTTTTGAACAGTAATTACAATGAATGATTTTGGAATGTTTGCTAATTCTTCTTATTTAATAATTCACAGTTACAGAGCAAAATCAGGGATCAGATGCAATTCACCACGTGAGCGGTAGAGCCAATGCAAATGTTCATGGGATGAGGTGATCGTTATAGCTACCAGCTGGTTTGCCAACTCTAACAATTCATAGTGTGTGTGCTTGAGCTTTAATTTGCGCACGTGTGTCAGCATGCGTGTGTGAGTGTGCATACCCAGCTTTAGGCTATTCTGTCTACTATTTTTGTGTGTGTGCACGCTCAGATTCACGTTATGCATGCGTGTGTGACTATTCAAAGTGTGTGTCTGTGTGTGTGTGTGCGTAAGAACACGCCCAGCTCCTCGCAGCGCACTCGTTGTGTACTGCGTATGCGCTTGTGTGTGTGTGTGCGTAAGAACACGCCCAGCTCCTCGCAGCGCACCCGTTGTGTACTGCGAATGCGCTTGTGTATATGTGTGTAGGTACGTACGCTCAAAGCAGCATGTGTGTATGTGTATGCGTGTGGGTAGGTGCGCTCAGAGTAGCGTGTGTTGCTCGTGTGTATGTGTCTGTGTGTATGTGTGTGTGGGTACGTACGCTCAGAGCAGCATGTGAGTATGTGTATGCGTGTGGGTAGGTGCGCTCAGAGTAGCGTGTGTTGCTCGTGTGTATGTGTCTGTGTGTGTGTGTGTGTGTGGGTACGTACGCTCAGAGCAGCATGTGAGTATGTGTATGCGTGTGGGTAGGTACGCTCAGAGTAGCGTGTGTTGCTGGTGTGTATGTGTCTGTGCGTATGTGTGTGCGGGTACGTACGCTCAGAGCAGCATGTGAGTATGTGTATGCGTGTGGGTAGGTACGCTCAGAGTAGCGTGTGTTGCTGGTGTGTATGTGTCTGTGCGTATGTGTGTGTGGGTACGTACGCTCAGAGCAGCATGTGAGTATGTGTATGCGTGTGGGTAGGTACGCTCAGAGTAGCGTGTGTTGCTGGTGTGTATGTGTCTGTGTGTGTGTGTGTGTGGGGTACGTACGCTCAGAGCAGCGAGCGCGCGACGCTGCTGGCGGGTCGGCGGCGGGCGGGGCGCGGCGCGCGGGGCGGGCGGGGCGCGCGCGCGGCGCGGGGTCAGCGGCCCGCGCCGCCGCCCCACCAGCGCAGCCCGCCCGGCTCCACGCTGCGCACACGCGTGGCCCGGCGACTCGCGTCCTCCAGCACCTCCTGCACATATGTGCAAGTGCTGTACTCGATTTTTACCATGTCAATACAGCAGCAGACCCAATAAAAGATGGCAAGATGACATTGTTGATGTAGCGGGGAATCAATGGGTAAAACTGGCTAATATGGAAAGGCAGAAATGGAAAATTTTGGAGGAGGCTTTCACCGCACAAAGCGGTCCTTACAATAAAGTAAATAGGATAGGTACTAACATAGAATAGCAACAACGTTACTAACATAAACATATACTAGTTTTAAGATTTCACAAGTTATTATATAAAGTATTAAGTTAAATTGTAAAACATTTTTTGTAAAAGCAAGGAAATAAAAGCTTATAATTAATACGTATACAAATGTTGCGTATATTAAATAAATATTTCAGGACAATTTTCACACACGGCACGAACACTTAGGTACACATTAGAAAAAGACATTTATATGTCGCAAGCAAATTGTATGATTTCGCCGATCAGTAACAGCGTCATCACTCGTCAGTTTACAAACGCTCAGAATTTTGTATTATGCCGAGAATTTACTGTTTCCAAAACTTGAACCGAAAAATTACGAAAGGCAACAATTTTTCTAATGTATATTTTTTTCTACTGAATTGTTAAAAGAAACAGCTATGCTATTTTATTATATTGAATTATTTGCCGATGCCTCCTCCATTATCGTCAATGCTTTTTATACCTCCGTGACACACATTTTATACACGTACACTATACTAATATTTTATTTATTTATTTTTTATTACCAATTCATTCCATGAGGGTTTTTTACCTACTTGATTTTTTGATCATAGTTCCGAGTACAAACTCAAAAGGCTGAAATTAAAGAAAACTTTACTAACCTGTTTCTTCAGCACAATATGCTTGCCCTTCCAGTACTTCATGAGACCTCTCTCTTGCAACGTCGACACTATATCCGACGAAGCGATCGCCAAGTCTTTGCTAAGATCTCGTATACACAGCGCAGGCCCGGGTGCAGAACATAGTCGTTTAAGGATCGCCTCCTTCCAGTAGGATCTGTAGGATATTAGACCAAGATCCGATAGAGGTGTCTCTGGTGATCCCACTTTGCCCTCTTCTTTGGTCAGGAGGTAACCTGGTGGAAGAAATATGTACTGATATTTATGGCTATCGAAGGAGATGGGATTCTATTAAAATAATCTGGTGTTTCGACTTTCTTGTTTAAAATAATGTACAGTAATGTATAGAATCCTTAAGAGAAGAGGAGAGAAGTTGCTATAAAATAAGTGAAATAAGCTAATGAATGACTTTCTCTTGTTTTCCAATTTGTATCCGTTTTTACCAAAATATGATATTTTTATATTATCTATGATAGTTAGCTATCATTATATAAGGAAGGAATACTCCAAAATATGTTTCCAGCTTCAAACTACAACTAAAAAATTGAAAAGAATAGAATCGAAATTGATAAACATTGTTTTGTTTTTCACGATTGAAAATAACCGCTTGTTTATTAAATTATTTTATGATATGCTTACACCTATTACTGCACAATATATTGTTTACCTGACTAACGCCGACACGCTTCTCGCTAATCCAAACCGTCCACATTTATTCAAAGTAATAGACCATTAAACCACAATTAGACGGTTCAAAAGGAAAGTTTATTCGGCAATAATTATAACATATGATGTTGTTTTTATAAATTGCACGCAATTACTTTGGAAAGTAAAGAATCAAACAGCAGGCAGCCGCACGCCAACACTTTTTATATCGATATCATATCGCCCTTTCACTGTGCCAATAAAATATCTAAAAATATGCACATATCAATTCAAGCTGGCTGGTATAAAGGTTATTGTGTAATGGCCTGTTAAAATTGATATCGCTATGCAGCAAAACATTTTTTTATATTCCCTATGAGGACTAGGAATTAGAGAACAGGAGTATGATTGTAGGACTGATCTTTTCTTGACAATAATGCTTGGTATACGGTTATAGTGTTGATAGCATATTGTAGTTACGATGAAACATTAATATTCTTTAAACTAAGATTCATAAGTTAACCCTAAACATGCTACAATAAAAAAATTGGTAGCACTATCCACGCGAATAAATGAATTACTTACAACATGAACAATAAACGGCATCGTCATAAGTAATTAAAAACGTGTTAAATCGTAATTAACATGCAAAACTGAAACTATGGCACTTCATTAGAACCACGAACAGCTGATGGTGCGAAAATAATTCATGCTTCTAGTTATCTAGTTACATTTTTTGGTATCACTGGAATAGGAAATCAGAAAAAAAATTGCTTTATTGGGCAGGTACGGTATTTCATTTATAAGATAAAGATAACATTATTTTAAAACTAATATTTTGACTGTTTATAATACCTGGAATTATTAATAATTTCTGAAGATTTTCACCATATTCTTTTTCTATTACCGAGTATGGCAATGACTATGCGTTTTATCATGATTTATGTTTTTACAACCTCGCCCTCAAGTGGGATTCATAAAATATACGTTTTAAAATAATAAGAGAAACAGACAAAAGAAATAGGAACATGCAAGGAATTTCTGAACACAGTACCTATCGTCTAAGATGTGTTTATCTTTACAATCCTGCATGAGACATCTGAAAGACGATAAAATTCTGCAAAATGTTTTATGATATTATTTAAAATATTTTACCAAAGTATAAGAGTTTTAAAGTACATATAACCACGGTGGACGTTTTACTATGAGGTGAATTTTATGGCTAAAATTGGCAAAGGAGCTTGATAATGAAATTACATACAGGGTTGCATGAAGACGGAAGTATTGTTAACATCCTGTTATGACTGGGCGGGAAGCGAAGCAGCTAAATTAATTTTTGAATACCAACGTCAAAAAGATAGTTAAATTTGATATATGTATTAATTTGCCTCATTTAATTTTAAGATAAATTTTGTATGTAAAGTTTTTGGCAATAAATTTCTTTTCTTTCTTTTTTTCAATTAAAAGGGAATTGCTAAAAAGGGGAAGACAAAAAATCAGCAAAAGCTGGCCAGTAGGTAGTCTCAGTCAGCGCTGTTTTTCAGCAAGCCCGACAAGTCTTAATAAACACTTAACTGAAATGTTTTTATACGCCTGTTATGGAAAAATGGTAACAGCCGACTCAAAGTATTGCTGTTTTCTATCCCGACACATTACGTCTTTCCTCCACCGCTCTTTGACAGCATCCCACACAAACGCCAATTACGCGGACGCGCCCGGCGGTGGTAATAGCGAGCCATCAAAATTCCTCGCATCTACAATTCGTGAGGTCCCGTGCCGTCTAGACACCGGCCGATCCATACTGCATCGCATCGATCGGGGTGAACGGCCGCGGCGTCGCGACCGCCCCCCGTCCCAAACAAGCGGCAGGCTCACGATGCTGACCGCTCAGGTGCGGAACGATTGCTCCTTATCAATTAATTGTCTGGGTAATGTTGATAGGATGGAAAATCGAGCTAAACATCAACTATATAGGAAACGATGGTGACAATTGGGATTCAGAGCAAAGGTGTTTGTAAACAAATCATTGAATTGTTTTTATTTGTTTCAGGTGCAACAAGAATTTACGCTCTTAACAATTAATGTGGGACCACGGAAACTTGTGGTGATTTTTGGGATTACAGAGAAACGTTTTAAAATCTTCAGGGATTTTTTTAGAGAATATAAATCATAGTTTAAAGATGCGAAGAGTCTTTGAGATCCTTTTCAAGTAATGTACATGACAATAAATACTTTGCAAATCCTTAATAAAATTTGAAAAATTTGGGTATTTATTTACGATGCGTAAATAGTAATGTATATGGTAATACTAAAATTTCTTAAGAAAGTCCAATATCATTGCGCTGTTTAATAATTGATGAACCTATAATAATGTATATAGGTGGTGACAGTTAGAAATATTGAGTGCGAACAAAGCCTTTGCAAATAAATAATGAACATAATCTGAATATGAGATAAAATGATTCTTTAGGTTCAGAGAAGTGGATCTTTAATTTTGAAATCTTCAGTAAACAACTTCAGTAACAACACTAATAAATTATCATTTTTAAACATTAAAAAATGCTTATTTTCTACATTTACACCCATATTCCAATAACACGAGTATCATAACCAAAACTTAAACAAACATGCTAAAATTCCACAACCCCCATAGACCATGAAAACGCAATAAGGTGTAGAGTACTTACTGAAATCAATGAGCAGCCGCCCGTAGCCTTGCCGCTGGTACGGTGGCAGCGTGAGTATACACGACACATTGTAGTTCAGGAACGAGTTCTTTTCCTGTTCGGAAAAGAAGTGGGATGTTATTTTTGGAATAATTTTTGTAATAAATTTGTTTGAATAAAACGTGTGAGTTAATTTATCGAAAAAATATTGTAATAGAAGTAACTATACTTGTCGTATAATGATTATTTGCTAAATGTGGGTAGTTTGTAAATGTTTTCTTGACTTCATGATAAGAAGGTCGTTATAATTTGCTTGTACTGAATACTCGATGTTACAATAAAATTCTATTGAGCTATTAGTGTTTTATTTTTTCCTTATATATTCCTGGGTAGAAAAAAATCTTAGTTCCATCTAAAACTGGGGTAGTAATAAAACTTTGTACATTTACATCCATCACCGCACATCATACATCATTAACGTTCAAAAAGTTCCATTACACCCACAGTCCCTAACCCTCCCCAATCTCGACGGCCCAGACGACCCCAAGAATGTGCGAAAGAACTTTCCAATTTCGATCAGGCCCGCGGGCGCGGGTGTACCGACGGCCCAGACGTTCAGACGTCTGGATTTATTGCGTTACACGCCGTCTAGACGGCCGTGTTTACATCCGCGGATTGTCACTGGGGTGTGACGCGCCCCGCGGATACGGAGTGCTTTGCGTTAGGGTTAACTTTATTGCCCGTGTGTATAGGTTGGTTAATTGTTCTATGTTACGGCTGTGGTTTAGCGGTTGATTCCCGGTTCTTTGTCTGATTTGAGTAATGGAAAATTGAATTGAAAAGAAATTATTTAAATCTTAATAATAATAAAATATTAGCTGATGAAATTTACTAAAGTAGACGTAAACTGAGGAACATAGAACCTATAAAAATAAAAGATATTGATCACCGTAATAGGACGCTTTCATCCAGACTCTCACAAACATTAATTACAACCGGCTAGACATAATTGAACAGTACACGAAAAAAGGCCCGCAGCATATTCCGTACAACCCTTTGTTATCAAAATAACCAGCTGTTATCGGCAACCAACAAACGTATCAAAGTTTAACGGAATATATCCGGGTACCCGGATGCGAGGTCGTCGACCCGGACAGACGCTGTCTCGCCGTCCGTCTGTCTGTGCTTTTATATATACTTTAAACTCTACACATAAGATTTATTGATTTTTAATGTTCCGTCTGAAGGGTTTGTTTTTGTGGATTCCTTTGTGGGAGGTTTACGGTGTACGCTGGTTACAAGTAACGGAATCGTTTTATTGTTAGCTGAATAATGATATGAAAAGGGATACTGAACAATATAAAACGTTCGCAATAGAGGCTTATTTATAGTGGTTTTATTTTTTTCATACTTCGTATAAATTTGTGTGAATTTTCTTGAGAAAATTTCGTTTTACCTCAAATATTTGGTATTTATACACAAAAATAATTTCAATAATATGTACGATCAAACAATATACGAAACAAAAAATTATACACAGTAAATTACATGCTTTACAGTTTTGTATGTAATCCAATACATACAATGTTAATACATAGGACCTTTCTCAATTAAAAGTTCTACTTAAACTTGTAATAAACTGTTATAGTAGTGAATATCTCATTATAAGCCGTGAAACCATTCATATTTCATCAATAGATAGAGCCATAGCTACGAAAACTACTACGCCCGTAGACCGTCTACGTTTACGTTGAAAGCGTAGCGCTACGACGAGCCGCCGTAGACACTTCGCGTAAAAGAGTGGAACGTAGCAGTTAAATAAAAATCGATCTTCTTGTAAATAACTATAGGGTTTAAAATAGAATGCTATGCAGGCCAGGGGAGGTTTTAATTGTGCACTTGAAATAACTATGTATAGGAAAGTAGTTTCAATAGATCATTGTTTATTGTAGCGTTAATTTTTTTCATTAATCATGGAATGTTTATTCCAATTATTGTTAAAGACAAGGTGAGTAATATCAATGCTTTTAATAAGTTAATTATCACTTGTGTCCTATTTTATTTGCAACCTTAGATATATAAAGAAAAGAAAATAAGGACAGGAATATTATTAAATTTGGATAGGTTATTGATTCAGTGTTTTATCCGTTTAAATAACGTTTTGTTACATTAAACTCAAATTTACTTCGTTAAATAAATATCGTGTTATTCAAGTGCACATTTACAAAATTCAAATGAACACAGTCCGCGTGCAAACTACATCTACTTCAATGTAAATTAAGATCAAAGTGCAACCCTATCGTGTAAAGAAAGCTCGTATTCGTATCGTGGAAAGAATCAGCGATACACCATCAAAAACTCATAAAGCAGGGATTTCACACAAAACCCACTCCATTCTGTTAATATCGTTTGGAGGGCGCCCTCACGCGGGAGATCAAAAATTTTGTTTATACTTTACAACTCTTGAGGCCTCCTTGCCTTTTTTGAGTCTTTTTGGGTCCTTTATAGGGGACGCCTGAGGACGTCTAAGTTAACAATCACCAGATAATATCACTACATAGTATAAAACAAAGTCACTTTCTGTATGCTTGGATCTTTAAAAATACGCAAAATATTTTGATGGGTTTTTGAAGTGAAACTTCTTGAGGTGCGTTGAGAGTAAAATTTCAAGGTCACATCATGGAATACGGCGACGATTTTGGTATCTTTGAATCATGCCAAAGAAGTTTCACTTCTGACACGTGTGCTCAGCACACACGCTTTTTTAATAGTAGATAGAGTGATTCGAGAGCAACGTTTTCGTAATTAATTATGTTATGTTTTAGACAAAGCAGGCGAAGCCGCGGGCGAAAAGCTAGTAATGTATATTATGTCAATGATATTAGATACAAAATGTTCGTATAATACATTTATGTATGGCGTATTTTAAGAATTTCTATATCGAGTTTTTAATATAAAATGTATGACGCCTACGCGAGTATTATAAATGGCGATACATTCAAATATGTGTAGTGAATACGTTGTTATATTATCTGCTACGAAGTACTGATCCTTTGTAATTTATTTCATACTTTCTGTGTTTTTTTTTTATATTTAAAATCAGTAATTTGAGATAGAATAATACAATGATACGTAATGATATACACAAAAACTTTTCTTTTGAAGAAAAAATATGTACTCCTTATTAATTTGCTTTAGTTTATCTATAGAAATAAATATTATCGTTACTTAATATAAAGATTAATGATTATATGTATCTAAATCTAATGCTTTTAGAAAGCATTATGTGCTAGACTTATAATTCCAATTTCATCAAAGTCTTAAATAATGTTAAAGTAATAAACTTATAAATATATAAAGTAGCATCCCCCTTAATTGTCTAGACGCTATATCAACTATAATCTCGCCAATTAGAATAGTCTAGACGTCGTTATATTTTGTGTATCTACTGAAACTTAAATCACCTGATTTAGGTATTTCGTATAAATATTATGTCTGACTGAACTTGTATTATAATCGTTAGAGAAACATTTTAACGTTTTTTGAGGAGGTATAGAAAGCCTATGTTATGTGCCTTGTGAAGAGTTTCTTTTTCGTTCGTCTGATCGCGCCAATCTCAGGAACTGCTGGTATACTCACCAGTTATTTTAGTGTTTTATCAAGGAAGGCTTTACGCTATAAAACATGATGCTATGGCGTACAGAAGCGTAGTAGCAACGAAAATAATTGTCAATGACAATAAATTGTAATTACATGCAAATAGACAGCAAATACGCCCGACTCTCCTACGCGGTCGCCATAACAAAATCCAAAAGTCCTCTCCCGCCCCCGTCTCATATTTTACGTTAATCAAAGTGTCCCACGAAGTCCCTGAGCTCCTCAACATTACATATAAATAACCATAAAATAGCCGACCGAGTCGCGAAAGGTTAAACGTCTAGAGGTGAAACCCGACAATATCTCAAACGAATTGCGAATTTTCACAATAAACCCGCCGAGTGCGACGACATTGAAGATTGATCTTGTATTTCTTAGATACGTCTAATTACAAGTACTTATCGGGGGTTTGACTTTTAATAAGAAATTTTTCATATAATCAATAGATTTAAGTCTAGAACGTATTGCTTTTTTTCACAAAAATTGAAATTAAAAACCTAAGAGCCTAAGCCTAAGTGCCTCTTAGCCCTTAGGTTTTTAATTTCAATTTCATATGGTGTGCATATCAATAAACACATCAGTTGCTAAAATAATCTTTAATAATAATTTATTAAATTAATGATTTGGAATAAGGCACTAATAATTCGACTCTACGTATGTGGCGTAAGTCAAAAACTACTGGATTTATATTTAAAGTTTTGTTTTGTCTCCTTAATAACTCCTTATGCAAATAAAATAAATAAGGAGTAAAAAAATTAAGAGAGTATCTAGGTAATTAATCTACGGGCCGTTTTTTTTTTTTTCAAAATATAACATAGATGCTCCACATTTATAATAATAGGCATATATTTATGTCATCGACTCTAAAGACAATAACCTAGAATGACTTTCAACCCGACTGTACTTCAACCCTCGAGACGAAGGATTTTAGTCTCAAAAGATTCATATTTGTCCGTCCCACGGATCGTACATAACGCAATATTTTTGTAATTACACGGTGATATTGGGAAGAAATATGTATATATTATATAAATATGTTTAATCTTTACATTATAATAAATAATAAGCATTTCACTTACTACAAATTGAGCTACTCACATTTTATTTAGAATACAGTAACGTAACATACGTAACCTATAACGGATTTTTTTGCCGAACTGAAAACTATAAAAAAAATGGTAAACCTAAAAAAGAGCGAAGGGCCAATATGCTAAAAGTTAAAAAAAAAGATTACACAAACACTTGTAATTAGTGCAAAATTGGTTATCGAAGTGTTAAAGGACTGAAAACAGAAAAAAAAAAGTATAGACAAATATTTTCGGATAGTTTCATAATCCTAGGTGATAGAAGAGAGAAGCTAAGAACTTCCCTGACTGTAGTCGTAATTTGATAATTTTCAACATTTACCGAAATTAGACAGCCAGTCTCTCCGTAAAATTTTCGCGAACGCAATAAAAATCTATCAAAAGTACAAACCCTAACAACGTATTTTCATAACCCTCCCCAACAAGTAACAAGCCAGACGAAGCAAAATACCTATAAATTTCAAGTACTAAATCAACATACGCATATCAAAATCGCGACCGAATCTAGACATCCCCTAGGGGGCGGGGCCTGCCGGTCGACGACCTCACAGCTGACGTTCAATGGCGGAGTACTAGGCGTTGTACGCAAATTACGATTTTTAAATTAGGGAAAAATTTTAATGAACGTACAATGTTGATAGTTTGAAACTGCTAAATGAGTTGTGGGTTGCTTTCTATGGGAAATGTAAGTTGCTTTTGATTTACGTTGCGCTTGACAAATACAAATTTGAAATTACTATGACATTACTATCATTAAAATATACCAAAAAAAAACATTAGTGTTTTGCTTTTGCTTGGGTTTTTATGTTTTGTGATTAACTTTTTTTGTATTATATTTAACAGACATGAAGTACATGTTGGTCCACATCTAGTCGTCTGTCCTTTACCTCGCGAAAGCCTTTGTTCATTTCGAAATATAACATTTACAGATCAATCAGCAAATCTCTCAAAATTATTAACAAAGACTTGAATCTGAATCTAGTTACAGAAAGTTATATGATTATTCAAAAATGTATAGTCTGAAAAATTGAAGCACAAAAAGGCTTAATAAATAAAAAAATTAAAACAAATTAATGTAATAATGTTTAAAACATTGTACAAATATTAACGAAGATATTTTATTTTTAAAAGAATAAAATTATGTATTTGTTCGAAGAAGGGCACGTGTATTACATAACTATCCATTTTTAAGTACTAGCTTCCCACCCGCGGCTTCGCCCGCGCAGTCAAAGAAAAACCCGCATAGTTCCCGTTCCCGTGGGATTTCCGGGATAAATCTTATGTCCCGGGGTAAAAAGTAGCCTATTTCCTTTCTCGGGTATCAACATCTCTATACCAAATTTCATGCAAATTGTTTCATTAGTTAAGGCGTGATTGAGTAACACACGGACAGAGTTACTTTCGCATTTATAATATTAGTATGGATTAGGCCGGGCGACACTGACACAAAATTTTGGGTCATTCGTAACAGGATAGCGGTCCTATAGAGGTCTTAGTACGCAATGACAAAAAAAATGATGGTCATAACGCTGGTACCGGGGATCCACGCCCAGTCGACCAACGGGTCGAACTCGTCGAATAAATTACGAAAGTCAAACGATTTGTAACACAAAAAATTTAGAAATTACCGATAGCCCATAAAAAAGTAGGCGGTAGTGTCATGCCATACTTTTCCGGTGTGACTTACAGCCCGCCATACCGACGCGAATGCGTTGATTAAAAAAAACAATTCAACCATAGCGCCCGGCAAACTTCTTGGACAAAAAGTAGCGTGGTGGGGGAAGTTTGCGCATCAAGTTTTAGTACATTTTTATATGCGCAAGCTTCCCCCAGGCTAATTTTTGCACAGATATTCATCGTCCTACAGTTCCAAATGGTCGCCATACCGCCGAAAATCAGCATTTATTATTTTTTTCGCTAAACGATTGTTTGTATTGCATTTGGATTTTTGGAAAGTATTTGATAAACTAAGTAGGAAATCTGAAAATTTCAGAAAATATTTAATTCCGTTGCTGCTATAACAAATATTCACAGAAAGAGAAGAATGATTAAATGAAAATAAATCAATATTTAAGATAAAAAAACGTGATTTTATGCAAGTTTTCCCTCGTTATTGAATATAGCGACATCTATTTCCAAATGATGGTAAACAGGAACTTGAAATCAAGTTCATGTAAAAGTACATAGAGGGCATCTATTTCTATAATAAATACTACAATTTAGCTTTTTATCCATAGAATTCTACGGATAAAAAGAAAGTCCTAGCTTACATATTTTATTTATTTATTTATTATTTATGTATAATTAAAACAGTATTAAGTGAAGTCCCATGTCCCCTAGTGGGGTAAGGGGCAGATACATTATACATCTGTTTAAAACGGTATTACACCAATTATTATATTAACTAATATAACTACATTATATTATGAACTTGCAGACGTAGATGAAACCTAAAATTCCAATTTCCCACTAACCTTACTAAAATATCCCACGATATGGCAACCCTCGCTGTCTGCACACGTCATCACGTAGAACAGGAACGGCGTCTTGTGATCGAGGAGCAACTTGGCGAATAAGCTCATTGCTGGCAATACTGAAAATGCCAAAATTCCCACTAACCTTGCTGAAATAGCCCACGATATGGCAACCCTCGGCGTATTGTAATCGAGGAGCAACTTATCGAATAAGCACAATTGCTGGCAATACTGAAAATGCCAAATTTTCCACTAACCTTGCTGAAATAGCCCACGATATGGCAACCCTCGGCGTCTTGTAATCGAGGAGCAACTTAGCGAATACGCACAATTGCTGGCAATACTGAAAAGGGCAAATTTCCCACTAACCTTGCTGAAATATCCCACGATATGGCAACCCTCACTGTCAGCACACGTCATCACGTAGAACAAGAACGGCTCCACGTCGTAGTACAGCGTCTTGTGGTCGAGGAAGAACTTGGCGAGTAGGCACAGTTGCTGGCAATACTGCTTGTGCTTACGGCCATCTACTTGCCATACGCTGAGGTTGTCTTTGCGGTATATCTGTTGAGGAAAAGCATGGTCATCACATCTGTGTGAATATAATTTGTTTCTTTCAATAATAACAAGTATAAAATCATAATCATTTTTTTATCAAGGATGCGTTCTCAAAAAATATAGATATCGACACGCACCTATATAATTTTGCGGACTGAACGTTTATTCATAAGAACTTTCTATGCAATGCGTGCAGAGTGACAATATAAATCTACATAGAGGTATATAAAAATGAAACCCGTTTTCCTTGGTCACGGCATCACGCGTGAACGGGTAGACCGATTTCGATAATTCTTTTTTTTATTATATTCTTTGAAGTACGAGGATGGTTCTTATTTAGAGAAAACGTAAATACGCGAAGCCGGGGCGGTCCGCTAGTAAATAATAAATGTGTTAACGTAGTATGAAATCTCTGACACTTGGCGCGATACTTATGTTTTATATCTTGGTGATCTAGTGTGTAATCTGTCTTTTTTTTAAATGAACCTTCTTTAGGCGCGTTGACAGTAAAATTCAAGGTCACGTCATGGCAATACCGTCACGTCATGGAGTAAGGCGACGATTTTGGTATCTTTGAATCTTGCTAAAGAAGTTTCACTTCTGAAACGTAGCACTCGAACACACGTGCACGGCAGACACACTCACAAAAAAAATTGTAACTCATGTATGTATGTTTGTCCCTCACCTCATCCCCCGGCGGGTCCCACACGCACACTTGGCGAGATATTTGTGTGTTTTATATCTTGGTGATGTAGTGTAGTGTAGTGTGAAATCTGTTTTGTGTGTATGTCTGTCCCTCACCTCATCCCCCGGCGGGTGTCTCCACACACACTTGGTCCGATGGCGGGCCGCCCCACACACTCATGAAATTTCTCTTTAACTTTTTGTTATGTATGATTTTACTATGTTAGTGAAATAGCGTAGTGTGAAGTGTCTGTCACTTGGCTCGGTTTTCGTGTGTGTATATGTCGTGATGTGAAACTTGTCTCTTTCTCTTTCACTTGGCGCGCTGTTTTTTGTGCTATATGTAGAAATCTCACCTCGTCCCCCGGCGGGTGTCTCCACACGCACACTTGGCGAGATATTTGTGTGTTTTATATCTTGGTGATGTAGTGTAGTGTAAAATATATGTTTTGTGTGTATGTTCGTCCCTCACCTCATCCCCCGGCGGGTGTCTCCACACACACTTGGCCCGATGGCGGGCTGCCCCACAGGCACACTTGTGGTGGTTGAGGCAGAAAGAGTACACTTGTGGTGTAGTATTAAATCTCTGACACTTGGCGTGATATTTGTGTGTTTTATATCTTGGTGATGTAGTGTAGTGTAAAATATATGTTTCGTGTGTATGTCTGTCCCTGACCTCATCCCCCGGCGGGTGTCTCCACACACACTTGGCCCGATGGCGGGCCGCCCCACAGGCACACTTGTGGTGGTTGAGGCAGAAAGAGTACACTTGTGGTGTAGTATTAAATCTCTGACACTTGGCGTGATATTTGTGTGTTTTATATCTTGGTGATGTAGTGTAGTGTAAAATATATGTTTCGTGTGTATGTCTGTCCCTGACCTCATCCCCCGGCGGGTGTCTCCACACACACTTGGCCCGATGGCGGGCCGCCCCACAGGCACACTTGTGGTGGTTGAGGCAGAACTCGCACACGAACAGGCGCGGCACGCGGGCAGCCTCCCCCGGGTATGGAGATTGGTACCATACCTCCATCATGTACTTGCCCATCACTACGTATCTGCGAAAAATATATGTTAACTCAAACTTAAACATTTATTTATTCAACTAGCTGTGCTCCGCGGTTTTACCCGTAGTGCTTCGCTCCTGTTGGTCTTAGCGAGATGATATTAGCCTATAGCCTTCCTCGATAAATGGGCTATTTAACAGTGAAATAAATTTTCAAATCGGACCAGTAGTTCCCGAGATTAGCGCGTTCAAACAAACAAACTCTTCAGCTTTATAATATTAGTATATATAAGACTTCTTCTAGAAGCATTTTTGAATCATCATTACATATTTTTAACATTTACTACCGATTCGGAAATCAGTTTCTATGGAGAACCAGCAAGAAAATCCATAGTTGATGGAACCTTTTTAAAAACGTATTTTTCGCTTATTGCTCATTTAATTGCTTTATTGACAAAATGGAGACGTAAAATTGGAAAATGAAACTCAGATTCAAACTTAACCTATTCAATATTAAATTCAATCATTCATTCAAAAATAGTAAGCATAGGTAGCGTAAGAAATGAATGCATCTAAACCAAAATTAATTCGAAAACTTTTAATCATTTTTTTGACAATTGCAACATTTCTATAAAATCTAAAGCTAAAACTAAACGCTAACAAAAATATAAACATAAAACACACATACCTAGTGCCCTTATCAGACGCAATATCCTCCAACTCCTCTTCAATCTTAACAGCAGCGAGCGCTTGGGCATCTCTGAACAATCTCAAATCGTAATCCGGTACAAAACCATCTAGCACTGGCTCCCTTTCCTCCCCCTGTTCATCGTTGTTCGTCATCGCTTTTAGTTCGTGACTGCCCTTCCATTTTGAACGCATGTCCTGGAATGAAATAATTTTGTTATAACATACATTGGTGAATACTAGAATAGGGTTTTATTATAAAAACTTGTTGTCATGAGTAATTTAATAACTATCTTTTTTAAGTTATTAGTTTAATTTATAATGGTAATCTGAATAAGAAAACATACATAATATATGACACAGCCAAAACTACCTTCGCAGCGACGCACTGCGCAGGGGTCGTATTGTGGTTTATGGATTAAAGCAAAATGATGTAACTAGGATGCCAACAGAAGATTCAATGTTCAAAAACAGCACACAAACGCACACACGAAATCAAAGTAATAGGACATGATTTGATTACTGTGAGCGAAAAAGAGATAGTTGGAGTAAATTTTGGCTAATAAATCACATTTTAAAGTACTTACTGACGACCGCTCGGCGCCGCAACACGCAGCGATTGCGTGGCGTTTTATGGGACACGCGTCTTAGGTAGAGTGCACTTATACTAAAAATTTACTAATTCTACCCTTCTGATATTATAAATGAGATGGTTTGTAGGGATGAATTTCTGGATTTTACTCTTTCACAAAACCGACTAGGCGCATTTGGATGAAATATTACAATATTAAGATATGGGTTTAAATGAAAACAGCGATTACTTAAACTTTTTATATTATTTCCAGAAGCACATTGCCTAATGCCTTACACATTACACACCGCATACAAGAAGAAAAAGAACCACACACAAAAAAACAGTGTTGCCACAACAGTGACATAAGAAAAATTCAAGTTAAATTTTCTAATACAATATCTATACTAATATTATAAAGCTGAAGAGTTTGTTTGTTTGTTTGTTTGAACGCATTAATCTCGGGAACTACTGGTCCGATTTGAAAAATTCTTTCGGTGTTAGATAGCCCATTTATCGAGGAAGGTTATAGGCTATATTTCATCACGCTACGGGCAACAGGATTGGAGCCACGGGGGTGAAACCGCGCGGAGCAGCTAGTATCTAATATACAATAATAGAGGTGTTATAACACCGTGTTATAAATGTAGACGCACCTTGACCTTCAGCTGGTACGCGCGCTGCTCGATAGTGGGCATGGCGCGCGGGCGCTGCAGCATGGCGGCCACCGCTCGGCGCCGCGCCGCCGCTGCGGCCCCGCGCTCCTCCGCCGCCGCCACGCACCACGCTGCGGTGACGTTGTGGTATATGGGGCACGCGTCGTACGTGAAGTGCTTTTCGGATTTGCCACCTGCGCGATATGGGAAGATGACAATTTTTTGAAGTTATACTTCTTTTAGCGCGATGGATAAAAATGATGAGAGTGAATTTTTACACTGCGCGCACACCGACACCTAAATTTAACAGCATGAAGTTAGTTCTAGGTGGTATGAAAATTGATAACTATGTTCAAGTTGTGTATTCTAGTATTTTTCCATACGCCAAAGAAGTATATCTAACGCGTGTACACACACTCTTTTTACCGGGGCAAACCGATCAGTGCAAAATTAATAAAAACAATAGAAAAAACGCCATCATTTGTCACTTTAATATATGGCGTGAGGTGTACGAGTAAATAAATACGATTGAATTGTGATCAGATCGACATGCAGGCACCCTGTACATTGCACATGAAAACAAATTAAGCTCCTCAATGTGGAACAATACATAATAATATGTATTATTTAATCTGACGTTTCAAACACTACATAAAAGTGGCTATTGAGCTACTTTTATATAGTTTATATAGTTACGTTTTAATTGTAAAACAAATTTTGGAAAACATAACTGGCAAAAAATAGACAATTTCATTTCACAAAACATACAACGGCAAACAAATAGATGATAAATAATAAAGCTAACATACCTAAATGTCCAGTAGAATCACATCCCCTCACGGGACACCGTCTCTCCGAGGGTGTGGCTGGCCTGTGGTGAACGGCTGGCGACTTTACAAGCGCTGCGCGTGCTTTCGCCAGCCGTTTGTCTTCTTTGCTTTAATATTAAACACGGACACAAAATTATTATTTATCCTTAGATCATTAATACAGAGTAAAAAATATCGAATTCAGAATCTTGTAGATAATCAAATATTGTAACCTCTTCGATATTGTTAGAATCTGGTTTAGGCAGAATTAGTAATATTAAATAAAATATTATAAAGAGGAAAGGTTTGATTTTTTGTTTGTTTGTTTGTATGAATTGAATAGGCTCCGAAACTACTTGGCAGATTTGAAAAATTCTTTCACTGTTGGAAAGCTACATCATTTCTGAGTGACATAGGCTATATTTCATTTTCAAAAAAAATAGGCATCCTTACTAAAATTACGATAACGTAATCCAAGGTGTGAAAAAAATATCAAAAAACTACCTTACATCGCGTGCGCTGCGAAAACTGTTGATGATAGAACAAAATGATATACTACATTTTTTTAGAACACACCATTGTCTACAAAAAATCAGCGGCAGCATATCTCTAACTATTACAGTCATGTCACAATAAGCGTTTTTTTATTGAAAAAAAGAAATTAAAATACCACCGCTACAAAAAGCTCTTTATTTGTACCTTGGTATTAACCCTTATCAAAATAAATGATGTATTATTTAATATTATATAATATTTTAATAGCCATAAATATTACACTGTTTTTAGCTTTGTTGATTCTACACGTTGGGAAATGTAATACTTATAATAAATGCGAAAGTTTGTGAGGATGGATGTACCTACTCACTCTTTCACGCAAATACTACTGAAGATTACATTGAAATTTAGTATACATATATAGAGGGTAACTTGGATAAACATATATGTATATCCCGGAAATCCCACAGGAACGGGAACTATGCGGGTTTTTTTAAACGCGGGCGAAGCCGCGGGCGGAATGCTAGTATTAAATAAATGTATACCATTATTAAGTATATTCAACACACACAACAGAACAAATACACTAAAATAATCAAGCAAAAAGTAAAAGCACTTTATTTTCACACAGAACAGCATGCATATTTAAAATGATATGTAGTTTATGTAGTATGTAGGCATTTTTTTAATATATTCTTTCTTTTATTTCTTTTTTGCGCTATCCTTATTCTTCTCACATTTCCTTTCCTACCATTTTATTTATTTATTTATTTATTTATAGCCTTTATTGCCAATATTTCAGGTTACATTTTTCTTAAAACTAAAATTAAATTGCATTGTGGGTGTTGGCGTGTCCTTGTGACACAAAGGCCTCTTCCAACTTCTTCCACTCGCCACGTTCTTTCGCCTTCCGTAACCATAGCGGCCCCGCCACTCTCCTTATTTCATCTGACCACCTTTTTCTTTGTCTTCCTCTTTTTCTTTTAGCATCTGCTCTGGGAGTCCATTCAGTAATGACCCTTGTCCATCGGTTTCCCTTTTCTCTGAGCATATGCCCTACCCACCTCCATTTAAGAACCTTTGTCTTTTTCACAACATCTTCTATTTTCGTTATATTTCTGATATCTAAAGCTCTTTTTCTTTGTTTTTTTGTATAACCCATTATGCTCCTCTCCATTGCTCTTTGGCATGTTACCAATTTTGTGTCATGTTTTTTTGTTTTAGCCCAAGTTTGGCAACCATAGGTTAATATTGGCAAAATGCAGGTATTGAATAGTCTTCTTTTAATTATGATATTATATTGTGTATTTTTAAATATTTCTTTCAGCGACCAGTATCTCTTCCAAGAATGAGCAACCCGTCTCTCAATTTCATGTTCCATTTGGTCGGTGAAAGCTATTATTTGGCCTAGATAAATATAAGAATTGACATATTCGATTAACTTATCTTCTATTTTAATTGGGGTTCGCACTCTATTTGCTATAATTTTGGTTTTTCCATAGTTAATTGATAGTCCCACTTTTTTGCTTTCTTTTGCCAGTTGAAGAAGCATGGTTTGAAGGTTTCCAGGGTTATCTGATATGAGTATTATATCATCAGCAAATCTGAGATGATTCAAATTTGTTCCATTAATGTTTATGCCGAAGTTATCCCAGTCTAATTTTCTAAAGATTCCCTCTAATACTGAGGAAAAAAGTTTTGGTGAGAGTGGGTCTCCCTGTCTCACGCCTCGATTTATAGGGAATACTTCACCTTCGGTTTCCAATTTTACTCTGCCTGTGCTGTTTTTGTATATATTCTTTATGATCCTTATGTATTTGTTGTTTATTCCTTGATTCTTCAAAGCTTCCCATATAGATTGGTGTTCCAGTGAATCAAATGCCTTGTTGTAGTCTACAAATGCCATGTAAAGTCGATAGTTGTATTCATGGCTTTTCTCAATCAACTGTTTCACCACATGAATATGATCCGCTGTAGAGTATCCTGCTCTAAATCCTGCCTGTTCCCTCGGTTGTTCTTCGTCGAGCTTTTTAGTGATACGGTTAAGCATTATTTTTGAGAAAACTTTATATACCTTTCCTACCATGCCTGGCAGAGATTGCTGTGTTGCAATAAGGCCGCCTATTGTGCAAAATTTTTGTACCTCATTAATTTGTACCACATTTCCTACATTGTTTTGTACAATGAAGTGTTATAAATAAACAAAAATAAATAAATGATAAAAGTTTTCTTTCGTACCTCATTTCATTACTCTTCTCTCGTTCCTCGTTATCCGAGTCCGTGTCTGTGTGGTTAGGTTTAGACGCAGCCATGCGGGACACCCGCGCTGATATGGATCGTGTTAATTTGCGCGGCACTTCTACTACGGAGTCTCCGGAGTCCCCGCTTTTTGATCCTTGCTGTGAATGTTAGGTTACAGGTTTAGTTAAATGTTTGAAAACCATTTATACTAGCTTTCCGCCCGCGGCTTCGCTCGCTTTATCTAAAACCTAATAAATAATATACTTAAACCTTCCTTGAGTATCACTCTAACTATTAAAAAACCGCATCAAAATCCGTTGCATAGTTTTAAAGATTTAAGTGTACAAAGGGATATAGGGACAGAGAAAGCGACTTTGTTTTATACTATATAGTATAGTATGTAGTAAAACATGAAATTAAAAATTGTTCTATTTATTCATTACTACTTACCTATATTTCAGAGAATTTCATCTAATAAACCTGTAATCCTTATTTCTAAAATAAGGATAACAGGGAATTGATAATCAATTCTAATAAATAACTTTTGAAACATACCTTTTTGTTTGTTTTCGGCGGGTCTTTCTTGGGCATAGGTTCACTGTCACTATCAGACGACACAGATTCCACAGATGACTGACTCGATGTGCAGGAAGATGCACTCTTATCCTCAGACAATTTCTTTGGTGGTGGTCCATTTGATCTGCTTGCTCTACGCTTAGAACTATCCTTAGATGTAGAATTTGAATCATCATTTGTAGTCGAACGAGCTGGAGTTAACGGAGATGAATCTTTTTCCTCACTAGACTTTCTTGTCGCAGGTTTCTTACCTTTTGGCGATGCTTTTGGACTGGCCTTTGACGATTTACTCTCTTTGCTCTCTGAGTCCGATTCTGAACTGTTATCGGGAGAGAAGATGCTCTTTTTCTTTGATGCACTGTCATTTTTAGATGCTTTACTGACAGTTTTTGATATAGCTTTCACTTTTGCACCAGTGGCTGTTTTAGCTGCTGGCTTTTTGGCCAATACACTTGCAGCATTCTTTGTTTGCTTTGCTGATCCTCTTCGTCTTGGTGGCAGGGGTTTAGGGCTTGGTATTTTAGGTGTGTCTTCATCACTAGACGATAATAGTTTTGGTTTCGATGAACGCCTTGGTTTAGGTTCCTCCTTTTTCTTAGGTTCTTCTTGGGGTGGTGGATTTGGGGATTTTGGCTGTGCAGTTGTTGCCTGGACATCAGAGGCAGAGGAATCGGAATCTGAGCTGCTGGAGCCAGACCCTGATGTTGATGATGATGAAGCACTACTGCTAGATTCAGAGCTAGATCCTGAACTACTGTCTGTACTGCTGTTACTTACCTAGAATCAAAAATAATCAATAATTTAATATAGTTTATATAGTAAATAATCTTAATACAAATATCATTATAAAGCCTGATTCATACGAATTTTGTTTTCTTGAGTAAATAATTCAGCTCAATGTATGAAGGCATCAACCTCAAAATTAAGAACCCAAAATTAAGAACAGAAAGAATAATTATATTGAACGTGGCCATACGATTTGTATACATGTCGATTATGACAAAAAATAATGAAATAAACTAATAGTGCACCATACTTACATCAAGATTCGTCATGATGTTGAAAATAAGAAAGACGCAGTAAGTAATAATTTTAAAACTCAAACATCACAAATATCCTATTATATTAGTTCATGTTTAATTAATTAGCTAATTTATAATAAACGATAAAAATTTATTCTAGCATCAAAACAAAATAAAACAACTTTTAATCGATTGAGCTACAATAAACAAATTCTCAATCGCGATCGACTGAGCCTGTTTGAATCGTCATTTGTGATTTGACAATAATTGACAGTGACATTACTGTAACGTCCGGAAACTGTCAAACGGAAACCGTCCGGAAATATAAATATTAAACTAGCATGTTTGTTTGAACGCGCAAATCTCAGGAACTACTGGTCCGATTTGAAAAATTATTTCGCTGTTAGATAGCCCATTTACCGAGGAAGGCTATTATAATATATCACACGCTAAGACCAACATTAGTGGAGCCACGGAGGTGAAACCGCGGGGAGCAGCTAGTTTACTATGCCGCAATACTACTCTGTGACTGTGACTAGGGACATGAAATGGTGGCTTACTCTCTGCATTAAATAATGAATAATGATTAATATGCTGTAATAGTAATTATATATGAGGATACGTAGCGCGACATCGCAAAAGGACAAAATAAATAATTTAATAAAGGACAAAATGCATAATGAAGTAATTACTGTAAACCACGGATAAAATATTTATTTATCCTTGATTTAACGATAGTAATTAATTATCTTATCGTATTTTAATCCGTGTTTTCCAATTAAAGCACTAGAGCGCATTATGCGGCATAATGCTTAACGTTGAATGTTCCAACTACAGCAACGCTTCGCACAATCGAGCACTCTTAAAAGTAATGCGCGTGAATTGATGCGTGTACTTAATCGATTTATCGTTAGTAAGTATTAATTGTGGGAAAAAAAATAAAGCTTTCGTTTCATTGTAGTTTTTTCGAAATAATCAAAGTTAATTCAAATTGTGTTAAAAAAAATTAAGTATGGATGAAACTACAAATATTGAAAAAAATGTTAATGAAATAATCAAAATCCAAATTACTTACTTAAAATAACCGTAAATAGTTTTCAACCTGTGATTTCTACCAATTATTATGTACTAGCTTTTCGCCCGCGGCTTCGCCCACGTTTTCAAAGAATAACCCGTTCCCGTAGGATTTACGGGATAAAACCTATCCTATGTCCTTTCTCGGGTATCAAAATATCTCTGTACCAAATTTCATGCAAATTGATTCAGTAGTTAAGGCGTGATTGAGTAACAGACAGACAGACAGACAGAGTTACTTTCGCATTTATAATATTAGTATGGATTTTATTTACAAATTAATGAGCACATTAATGAGGTTATTACTAACTCTATGAATATTTTTTTTTTCAACACTGAACTTAGCGCAACCTGCTGGTGCGTTTCACGTTCCAATTAAAGCATCAGCATAATTCGGCGTTGTGCGCCAGAGTCGCAATTATGCTCTGTAATTGGAAAACAGCCATTGTGATGTTTGTTACATAAATCACAAGCATAAATCAGATTATGTTTGACCCAGTATAAACAAGGTTATAAGACGTATAAACAGTATTTAAATAAACTCATTACACATAAGGAAAGAGGGTATTTTGAGTGCATGAATGTATGTATGTGATATGTCACAGATCAACTCCCGTACAATAGGTAATATGTTTAAATTTATGGATTTTGATTGTAGGTGTAGTTGAATAGACATGGCATGGTGCCTTGCATGGTATTCGAGATGGTACTGTATAAAACACAGAACAGTAAAAAAAGAGTGTGTGTACTTATGTACACGCGTTAGAAGTTATACTTCTTTAGCGTATGGAAAAAATACTAGAATATAGTAACTTGAACATGGTTATCAATTTTAATACCAACTAGAACTAACTTCATGCTGTTAAATTTAGGTGTCGGTGTGCACGCGCATCGTAAAAATCCACTCTCATCATTTTTCTCCATCGCGCCAAATTAAGTATAACTTCAAAAAATATGTGCATGTACTAGTGTACACTGTACACACGTAAGAAGTGAAACTTCTTTATGTAGACTTTATTTTTCAAAAAATGATTTACTATATGCAACTTTACAGAAATACGTCGAATCACGCGTGGTTGAGATAAGAAAAAGATGGCGCGTAACGGAATAATATCACGCGTAACGGAATAATATCACGCGTAACGAAAAAATGTTACACTAAATTTTTTTTCACTTCACTTCAACAAAAACAGAACAGCTTTGTTTTTACGTTTTGTGATATAGAAATATGCAGTCGGGTTTTTTTTTTATTCCATAATAATTAAAATTCTTGTTATACTTTTTAACTGAATGCATAGGACTGGGTAAACCCAAGAAGGGTAAACCTAAGCGGTAAACATTATGTACAGACACAGTATACAGTCGCCATAACATGGTCTTATAAAATGCGTAGTTTTTTATAGCCGCTTTGCTCCGCACGCCGAAACCGAAAATCTCAAGGCGAAGCAGAATAAAAATAGCGAGAGCACTCTTTACATATTATTATGCATGTTAAGCATCACAGAGTATATATTGTATGTTCATGACTCGGTTTGATATTCATAAGAATGTATAAAATTCTTACTACCTATTATAAAAGATGGTAACGAGCAAACAATCAAAATCAATCAATAAAATCAAAAATTGCAAAAAATGCTTGGCTCATTGGTAATAGAGATTATCCTTAAAAAGTTAAACAGGCAAATGTCACCTGTCATTTTATAATCTTTCATCTTTACATTCTTGTTGAAAATGAAAATCGTGCTTTGTTGTTTACACCACTTTTTGCGCGTTGGATATTTTGTAATGGCGTGATTTATAAAATTTCCTTTTGGTTTTAGTGTGATTGTTTCAAATTTTATGATTGTTGTTCTTTGTCAAAATGTCGTGTAGTTCTAGCGAAGATATACCAGAACAGTGTAAAGTAAGTTTACCTACTTAATTGTTTCAAATAAATTTTCTAATTTGAACGACCTTCAAATTTGCCTTTAAGCATCCAATTTTCCTTAAAACTTACTTATTTCCTAACTAAGCGAAACCCATTACATCATCATGAATGAAGTACTTATGTGAATTATTAATAGCGTCGGTAATAAGGCAGCAGTAGCTTTAGTTATTTATTTACAATGTTGATTGTTCACACATTGTTTGTACACAAAAATAATTCAGTGGCGATTGAGTTATCTTGATCAGAATCAATCTGCCATGGTTAATATTGAATTTGAGATAAAGTCACTTTTAATTTATCATGATACTCTTGCTAAGATGATGAAATATGGTAATTTTTTTTTATTTTGATTATAAAAAAAAGAGTTTATTTCCGAATCATCATCATAATCAAACTACACATTTCTGCTTTATGCTATACTTTCCTTAACCTTGTTTTTATGTTTTCAAGGAATGATTATGTGGGGCATGGTTAAAGTCTTAATTTTAAAATAGATATAGCTTTTCTGTACTATTTTTATAATTTAAACTGCAATTGCATCAACAATGTTTTAGATATTAAAGACTTATGGATTTTAAATTGAATATTGTGATTTATTAAATAAATTATCATCCCAATGTTTAAAATGATGCTTTTATGGGTCTCATTGTAATTTAAGTTTGTGTAAACTTTGTTTTTTGTTCCAAATAAAGAATTTTTGAATTTGTATTTGAAAGTCATTAATTTCTTAATGTATAATACTTGCGTAAAACTAAAGAAAATACAATATTTTAGGAGTTGTTCACTCAAGATGGAGTGCTACTCAAAGCAAGCATCGGCCGCCCAATATCCGACCTCAATTCCATTGGAATGCTATGTATTGTGCAAAATGGTGATGGCACAAAATGCATCGAGTGGAGGCCTAATGACCTTATCACCATTGATTCGGACACACAAGATCAAGAATGGGCTGTTGTTCACACTATCGGTAAGTTGTTTATTATTTTGTGTTTCAAAAGTGAATTTAGGTTTTTGTGTATATTTTGAACAATGTTTTGGTAAAAATAAATTGTTAGGTTTAAGAAAGAATATTTGTTGTATCAAGTCTGTTGGTATGTATCAATCAGGCTGCCACATGGCTGATGCAATATTAAGAAAAATGGTATTATTATCATAGAACAGATGATCTAAATATTTATATAATTTAATTAAGAATTGTGTATATGTGAGAGTGCATGTTCATTTTTTTATCGAAATTATCTGAATAGTTCATGCATGTTTTGCAGTCTGTAAATAAAGATATCACTCATACATATTATCTGGTAGTTAAATCATAATAATTAGCCCATTGACCACCGAGCGGCCCAATGAGACCACAACACCTGTGAGTGTGTCCGGGGGCTGAGGCGTTAAAACTGATAACTTATAGTTTTTCAAATGTTTTATTTAAACCTCCATATAAAGCATTTAATTCATAGAATTTAGAATTAATGATTAGATAAATAGGTAGTAAATATTATGTATCAAAAATTATGATTCACTTTCATTCCTATCTATATTCCTGGAAATAATACAATATTGTATTCTTGTTTTATCTTTGAAAAACTCGTAATATTGTCGAAGTTTACTGATAAAATATTGTGCTATGTTTTAACAGCTGTTTATTCCACTGCATTCAAAAATTTGTAATTGTTTAAAAGTTAAATGTTAGTATATTCTTGTGTTTTATTTTAAATGTTATTAATTTGTAATACAAATTTGGAAGTAATACTAAGGTCCACTCAGTTATGTGTATAGTTTAGAAATTTAAAATTTTGAATTAAAAAATACTAAAATGTGTTATTAAAGAGATATTAATAAAGCTACATAAGGTGTAATGACACAGTTTCAGTGTTACAATTAATATAAATAATTAAATCATGCATATTACTTTGACATGAATTCAGTGCTATTTATAATATTTGTTTATTACAATATCACTATATTTATGATGCTTTTATTCCTCAGAACGTCTGACTCATCGCTTATCAATAAAACTATTAAGCAATAACTCACGCGATATCTTTTAATTTGTCTGTTTTAATAATAAAATTAGTCAAAGATTAATTTCTTTGGTACTAAAATAATAACATTCAAAGGCTTGGTTACGTCGTGTTACGTGAGAACTAATAAGTAACATGACGTCACTTTAGTTTGCAATGAGGATTGTATCGTCTATGCTCCTTTACCAAGGCAAAAATTGGTACAAGAAATGATTTTTATTAGGTCGCCGCCAACGTACTCTAAGCGGCAATATGACGTCTGATTACGCTGCCGCCCGCGCTCGTATTGTACGCATACCCCTAGACGAACTGAAAACATTCAAGGTCACTAGGAACAGCCAGCAGATGCAATTCTCCACAAAGCCAGGCATTTGGCAGAACACATTCTATTTCCAACACGGAAACGCGGAGATATTCGTCGCGTATCTCAAGAACCATGTGAAGACAGCGAAAACTAGGCACGATAGAAATACGTATGTGGTCGTCGAGCCTAATAATGAGTCGCAAGTGCTGAATAGATCGTTTGCCGAATTGGATATATTCACAGAAAATACAACTGATGTTGTATGGAATCTCGTGTCAAATTTTAAGCAACGACCCTACGAAACGACTATGGAGGCTTTTTCGAAACTTACTGATATAGGTAAGGTATTTTTTGATGTTTTTTCGTTTTGGTCTGGATATATTATCATGATTTATTTAATTATTTATGGTTATTTTATGATTCAAATGATATTCACGATTTCGGTAAAAAAATATTTAAAAATACATACCTAGTTAGTTTATTTGATTCGATCGTAAATTCGTAAGTGCGATATTAATTATTATCCAAAAATTAAATATCGATTTTTACTAATGTGTCTTTTGTTAGTAAAATTTTAATTTATAACATTTTAAAATTTATATCATTGATAACAAAATACACGATTTTTTTTTTTAATTATAACATAAATTTTTTTTTCACATACCCTCACAAACGGGTAATTAGCGTCAGAATGTCAAAAATGTCCTTCCTAATACAAAAAAATATCATAGTATTTTTAAAAAAGTGTTCCAATCAATTAAATCAATTAAAAAACTTGTTTGATTTCGTAGTTTATTACGGAAATGAGAATCTAAATGGCAAGCGAGATGTGTCTGAGGAGGTGGCGGATCTACTGACGCGCAGTATGAGCGCATTAGAGGATACGACCACGGTGGCGAGAGCGGAGGAATATGAAGTTATTAGTGTTAAGCCCACGTTACCGCCAAGGCCTTGTATACCCAGGTGAGTGGCAAATAATGACAGGGAATTGTTTGTTTTATGATAGTGAAATGGTGCTAGGAAGTGGGGTTGTTTTATGATGGCTGGTGTTTCTGAAAGTATTGAGTTTATAAGTTGATAGAAACGATATGTATTTAATATAAATATCTATTGTAAAACATTCTCTTCAAATAATATTACTTTAGTACTAATAAATTACTAAAATACCATAGCTAAAGCAATAGATAAATGTTCCAGAGGTACACCCTTATCAACTGAAAAGTGGGAGGGACTTCAAGACACAGACGGAAGGATATTAGAGGTTGACGGTGTTAAACAACTCATATTCAGAGGTGTGAGTATTTTGATTATTAGCTAGTTGCCCTGACTTCGCCTGGGATAAGAAAAGAGTCTGTCTTGCTTGGTAATGATGTAGATCTTATGGTATTTTTTTTTATATTTCCTCTGCGTAATGCTAGTATATGACGATTGTACCCATGTATTTTTGTTACAAGAATTTTCATTCTGTTTAGAAGTGTTTTACGATATGTGATGAGTTTGCAAAAATTGTATGTTGAATCAGAGTTCTTGTGAAAAGTTTAAGGAAAATTATGGATTGTTATTTTTCATTTTAAATATTTTTTAAATTGTCAGAATTTACGAGAATTATGTATTATTATTTTTCACTTACAATATTTATTATTTGTCATAATTTTGAGTTCCTTGGCTACGTGATAATTTATACCACGTTTGCCATAAATTACAGTCCTTGCAATAGAAAATATTCCACATTCCAGGGCGTCGCGCATTCAATCAGACATTCAGTATGGAAGTACCTCCTCGACTATTACCCATGGAACGCGACAAACACGGAACTTCGTGCCTTACAAAAGAAAAAAACTGAAGAATATTTCTCTATGAAACTCCAATGGCGATCCATAACAGATAAACAAGAGTCGCGGTTCAGTGAATATAGGGAACGAAAGAGTTTAGTGGAAAAAGATGTAAATAGGACTGATCGGACACATCCTTTCTATTCAGGGGATAATAATCCCAATTTGATAGTTCTGCAAGATATTTTGATGACGTATGTCATGTATAATTTCGATCTGGGCTATGTGCAAGGCATGAGCGATATTTTGGCGCCACTTTTGCTGTTGCTGGGCAACGAAGTGGACAGCTTTTGGTGCTTCGCCGGGTTTATGGAGCGGATTGTGAGTATTTTATCCTGTTGTTAGATTTTACACTTTTCAATCACTTTTTTTTTGTTATCTGTGCAAAAGAAGAAAAATATCACGAGATTGATTGATTAAATTTTAATTTTTGTTCATCGTAAAAATGAAAGTGTAGTAAGCGTAATGTATTCTTAAGCAATAAGTATATAATAGAGTTGTTGGTGTAAAGTCATTTTTATACCCATCGCCGACATGATTCGTATGATTTCATCTAATAAGTTTATTTTTCAACCAACATTCCAATGATGGACGGAGGTTCTAAATTTGTAGCGTACTTATTATTTTTAATAATATATTTAATTATTTCCAGGCGTCAAATTTCGACATGGACCAAGCCGGTATGAAGCAGCAACTCCTCAACTTACAACAACTATTGACCTTCGCAAGCCCAGACCTTGCCAAGCACCTAGCGTCCAAGGACTCTGGAAATATGTACTTTTGCTTCCGATGGCTGCTGGTCTGGTTCAAACGGGAGTTCTCGCATCGGGATATTATGAGGTTTTTATACTATTATTTATATTATTTACACCATTTATAATTCAAGAACAACTGAACAGTTTGTTGGATTTGTCTCGGGTTTGAGACAGAGTAATCAAGATTTTATTATATTACTACCTGTGCTCCGCGGTTGCACCCGTATTGCTCCGTTCCTGTTGATCTTAGCATGATGATATATATCCAATAAATAAGGCTATAACAGACAATAGACAGCCTGTCTAACACCGAAAGAATTTTTCAAATCGGACCACTAGTTCCTGAGATTAGCGCGTCAAACAAACAAACAAACTCTTCAGCTTTATAATATTAGTATAGATAAAATGAATGTTTTATATTTATAAAACAGATGTATGGTGGGATGGATGATTGTTACTTTTTCACACAAAAATAGTCTTACGTAAAAAAAAAAAAATTCTGGCTACAGTACTTACCAATTTTGATAAGTCCTGTGATTTAGAAAGTTTGAACTATTGAACTAGCATGTATCATCTCTCGGTCACTTCCATAGACCAGTAAGAATAATGTTAAAAAAACTATATTTTTTTATTCTTGATGTTGTTGTTGTTGACATAGTATAAAACATAATCGCTTTCTCTGTCCCTATGTATACTTAAATCTTTTACGCAACGGATTTTGATGCGGTTTTTTTAATAGATAGAGTGATTCAAGAGGAAGGTTTTACTATATAATTTATCAGGTTTTCAAGCTAGTTATGTATAATTTAAAGTTATATTTACTTTCAGACTATGGGAGGTGCTATGGACTGGATTGCCATGTGCTAATTTCCATTTATTTATTTGTGTTGCCATACTTGATGCTGAAAAAGATGTCCTTATTAGTGGGGACTATGGATTTACTGAAATATTAAAGGTACTGGTTTTTTTTTTATATCATAAGTTTTAATATCAAAGAGTATTTGAAGGAGCAAAATCATTAATTCACTCGTGTGACACTTGTGTGTACATTATAATATGCTTTAAAAACTTCTGAATTAAAAATTTTACATGAAAAAGGTTCTACCCAATATTTGTACAAAAAATAATATAAAATAAATAGAATACTAACTAAATCACTTTACACTTTAAAATTATAAGTTAAAGAACTATAGTATTCCAACTCAATAGCATAATATAATTGAAGTAAATTAGTTTGTAAGTTCAAACTAAATTAAAAAGTCAAATATTTAATCTTATCGTGATTTTGTCCATGATACAATCTTAGACTTTATCAGTGTAAAACAGTGGCTTATTGTTGTTTACAACATATTCTCAATTCATCAATCATACTACTTGATTGTGTATGTTATTGTTATTTTCAATAGAATTTCCGTCCAAAGAATTTTGTATGTATGTAAAGAATCTTCTGGGCTATTGATTATCTGTGACGTGTGTTTGACATTTAAAAGTGATTTGAGGCTCTGTATCATAGATTGTAGATGGCTTTTGTTTTTTTGGAAAAGGGATTAAAGGCTTTAAATGTTGTTTTTTTTATTACAACAAAAAAAAAAACGCAATTGTCTTTAATTCATTCCCAACTAAGATTCCCAATATTATTAACATTATATGTATGTGAGTAAAATGTTTGTAAACCAGCTCCTCAGAAACTATACATTGACCAATGTTTAATTAATAAATTGTTTGTGAACCTAAAAAATTAAAAAAATCGGTTGTAAACTGTATACTGTTAGTAAACTATGTTGTTTAGCCCTATTAAGGGATATCAGAACAATTATTGAAATTTAGCCATTCATCATCTAAATTTATTGAATATTTTTTTGTACATGTCATCAAATAAAATGCATACCTCTCCCTAACCAACAAACTAATCAAATTTAATTTTTCAGCACGTTAACGACCTATCTATGTGCCTTGATGTTGACAAAATACTGAGTACAGCGGAAGGCATCTACCACCAAGTGATATCAGCCCCGCACCTCACCGACCAAGTGCGGGTTATCCTCGGCCTGTCCATTGATAAAAAAGAACCGGTTGCCACGACAACGGAGAATAACAGACAGGACATGGAGGAAGTTATGTATCAGATTGGCTTAGATATGAATTTTTAAGGCACGTTGGTATTTTATAGCATGGTAGTGTAGCGCTAGACTTAGTTTTGGAGTGAAATATTGTGTGGAGATTATTGTTAGCTATTTATTCACCTAAAAATGTAGATATAGGAATCCATACAACTGTTTTGAGAAAAGAGAGTACAAAAGCGGTGGCCTTATCACTGTTTAATTAATTTGGATTGTAATATTGTGAATTGATCTTATATGCACAATTATTTTTCATGTTCTATTTCAAAATGGTGTCTTATCCTTGGACACATTATTTATTTATAACACAAATAGATTTAATTGTAGTTTGTTGTTGTAATTTAATACAGAAAAAGGGTGTTTGGTTTTGTGGTGTTATTTTATTCACATTACATTTAGTCTAGATTTCGTTTTTAATGTTTATTGAGTATAATATGATAGCCTATATTAGATGTTTTGTTTAGATTTTTATAGGGATAATTTTATAACATCTTATTAAACCATTGTAAAAGTCTTTGCAATGTTTGCCGACAATATTACGGTCAAATAATCAGAATTCATCTCAAGTTTGTTTCTTTTAAAATAGTATAACATTTCTTTGAAATAGGTATGTCATGCTGTTGACAACAGTAATGTTAAGGAATATCGTATGTATAAATTTTAGGTATGAACTGAGTTTAGAGCACATAAAAAGTATATTGGATATTTTTGAATTATAGAATAGACATTAGACATGCAATAATTTTTCCATGTAATAAGGTTATTTATCAATACTTTAAGATATTAAAAATAAGCGAACTGTATTTAAAAACATTTTAGATTGATAGCTTTTTGAAATATGATAAATTTAGTTAAGTATATCTGTTACTATTAATTTCACAGACATAGAGAACCTTTCATTTTTATATAATTCGCGCCAAAAAAACGATATAATGGCGAAGTGCATGTTGTCTTACTCACACATTGCTTGTTTGTAATATTCTATCTCACTCACACCAACTTAAAGGCATGTGAAAAAATATTATAATCTAAAATTATTTTTGTGACATTTTTTATAATAATAATAAGACTAATTTCGATTGCAGGTTACACTCGAATATAACGGACTTCAGATTTCAGTTGTGACACAAACGGTTTGGGCATTGCTTGCCTAATGTAAATATGTATAATTATATTATATAGTATTATTGACTGGCCAATATGTGATAATTTTATATTTTTATATAGCAACCTGTCATGGACATCAAAGAACCGCATTCCATACAAAATGTTAAATAAATTTATCGTGTTAAGCAGCATTGACTATTTTCATAGAATGATCATTTCATTATCAAAATCATAGGCGTAGACGTTAAAATATTAAAAGTCACTTATCTCTTTCACTTCTTTTTTGTTACTACTTCTAAACATTTTTTTTTTTCATTTATTTAAACTTTCTACTGCTCCATAAAGGACAATTTCAAATTTGCTTTTATTTTGTATGTTTTTCTTTTTAATATTTTATTTTTCTCAACTGACTATGCCCATGATCACAATGATATGTTTTATATACTTACTATAATAATTATTAAATATAGAATTCAGTTTTGCCCACCCATGACCCAGTATAGAGAGATTTTTTTATAAAAGATTAATTAATATGTTATTTAACTAATAAATGCTACGCTCATCAAGTGCCCATAGATAAAAAAATATTACGAATGTAGGTTTTGAAACTTGCTATTTTAATAACGTAATTTAATGTAAAAATGTCAATTTTAAAGTTTAATATTCTAAATTAATTTCGTGTCTTATTGGAACTAGGCATTAAAAATAGTGTAAACTTATAGGTATCTTCTTTTTGTATGGTTGTTATAAAAAAATGTTATTAGTAAGGTTCAATTCAATTTCAAGGAGGCTGTATATCATTCAAAATTTCTGCACATTTTCATTAACATTATTGTAAGTAAATTGTTGCTTTATAGTCTGTTACAATTATAATATAGTTCAAAGTATGATTTAAAAGATTTAATTCACTTGTTTAACGTTTCATTGTTTAATAAATTTATGTACCTGTATTTGTTGTTTTATTTATTAGATTATAGCATAAGTTTGTCTATATTATGTTGCCACTGTAAAATACCTAAAATAGAACACATAATATAACAAACTGCTGCTCCGCGCGGTTTCACCCCCGTGTCTCCACTCCAGATGGTCGTAGCGTGATGATATTTATCCTTATAGCCTTCCTCGATAAATGGGCTATCTAACACCGAAATAATTTTTCAAATCGAATCAGTAGTTCCCGAGATTAGCGCGTTCAAACAAACTCTTCAGCTTTATAATATTAGTATAGATGAATGAAATGTATTTTCCTTAAAAATCAGACTCGAGTATCATCAAAATCCGTCCAGTAGTTTTTCGTAAACAAGTAACAAAAATACAATACGTATGTCAATCCTAACCTTAAAATGATCTAAGATCTTAACAATTTTTGCATTTGTATAATTTGTAGGATGCATAAGAAAAAGTCAAATATGAGACTATTAGAGAAGGAGCTATTTAAGAGAATTTCTATTTCTATTGTTCAAAACAGTCTGAAGCATACAACATCTATTTTCGAAATGGGAACCATTGAAAAGCTACATTTAATTTCATTCAGGTCATTTCATAATACATGAAGAATTTGAGGAAGTATGTAGTAATTCATTTGACTGTAAGATACTGAAAGTTGTGAATGAATTACCAAATAAAACACAAAAGTACAGCTACACATTTTTTCAATCCATAAATACATAATATACAAAATGATGAGATCATAATAATACTTTGTACTCCATAAAAATGATTTGATCTTATAAATTCATCATCAAACCAGATTGAGTTTGGGAGTGTGATTTCAAATGTACATTCAGGCCGTATCTAGTTTGATATGATTTATCACACAAATGACAATGGAAGTTCTTAACACCAGTATGAGTTAAAGAATGCCGTTGCAACTCAGATTTAGAGAAAAATCGTTTACCGCAGCTCTCACAAGCATATTTTGTTTCTTTCAAATGATTCTTTCGTATGTGTGAACTACGAGAACTGGATGAAATAAAAGTTGCGTTGCAAACTTCACACCTGTGATTTCTAGTCCTTTTATGATTCCATAGTATGTGTGAATTCAGGCTACCTGGTACTTTGAACTTTTTGGGACAGTATTTACAGCTATAGGCTCTATTATTGCTATGTGTGAGCATGTGGATTCTTATATATCCTGGAGGGTAGGACTTTCCACACTGATCACATTGCCGTAATAGTTTCTCCTTGTTGTGCTTATCTTTAATTTTATTTGGGTTCGGTTGGCACTGATGCTTCTGCAAATCTTCACCTGTGTAGAAACCCGCCCAACAGTTCTCACATATAAATGGACGTAAGTGAAGTTTTCTATGCATAATCAAGGAACGGAAATCCTCAAACTTTTCACTACAATATTCACAACTTCTGCCAACTGTATTTTTAATTTCATGGGTGTTTAAACAGTGAATACTTAGCAATTGTGTTGAAGTAAACTTAGCTTTGCATTCTACACAATATATTTCTATAGCTTCTTCTAAAATTTTACTGCCTTCATTAGTTTCATTCTTATTAGATATTTTTTGAGTATTTTGGTACAGCTGTGATTCTGATTCCTGGTCATCTTCTGATAAATAGTTATAATTATCACCACTTAATGAATCTGTATAGTATTTGGCTTTTTCTGATAAAGTTTTGGCGCTCGATTCAATGAGAATTTTAAAAGAATAAGTTATAGTAAGTTGGTATACACAATTTATACAGATGTTCTCTGGGAAGTTATCTTCTTCTGATATCTGAAACGGAATAAAACGACATTAATTTCGTTACTAATAAAGCAAGTACACCAAATTGAATTGAATGAAAACTTCCTTACCCTGTAGTTATAAAAATTTTGCAAAATATCGGTGAGACGAACATCTTCTCCTGCAATAGATATAACGGTATGAATATGTTTCATTTCTTTTCCATTGCCTAAACAAGTTCTACAGCAATTATTATAATCCATTTTGTTATTCATACATTTAATTAAATTTTAAAAGATTTTATCGCCAGATTTTGTAAATAAAACAAACGTCAATAGAATAAAAATAACAATATGTCAAATGTCAATTTACAATTTTTTACAAAAAGGGGTACACCAGTGCAAACTTAGCACCCCATCTATGGAATTTTGGGTCGAAAACACAGAACAGTAAAAACTAATAGAAGTGTGATGTGGGCGTGGCCCACGTGTCACTAGTAAGGTAAGATCACCTAACTTGCTCTCAGTTGTGCGCAGAAAAATATTCGAGTCGGTTGTCAGCTGTCAAACCTTTTTTCCATATTTATTCATTAATAAGGACGTGTTGTTTTGTATTAGAGACCAAAAATGATAGCAGACACAATAATATCAGCAATGGAGGCATTTCATACCATCGGTAAGTCTTATTTTAATTTATTTTAAATATATTTTATGTTATAAATTCGCTTGTCGTAATTTGTCAAAAATTTATAAAAATATTAAGTCAAAATGAACCTTAATCCATAAGAAATTAGTACTAATATAGATTGAACAGCAAACAAGACTTTCTGGAATATTATTGCAATAAACAAACGAATGTCGGATTAGTGATGCATGTGGCGCATATCGACAGTATCGATACTTTAGAAAAGACAATCACTATAAAATATTAAATTTTATTTTATTTTTCCTTAGCTTTCATTAGTCCTATTTATTTATAGATTTTCCAAAGAGGCTAATTTAAAAGAGAAATGGATAAATGCAACGTGACGAGTTAACTGGATGCCGTACAGCACTAAGCAGTCTAACAAAGGCCACCGATACATCAAACCTACGGCAGTTCCAAGATTTAAAATAATGCATAATTTCTGTTTGTATTTTGTAAATATAGATTTATACTATTCTATTCCGTTTTTTATTAAAATATAATAATATGAAAAGACGTACTTAGTAGTTATAAACATACACCAAAATGTGACACATTATACTGTACTCATATAATAGAAAGCAAAAAAAATGCACAAAAAAATATTTATTTGTGAATTATCGATAACAAGGCTGACATCCCTTAGAGCATAGCATCAAGTTAATGTCATTAATGTAGAGTGATACAAATTTCAACCTTATCTTTATGTGTTGAGGTTCAAAGTCATATGTATCGAAAACTAACGCCCTCTGTTGTGGAGTAGCTGAATGTTTTCGAATTTGGAATTTCTGAGCAAAGAGAAACAAAACAGCCAATATGCCTAGAGATGTTATATTAAAATAAACCGTAACAGGGTGCGTTAGGGTACATATTGAAATGCTGAATTTATAACCTAAGTCAGTTTTTACTCAAATTAAGCTGTCCAATCAAAGGCATAGTTTACTTGTAGTGTACTGTATAACTATCGATTTAAATGTGTGGGTTTGGCGACACTGGTTTTCATACTAATTATGACATTATAGCACTTCTATTAGTTTTTACTGTTCTGTGGTCGAAAATGACCTTGATCGTTAGGTCCCCGTTAGGTCCTTTAAGGTCCCACAATTTTTTCGTTAGGTCCCCTTTAGTTTTTTTTTTAATAATTTTTTAAATTTTAGGTATAAAAAAAGTGCACTTTAGCACCCCATCCATAGAATTTTGGGTCAAAAATGACCTTAATCGATAGGTCTCCGTTAGGTCCTATAAGGTCCCACAATTTTTTCGTTAGGTCCCCTTTAGTTTTTTTTTAATAATTTTTTTTTTAATTTTAGGTATAAAAAAGTTATACTTTAGCACCCCATCCATAGCAAAATTGGCGAATTTTATCAAAATCGTATTCTTTACAGTTAGGTCCGTAGAGGCCCATCATTGAAATTGTTAAATTATTTATGTTATTAAAATCTATATATATAAAAGAAAGTCGTGTTAGTTACTCCACTTATAACTCAAGAACGGCTGAACCGATTTAGCTGAAAATTGGCAGGGAGGTAGTTTAGAGCCAGTAGAAGGATATAGGATACTAAATACGTACCACGAGCGAAGCCGGGGCGGACCACTAGTTATAAAATAATTGAAACCTGCGCATGCACCTTAGAGCATTAAGGCATGCGCACATCATACATAAGCAGTGCGAAATTTAAATTGGTATCGTTTCATTTATTAAATTAAATCAATAAATAAATCTATACTAGTCACGTCTGGTTCGAAAGATGAAACTGGCTTTTTATTTCGAAAATTTAAAAACAAGATTAATGATGTCAGAGATAATGATAGTGATTCTTATTCTTTATTCGCGGCTTAAAGCCAGTTTCATCTTTCGAACCAGACGTGACTAGTATAGATTTATTTATTGATTTAATTTAATAAATGAAACGATACCAATTTAAATTTCGCACTGCTTATGTATGATGTGCGCATGCCTTAATGCTCTAAGGTGCATGCGCAGGTTTCAATTATTTTATAACTAGTGGTCCGCCCCGGCTTCGCCCGTGGTACGTATTTAGTATCCTATATCCTTCTACTGGCTCTAAACTACCTCCCTGCCAATTTTCAGCTAAATCGGTTCAGCCGTTCTTGAGTTATAAGTGGAGTAACTAACACGACTTTCTTTTATATATATAGATTTTAATAACATAAATAATTTAACAATTTCAATGATGGGCCTCTACGGACCTAACTGTAAAGAATACGATTTTGATAAAATTCGCCAATTTTGCTATGGATGGGGTGCTAAAGTATAACTTTTTTATACCTAAAATTAAAAAAAAAATTATTAAAAAAAAACTAAAGGGGACCTAACGAAAAAATTGTGGGACCTTATAGGACCTAACGGAGACCTATCGATTAAGGTCATTTTTGACCCAAAATTCTATGGATGGGGTGCTAAAGTGCACTTTTTTTATACCTAAAATTTAAAAAATTATTTAAAAAAAAACTAAAGGGGACCTAACGAAAAAATTGTGGGACCTTAAAGGACCTAACGGGGACCTAACGATCAAGGTCATTTTCAACCCAAAATTCCATAGATGGGGTGCTAAGTTTGCACTGGTAAGGGGTACCTAGTTTAAGTTGAACTCCAAGCAGGAATATAACATATAACAAATCTTAGACTTATATAATTTAAATTGAGTGGCATTAAAATATCTATTTTTCTGCTTTTTTTATAATTTATAAAAATTTAGATCACTATAATTATTCATCGGGCAATATTTATCTACAGATCAATTACACGCGAGATGACAGGAGTTGGCATCAAATTGGCAGTTGCCAAATGCCAATGTAATATGTCAATAAATTGTCAAGTGAAAACTGAAAACAACACAATGAACACAAATTGCCCTCAACCTGATGAATCTTCAAATACTTCAAAGAAACTACCCAACAAAAAAGCTTGGCGTCAGAAACGAAAACGCTTGAACAAGCAGGGTAGGAAAGAAATTAAAAGGAACAATAAATTGTCATTCACAATGTCTACATGGGCAGAGACCTTCACTTTAGCTTCGAATTGGCAAATAAAACATCAGCTGGCTTATTGGAAAGCGCGAGCTAAGGCACTTGAATACGAGAACAGTATACTGCATGATATAATTCGTAAGAATTACCTCGGGAACAGTTCAAATGGGGAAAACGCGCACGTCGAATCGGAATCTATAAATCAAGATGAAATTGAACATACAAACCAAGAAGTGAGCCATACTGGTTATAAACAAAATGATTATCAAAATAATGAACAAAACGACGAAATGTGTGATGAAGTGTGTTCCGATAATGAAGAAGGGAACGAAGATTTTGAAGTGAGTGAGGAATTTATAGAATTTTTAAGGACTAATGCGAAATTTAAGGAAGATGCGCGGATAGAACGCGAGAAGTTAAAAGCAAAGCAACAAGCCCAAAAAGACATACAAGAAGAGAGTGAGGATAGAACTATAATGAATAATGAACAATTAAAGGAACTGTATGGAGAAAAGTGGCAAAGAATTAGTGCCTTACAAATGTCCTTAATGACAGATTTCATGAATAAAAGCGATGAGTGTAAACCTGTGTACTGGCCTAATATACCATTTAATTTTAATTATAGCTAATATCTACTATAAGCAATTATTTTGTATTTTTATTAAATAAATATACATATTATATACACTTAAGTTTTATATTTTTTTACATTTCCTATTATTAAGGAACAAGCTTAAACATCTTTATGGTACGCTTTATTGTTATAACCCTATGACATAAATTAGGGCTTTCACACAGTGTTCACATTGTGGCACCAACTAATGTGTAAACAGTAGTATGAAGGATATCTGATGTTTAATTTTAAAATATTAGTTTAATATTTAAAATGGAAGTTATTGTTGTGTCCTGAAGGTAACATTCTGCTATCTATTATATGTTACCAGATAGCTTGTGAATTATGAAGATTCATGAATGTTTGTTACTCTTGTAACAAAAACAGCCAGTCTTTTTTTACATTGAGAAATGCCACACACATTCCCCTCGGCAAGAGCAGACATTCTGATCTGAATGAAATATAGTTGATTAAGAAATTATACTTATAAAAGTGAAAAGTGAAGTCCCGTGTCCCCTAGTGGGGTAAGGGGCAGATGCGTTATACATACATCTGTTTCACTGATCGATTTTCTTTAGGGACAAGTAGGTGATGAGCCTTCTGTGTCCTGCTAGAATGAGACGTTTTTTCATCTTTTTCACCGGGAATCAAACCTAGGACCCCTCAATTCTACGCTTACGCATCAACCACTGTACCAAGAAGGTGGTCACAATGAAATCACAGGTTATAGATAGAATTGCATACTTTTAAAATATAGTCCCTCAATTTTCTAAATTTATTATCGAGGAACTGATACTTTATTAAAAGTTTTTCTTCCTGAAAATTTATATATAATTAAATGATATTCAAAGATTGTGCAGTTAATTGTTTAGGAGATGAAGTTTTAAAACATGTTTCCTTTTCTGTAAAATTTTATCTTTTAAATGATACAGGTGGAAAGGTTTTGCAATTGAATTTCCATGAAGGGAAGTTTTTAATTTATAGAAATATTTTTATTGAATTGACTGGTTGTACCAATGTACAAATGTAAAATATTTGTAAAAAATATAAAATTATTAGATTTGAATTTTTTGATCTAGGTACATCTATTTTTTATCATATTTTTAAGCCTCATCGTTTCTTATTACTATATCCATACTAATATTATAAATGCGAAAGTAACTCTGTCTGTCTGTCTGTCTGTTACTCAATCACGCCTAAACTACTGAACCAATTTGCATGAAATTTGGTATGGAGATATTTTGATACTCGAGAATGGACATAGGCTACTTTTTATTGCGAAATATGTACCACGGGCGAAGCCGGGGCGGACCACTAGTTTTGTCATAAAATTGAATCCATACATTAATGCGAAAGTAACTGCCTGTCTGTCCCCCCTACACGACTTAATTACTGAACCGATTAAGATGAAATTTTGTACACGGTAGGTTGAGACCTGAGAAAAGACATAAGACAGGCTTTATTCTGGAACTCACACGGGAAAGGGAACTGAGGATTTTTCTTTGACAATGCGGGTGAAGCCGCGGGCGGAAACTAGTTCAGTATAAAGTTTGTTCTTAAAAATCGTTTTGATTATGGGTAAACTAGGATTTTTCTTTGACAATGCGGGTGAAGCCGCGGGCGGAAACTAGTTCAGTATAAAGTTTGTTCTTAAAAATCGTTTTGATTATGGGTAAACTAATTTAAATGACTCATTTTTTATTAAATAGGTGGCGCTTCACCTCCAATTTCATCCAGATCTGCGGTAATATTAAACGTTGACTTTAATAAATTGAAGCTGGATCACTCAATGAACTTGTGTTGTTTTTTTTTATTTGAAAATTTTATTAAATTTTAAATTCAATGGGTATGGGGCAAATTCGTTACACTGTACTCGTCTGATGGATTTTCTTCACGTACAAGCAGGTGATCAGGAGACTGTCGGGGAAGAATTCCAACCATACCCGCGGCCCCAAAGCGGCACGACGGAACACAGTTCTTGGGGTTTTTTTATTCAATTTGTTTTTTATTTTAATAAAAATACCTTTATCATTGAAAATTTATTACTCTATTACGCAAAAAACTACTGAATAAATTATATTAAAACCTATGTAAATATATACCTACTACGGCCGGGAGATAGATAAATCCAGTTTAACTCCCTTCTGATAAAGATTACAATAGCATGCTAAACACTGACGTATTTATTAAAGATTTTAACCGATTTTAAACGCGATTTATACATTATATTAATTTTTATGCACTATTTGTAATTTTAATATACACATAAGCTAAACAGAACCAATAAAGCAGTTATTAAACTACTATCCATACTATTATAATATTATAAATGCGAAAGTAACTCTGTCTGTCTGTTACTCAATCACGCTTATACTACTAAACCAATTTTCATGAAATTTGGTATCGAGATGTTTTGATACCCGAGAAAGGACATAGGCTACTTTTTATCCCGGGCAAATGACGCAATCCTGGAAATCCCACGGGAACGGGAACTATGCGGGTTTTTCTTTGACTGCGCGGGCGAAGCCGCGAGCGGAAACCTAGTATAAGAATAAATCCACTGTTTAAAACTTCAGCTTTTCGTATCAGACATAAGTAGCGCTTCAAAATCATTAGAAATTAGCTTAATGCATATATCTTAAGCCATTATAAGCTTAATTTTTGCGTTTATCCATTAATGAGGTCTAAAAACATTTTAAAGTGCTTTTTTATTTTATTCATAATCAATTTGAAAGCTTGTCAAGTGGGATTTAAAGGTAGTTTATTTTTTTGGATATTGGAATATTATTATTATTTTGCTATAAAGTACTTAGGTATGTTATGATAAAAAAAAGTGTCCGAAATGAATCTTCATGCCGGCAATGAATAACAAATGAGCAACCGCGTTGTAAAAGTCAATAGACGATCTTCTTATTTTGCATATAGTAACAATATATTGATTTACACAAATTCAATGAAATACCTACATGGCAAAAGAAAATACAAAATAAAAATAAAATAAAATAAATTATTTGTTTCAAATTTTTTTACATAATTTAATATAGCTACATAATAATTATGCTGCATTGAACCCCACACTAGGACCCCCTGTGTTGTGCTTGCTATAAAATATGATATGACTATATTATATAGTTGACTAAGTTACACCCAATCGCTATGAAGCCAAATAAAATGGTGCTTCTACATCTATCATCATCATCTAATAAAACTCAAGCATTAACACAATTGCAATAACAGTTTTGTTACGGGAAAATGTATTTTAAAACACTCAAGATATCAAAGCCTTGACCTGCTGGATTAGAAGGGACCTTAGTGCTGGCGTAAATGATTTTCCGATAGAACCTAATTGTACCTGTTTCTGGAGTTATGGCGTATATCTCTTGCATCAAAGACTTGTAAAGACTTTAATATGTAGGTATTTTTTTTCATTAGGTACATAATGCTTATTAAGCACTTTATAGTAAATATAAGCGGTCACGGGCAAACTGCATTAATTTTTTTTCAAATTTAATTTTTTTTTCATTAACAAGGTTACAATTCCGATGTTAAACAAAATGATGTTAGATAATAACCATGCATCATTGTATTAATTGTTCCCTTTTGTACAGGCCTTCTTTGAGTGTAAGTGAAGTCAAATGTCGTCAATATTAATTCGCGTAGCTCATCGCTCTACCTCTGCAAACTTCTGCAAACGTTCATGATTAGACGGTAGTGATCACGCGTACCACTAGGCACTATGGCGGTTGCCTGCTTTGCTATAAAAAAAAGTTTTGATATTGCCGATTTTTAATAAATGTTTTCTGATGTATGTATTGTATAGACATATACTATAAATATTGATAATACTCATATTAAAATAAACACAAGAATATACTTATTATTTTTCTATAGGTACATACCTAATATTAGAGCGGCAGTCTGAACTTTAGGTAGGTGATACATATTTGTGTTGATTTCTGGCAAGTGGCAGTGGCTGTATAATGTATATTAATTGGAGTGAATGTCTTGGTAAGTATAATTAATTGCTGTGAATTTTCTTACCGAATTATATGATTTCTTTTTTATTTGAAACTAGCTTTCTACCCGCGGCTTCGCCCGCGCAGTCAAAGATAAACCCACATAGTTCCCGTTCCCGTGGGATTTCCGGGATAAAACCTATCATATATCCCGGGGTAAAAAGTAGCCTATGTCCTTTCTCGGGTATCAAAATATCTCTATACCAAATTTCATGCAAATTGGTTCAGTAGTTAAGGCGTGATTGAGTAACAGAGAGACAGACAGAGTTACTTTCGCATTTATAATATTAGTATGGATTGTACTAATTAATTTATTCCCCATTTACTTGAATGTAAAGCGACCACTAAAATATTTCAAATAAAATGAACTAATATTTATCACCAATTTGTCAAAATCTGTCCCATGGTTTTTAGGCGATTGACGAGCATTCAAACAGATTAACAGAAGAAAATGACTAATTGACTATGAACTGTTTTGAAATCTACTAGGTCGTTTTACTAAACATATGTTTAGATTAGTACAAATAAAACCTTCGCATTTTTTTGTAGATATAAACCGCATAGACATTATTATTCTATGTTTAACTTTCCGTTTATCTCTACATTAAGAGCGAGCTATAAAATTGTTAAATTATTTAGAAATATTCCTGATAACTTCCTTAGACGAGATTATGGTACCTTTACTAAGTTGTACATGCTTTTTTATTTCAATGTATTTATTGATAATTGATATCTGAATTAAACTTCTTTATGTTTGCAATTGGCATTAACGATATTTTATATTTTACCTATAAATTATGCTAAATAACACGTTCGATCTCTTTCACATAATTCTTAACTTTTTATAATAATAATGTCAAGTTTTGTCATGATTAGTCCAGCCTTCAATCGTAGTCGTCGGGAATCGTAAGAAACACACCGAGACGAATTTTAAAAGACATAAAGTTTATTAATATAAATAGGGGTTGAAATAACGTTACGTAAGTCAATAATAATGTTATATTGGCAGAAATCGTGAACGTGATAGCTTTTTTATAGCAGGTAAATATCACTTTCGAAATCAATGTTCTAGAGAAGCCTATTTGCTTCGCTTTCATTTGAATCGATTTTGAAATGTTTGGTGTTTAGGTGATTCTGACAATCATTTCTTTTTCAGTGTAGGTACAAACATACACATTTTTATATATACTTGGGTTTGTGTTCTTTTTTAATATTATGATAATTTAAATTAACGACATAAATGAGCCTATTGGAGCATTTAAGATAGTATGCAGTAGGTAAGAGCAACTTGGGCGCCGGATGATGGAACGGGGACATAATCCATCATCCGGTGCGGAGAGGCGGCGTGAGAAGTGTTCCGTTCACGCCACCCCCCAGGAAGGTAGAGCTGGCGGCCTCCCGCCACAGCTTTAATTCGTGTTGGGCCTAGAGATAGGTTGCCGCTGACGGGTCTACGGATGCGTTCCAACGAATACCCGCGGCTCCGTCAATACAGCGGCACGGCGGAACACAGTGGAGTTTAGTCGGTAGGTCCCTGCACTCTGCAGGGTGAGTCCGACATAACCCAGGGCCCTTTCCCTGAGCGCTCTGGGTATGCCTAAATGCATTCTCCACTATAAAAAAAAAAAAAAAAAAGGTAAGAGCAACTTTTGTCTTTATGGGCTAGTAAGAAAGTCCACGCACGTAGCGACGCAACTCCCCATAGAGTTGATTGGAGAGACAAAATAGTTGCAGAGACAAAAGTTGCTCATGCGCATCTTACTTTATATCATAGATATTTTGTAATTTGTGTTGTGGTAAACAAATTATAATACGACATGAAAGTAATTTTAATGTTGTGTTGTATGAAAAAAAACTACAAAAATTCAATTTAGATAATAGTTATGCTCTATACCTATATTTTTTTTATTATATCTACCAGATAGCTGGAGCATCTCAATGGGACTTTTGATAATGAAAAGATGTGATCTTTGTTTCATACTTTCTTATGGACTAATTATTGAATTTATTCAATAAAAATTGACACTTTATCAGCGCAACACAATCCTCTAATTCTTACATCCATAAAATACTCTCAGTATTATACCATTATAATGAGAGTCTTTACCTTACCTTAATACGTTTTATTCAGTTACTAGCTGCTCCGCGCGGTTTCACCCCCGTGGCTCCACTCCTGTAGGTCGTAGCATATAGCCTATATATAGCCTTCCTCGATAAATGAGCTATCTAACACTGAAATATTTTTTTAAATTGGACCAGTAGTTCCCGAGATTAGCGCCTTCAAACAAACAAACTCTTAAGCTTTGTAATATTACTATAGATTAGAACGTGTTATAATTTTATTATATCATTGTTATAAATTATTTTCGTTCGGATAAAGTGAAATATGAAAGGAAAAGATATTTACTTTTCAATAAATAATGTTTTATAGTTTCATAAAATAATAAAATACATCGTCGGTTGCACTGAAAACTTCCCTTACCTGTCTTGACTTCAATGCTTGGTGGATGTTAAGAAAAAAAAAGTCTCTACCTGGCCAATATACTTTAAAAAAACTATATGAGATTATTACCAAAGAAGGAGTACAGTTTTTGATGAGTATCGAATCTGGTAAATATAAGTAAGAATATCAAAAAATAGCACACATTTGTAAATACATAGTTTACACTTTACAGTAAATAACACGTACTGTCGATAAAATATGATAAACACCTGACGTTTTTGCGATAACGGTGATGTTTTAAGCGGAATTTTTAACTCTGTTTTAATTAATTTTATATTGACGTAAATAACGACTTAATGACTTGTAAATTACTATGCAAATACGAATTCCAGTTAAAAGAAAGCATCTTTGAAGACTCTACATTGAGCACAAGATATCCGCTCGCGTTGAAGTCTTTTTCACTGCACGGCCGCAACTCTACATCACTGGAACAAATAAACCTCACGCATTGTAATTACAATAAACATAACTATTTTATGTATTCACAAATTCAACCAGTCCAGAATAAAGAAATAAAACCGAAACTTCACCCGCTGCCGGCGAACTAAACGGCTGTCATACAGGAATAAAATTTAAAATTTACAGTGCGAGATAAGGGTACAGAGTATAAATAATTGTATAGTGTTATCATAACGTTATCCACGGATCAACCGACGTCCCTATCCACTATCGAGGGAGGCTCGAAATTGGCGTTCAAAACGGTATGCGAGCAACCTGTTATGGCGGGCGGGAGGGGAGCCGCCGACGCCGGCAGTGCCTGCGCGAGCCTTGCCGCGACCGAGCGCCTCAACGCCGACACACGTGCAGTGAAAACTTGTGCCAAACAGTGCTACATAGATTCTTGTATTCAGTGTTAATTCGGATTGCAGTGTTGTGCTTTGTGTGTGCTATAAACGTATGATTATGAACGGAACTGCGTAAAGGATTCTGGAGGTGGGTTCCAAGTTTCGACTAACTTGCTAAGTTGGTCCCGCTTTTAAGCTAAGGCGTAAGCTTGCGTATCACTGTGCTCTTAGTAGACAAGTAGCTTTGCGTAATGTGTACTTTGCAAGGGCTCTACATGTGATTTTGTAAGAGTTAAGTGATGTAGAGTTAGGAATTTCTTACTATTTCGAATTGGACCGGTATTATGAATAAGGACATCTTGCCATAAAGCATTTAGCCCTTTAAAAGGGTTAAAAAGTCCATAACGAGCGATACACTCAAAAAGTTTCGATCCTTGAACTTCAAATACTAAACTGTTATCAAAACCATGTCTATCTCCTATAAATAAGAAGAAAACACAGGAAAACGTGCTCACCAATATTATACACATGCACGAAAGCTTTCAAATGACCAGAGCTTTCAAGTTGTAGAGACACAGCAGTAGGTACATAAAGTTTGTATATTTGTGATTAAGTCACGTGGAAAGAGAGCTAAACGCTCTTATATCACAACGATCTTCCAAAGTTTCTTTCCAATCCATAAATAGACAATTTAGAAAAAGATATACAAAAAATTGTAAAGTCTCGCAAAGTAAACAATCCCCATAGCTCATCCTCCTACGTAGCCTTAATCTCGCCACAAATCCGAATCTTACTCTCAGTCGTCAGGCATTCGCACCTGGCATTGTCTATAAAACCCGGCCCATTACGCTTTATGGACTCGGCTTCAGATAACACATTTTATTTCTAATTACTTTTAATGTCAGACCTAATGTATCAAGGCTTTATAGCATCTAGCTCAGGATAAACGGTCTAATTCGTAGACATTTGTTAAAAGTTATTGCTAATTTGGAGGTATAAGACATAAGACTTTAATTACAATGTGAGGACATAAAAATCAGAACTTAAGTTTCATATAAAATATGTTAATTATTTTTTTAATCCTTATAAATTCAGGTATCTTAATTGATTGAAAATGCTACCATAAAATCAATATAAATCAATGTATCATTCAATATTATCTCTACCATAATGAAAACAGTTAAAAGTACTATGAAGGTTGAACTAAAATATTCAAACTATTTTGATAGCACAGACTGAGAAGTTATCTATGGAATACCTTTCTAAAGATACAGGATTAGGAAAGATAACGCAATAAATAGTTATCAGTAATACCAGAATCAATTATAATACATAATATATAGTTTAGATTATTTATAAAATAATTAGTATCTTTGTCTATACAAATATTATAAAGAGGAAAGGTTTGATTTTTTGTTTGTTTGTTTGTTTGTATGAATTGAATAGGCTCCGAAACTACTTGGCAGATTTGAAAAATTCTTTCACCATTCGAAAGCTACATTATCCACGAGTAACATAGGCTAGGTTTTATTCCTGAAATCCCACGGGAACGGGAACTATGCGGGTTTTTCTTTGAAAACGCGGGCGAAGCCGCGGGCGGAATGATAGTTTAAAATAAGTTAAATTATTAAAAAATCTCTACAAACTATCTACTATTCATGAAAAACAATATAAATTGTATTTAACACTTGTTAAAAATGTATTTTTTTCATGAAAAGCTCGCTTATTAAATAGATCATATCAAGAATTCGTACATAACTTACGATTATTTAGTAAATTTAAGAATGAGTGTGAACACAAGAAAACCAAATAGATATAAATATTAAATCTAAAATTTCATGACAACTCTATCTAAGAAAGCTTCCCAAAGCTTTCAACAGAGAATAAATAACTTTTCCTTGAATTTGCTTACAGTGTAGATAAGGAAGCAATTTAATCTAATTATTTATAGCAATGGTGAAATTACCTGTCCATACGTAATACAAACTTGATGACTTAACTGTTACGGACATTTTTTAATTATCGTTCAAGCTAGAGAAGCTAGTTTTTCTTACACCTATAGTATATACATGGTAATCATTAGGATACAATTGAACACTAGTTTTTCAATACTGTTTTGTAACTATGCAATTTTTGATACTGTTTCGATAAAGAGATTGTTGCGTGAAAGAATTTTATAAATTTAAATCTATACTAATATTAAGCTGAAGAGTTTGTTTGTTTGAACACGCTAATCTCGGGAACTACTGGTCCGATTTGAAAAATTATTTCGGTTTTAGACAGCTCATTTATCGAGGAAGGCTATATATCATCACGCTACGACCAACAGGAGTGGAGCCACGGGGGTGAAACCGCGCGGAGCAGCTAGTGTATTATAATCCTGCCACTAAGTTGAAGTTAGAGCTAAAACTTTAAATTATATGTCCGATTATTATGTTTTAAATAATCTATTACTAAATTAAAAGATAATATTTTGTTTAAGGTAGGTATTATGTTTCATTTGAATTTTAATCAGCTTAATGATAACTTAATACAGTTGTTTTAAGTAAAATTAACTTCTATATCTATTATTAGTATTACGGACTTCCTAACTTATAAATATTATAACAATTATAGTCCAACACAATTTATTAATGAAACTAAAGGTAAAATTAATAAACTTTGATGAATATTCGTATAATATTTTAGAACAAAATGGTATTTGATAATGTTTGTCTGGTCTAGAACCAGTTTTAATAAAAATATTTCTGTATTAAACCCGGTTGGCGGAAAATGTTCCAAAGCTTTAATATTTGCATATTATTGCCGTTTTTGTCAATAAATGATATTCTAACGCATTTCCTCAATTAACTACATGTTTTGTATTATATTACATTTCAGTAGCGTAATTAGCATTGTAATTAAAATAAATTTATTATAACTACTAAAAAGTGTTATATATACTATATAGTATTATTTTTGATTTATGATGGACGTTTCCGTAGATAATAGAAAGCAGTATTTTTCGTGGAAGACACACATAAAACTGATAAGTAATTTATATATCTTTGAACTTTTGAGTGTTGATCAGTAAAATTAGCTTGTGATCTAAAATTATAGTTATCCCAATAAACTAAATAATACTTTACAGTTTACACAATAATGTCCAATTACCTATTGGAAAAAACGAGAGCCTTGTTTTTTCTCCAACATTAAATAATTTAGGATTTTTTTTTCTAAATATATCTAAGCTTTTAAAGGTTTTTATGTAAAATTATTGGTTTGTTAATATAAAAGCTTTTATTAATCTGTCATTAAGAATAAATTATTGTCGAATATTATTGCCAAAAACCATAGCACGATAATTTTCTTTTCCGCTCTTTTAACGTTGCCAAATCCAATTATATTATAATTATCGTATGTTTTGCCGTGTATAAATGTCACCATCACTCTTCCGAAAAGACAAAAATAATGTACAGAACATACAATATATTTCTTTTATCGGCGAAAACGTCCAAAGATTGTATTACTTACTCGTAAATTACATCAAACGGTGTAAGGGGACAGAATTTACACTGCTTAATAAAGAAATAACACGAATTTTAAGTTTGTTCCTCCTACGCGCCATTTTGAATTTGCCGCCATGTCTTATTGGATATTTTAAGAATGCTAAAGTTATTGACAAAAATTGTTCAGGTATTTTATGTGTTTAAGAAATAGCTACAGGCGTGTTGAAGCGAGTACTACAAAGCATCGATTGATAACCATCATATTCAATGCAAAGTAGGCTATTGGAGTTTCTTTATGCGAATGGGCTCTATTTTTATTTAAGCCATCATTGTGTTGGTCGCCTTTTTATGGAAATTTTATGTAGGCATTCCTTATTCGAATTGTTGTAGAATACGTTAATAATGTTATAAAACGAACGTTTATCAGCTCGCATAGCTGCGAGTTATGACAACGTTATTCTATTTAGCATATTTTATAATATACCTATTTTTGTTATAAGATAAATATCTAGGTATTTATTATAATATCATATTTGAGCTTAAGAATGACAATTACCATCTGTCTCGTATTATAAACGAATGAACATGATATCACGAAAAAAAGTTCAAAATCAAACAGAACGTAAAGATTATCGTTAAGAAATCGCACAATAACTTATTCGCGTATAGTTTAATCTTTGGGAAGGAATGGTGAACGTCCGCCGGCCGCAGTATGCGCGGGATTTTTGACGTTAATTCACTGAGGCGGCTTTTTGGCCATCGCCGACGCTTTGCGAGCAATTTGATACATTTTTACTTAGATATATCTCGCTTTTTAGATCGCTGAATAATTTTTGGCGTTTCTGTTCAGCTTGTGTTACACGATTAGCTGAACGAGCATTGGGTTTTTTGCGTTTAATTTTTAATAAAAGCTGATAAATAAGTTGGCATGCCATGCCATGGGCTATAATATAGCCTATGGCATGGCATAGATATAATATAGGTATAGGTACATATTATGTACCTATACCTAAATTTACTCAACTGTAATTTTAAATTAACTAAATTATTATTTAAATTACACAAGTGATACAAATAAAATATATATACGGTTAGTTTTAAAAGATTACTAGAAACATATAGTTATTCTAGAAACTCTACCAATTTTCTACATAGGTTCTACATTCGATCATTATTTAAAATAAGTGCTCACTTATAATGTACTTTAAATTCACTTAAGATAACACTTCCAAGTTATTCTAGGAATATGATCAAATTTTTCATTTAGATATCAGTAAAACGTAGGACAGCATAAGTGCATAATATTATATAAATGGCTGCTCTTCACGAATCGTGGCTGGCAATAAAAAAGTAATTTTATTATCTAGACGACGCGAATGCTCGGATACGAGGATTTTGGAACTTGTTATTTCACTTTTTGTGATATATTTAAAAAATTCTTGCGTTAAATATTGACGCAATTTATGGCGATGCTGCGTATTTGTCTGGATCAATAATATTTTGTATATATCCTTCATAAAATATTTATAATATTCTTAACCCTTATTTGTAATAGGATAATAAAAATTACTTGAACCTGTTAGCTTTGTGCAAAAAATCAAGTCAATCGGGTGTCCCGTTGCTCTGTCTGCTCAGCACTATAATATCATATAAATATAATATATTAGACATGTATAGAAGTAAATTTAGAGAAATTATAATATGTTTCATAAAATGCCTCTATAATCTATTTATATATATATAAAACTCAAAGGTGACTGATATAGTGATCTATCAACGCACAGCCCAAACCACTGGACGTATCGGGCTGAAATTTGGCATGCAGGTAGATGTCATAACGTAGGCGTCCCCTAAGAAAGGATTTCCCGAAATTCTTGCGGGAACGGGGAAAAACGGGGATGCACGTACAAAGTCGTGGGCGGAAGCTAGTTTAATTTAAGAATGATCATTCATCATGCACTTATCACACTCGCAGGTCGATCGTCGATCGTTGACTAAGCTGAATGTATACGAAAATTTTAAAAGCTGAAGGCCTTAAAAGGCATTTATTTCACCATGTAAAAAGCGAACGGCACACCTGCTAACTACACAGTTAAATCCTAGTGTGTTATTGTTTTAAGTAAAACAATAGTACCTAAAATTTGTTCGCTAATAGCGAGCCCAATGCTACCTGCGCATACGCCAACAAAGGGTCCTTACAATGAAGCTCTGGCCAACGAACAGACGGACATAAAAATATATTTGTTCTACCTATTGTTAACGTACAAAGTTGAGATAAAATTACGTGTCATTAGTTTTGATTATTTAGAAGGCATATACGTGAATATGTCTGTACGTTTAATAAATAAATAAAGAAATTATTTATTCCTTGTTAATTATCAAATACGCTATGTAAGATATAGTATTTCGAGATATATAAGCATTTTAAAGATAGTCAATAGATTGATTTACGCTATAGTAACATCTCCAGGCAATGTATTGTGAACATTTTCCAAGTACCATTCAGTAGGTACTTAGTTGTTACAAGATTACGTAACAATATATTATAGAGTTTAAAATTAACTTCAAGAATTATAGCCCATTAAGTGCAATTGTAAAATATATGTAAATCTTGATTAACATTACAGTCATAAAAGCCTTAGCCAATAGTACTCATTTGTGTTATTGCCAAAAAAAACAATAATTATAATTTTCCTTCGTTAGTACTTAAATTGTAAATTATAAGTTACATTGTTATAAAATATAATAATTTATGTGAGGAAAGGCGGAATTATCAAAGAGAATATTTTTAATTTGTTGTGAAATATTCTAGACGTAGCAATGTTTAAATTATATCTATCTTGATCACTGTTTATAAATAATCATAAATGATTTTTATTTGCGATAAGGCAAGTGTGCAAATTATAATATGCGGGTGTGAGATTTTATAAGAGAACAAAAAATTAATGGCTTTAAATATTCATTTAATTTTGACTTATGTGTTATGTATTTTACGTGTATTAGTATCTATTATAAATAGTCAAATCATAACCACTAGGTACATAGTATAAAACAAAATCGCTTTCTCTGTCCCTATATCCCTTTGTATGCTTAAATCTTTAAAACTACGCAATGGTTTTAATAGATAGAGTGATTCAAGAGGAAGGTTTTAGTATATAGTTTATTAGGTTTTAGACAAAGCGGGCGAAGCCGCGGGCGGGAATATAGTTATAGAAATAAAATCTAAAATTTTAAGAACTCTATCAAGTCTGCCTAAACACAATATCCATATTAATCCGTTTATTGTATATTTGTAAATATTTCAAACTTGGTACAATAAATTATTAAATAAAATAAATAATACATTATTTCTTTAAATTAATAAATAATAATCAATAAGTAAAAAAAATCCAATACAAAAAAATTCTTACCACACTATTAAGAACTTCCTTTTGTAATTAAGTTGTAACATGACATTCGCGATTACACATTAGCACTATTGCAATGTAAAAATGTATCAACCACTTTGCACACGCTATCTGCCATTCACCCAGACATCGCCACGGGTCCCGCTAGTGTTAATGGTGATACCGGTCTTAGGTATTCAGCTTAGACTGTGAGTTAGCGTATAGCGAGTACATTTTTTTAAGTATTGGCATTAGGATAGAATTAGGTATTAAAAAAGTACTTATCGTAAGCCATGATATAAGTAAAGAATAAAAGTTGAATAAAAGTTGACAATGCATAATTCTTATTAAAATTAATTCTACTTTTTATAAATATGCGAATACTTTCCATTTAGAAGTTCTTTTATTAGTTTTTAGACTTTGTCTTCGAAAATCATTAGATATTGCCTCATACCACAAAAATTGTAGTAGCGTGTTCTAGTAAAATCGCTTCTCGCTTATCAAAGCTAATGTGACTACTTCCTAACGATGACATGTGTATGAATTATTAAATAATCGAGACCGGTGCTTCTCTTTGAATTTGTGTGAAACTTAGTAATTTCCGATTAGGGTCTAGCTCTATACACTAAATAAGGTTTTAAAAACGTAAAAAGTACTTTTGGTTCATTTGGAATTTTAATAATTGTCGGGTTACTTATGTACAGCTATTTCTTCAAATTGCCCTTTTTATTATAAAGGTTAGGTTTGCGTAATAAGTTTGTTTTATTAATTACAAATAAAACCTAATGATTCACGATTAGTTATGAATTATACAACGTGTTTAATTATATAAAATACATTAATTATTTCTAACAAACAACGTTAATTGTGAAATTGAGTGAAAGTGCCTGGCCATCATTTTCCTGAAATAACTTTCCATTCTATGTGCTAATTAGTAATTACTAATTATATTGCACATAATAATTTTAAACAATTATTTAATTAATAAGTAACATCCGCATACATAAAATTTATTTCTTTCAATTCCAGGTGTCAGTGACAATGCGCGAGCGGTGAGAGCAACAGTCGCGCGATGTTGCGCGCAATTATCTGTCTTCTGGTCGCCACGGCGGCCGGCGAGCACGTGCGTGAGTTCACCGTCCGAGAGAACGCCCGCGCCGGCGCCCTCGTGGGCCACCTCGGCGACGAGCTGCCCGACGCCGCCCCACCGTACACCATCGTCCCCGTCCCCGGCAGTGCCGTCAATGACGACCTCAAAATAGACCCCCACACCGGAGAAATACGGACACGAGTGCCATTAGACAGAGAGAATAGGGACCATTACGCTCTAGTCGCTATCCCCGCTAGCGGTGATAATATCCGCGTAGTCGTCCGCGTATCCGATGAGAACGATAACGCTCCCACATTCCCCACCGCGGTCATGAACGTTGAGTTCTCCGAAAACACACCACGAGATGTCAAGAGGAAACTCAATCCCGCTAAGGATCAGGATCTAGACATTTTCAATACCCAAAGGTATAATATTGTGTCAGGGAATACAGATAACGCTTTCAGACTATCTTCACATAGAGAACGCGACGGCGTTCTGTATTTAGATTTGCAAATTAATGGTTTTCTCGATAGAGAAACAACAGACCATTATGAGTTGGTCATAGAAGCGCTGGATGGTGGTACACCACCTTTGAGAGGAACAATGACTGTAAATATTACTATTTTAGATGTAAATGATAACCCTCCAGTATTCGCTGAAAGCGCGTATTCAGCTATGATACCTGAAAATGCTACTGTAGGAACAGCTGTGTTGAAAGTTTTCGCTACTGACTCAGATGCAGGTGAAAACGGTTTCATTGAATACTCTATTAATAGAAGACAGAGTGATAAAGAAAACATGTTCAAAATAGACCCAAATACAGGAGAAATTACTGTAAATAAAGCTTTAGATTTCGAGACCAAAGAATTACATGAATTAGTCGTTGTCGCTAGAGATAAAGGAGCACAGCCCTTAGAAACAACAGCATTTGTATCCATACGTGTTACTGATGTAAACGATAACCAGCCTACAATTGACGTGATATTTTTAAGCGATGACGCTACCCCGAAAATATCAGAGGCGGCGCAGTTAGATGAATTCGTGGCTAGAATATCTGTGCACGATCCTGATTCGAAAACGGAGTACTCAAACGTTAACGTAACTTTAAGCGGTGGCGATGGACATTTCGATTTGCGGACGCATGATAATATCATATACTTAGTTGTAGTTGCTTTACCGTTAGATCGCGAATCTCAGTCTTCGTACACGCTGAATGTAGTTGCAACTGATAAAGGTTCGCCTCCATTGCACGCTTCGCGTATAATCAATCTGCGAGTGACGGATGTTAACGATAATCCCCCGGTATTTCTCGAAAGCGTTTACAAAACTAGTGTACCAGAGGCCGCTGCGCCCGGTATTCCCGTACTGCAAGTGTCAGCTAGTGATGTAGACGAGGGTGAAAATTCGGAAATACGTTACACTTTGCTTCCCACTCCCCAGTCTGATTGGTTCTCTATCGACGAGCGTTCTGGTCTAGTGACAACTCGATCTCGTGTCGATTGTGAGACGAATCCTATGCCGCGTTTGACGGTAGTGGCGAGTGATCGTGGTAACCCTCCGTTGTCGTCAACGGCCACGTTGCTAGTGACAGTGTTGGATGTGAACGACAACGAGCCGATATTCGACCAATCCTTCTACAATGTCACCGTGCCGGAGAATGAAGCAGTTGGCAGCTGTATTTTAAAGGTGAGTTCTTAACAATTTACTTTATGAATCCAGTAAAATGTATTATTATCGCTCTTTAAGAATATAATACAAAAACTAAATCACTTTATAATGGTTAACATATAGTATACAACTACCATTATATGCAACATTAAGTGATAGAATTGCTCATTGTCACTTAAACTTCACTTAAATTCCCATAAAAATGCGGCAGAAACTTTCTTAAAAACGCAATCTTTTAGAAAATACAAACTTCATTACCGCAGCCAATTAAAGCTTACTGCCGTTAATGATAGCTATACGCGACCAATATTTTTCTATAAGAATTTAAATGATAGAACTTTCTCTGCGTGTCCATGATTACAGCTTCCGATGATACATTTATAGGCCGTCCAGTCGTACGTATTAATCATAACTGTATCGGATAGAGTCATTTCGTGATTGTAGGTATTATTACGCTATTTACTCTTAGAAAACTTTTGGAAACTCGACCATTAACCCACATGTAACGATATGCTTCATTATACCCGGTCTGTATTCAAAATTTGTGAAAGTTTATATTAGTCGTGTCGAATGATTATGTCGGGTTGTCGCTGAAAATGTCAGTGAAATGTCAGTCGGCGTTTAGAGCTGTTGCGATGGAATAATTGTGGGCTATTGGATTCCTTCCTGGAGTAATTCTTGCAATATTCGCTGTGGGAGGTAAAGCGTATTCTATTAGCAGAACGAAGATTCAGCATAAAGGTTACGGTGTTTCAATTTGCGGTTATAATAAGTAAGTATATTATGTATTATTAATGTACAAGTAAACGATTATCGGTATCGTATCGTTGAAAGACTAAAATAATGTATCCTTGGTTATCAATATTAGGCAATATGCTATTAGTAGATATAATATCAGACAATCCAATGTAGAAGGGTAAAAAACAAACAATATACCTATATCGCACATTCGCACAATAGTAGAGCCACAATGTAGAGCTCACCAACTCTATTATTGATAAGGCGGTCAAATTAAAAAAAAAAGCTCTGAAAATAAGTTCAGAATTTGTGTTCCAAACAGGAGAGTTTTATGCAAATATTTCGTAGATCATATTATGAATACTCTATCATGCTTTAATTAGACGTTATAACTATTTTATGTATTTTAATCAAGTTAATCCATAACGAGGACCAGCGCCCGAGAGTTAATACACTCGCCTCCCCTTTATCCTCCATCATAACGAAGCGCGAACGCAATATATCTCGGAACTTATTTAATAACAAAACTTTACTTCGTCCCACTAAAACTTATCGACAATCTTTAAACATTGTTCGTACGCAATTACGATAAACAAGTCTCGACAATTAGTTATTGAGACAGATCAATTTCTTTTATCTGCTCCCCGCCCGGGATGCGAATTTGTTAAAAAACCACCTGATTTTCATTAAATCTTATCGGTCGAATCCGTCAGGTAATAACTTACGGTTAATTCGTTTTAATATACGAAACATAGTCATAAGTGTGGGATATATATCTATCTCGTGGAGTGATGCGAGTTTCGGCGAGGTTGGATCGCATCGCAAATTGCGATCTAAATTGAAATTTAAACAGCGTATGGTGCCTTAGGCGCTTCAACCAATAAGCTTTTGGCGAACGGCGGGCGACTTGAATCGTATATGACAAGTTTGTATAAAGTAATTTGCTATCGCTAGTTTATATGGGTTATTGTTTATTGTTCTTTTAATTTCGTTGTAGATAATTTATGTTTATTATGTCATAATGTTGTTATTAAATGATTATTTTTAAACTAGTTTACGCGATACTTAAATGTTTACGTTTTCATAAAAAAATGGTCTTTGTGGCTAAATGGATAATAATTAATATCCTATGTCATGAGTTACGGTTGATATTATAACCTTTTCAAACTTGGCGAAAATATTTGGACCAATTAAATAATTTAATTGATTTTGCACCTGTAGGTGTAACTTTCAATACATTTATTATGTAACTGCGTGGGTGTTTAACCTTGTTATGCTTTGGCTAACGTTTATGTTTGCAACTTCCGTTCATATACATATTGTTAAATATATTGTAACAACTTAATTATGTATTCTTCCTTTTATTAAAAAAAAAAAAAAAACAACTAAGTAATATCTTTTTGAAGTGAAACTTCTTTAGACGCGTTGAGGGTATAATTTCAGGGTTGCATCATGGCAATACCGTCACGTCATGGAGTAAGGCAACGATTTTGTACCTTTGAATCTAAACAAAGAAGTTTCACTTCTGACACGTATGCTACACGCACGCTCTTTTTTTCAAATCTTTACTATTACAACAAGAAAAATATTTCGTAATACAATGCCCTGTACAATAATGTATTACACATACTAAATTCCCTATATGTTAATATGCATTAAATTCTCGTATAAGGTTATCGGCCTAGCCTGTAGCCATTACGTATTTACGTTAGAACATCGCACGTGATTTGTATTTCTATCGTTTCATTATATTGGCATACTTTGTCCTATATTACTAGCTGAAGATGCTTTATCAGATTCCCTTATAAGAACAGAAGTAGATAAGAGATTTTTTCGCAAACGGGAAGGGTTAGTTGGTTCTGTGAAAGCATTATGATAGATGTTCGTGATATCCCCATTAGTAAATAGTAACGGGTTTTTTCTCGGCGCTAAAAACGATCAAGTGTTTCTTGGCAGTATGTAACCGTTTGTAGGGAGGAATTTAAAAACGAATTGTATTTTTAATGTTAATACCTCTATTATATACATCTATATTGATGAGTAAATTAATATTATTTAGGTAAAATTGGACTTAAAATAATAATTTTTTTAGTTATGGTCGATTAGAATAATTTTAATTTATAAGAATATTTTAGCAATGTAGTACTAGTTTATATATATTGTTTATATCAATGCTCGTTGATAGAGCAACATATCCTTACCTTTTTTGTATTTTATACACTAGTTGAACGTCGGTATATTTTTGTAAGTGTCTATTAAAAAAAAAGTACATACACGGAACTTAGAACGGAATAGCAATGAAGCCTTAATTTTACATTCACTTCTCTATTTGATTACACAGCTTACATTCGTATTTAACATGTTATATTTTCAATGGGTTTATAATAGTCCATTTGAACGTTGTAAATTATAAGTTACAATGTACAGATTAGATTGGATATGATCACAAAGCGATCGAGATAGCAGCGTACGTGTGCCTACTTCGGAATCGAACTAATTGTATACAATTGTTAGATTGTGTGAATGTGTGGAGCTATTTAACATTTAGGTCTTGTATATAGAGACGTAGGAGCTTCGTAGGAGTTAAGGCTGAACTTGTTTTGCGGACTGTACTTTAATGAAATGATTTGATTAGGTTCAACTTGTGTTTCTTCGTGTAGCTGTCTAATGACGACTGACTTGTGTCGTATATATTATGTAGAAATAATAATTTATTTGTATGAAACGAAAATAAATTTATTTATATTTTATTAAATTAAATGCTTATAAATCTGTACATGTATATTGTATATGCATAATGCAAATGGTAATTACTAATTAGTATAAAACTTGAAAAACAGGAGGATCTAAAATAAATATGTCCATTATTGAGGAAGAAGATTGTCAACGATATTATAACTGTATTTAAATGTATTAAACAGGAATAAATATAAAATTTTCCCATTTATACGCCGACGTACTTCAAGATTGTTTCCCAATACGGGTAATGACTGAATTTTAATCGTTATGCTTATGGGGCTTGAATAGACTGTTTCAAACGGTTTATTATATCAGAGTTATATTCTCATTCAATTACAATGTCCTCTATATAAAGGATACAATGAAAATTCGGAGAAATACCACACAGAAACGTTCGAGGTTTTGTATGTTTGAAAATATTGGTGTTAGTAATTTTGTAAATTATAAAATTGGGATGTCGAAACATAATTAATACCTACCTATAGATATTATGCTAAAATTCGACAGGTGATATATTATTAAAATATGGTTTTTAAGACTTATCAGTTTTTTTTTAATTTGTGGGTAAGTATTAGTTTAATATTCTAGCAACTTTACTTGAAGCATCACGGCTTAATGCCAACTGTTTCACGACATCTATTTAATACACGTCAGAGTTTATGTCAAAATATCATCAAGATTTATTACTTACGCTTTTCAGAAATAGCGCCCACATTAGCAGTCTTTAAACTACATCAGTAGCGGTACTGCCGGCTAACATCTTCAATAACCTGATAAGATACGGCAGCCATGTTGGATTCCGCGCGTTGCCATGGTTACCGCTTGATTGCGCGCGTAGGATGGGCACCCGCGTTTTTGCGTTTAGTTCGAAATTCCTAATTTATTTTTTTAATCCTTGGACTTGGTTTGGAATGAATGTATTTTAAGGTGACTTGAATAGGAATTCAAACATTAATTTTACGTCTTAAATGTTGTCAATGTAGGGCGTTATTATTCCACCTGTTTTGTTTGTCATATTATGCAATGTTTGATGGAAATATAAAACGCCTCGCATTGCAATAACGGCTCTTTGTGAGTTGTCCTTTGCATTGTCACAACTCGCCATATTTTATAAATACAATACGAGAACTTTTATTATCCCATTACGTCCATCCAGCAACAATAAATTAAATTATTGTTTCATAATACCATAGCATGCAGACTATGGGTGATCCTCTTATCTCGGTCTGCCATTTTAATGAATCTATACGTGAGTGAAGGCTCCTCAATAAATTGGTCTAGCAAAAGTTAAATAGTCGTAAACACCCGCAGGACACGTTCCCTTATGGTTCATAGTCACGCGATTGTTAATGATGTAACCGTTTAGATTTATGGCCCTGAATTCCGTTCAGAGCCTGAGATTTTAAAAGTTAATGGAAATTTCAAACGTATTATTTATTGTTGCTTCAAACTCGCTTTTTGTGTCGTATGCAAAATGTAAGTATTATTAGAGGGAAATACTGTTTTTGAATTTAGAATCTTATATAATTTTTTTTAAATATAAAGGCACAGATAATAAATTGACATTACATATTTCACAATTTAATATTTATTTAAATAACGTTAAGAAAACGTATACCTTTTCATCCCCAGCTTAGTATTTATAATAAATACGTGCCATTATGTAAATGAAAGTGCAGTTTGCATCACGATCATTCGATTTCGATTTCTCTCAAGATCACTGTCCATTAAGTTATGCGCATCGAAAATGAATAGCGTGCTTTACCTCAGATTAATTACTGATATAACACGTTGCATAAATCTTTTGTTACTGGCAACAGTTTTCTAATTTTAACTGTGGCAACTGATATAATGTTTTTTTTTGTTACTGGTTTTCTAATTTTACTGTGGTAACACGCATCATTTGTGTTATTTCCTATGCATATGATTGCTTTAGTTTATTAGATCGGTTACGAGGACGTTTATGTAATGATTTGCTTGTAATTAGCGTATTGTAATTTCCTTTGTTATGTATTGACGGATGTAGAGTCAAATGCATGAAAATAAGGAAGGGCTGTTTCTGCTGTCTGCTGCTTTCTGTTGCTGAAAGTAAATGAGTTTATTAATTTCTTTATATACTGTTAAAATATATTAATTAATGAACGTTATAAGCATATTTTAAACGAAGCTGTCCACCAAACTTTATTTTTAAGTCATAAATTAACAACAAAGAAGCAGAATGCAATTTTACATTTATAAAATATAAAAGTACATGTAAAAGGAAATAATTATTTATTCACGTTGATAAATATAAGACTTAATGATATCTCTCCCGTAATCCTTGGAATTATCGAAATAATTAATGTAAAGAACAAAGTTTATAGATAGTATGTGTGTGGTCAGATGTTATTTATAAAATTCTTTAACTGGTAGACCTTCAGTGTATATTGGGTCGAATCGTTAAAAAATTGTTTTTATTCCCTGCGTTTGCTAAGTACGCAGTAATGAGGCTGGCTTTTCTCATTAATAATTACAATTGAATTAATTACGACTGTAGAGCAAGTGGTATTTACTGTTATTAATGATGAAACTTACGCTTTTTAATTGTCTGTTAAGTATTTTATTGGTTGAATTGAGATGAAATAAATCTTCGATTAAAAAGTGTGTTTTATTCCATTGCTTGTTACTTGTTCTTCGTCGTCACTTTTCATACTAACATCAATTTATGAAATCAATCAATCAATTATTGTCCTAAAACGACAACTCAAATATATATTATTATTAATATTACTTAATTTTTATTTTTATACACGAAAACGGGTTTATACAACTATAACAAACCCCAGCATGTCCCAATAAACGCGATGAAAGTGAAAATTTACAATGGCGTCGTAAAAACTGACGTAAATGTCTGTCCTCTATCTTAATGAAATTACACTTTACCGTTCTTCACTTATACTAGGTTATTTATATCCATACTTAATGCCATATATAACGTAATTTAATGTGAAACACGCCTTTCGATTTCAAAGAGTATTTTGAAATATGTATATATTTTTTTATAAAAAACTATCTGTGCTCCGCGGTTTTACCCGCAGTGCTGTGTTCCTGTTGGTTTTAGCGAGATGACATATATAGCATATGACCTTCCTCGATAAATGGGCTGTCTAACACCGAAAGAATTTTTCAAATCGGACCAGTAGTTCCCGAGATTAGCGCGTCCAAACAAACAAAAAAACTCTACAGCTTTATAGTATTAGTGTAGATATGACGTTGACAGTCACGATTTTTTGTGTGTATTTAAAAAAAAGCTTAGCAATTATAACATAGTGAAAAGAGAGTTACACTAGGCGCATCCTGAAATGCAGATAATAAAACTCTACGTTCAAACGAGAGCAGAAATATAACCCTTTATTAACATAATTAAACAGACATCGATCATTTCGACATAAAAAATAAACTTACAACGAAAACAATTCTTATTTTATGTTAGTAAAAGATAAAAACAATCGACATTGAGAGTGTTTGTCATGTTTTAATAGCGCTGTAGATAAAAATGTCCACGGGAACATTACGGTATAATTCATTGCTAGTGTTAAAAAAGATTTATTATGCACCGTTCGGTTAGGATGCCTAATTATAGATTTCACCTTTATTTTCTGTTAACAATATTCCATGTAGGTATGTAATATAATGCAGATGATACATTGCTTTCTTCGGGCTTAAACATTCTACATTTAAACAAATAATGTGTATGGTAAACTGTAGTTTTAAAACATGATACTGGTTAGCCATTAAAAAAGAAAAAAAAGCTTCGAACTGTCATGTTTAAAATTCGAACGTCAATCCACAGACTTCATAGCGATAAACAACTGCCTACACATTGGGCTCTATTTTTATCGTTCCACAAACGCATGTAGCAATTAAGCATTGCAATGCGCATTATTATTCGCTTTATATAATACAAGAATGTCTTGTAAAATGATAATATGTCCGCGGACTCCCGCGTGTCTGATCGATTACATTCAGTACTTATAAGGTACGAGGATTAATATTTAGTTTTGTTAATGCTTTTTACTTTTATTGAAATATCGCAGTAATCTTACGCTTTAACAGCCTGAGTAATTACAAATGTAGAAATAATTTCATATTATGGGCATTATAAGATGAAAGCTTACAATGTATTGCCACTTATTTTCCAATGAGTTTCTATTTCAATGTCCTTATTTTATTTATTTCAATGTAATTTCAAACTATACTAAGTTCAGTTTTAAAATAAATCTGTTTTGGTGCTGTTTTCTGATAAATGTAACCAATAAATAATTAATAACGAATAAAATATTTTATTTATATTTTCATCGTGTCACTAAATAAGGCAACAGATTAATTATGAAGTTGTATAGTCTATGTTCAAGCGGAATTTCTATTATAAACATTATGGCAACGCATTCCGAATAGAGTCAGCCGTCAGGCCTTTTTAAGAAAAGTAAAATTAAAAATAAACGTCTTCAATATTGTAGATGCGTTGAAATAAATGTGTATTAAGATACAATATAAATGTCACAAGATGTAAGCAAAAACCTAGTTTTGAAAGGCTTTATACGTCAAGAATTTTAATGATGGCAATGTTTTTACTTCGTGCGCTATTGAATGGATATTAAAAATCGCATCTTAATTGCCTCTGATACTATATTTAAACTCCAATGACACGATAAAGTTACATCTAGCTTTTCTTTAATTAAAAAGCCATGGGATCATTTCTTTTTTCAAACAAGAATAGGTATCTAGGAATGGCTAACTTATATAAAATTTAATTTAGTTGGTCAACCATAAATATACAGACATCGAATATAGTATTGCCTAGATATGTTTAAAACAAGAAGCTTATGTGTATTAGATATAAGCTTCTTGGTTTAAAACACAGAACAGTAAAAACTAATAGAAGTGCTATAATGTCATAATTAGTATGAAAACCAGTGTCGCCAAACCCACACATTTAAATCGATAGTTATACAGTACACTACAAGTAAACTATGCCTTTGATTGGACAGCTTAATTTGAGTAAAAACTGACTTAGGTTATAAATTCAGCATTTCAATATGTAGCCTAACGCACCCTGTTACGGTTTATTTTAATATAACATCTCTAGGCATATTAGCTGTTTTGTTTCTCTTTGCTCAGAAATTCCAAATTCGAAAACATTCAGCTACTCCACAACAGAGGGCGTTAGTTTTCGATACATATAACCACAGAACAGTAAGAACATAATAGAAGTGCGATGAGGGCGTGGCCCACGTGTCACTAGTAAGGTAAGATCACCTAACTCGCTCTCAGTTGTGCGCAGAAAAATATTCGAGTCGGTTGTCAGCTGTCAAACCTTATTTCCATATTTATTCATTATTTAGAGCGTGTTGTTCGGTATTAGAGTGGAAAAATGATAGCAGACGAAATAATATCAGCAATCGAGGCATTTCATACCATCGGTAAGTCTTATTTTAATTTATTTTAAATATATTTTATGTTACAACTTCGCTTGTCGTAATTTGTCAAAAATTTATAAAAATATTAAGTCAAAATGAACCTTAATCCATAAGAAATAAGTACTAATATAGATTGAACAGCAAACAAGACTTTCTGGAATATTATTGAAATAAACAAACGAATGTCGGATTAGTGATGCATGTGGCGCATATCGACAGTATCGATACTTTAGAAAAGACAAACATTTCAAATATTAAATTTTATGCTATTTTTCCTTATCTTTCATTTGTCCTATTTATTTATAGATTTTCGAAAGAGCCTAATTTAAAAGAGAAATGGATAATAAATGCAACGTGACGAGTTAACTGGATGCCGAACAGCAATAAGCAGTCTAACAAAGGCCACCGATACATCAAACCTACGGCAGTTCCAAGATTTAAAATAATGCATATTTTCTGTTTGTTTTGTAAATATAGATTTATACTATTCTATTCCGTTTTTTATTTAAATATAATAATATGAAAAGACGTACTTAGTAGTAATAAACATACTCCAAAATGTGACACATTATCCTATACTCATATAATAGAAAGAAAAAAAAAATGCACAAAAATATATTTATTTGTGAATTATCGATAACAAGGCTGACATCCCTTAGAGCATAGCATCAGGTTAATGTCAAGTTAATGTTATTAATTTAGAGTGACACAAATTTCAACCTTATCTTTATGTGTAGAGGTTCAAAGTTATATGTATTGAAAACCAACGCCATCTGTTGTGGAATAGCTGAATGTTTTCGAATTTGGAATTTCTGAGCAAAGAGAAACAAAACAGCTAATATACCTAGGGATGTTATACTAAAATAAACCGTAACTTGGTTCGTTAGGGTACATATTGAAATGCTGAATTTATAACCTAAGTCAGTTTTTACTCAAATTAAGCTGTCCAATCAAAGGCATAGTTTACTTGTAGTGTACTGTATAACTATCGGTTTAAATGTGTGGGTTTGGCGACACTGGTTTTCATACTAATGATGACATTATAGCACTTCTATTATGTTCTTACTGTTCTGTGCATATAACTTTGAACCTCAACACATAAAGATATGGTTGAAATTTGTATCACTCTACATTAATGACATTAACTTGATGCTATGCTCTAAGGGATGTCAGCCTTGTAATCGATAATTCACAAATAAATATTTTTTTGTGCATTTTTTTTGCTTTCTATTATATGAGTATAGTATAATGTGTCACATTTTGGAGTATGTTTATTACTACTAAGTACGTCTTTTCATATTATTATATTTTAATAAAAAACGGAATAGAATAGTATAAATCTATATTTACAAAATACAAACAGAAATTATGCATTATTTTAAATCTTGGAACTGCCGTAGGTTTGATGTATCGGTGGCCTTTGTTAGACTGCTTAGTGCTGTACGGCATCCAGTTAACTCGTCACGTTGCATTTATCCATTTCTCTTTTCAATTAGCCTCTTTGAAAAATCTATAAATAAATAGGACTAATGAAAGCTAAGGAAAAATAAAATAAAATTTAATATTTTATAGTGATTGTCTTTTCTAAAGTATCGATACTATCGATATGCGCCACATGCATCACTAATCCGACATTCGTTTGTTTATTGCAATAATATTCCAGAAAGTCTTGTTTGCTGTTCAATCTATATTAGTACTAATTTCTTATGAATTAAGGTTCATTTTGACTTAATATTTTTATAAATTTTTGACAAATTACGACAAGCGAAGTTATAACATAAAATATATTTAAAATAAATTAAAATAAGACTTACCGATGGTATGAAATACCTCCATTGCTGATATTATTGTGTCTGCTATCATTTTTGGTCTCTAATACAAAACAACACGTCCTTATTAATGAATAAATATGGAAAAAAGGTTTGACAGCTGACAACCGACTCGAATATTTTTCTGCGCACAACTGAGAGCAAGTTAGGTGATCTTACCTTACTAGTGACACGTGGGCCACGCCCACATCACACTTCTATTAGTTTTTACTGTTCTGTGGTTTAAAATTAACGTTCTTTCAAAAAATTACAAAGGAGTTTTTAATCCATAGAGTATCTTTTATCAGCAAAAAAAGTTTATATATTCTAGAGATCAAAAGATAAAGTAAGTACTGGCAACAAATAGAAAAGAAAAAAAAAGCTGTTTATTGTAAACCAGTGATCGTGAACAATTGGTTCATTTAGTCTTATTTGATACACCTATGATACGGGGTGGCTGTGTCCAAGATATTTCTGCTCATGTCAGCTACATTTAACTTAGACAGCTAATGTGGCTAGAAAAAGATTGCATTACCCGATGCATTCCCACATCAGTACATTCACTTTTTATCGTTCTAGGGCTGGTACTAAATTGAATTTTATATGATACGATTAGTACTTTATTTACATATATTTTTCTTGTTATATTTAATTCGTATATTAATCAACTCGTCTTGCTTTTTACGTCGGTTGACAATTCATTGTGTTCTCAATAGAATCTGCTGACATATGGATCGAAATGGGTTTCAAGTAGTTAAAAAGTGTACCGTGTACCTATAGTACTGTTTATAGTATGTAGAGACTAGTTATTGTAGTTTGAGAATAATTTGGTAGTTTTTATATTATTATGAGTTGGAATCAGCTCTAAAATCTATATATATATAAAACTTAAAGGTGACTGATATAGTGATCTATCAACGCACAGCCCAAACCACTGGACGTATCGGGCTGAAAATTGGCATGCAGGTAGATGCCATAAGGTAGGCGTCCCCTAAGAAAGGATTTTAGAAAATTCATCTCCTAAAGGGGTAAAATAGGTGATGAAAACTTATACCATGAAAATTTATCTTTTCCACGCAAGCGAAGCTGCGGGCAACAGCTAGTGCAGTATAAAATAGTTTTATATTTTCCATTTACATTAAAATTTAAATTTTGGCAACGCTACAATTCATAAAATGTAGATGTTATATGTAGAGATGCTTCTTAAAATAGCGCGAAATAACGGAAATTGAGCTACAGATCTTTGATTATTGATTGCGAAAAATAAAACAGCTTTTTATTGAGCTTCTATTTTTTGTCAAAGTTGTTCTACTCCAATTACAATAAATAAATTCGATCCTTAAAAATTCAATAAACATTCGGAAACTATAATTTATTATATTCATTACACATAGCTG